>NC_092807.1:109833495-110450042 GCF_040954645.1 Diabrotica undecimpunctata | reverse complement strand
AAGGCAACCAAAAAGAATGAAACAACACTTATAATGGGAGATTTCAACGCAAAAGTAGGACGTGGCAAAACAGGAAAGGTAGTGAGAAATTTCGGACTTGGTGAAAGAAACGAAAGAGGAGATCGTCTAGTTCAATTTTGCCAAGAACACAACCTAGTACTTACTAACACTCTCTTTAAGCTCCCGCACCGTAGACTCTATACCTGGAAATCACCGGCAGACTCACCTGGTAAAATAATCAGAAATCAAATAGATTATATCGCTGCACCAATCAGGTTTAGAAACTCCATCAAAGCCGTAAAAACTTACCCGGGTGCGGACGTAGCATCAGACCACAATCCGGTGGTATGTAAGTTTGAAGTCAAATTAAAAAAGCCAAATGTAAAGAACAGGCCCAAAACGCTAGATATTAGGAAGCTTTCCAACAATAATATTATTAAACAACAGATGCAGGAGAATTTAAATACCGAAATATCAAAAATCCTTAAAAATAACAATGAACCGCTGGAAAAGTGGAGTGAAATTAAAGAAGAGATTAGGACTTCAAGCACTAAGTTTTTACTACCTGATAAGAGAAAAAAGAAAGACTGGATGACTGCAGAAATCCTTGACATGATGGAAGAGAGACGGATATATAAAACTAAAGATACTGCCAAATACCGCGAAACCCATAGACGAATTAGAGCCGAGATAAGAAAAACTAAAGAGAAATGGTTCTCGGAGAGATGCGAAGAAATCGAACAGTGCGAAAAGGTATACGACTATCACAATATGCATAAGAAGATAAAGGAACTCACAACAAAGAAAAACTACAATATTTTATCGAAAGGGCTATGCAATGATAATGGAAATCTACAACTAGACCCCGACAAAATAGTTAGAATCTGGGAAACTTATGTGGAACAACTGTTTAATGATGACCGTCCTAGTGGGTATACACTGAGCAATGATGATACTGGCCCTTCTATTCTAAAATCAGAAGTGGAGAATGCTATAAAGGGTCTTAAAAATAACAAAAGACCAGGCAACGATAACGTATACGGGGAAGTATTAAAAATGCTGTGCGAAACAAACAGTCAATTTCTAGACTCACTCGTCAGACTCTTTAACAATATTTATAACAGCGGGGAGTTTCCTGAAGACTAGCTAGAGTCAACTTTTGTTGCCATACCGAAAAAACCAAAAGCAAAGTCTTGTGATCAACATCGGATGATAAGTCTAATTAACCACATTTCGAAGGCATACACCAAGGTTATTTACAACAGAATAAGCAAAAAATGCGAGGATAACATTGGAGATTCGCAGTTTGGGTTTCGGAATTCTCTTGGGACAAGAGAAGCACTTTTTAGTCTACAGGTACTCATCCAGCGCTGCAGAGATATGAACAAAGACGTGTACATATGCTTTATAGACTACGCAAAAGCATTCGATAACGTAAAGCACGAAAAGATAATTGAAGTTCTCCATAAGATCGGAGTCGACTACAGAGACATTCGAACAATAGCGAGTCTCTATTGGGGCCAAACAGCTAAAGTGAAAGTAGGATCTACATTGACCAATAAAATTGAGATCAAGAAAGGTGTACGACAGGGCTGTATCTTGTCTCCTATTATCTTTCATATATACTCAGAAGAAGTATTTAAGACAGCGCTGAAGGAAAGCACAGAAGGCATAAAGATAAATGGAGAAATAATTTCTAACATAAGGTATGCTGATGACACTGTGATTCTAGCAAGTAGCATGAAGGAACTGAGTTGCCTAATGAGTAAGATACAAAAAACAAGTGCACAATACGGACTCAGACTAAATATCACAAAAACCAAATGGATGTTAGTAAGCAAAACCCAACAACCACCACAGCAACTGATATTAGACAATGAAAGAATTGAACACGTGGATTCGTACATCTACTTGGGAACAACAGTTAACTCAAACTGGGATCAAGCGAAGGAAATACGTATAAGAGTAGAAAAGGCAAGAGCATCGTTCACTAGCATGAAGCAAATTTTCACCTCTAAAAGCCTCACCCTACCTCTCAAAATTCGACTTCTGAAATGTTATGTATTCCCGGTTTTGTTATATGGAATGGAGGCGTGGACAATGACTGCAACATTGATGAAAAAAGTAGAGGCCTTCGAAATATGGGCTGACCGACGTATATTACGTATATCCTGGACTGAGCAGGTGACCAACGAAGAGGTACTACGCCGGATAGGTAAAGAGAGAGAGGTAGGAATAAGTATAAAGAAAAGAAAGTTGGAATACTTGGGTCACGTTATGAGACATAATAAATATAGAGTACTACAACTGATCGTTCAAGGGAAAATAGACAGCAGAAGAGGTCCAGGGAGGAGAAGACACTCGTGGCTCCAAAACTTGCGGCAATGGTTCGGATTGCCATCTGCTGAACTATTCAGATCTGCCGTAAACAAAGTCAGAATAGCCATGTTGATTGCCAACGTTCGGAACGGACAAGGTACATGAAGAAGAAGGATGTTCACGTACTAGGTTATGATTTTGTATTGTGATGCATTTGTAAATTAGTAATATTATTTGGTTACTCGTAAGGTAGTAAGGCGAAGTATGAAAAATTATAATTCCATACATTACATTAAAATATTTATTCTTTCATTTTGAGTTACAACTTAAAACTAGATTCTACAATATAAAAACATATATAAAACAAATAAAATACGAACTTCTTTTTAAATAACAGCTGTTACTTATGGCTAAAAAAATAAACCGTAACAATTAAAACGTCGTGAAGTAAAGTTAGTAATCTTCGACCAATTCACCAGTACTGACTAAATCAATGGAATTATCATTTATGGGTAAAGTGATCCAGAACTGCTTTCTGGATTCTGGCATTAGGGGCACAAGTTTTGTCATAACTGTTTGTTTTTTTGAGTTCGTGGTACCCCGTGGATGATCGGTAAAATTTTTTAGCAGATCATCATCTTTTCGTGACTGTCTCCTTCTTTGCTCCCATTTATAAAAGTTATTCGCTTCTAAAACTGTTACGCTAGGTCGAGATTTATGAACGATGTCTTTAAAATCAGTAAAATCATATAAACCATTTTTTTATTTATTTTTTTTTTCAATATGTGCATGTGCACCATCTGCTGACATAATATGTGTATGTCCTTTTGTAATATATTTAATAGTAATGCTCTTTGTGGAGAATAAAGGTGAATTCACAATTGTTGTAAATGCAGTGTACAGCGTCCAATTTTTATTTTGTGCCGTACAGTTGTCGGATCACAAGTAGGGTTTTCTTTGCTGTTTTTTTCTAAAGGTGCAAAAGTTAAAGAAATTAAAAGCTTTTAGCCTGCTAATAAAAAAAGAATCCTTGATATTTGGCATACCAGTCAATAAAAATACGTTTTGTAGATCCATCGAGAAATACTTGATTCCGAATTGATACCGAATTCACGATCACAGAGTCCAAGTGGTACTTTTCTATTACAGTGTCTGCTTTCAATATATGTACCTCGTGCTTATGTATAAGCTCTTCTGATAAGACTTGTGGTGGTTGAATTTTTTTTGTTTCATTTTCGTATGACAAGCAGTCGATGCTATTATCTCTCTTTGGGGCAAAAAATGAAATTTTTATTTCTTTTATAGTCTTTCTATATGTTTCAGATGAGCATTTAGTTGTGGCATGTTTAGTTTTTAAATCATCGTACATGGCAGTAAATGTCAAAGCCCGTGGTAAATATCGCGTAAGCGGAGCATGCTTCCTTCTGTAGTGGCTAGATATAAGAATATGTTCCTTAATAGAACATCTATCTAATCTGGGTTCTTATTGCCTCTGTTCTCTTTTACCGATGCATACATCGCGCTTCGATTTACAGCTTTACTCTCATTGGCTCTCATTACCCCCATCAGACCTGCCTAGTTACCTATTTTCCAAATCAATAACCTTGAAAATAATGAAAATCAATTGTAATTATAACGAGCTGTATAGACATAAGCAACTACGTCGCTTTTATTGCTTGGTGGACCTAGAGCCTCTTCATTCGGAAAGTAGACTGAGCATACCACCAGTTTTTTCTCTCCTGTATCCGTGGTTACAGTTAGAATACCTGTAACAATATCATTGGTTGAAAGCACCGGGACTAAAGTACAATGAATGAATGAATGAATTACACACGACCTTGGCCTTATAGTTTTAGGTGTGTATAAAACCTTACTTTGAGTTGATAGGCCAGCAATCTTCTCGTCTATCCTCTAGAGCTCCTGCAGAAGGGTCACATTAATACCTTCTTGTTCCACTCTTCTAAGCAGCATTGCTGATGCCATTTTCTTGTGTTAAAGATTGGCCTGCAGGAGCCTTATTTTTCTCTTCACTGCGAAGAGTTGTCCGGTTCTAATTTCATAGACTTTCTTCCTTCTTTTGTGAGTCCAACACACTCTTGGACAGTAGTCCTTATGAAGAGGCTGTTCCTCTGTCTGAACCTCTATAAGGCGGGAAGTTTACCCTGTTTCACGTTTCACTGGAGCGAGGTGCTACTAACTTTTGCTTTAGTGTTTATTCTACCTGTGTATCTAGTCGTACACATGTTAAAATATTTCACTGAATAAAGTGAAGTAAATATTTCACTATTTTTTATTAGATGTTTAAAAATTATAAAAAATGTTTCAGTAATTGGCTAGGTATTTTTGATATCACCATTTTTTTTTCTTTGCAGAATCCACTTCAGGAACCAAAAGCAAAATGTGAGATGGTAAGTCAGATATAAATTTTATAGTAAAGTAAAAGGAGTATTCGCAGACGCGAGAGGCGGTATACCAGACAGACAGAAGCAAAGCTTTGTATAATTTATACATATAATAAAATTATTCACTTATAAAACTTATTTTCTCTTATTACGTACCAATGTAGTGCTTTTCGGATTCCATTAAGACTTTACGCCTTATAATAACTATGTTCCTCTCTTTTATTTGTCCGACCCAAGCGATACAACCTTCTTAATGCCCTTTTCACACGACCTTTATGTTCTTTTTATCCTCTTTCATTCTATATGTTACACCGTTTATCTTTATGCAATATCCAACCAATAAAGAGATCTTCTTTTAACCTTTCTAGAACTTTTGACCACCATTAATAGAAAAAAGACAGAATATTTGGAGCACCTACTTAGAAATGATAAGTACGAGTTTTGCAGCTGATTATGACGGGTAAAATAAAAGGAAAAAAGAGTCCTGGTAGATCACACAAAAAAATTCGCGACTGGACCGGGTTAAACACACAGACGCTTTTGAGAAAGCAGAAGATAGGAACAAATTTGCAATGAATATAGACAAGCTTTATAAGTGGAGTCAGCACTAGAAGAAGAAGATCACCTCTAGATTCATACTTTCATATTTTCTACGGGAACGTCGTCTATAATGGCACACTTAGTTTGAATTTAGTATTATGTTTATATTTGCCTCACCACCAAAGTTTATGAAATTTTTAATGTGTATAGTTACATTTTATATATGAAGGTTTTTGGAAAAAATCATACAGATTATTTGTCGCCAAAATCTGTCAAGTAAAAATGATGATGGTTATGAAGTCGTATTTTTTAGGCAACTGCCCACAAGATTTCGTTTTCATGAGACAACTGAAAATGCCTTTTTTTCGAAAGGACAATATTGTTTTAAAGCTTTTAAAGCCAATAAAAACCAGCTCTTTCAGATTTTCAAATTCAGTAGGATTCTTTGATGACCTTGCCAATTATAGTTCTCTTTTAGATTAGTTTTGGTAGTGGTTTTTTTTTCAATAAAGATTGGTTTCTGTTAAACGCCTACCATCTGTTTTATTTGGGGTTTTATACATTTTAGTTTTGGGGCAAAAACAGGCACTATATTGGATACGAGTATCCAATATATTGGATATTGGATACTCTTGGATTTAGATACTAATGAATTTTTATACTATTCGATTTCAGTTAGACACTGTCAGTGGTAGTAATTTCATAGCTTAATAAATTTTCACTGAACTTTTCACTTTAAGTACAAAGTTTATTTATTTATAAACAAATTTGCAACGTCATTTTTAAAAAATTAATAAGGAATGGCGTCTCCTTGATTTTCTATACACTCAGTTACTCTAAGAGGCATTGATCGAATTAAGTGATCTATATCATATTGCGGAATACTCTTCCAGATTCTTCATATGGCATGCTCCAGGTATTCCAATGCGTCCTTTGCTGGAGGACGTGGCAATCGATTTAGGTTTCGACCTACCATATCCCACACCTATATTCATCACTTAAGCAGACAAAATTCCATTGGTCATTTCAGTTTTGCCGATCTCTGCACCATTCTAAACGTCGAGCCTTATGTTGTGGTCTCAGAGAGTAATACCAAAAGCGGACGCTAAGCTCTTAGTTCCATTTCAAGTAATATTCGATTAACTGTCTTTTTGAGACTACCCTTCCTGTAGCTGCAACTAAATCTTCTCTTACTTGATGTACACTGTCCCGTCTATTTTTGAGAGCAAGAAGTCTAAGATGGCGCAAATCACAACTTTGCAATGTTTTTGGGCGTCCAGACCCCCACGACGCCGATAAGAGTCATTATTGTTCCACCTCTTTCAAACTCTAACACCTTTGACGGATTCGCTGTTTGCGGCATTTCCCGTAAACCATAACCGGTCTCTTTCATGCCTACAATCATTTCTTCTTCGAAGCGCAAACTCTTGGCATTTTAAATTTTTTGTGTAAATCAAAAACAATTACAAATAAACTAAAGTTAAATACACAGAAATAAACTTTCTTATCTTTTTTGTTTTTTGTGAAAAAAAAAAAATAAAAAAACTTCAGTTATAGAAAACCGTATACAAAGTGTTGCATTTTTTTGGCCATCAGTATAATATTATTTTGAACCACGGAACACAGCAATATAATTTTATATAATAGTAATAACAGTTGACAATTTCTCCTCCCCAGCAATTAGTTTTTTTTCTACATAGATACACATCCAAAGATCGATATCTAGTTTTCGGGTTCCAATATAACAATAACTATTTCCCTTATGCGCCTATAAATACAATTAGATGCTAGAAAGATTGCCACCGTACAATGCGTTCAAACCGTTTTCATAAAAATATTTTTTATTCCACACAACAACGAATATTGATCTGCCATGAAAGGCCCTTTGGCCTGTGCCTGTGCCTTTTGAAACCCACAGGTAAAAACTTCTTTGAAATTGTGCGAGACAAATGTACTGGTGACAATAGCCTAGAGGTTTGACAAAACCGCATTTAATTTTTCTCTTTTTGGATTTCTAATACCAATGAAGTGTAAAAGTTCTCGGTTGTGTTCGAATATATTAGAACGTTTTGAACGACTTACTGGTCTCTTTGTAAGGCCCAAACAGATATTTCTCGAGAACAAAATAGTCTTTGTCGTTTGTCGAAGAGGTCGAATAAAGCGAAAATAATTGAACAACAATTGAAGTTTTAAATGACATATATTTTGGTCAGTTTGTCGGCATGTAATATTAGTCCAAGCCGTAAAGAAAAAAACGTGCATTAATTAGTGAATTTGTGAAACCAGTACAGCGTTATGAAGAGCAGCCTGCAAACTGTTGGTTATTATTTTTTTTTGGCACTTTTAAGTTGCAAAAACGGTCTTTTTTGATTATTTTTATTTTTATTGTATCAAATCAATATCTTAGGGTAAAATGAGCACAACTATGAATAAAAGTACATAAAAAGGTTTTTTTTTTGAGGGTGCTACATCATATTTGACCCAATAGTTTTTGCAAAATTAACGATTAAAAGTCCAAAAATGTGAATTTTTCGCCATATTGAAAATTTTGAAATAACTTCGGTAAAAATTATTTTCTTATGAAGAAAGCATTAGGATAGTTGGGTCAAAAACACGCAGTTTCGTTATCTTCTGTCGTCTTCAGAAATTATAACAGTTTAGAACTTTTTCAATGTTTTTACGGGAGAGCTTACATATTGTTTTTCCATTTTAAGTAGTTCTACAGGTTCACTAATAAACGAAAAAAAAAGTTTTCAAAAAATCTTCATTTGCGTACTCTTGTCCCTACAAATGGGGCAGTAGTACGGAAGTGCGTATTTTTGCCCCAAAACTAAAATGTATAAAACCCCAAATAAAAAAGATGGTAGGCGCTTAAAACAAACCAATCTTTATTGAAAAAAAAAAACCAAACGTAAAATACAAAACTAATAATTAATCTAAAAGTATTTGGCAAGGTCGTTAGAGAATCCCACTAAAATCTGAAAGAGCTGGTTTTTATTGGCTTTGAAAGCTTTAAAACCATATCGTCCTTTCGAAAAAAAGGCATCTTCAGTTATCTCACGAAAACTAAATGTTGTGGGCAGTTGCCTAAAAAATACGACTTCATAACCATCATCATTTTTACTTGGCAGATTTTGGCAACAAATAATCTGTATGATTTTTTTCCAAAAACCTTCACTACCACAAAGTCATCAGGTAAAATTTTTGGTACAACATCAATGTCTTGCTCTTCATTGTTATCGGAAAAATGAATGTCACAAGAATCAATACTTTCTTGATAGGAGAGTGCTACTGATTCATCAGATGATTTGTCGAAAAATTTCCTTTTGGCAGCACGAACTTTAGCACTTTGAGATTTAATCTTTTGATTCTTCAGTAATGCTTTCCTCTCGTTCCCTTTTGCTACTTCCTTCTTTTCTGCTTGTTCGTCTAAAAGTCGCTCCTTACTAGGTGTCGTTGTTGATAGGGTTGACAGAAGGTGAAGTTACTGACTGTTTTGATTTTGATGACGGCTGGGGCTCTTTCGTGTCAGTAACAATTTCTTTTTCAATATTTGAAAGACCAGGTACAGAAATTCTGACTTCCGATTTTGATGACGGCTGGGGCTTTATCGCAGCAGTAACAAGTTCTTCTTCTTCTTGCTGAAACTGGATAAAAACATGACCTTCATCGTCTAAATCTTTACCTTAATCTTGCTCTGTTACTTCCGCTGGCAAAAAATCTACGTCCGAAAAAATATTTTAATCTAGTGGGTAAATTCTTGTAGACCGAAAGCCCTCTCTTGCTATATCTACAGTAGCACTTTTTGCAAATGCTGCAGAAAAAAGACCAGCCACAAGGTAAATGAAGAGAACCTGTCCTGGATGGGAACTGGCCCAGCTGTCAGCGACGCTCTCATAATAAGTTTTTATCGATCGAGTGTCTGGGTCTTATGGCTGCTATGTGGTGGCAGACTTCCAATAAATGGATAAAATTATCTTTTGCAAATGTTACTGCTTGAAGACTTGTGTGCGATATATGATTATCTAGAATTATATCCTCTGTTCGACTTGTATGTTTTTTTAAAATGCTCCAGGTACTTGATAAACGTGGTAGTGTTCATGTAACCACTATCAGTAACAGTCATATTGGAGGCAGCGGTCCCGTCTTTGATTAGAAGAAGATTCATCCGTTTCCGAGCAAATATGAGAAATGCGGGGACATGGTGATCAGTTGCACTCATACAGCCGTAATTCTTTGTTCTTGCTCGGCAGCTACAGCTTTTACTACATCTCTCTTTCCAACTGGTGCGACATGTTTGGACAGATGGTCTGGGACTGTCTGAATGCACGTTTCATCGACGTTATAGATACGGTTGGGACACCTTACATCTTTTATCTTCTTCTTCAAGTGCCATCTCCGCGGCGGATATCGGCAATCATCATAGCTATTCGGACTTTTGAGACAAATATTTTTTAAAGTGTTCTCCAATATTTCAAAATACTGAGCTAGTTGCACTCTATTGAAGCCCATGGTTCTAGCGATACTAGTTTTTCGTGGAACTCGTAAAGATAGTCGGTTCCTTTTCATGAAAGATCTAGTGAAGTCCCGACCAGCCAACTGATTTACATGTGAAAATGGATGCTCAATACGGTTTATTACACAATAAAAGTAAATTAAAAAACGCAATGACTTCAGCGTCATTTCATAAAATCGTTTGTCGAGTTCTTTGCAATGCTGAACTATTTCGTTTTCTTGGATCTTGGTTAGAACTGCTTTAAATCTGCCTAAAAACTAGACACCATTTTCTTTTTTTAACGTTTGCCATAATGTTGCTTCATGAAATCCCACAGCTTTTGCTGTCTGACGTATAGAAACGCCATTATTAATAAGATAAGTTCACGAGCTTCGCACAAAATAACTTTTGTCAAAGGCTTGCGCTCTGATTTTCTTTTGTAGTTTCTGGAAAACAGAAACCATGATTTAGATAAATTAAATATTTAATTCCGAAATTATTAGAAACAAAATTAATTTATGAGGAAAAAATACGCATTCGTAGTTTTGTCCCATAACTTCCGCGTATTTTTGCCCCATTCGGCAACACTGTCAAAGCCATCTGTTAAGATTTTAAGGACCTAACCTCAATCGAGAACTCTTAACATAATAACCCACAATCAAGCCAAGAACACATCCGAATAAACTAATTCAACGAGAAATTTGATTTTATCAAAAATTAATTTTGTTATGCCAATATTACAGTGTAATAGTAAAAAGTAATTTTACCTCATACTTTGTAAACAATGCCTTGAATCAGCTTTAAACTTGATAGAACAACAGATATGACACACTGTTGCCAAACGTTTGTAACTAAAATCGGTTCAAACTGGGCTATAGCAGCAAATTTAAATGAGGTGTGTTATTTTGCCCCATGCCTGTTTTTACCCCCAACTACCCTACGTTGTAGCTCTCTTACTTACAAATGGTTTATAAAAATTCTTAAATTCTTATAAATTTTAGAGGGCAAGAACTTTTTTTCTAAAAAAGATAGAGATCTAATTTTAAACGTATTCTCTTGTTGGTTAATTATATTGTTATGTAAAATTAAAAATAATTACCCAAAACAAGTTTTTCAAATCCTTATTTAATGCTTTATGAACTAATTAAACTACAGCGCTCTTTATACATTACACACATTTTTAACTTATTGATTCTTATAGCTGAAGTTAAAACAAAGATATAAAAAGGTTTTCTACGACCAATGGAAGTGGAGTTAGCTTAATTGGTCTAAAAAATTACAGCTGCTGTGTTTATAACAAATAAAAATTAAAATTTGCGACATTCTATAGTTATAGGTCTATATTTTATAAGAATATAATTTTTTTTCTTCAAAGGTCAAATAATGATGACATTACTTATCTAACTTGATCCTGTCAAAGTTTGATGTCTTCGCCAGCAGCAGTTTTTTTTCCCATTTCTTTACGGCGGAGGGAAAAATGTTGTCATGGCAACAATATGAAACATGTCACAAAGCAACAATACAAATGTCATTAACAACAATTAAACATCATTTTTATTTATAGTAATATTAAAAGTACAATTAGTTAATGAGGCATTTTCAAAATTGAAACCGTGCAAAAATGTTCCCGACTCTTGATACGCATTGGTAATTGTTGATGATACTGATGGTCGAGAACAACTTTCAGCAATCATTCCCGATGTTGGCGAATCATGAGGGTTTAAAATTTTTTAAGCATTATCGTTCTTATTTCTTATTTCGTTTAGGTTTTCCATTTTCGCACTAAATTTGCGCTTGCGGTTGCAACAACAATAAGCTGTCTTTAATAATTACAAACAACTGTCAAACAACTGTAACCAGGGAGACGCAAATCTCACCGACGACTTAATTATTTTAATTTCTAACATCTAGACGACTTTGATAGTTGTCACAGTTAATTTCGAGTAAAAATAGCGTATGAATTGTACTATTTATGGTTGAAAATTGCTACGTTTGAAGAAAAAATAGTATACTTTATTCCTCAAAGAAGCGACTTTTCTTGACTTGCCCTCTATTACGCGCCTCATTTCGTTCGGCGCGTAATATCGGGCGCGTCAAGAAAAGTCATGCTTCTCCGCCTCATAAAGTAATATACTATTTCTTCAAACGTCAAATAATGATGACATTACTTATCTAACTTGATCCTGTCAAAGTTTGATGTCTCCGCCGGCAGCAGTTTTTTCCCATTTCTTTACGGCGGAGGGAAAAATGTTGCCATGGCAACAATATGAAACATGTCACAAAGCAACAATATTAAAAGTATAATTTGTTAATGAGGCATTTTCAAAATTGAAACCGTGCAAAAATGTTCCCGACTCTTGATACGCATTGGTAATTGTTGATGATACTGATGGTCGAGAACAACTTTCAGCAATCATTCCCGATGTTGGCGAATCATGAGGGTTTAAAATTTTTTGAGCATTATCGTTCTTATTTCTTATTTCGTTAAGGTTTTCCATTTTCGCACTAAATTTGCGCTTGCGGTTGCAACAACAGTAAGCTGTCTTTAATAATTACAAACAACTGTCAAACAACTGTAACTAGGGAGACGCAAATCTCATCGACGACTTAATTATTTTAATTTCTAACATCTAGACGACTTTGATAGTTGTCACAGTTAATTTCGAGGAAAAATAGCGTATGAATTGTACTATTTATGGTTGAAAATTGCTACGTTTGAAGAAAAAATAGTATACTTTATTCGGCAAAGAAGCGACTTTTCTTGACTTGCCCTCTATTACGCGCCTCACTTCGTTCGGCGCGTAATATCGGGCGCGTCAAGAAAAGTCATGCTTCTCCGCCTCATAAAGTAATATACTATTATTTTTTATTTATTTATTTTAATCGGCTGGGTTTTGACTGGTTCCCTTGTCGGCTCGGCGCACATCAAATCCGCAGAGCTCGAAACAATGCATCACGTCTTCGTTTGAATAAATAATCAAAATAAACCAATCAAATTTGAATAAATAATCAATGGTCAATAAATAAATCAATGGTTTAAAGTAATTTTTATTTTTCTTGTTTGTTTCATTCTTGCATATGATCTGCATTTTACACATACTACGTCCAAAGTTTAACGAACTTTCTCCTGAGAGTGCGTTTACTCCCGTGAATAGGTTTACTCTGAATTAAGAAATTATTGGGGAATTATATTCCCGCTTACTAGAAAAATTAAAGGGAGTCCAATATATAATTGAGAAGTGTGGATTAAATGGGAATAAACCACAATTGAAGTTTAAAGTAAGTTTCTTGGCCATTCAATTTCCACTTAGAAAATCGTTCTCAAAATACAAACATTAATAAGTTCTTCTAATAAATTAATTCTATCTGACTCATTTATATTGACAATTCAGACATACATTATACACTTTAAAGTAGATGACTTTAAAATGTCCGGGAATTCACCGGTCGTATGACCGGTGGTTAGTTGGGAAATAAAAATACCAACAACAAAACAAACAAGGTATTTCAACTCTAACAAAAGAGTCTCTGGCCCTCCAGGTTGGGGGTTGGGCTGAAGGCTTACAACCTCTTCCTGTAAAAAAACATGTTACGGTACCTCTGGAACTATTAGCTGGATGAAACTCACGACGACGAACCCTGTACCGAACTGGAGCACTCACATCTTTACTAGACATAGTGAACACGTACAAAGTAGATGTTTTAGCACTGCAGGAAATGCGGTGAACGGGAACTGGCACTCTTGACAAGAGAACCCATTCCATATATTACAGTTGCAATGAAAACCAACACATAGATGGGATGGGATTTATTGTAAACCGAAGAACAAAAGGCCTTATTATTGACTTTAAAGCCTACAGTCAAATAATGTGCTATTTGCTCTTAAAAGGAAAATTCTTTAATTACAGTTTGATCAATACACATGCCACAACTGATAGCAAACCAGAAAATAAAAGAACAGTTTTTCAAAGACCTAGAGCAAGTCTACCGGAGATGTCCCAGAAATGACATTAAGATTTTATTAGGTGACATGAATGCAAGAATAGGACGAGAGCGAATTTTCATGCCCACGGTAGAAAAGCGTAGCCTACACAACATCAGTAGTGATAATCGATTACGACTGATAAACTTAGCAGCAGCACTCAGTATGACAGTCGCTAGCACCTATTATGAACACAAGAACATACACAAGGTAACCTGATGGAAGAACAACGAGTCAGATCGATCACATCTTAATAGATTCAAGGCATGGAATAGACGTAATAAACTGCAGAAACCGCATATAGAAAATAAAATGGATACAAAAAAATGGAATGTGCAAAAACTGAGAGATGCGACAATTGCAGAACGGTACTCGGAAAACATCATCCAGAGGCTAAGAAATCAAAATATAAATGAAGAAGGCCAGACAGATATAGACTCCTACTGGACCAGAATAAAGGAAGATATTGAAGCAGCAGCGAAAGATGAAATAGAAACAGAAATTTGTAGAAATCATTGGTTTGACGATGAATGCAACAATGCAACAAGAGAAAAAATAAAGCCTACAAAAAGATGCTTACCCTACGACCTAGAACAACTGTAGAGCATTACCATACAAAAAGAAGAGAAGAAAAGAGAATACACAAAAGAAAAAAACGAAAGCACCTAAATGAGGAACTTAAATATATAAAAAAACCTCAACAAAGAGAAAGAATTTAGAACATTCTATAAAAAAGTTAACATTAACAGAAAAGAATTCAACCACAAGACAATGCAGAAGTCAGAATAGCGACCTACTAACAACAAGGAAAGACGTATTGAATAGATGGGTGAAATATTTAAACCAGGCACTTAATATAGAGAAAGAAGAAGAAAACCTGGAAGATGAAAGAGATAAGATAAGGGAAATAGACAAGAGGGAAGAGGAATCACCAACGATTCTTGAAGTTAAAGATGCAAAACTAGCTAGAAACAAATCACCTGGAATAGATCATCTCACAGCTGAACTATATAAAGAAGGTTGCCATGATACCATAATGGCATTACAGTAGCTTATAAAAGAAATATGGACACAGAAATCCGTCTTAATCATTGGAATATTGAAGTACTTTTGCACCGTACACAAAAAAGGAGATATATAAAATATTTTCCACAGTACTATGTCATCGTATGGCACCATATGTAGAACAGATAGTAGGAAAACACCAGGCTGGTTTCAGAGGTGGTAAATCGACAATTCATCAGATTGCAACCCTGAAACAAATTTTGGAAAAGACACTGGAATATGGCATTAATACTCATCACATATTTATAGATTACAAAGCAGTATACGATCCTGTAAATAAAAGAAAAATGTTCAAAGCAATGAATGAGCTAGGAATACCAAATCAGTTAAATTTAACAAAACTAACTCTTGAAAAAGTTGAATGTAGAGTACGAATTCAGGGGGAACTGTCTGAACCTTTTAAAACAAATAACTGGCTGCGCCAGGAAGACCCTCTCTTCTGTATACTGTTCAATCCGGCTCTGGAAAAAGTAATACGTATGTCACAAAGCACAACCACTGGTTCAATATATAACAATTAAGTGTAAATCCTGGCCTATGCTAATGATATCAATATTGTTGGGAGAACGATAAACACTGTACGAGAGGCGTACGTAGCATTAAAAGAATCAGCTACAAAAATGGGTTTAATAATAAACACCAACAAAACAAAGGGTATGAAAATAAGCAGTCAACCACAAATACTACGACCAGTGGTTATAGAAAACCACGTCATTGAAACAGTGAACGAATCTGTATACTTGGGAGCGCTCCTTAACACTGAAAATAATACTATCGCAAAAATAAACCGCAGAATTAGCACGGCCAACAGATGCTATTTTGTGCTCAACCTCCTCCTAAAATCCATAATTATATCGAAAAATACAAACATAAAACTCTACAAAACAATTATACGTCCAGTACTAACATATGGTTCAGAGACCTAGACAAAAAATAATCAAAGCATGTTAGAATGTTTCGAAAGAAAAGTACTAAGGCGAATTTATGGAGTAGTGAATGACAATGGAGTTTGGAGAAGACGATACAATTTCGAACTTTATAGAATATACCAGGAACCATGGTATCATAAAACATATAAAGATAGGACGTCTAAGGTGGATAGGACAATAGGTAATTCGGATGGAGCAAACTGGAGCAATGGATAGACCCATTGGTCAGAGAGGAAGAGGAAGAACTAGAACAAGGTTCCTTGATAACATCGATGAAGACACGAGAAATACGAGGCTAGGACCCACGTAGGGTTGAAAAGCCAGAATGATGATGATGACATTAAAATGATATTTCCAATATTGCTGAGTTGCGTTCCTGAGACGACTTTACTGGAAGATAGTTCATTCGATTGTATGAAATCAATTTTAATTTGAGAATATCCATCAGAAAAATCATAGCTTATGAAGAATTTTTCACCAAGTAACAAAAAACAAAATACATACCACTACATATAAAAAGCTATAAAATAGATAGTTAAAAATATCACGTACATAATAAAATTAAATTTGCATCAGCTTACACGTCGGTTGCAATCAAAATAAATTTGATTTTATAACATATTTTACTGGAATGACGAATTTAAAATTTAAATGTACAATAAAACTTTCCGGATCAATAGTGGAGTTTAAATTATTAAACAAATTGCGGCATGTAATGAAATTCAGGGTATCCACACAATTTATTAATATAAAATAATTATTGTAGTCGCACAGTAGATATGATTTAGTTTATTAACAGACCAATATAAAATTGAATTTTTTTGTAAATAGAATAAACCTGATTATCTTAAAAAAATTATTGTATATGTATAAGGAAGCGAATATGCTCTTTCTATTGTTCATTATAATATTACCTTTTGTTTGCAATTTGTTTCAGTTTGGGTTAGGTTTGGTTAAATGAAACCGGCAGGCTTCATTAAATTAGAAAAAGATGCAGGGACTGGTTTACGTCAATTTTCCCTACCGTACTTGGGGAACGCGACTGTATTGCAGCAGTAAATCTATCTTGTATTATATGTCTATGGATTTATATGTAGTGGATTCTAATTTTTGGTTGTCTAATTATCAAAGGTTCTACACTTATAACACTTGCAAGTTTATTTAGTCTTTATTTGTACAATATAACTAATTTATTTTACACTAATAATTATATAATTTATCTACGTGCGTTACATTTTAAAAACTCGACGCGATGTTCAAAAACTAACTATTCCGCTTTATATCCGTTATTATTCCGTTTTATACCGCTCGCGGCTTTGGGAGTATAGCAGGGTAGTCTGCTATATCTAGGGCCTACGGTATACAAGGAAGGTAACATGGCCAGTGCTACGCTTCAATCGCCTATTATTACCCCTGGTTATATATATATATATATATATATATATATATATATATATATATATATATATATATATATATATATATATATATATTAATATATATATATATATATTGTTATGAAGTATTTGTTTGTTTGTGAATGATGAGCAATGAGTATTGTTAATAATATAGGGTTTTTATCGCGGTTCTCAAAGAATTAGTTTGTAAGTACTTTTTTTAAATTATCTTTATTATATTTATTATGAAACACACATATATATATCTAACCTAGCCAATGTAAATTTAAAATAAACTATCTTTAAATTGATATTCTTATAAAACTAATTAAATTCTATAGACAATGTAAAATTTAAACAAACTATCTTCAAAATTGAAACTGTTATGACACTAACTAAATTATATTAACAAAATGTTGTACCTTTCTTTCACTGAATGCCTAAATGAACTGTTTTCCACTATATAGATTCTAATCACCACTGAATGTCTTCGTACTTCGGTTGTCCTTGTTTTTGTGAAATTACTTTTTCCAATTATCAGCTTCTACCAATTTAAGATATATTTTTCTTCACCAGCATTTATAAACCACCAAGCAAACCAGCATCTATAAAACTTTAATTCGGCCAATAGCATGTTATGGCAGCGAAGCATGGGTCCTGAAAGAAACATCCAAAAACAAACTCGACACATTCGAAAGAAAAGTACTGAGGAGAATACTAGGACCTGTGAGGGAAAACGGAATCTTCAGAATTCGATATAACAACGAGCTCTATCAACTGTATAAGGAAACACCCCTGTCAGACTTCATTAGAATACAAAGATTGCAATGGGCCGGACATGTGATACGAATGGGAGAGGATAGGCTACCAAAACGAGCACTGAACGCCAGAATGCAGGGAAAGAGACCAGTTGGAAAGCCAAGAAAGCGCTGGGAAGACACAGTAAGCAGCGACGCACAAGCACTTTTAGGAGTCCGTGTATGGAGAAGAGCAGCCACAGACAGACAAGGGTGGAGGCAAAAAATAAAGGAGGCCAAGGCTCATTTTGGGCTGTAGTGCCGTAGAAGAAGAAGCAAACCAGCAAAACAGCATTTATATTTATTTTTCTTTTCAATATACCAATATCCAATTATTATAAGTTGATTTATACTAATCTCCAATCATAATATAATTTTAATTTCTTCCAATATTCTTCTAATATACTTTTTTAATCTTCAATAATTATTTGTGTATAATTATAAATGTGCATAATTTTTAATCTTCATTTAACTCACTATATTAAACAATTGGACTATTTGTAACTGATTGACTGTCTTGAAAATTCTGAACAATTGACTTCACTAACTAAATGAGTCTATCTTCTACTAACTTTCATAATAAACTTTCTGACTGCTTGACTGAAACTTTCTGACTAAAAACTCTTAAATTTTCTCACTAATTGACTTCACTAACTAAATGAGTCTATCTTCTACTAACTTTCATAATAAACTTTTTGACTGACTGACTTACTAAAAACTTGTCATCTTGAATCCAAATCACGGGTATTTATATCTTTTCAATCTTCCAGAACCATCTGGCAAGAAATCATGTTCGATTTAGTTCTATTTCTTCTATATGGATGTTCTCGAAAAAAGTATCTGTTTGATCCACCGACATAATCATTATTCCAGAATGTTCCAACATAAACAAAGGTCAAATTCTGCATTCTGGAGAATTCGTTAATGTTCTATTGATAATTTTGTTGACATTTAGGCTTTTCAGATCAGAATAAACATTTAAATCATTAAATACATATAAATTAAACATTTTAAACTAACATTATTATTATAACCCCACTTTTTATTCGTAATAATTTAAAATGTCACTTGGAGAGTATGTATATTCACATGTATAGTTGGTTGCCTAGTCACATGGCTCACTTAAATATATTTACAACATTAAAATACAACTTTTTACAATTATTATATGCTAATTTCTTAAAAATGCCCTCACATAAATAATATTTTTATAAAATTCTCTAGTATAAACTATATAACTTATTAAAATACCAACTACTTTTAATATCTAATATATAACTTGTAAATTATTTTTAATCACTATTTTTCTTTCTCCTATATCATATCAATATATATATATATATATATATATATATATATATATATATATATATATATATATATATATATATATATAATGCCGTTATCTAGAAGGATCGATGACCTTCTCCATTAGAACGGAATTCTATCGAATAGACTAGAAGGTCACTCAAGGACGGGTCTTTCGGCGAATTTACTAGAATTCGGTCGACGGCTATGGAACTGGTTTTAGCGTAGGGGTCCCTTGGATATTGCCTACTAAAAAAATACTTATTAGAAAAACATGTTTACAGTTTTATGCGCAATAATATTTATCGTAACAATAGAATTAAATGCTATGAAGGATCAACATTGTAACTGCCAATACTTTCATAATGTGGGTTTTCCATGAAACAACGTTCTATATGTGCAAAATATTATACTGCATACAACCAATCAGGTTGTGGAGCTAGAAAGGATATATTTCCTTTTAAATTTGTTATAAGAAAATTAGAGAAATAACAGGAGTGAGTAGAGTAAATCAGGAGATATGCTGTAAGATACACACGAAACACTAATAAAGGATATAGGACAAAAACAAAAAATATGGACTAAATATATTAGCTTCTTCTTCTTCTTTAAGTGCCGTCTCCCGATCGGAGGTTTTATATCATCATCACTATCTTTACTCTATCTACTACTGCTCTAAAGAGTTCTATAGAACTGCATTTAAACCAGTCCCTTAAATTCTTTAACCATGACACTCTCCTTCTTCCTATACTCCTTCCTCCTCTTATCTTCCCCTGTATCAGCCTTAGCAGTTCATATCGCTGTCCCCTCATTACGTGTCCTAGATATTGTAACTTTCTTATTTTTATTGTGTTTATTATTTCGCATTCTTTGCCCATTTCTCGCAATACTTTCGTGTTAGTTTTCTTCTGTGCCCATGCTATTCTAAGCATCATCCTGTAACACCACATTTCAAAGGACTGTTTTTTATATGTTCTTGCTTTAATGTCCAGCTCTTACTCTCAATTCTAATCTAAGGTCTTTGTTGCAGAGAATTGTTTTTATTTTTACAAACGCATTTCTTGCTATTTCTATCATTGCTCTTATTTCGGTTGTTTAATCATTATTGTCTGAAATCCAGGTTTCTAGTAGAGTAAGATCCCAGAGCGATCAGACATAACTTATTTTCACACAGATGAAACCTTAGAGTCTCAGTAGCGGCTCGCGTGCTTTGAATACCTGCGTATTTATGAAACTTGCTGAGTGACACCTGGGCAGTTACCAGGTGAGAAAGGTAACTAAACATAAGAGCTATTTAACTTAAATTTACATAACTGATTTTTATACATATTCTGTAGAATATTATTTTGAAAATACCGTAATAAGTGTCAGACACTTGTCATGGACCAGAACTTTTGTCAGACGCTTTAAAGCTCCACTAAAATTAAATGAACTTTACTTACTTTTACATGTCTGATTTTTAAATATGTTATTTATGGAACTATAATAAAATTATATTTAATCAGTCAGACAAACTAGAATGACCAAATATCCCTCAAACACAAAAATTAGTTAACCAGAAGTATGAGCGCGAGAGTGCTGTGCTTGCATTTCAGAGTGAGTGAGAGGTCTATAACTCGGTTCTCCTTCTTTAACTCACAATCTGTTTCACTCTATGTTATTTTTGATCAATATTTCTCTCAAAGGCTACAAAAGAGGCCTTCGTCATGAGTCTACTCAATTAGATTTCAACATTTCTGGTTCCGATCAAGTTAGACCGTCAGATTTTTCGCAAGAACTCAAAAATATCAATTTCAAACAGGCCCTCGTTAATTTTTTTATTCAACACTGGACATCTGATGAAATGGTGCCATTTATTGAGAATAAACGGATATTAATTAATTATAAACAATGTCATTCTTACATCGTTGATAATAATACAGTTTTATCGAATGTTGATGACAATTTATCGTGTCCTGAACATGAAGAAGCTCACACTAAAATTGTTTTTCATATTTGTAATGTAGACGTTGAAGCAAATTTTGTTATTAGATGTTCTGATACTGACATTGCGATAATTATGTTGGACATATGCATAATTTAAAAAATGATGCTTCGAATGTATGGTTAAACGCAGGCACCAGAAATAACCAGAGATACATTAATTTGTCAAAGGTTTACGAGTACTTGGGACCATCTTTATGTAGAAGTTTGCCAGGGTTTCACGCTCTAACTGGATGTGACTTTAATCTTGCCTTTTTTAAAAAGGGTAAACAAAGACCATTCAATATATTAATGAAGAAACATGAATCTCAGCGAGCTTTCATGCAGTTTGGAGAATCAGAGTTGTTTACCGATGAGCGCACCCAAAAAGATATTTTGAAAATAATCCAAAAATTTATCTGCGAAATTTATAGTTTTACTGATACGTGCAACATTAATGCTGCCCGGCTTCAATTGTTTTTAAATAATTACAGCGTATCTAATATTAACGAAGAATTTGATCGCAAAAATTTAAAAAATTTTAACGTTAGTGAATTCCTTCAAACTTCAGGTATTATACTTTGATTTCAGGTTTAGAATTTATTATGTTTGTGATTTTCTGCTTTTTAATTCTTTGAACTATTTTTTGCAGAAGAACCAGTCAGCAACACCATAACTGATAATGATGAAGATGATGACTCGGATGATCAGCATCATGATTGGTTGAATGATGAAAATTGTAATAATTGAGACAATGAATATGATGATTAAAATATGAAAAATGTTTGTTTCAATCAATCCCAGTTGAAGATTTTTTACAAAAATTATTTTTTTTAATTATCCTAGTACAATAAAGTAAATATAATTACTATTTAAATGGGAATAAGCCACAATTAAAGGTTAAAGTACGTTTATTGACGTTATTAAAATGCCACAAGAAAATAACTTCAGAACAATAAAAAGTAAATATAATTTCTTATGAAACCAAATTGCTCCGATTTAATTAATTATCCCAAATATATTCAATACATTAATTTATTTTAATATTTATCTTAATGCTAGAGTTCAATAGAGATGCAAAAATATTTAATCGGATCGAAAACAGTAAGTATTCTTAATGTTTTTGAATTTTTTACTCTGAGGCTCATGCACACAGCACTCTCGCGCTCATACTTCTGGTTAACTAATTTTTGTGTTTGAGGGATGTTTGGTCATTTTAATTTGTCTGACTGATTAAATATAACTTTATTATAGTTCCATTAATAACATATTTAAAAATCAGACATGTAAAAGTAAGTAAAGTTCATTTAATTTTAGTGGAGCTTTAAAGCGTCTGACAAAAGTTCTGGTCCATGTCAAGTGTCTGACACTTATTACGGTATTTTCAAAATAATATTCTACAGAATATACAGAATATGTATAAAAATCAGTTATGTAAATTTAAGTTAAATAGCTCTTATTTTTAGTTACCTTTCTCACCTGGTACCTGCCCAGGTATCACTCAGCAAGTTTCATAAATACGCAGGTATTCAAAGCACGCGAGACGCTACTGAGACTCTAAGGTTTCATCTGTGTGAAAATAAGTTATGTCTGATCGCTCTGGGATCTTGGACTATAGGTATTTGTATTTGTATCTATCGGTACATTTCCCAAATGTATGGGATGGTCTTTTTTATATTCATTTTTAGTCCATATTTTTCACAGAAACTGTTTGTTTTGTTTAGCAGTAATTGGAGTTGTTCAGCAGAGCTTGCCATAATCACCGTGTCATCTGCATATCTTACGTTGTTAATAGATCTTCCGTTAATTATTATTCCTTCACTTTGCGATAGTAATGCTTCTTCAAAAATGGCTTTACTATATGCATTAAATAGTAATGGGGACATAATACATCCCTGCATAACTCCTCTCCTGATTTCAATTTGTGGACTGGGTTCGTTCGTAAATATATTAGCATTATTTAGAAAATTTCTATTACTTTTTTTGACCAACACGTAATCTATATGGATTCCTCCAGTCATAAAGTTTATGAATAAAATATTTATGTACAGCTAAATTTTTGTTATTATTTTTTTAATCAAATATTCTCCCAAATTTACCATTAGGTCATATTGGGATATCCCTGCATTAGGACATTTTCTTTGTTAGCGCGCAATATTTCTTTTAATCTAGTAGTCCCATTTGTTAAATTTTAATTAAAATCTTTAACTTGCATTGGAAATAAAATTATTGCCACTTCTAGCGTTGAAAATTATTACCTGTGTCCTTAAGGAACTGGAATGAGATTAATCCCTAGTTATTTTCTTGGAATGGTAGTATTAATCATTCCTAGATAAGTTTAGAACAAATAGATGTCTGGTTCTAAATGAAAATACCTCATTGTTTTTCTTTTCATTAATATTCTTTAATACCATACTTTCCTTTAATGTTCTCCTATAATAGAAGCTTTTTTCTAGTTCTTTATTTTACGGTTTGATATCATTCTTTTATGTTCCCACTTTTTGAGGAGTTTTTTAGAGAGGAGAGATTTATTAAGAAATACCAACTATTCCACAGAAAATATCCACTTTTTTTATGCTAAAATATTAATTTTGAAATTTGGGAGCACATTCTCGGGACCAATATTATTCTGTTCTTTGTTACCTACTTAAAACTGAAGACAAAACTAGTGTCACCACCCGGAACAAGGATAATCATGTCTTTTTTGTGAAATTTCAAAAATTAAGGAAGCGAAATACATATTAGTGATTTTTCGGTGATAAAATATCGTGACTTAAAATCACTGAAGAATCTATTCAAAAGCACCTAAAACCTTTTTAAAAAACAAAAATGAACGTGAAGTGATGGATTCGACCGTTACTTGATGGAAATTCATTTTATGTAACAATAAAACACTGAAAACTTTTGTTTTCAAAACTTAAACAAAATTATTATCACTACGGCTGTTTCGGCCAAAGTGCCTTTCTCAGGTGATTTATTTTTGGTATGTGTTTACACTTTATAGTCTTTAACTGAATAAGTTGAGAACTGATGGTCTCAAGTTGGTCATTCAGAGTTATGTCTGTATTTTTTAATTTGTTGATTTCTATAGATTCTAATAAAGATAGCTTAAGGCCTTTATTTTGAATGTGAAGAATTTGAAATTCATTATTAAAAGAATAAATATGGTGTAGAAGGTGAAGTGCGTACGTAGAGTCTGTTTTTCTATTATTGAAAGCTATTTTATGTTTTTCTATACGTTTACTTTGATACAAGTTTTACCAGTTTGACCGATGTAAGTTTTTGGGCAGTCGCCACATTTTTTATACTTTTAAAATATTGCTTTTGTTTCCTTTTTCGTTCTTACTCTACACTCTGCAGGCTGAGTTATAAGTATGTCACGCCTCAATTATTTCGGAAATGGCTTGCATGGTTTTTATAGATTTTGGTGCGTAAAAGTCTTGTATGCGACCGATATTATGTTGGTATTTACATTGTTGTCAGATCTTCGGTTTTTCTGAAAATCTAATAAATTTTCTTATTTTAAATGGATCACCTTGTATATTTTTTGCCCTTTTCCTCAAGAAATAGTGATTCTTTTTATGTCATAGTCCCTATACCTTAATGCCATAATGTTGAAGTTATTTCTACATTTACATTACCTTCGCCAAAGTTAAAGTAATACATTTAGATGAATAAATTTGTTTAACTTCATCTTCACACTGAATCATCTTCAATTATTTACATTCTACTAATATAACAAGGTATACTGATAATAAATTGGTAAAAAGTTTAAAGAAACTTGTGAATCACAAATTTATCCAAGGTCATAATGCAGAAAACCTACAGCAGCTGAAAACAAATTCATATTAGATGTATCCCAATATTTGAGTAGTAGAAACATTAAGAATTTTAGAAAATTAGTAAAGGCAATTAAAGGAGATTCTCAAAGTGTCCGTTTAGTTCAATACTACATGAATTGCGATTTGTAAAACTTCGCAATACATTTTACAATATCCCTGACTGCTAGGACACTTCCTTGGAGCACCCCAACGAGAATTTGTTTATGCTTATGTATTCATTCTCATACTTCACCTGGAAGTTTCTGTTGGTTATGTAGGACTTTAAGATTATACAGTAATTTGTTGGTAAATTTTGTTTTAGTTTACATAAGCGACCTTTATACCAGACTTTAAATGCCTGGCTTATCGCTGAGCAGTACCTATTATTTTCAGTCTTAATTGACTTTCACTACAATTATATGTACCTACCTGTTAGATTATTAAATATTGTTTTATGAACCTAAATTGGTGTAATGGTATTAGTTTTTTAAAAACTTTGGAAGCCACTGGAAGAAGGAAGGAAAGGCTGTACATTTTCTGGTTCTTTTTCTGGCTTTCGTATTATTATTAACCGTGCTAATTTCCATGGTGGTGAGAACTGACCTAATTTTATTATGGAATTAAATAATTGTATCATAAACTGGAAACCTTTCTCTGGGAGTTGCTACAGAGTTTTTTCAGTAATAAGGTCGTATCCTGGACTCTTTTTGGATCAATGTTGTGTTCTACATTTCGTACTTTATTTTTTGTGAATCTTTTTTAAAGAAGTTCTAGTTGATAAGGTTTTGCGAGTACTGAAATAATGTCTTCTTTAGTTTGTGGTGAGTATTTTTCGTCATTTGGCGTAAAAACTTTAAGGTGTATCGCAAGTGTTTCGGCTTTTTCTAATGGACTTTTAGTGGGTATTATCTCCTGGCTGTGGAATCGCTGTTGCTGTCTTTTTGATTATTTTATCTATAGTGTCTATACCTAGGTTCCAACGAGTTACGTATATACAAAAAACATCTTCAATTTTCTTTACTCGGGTGATATCTATATTGTTATGAATCCCAATGCTCTAATTGCGGCCCTGGCGTAACAGTATTTCTAGAAGTTGAATTAACCACTTTGTAAGCAAAGTTAGAGGCATTTGAACTGTGGATGTATCGCAAAATCTTGAGAATATTATGAACCGAGAGAGTCACAAATGTCGAGGTCTTGAGAAGAATGAATAAAGAAAAGGAAGTCATATTTACGATCAAAAAACGAAAACTGCAATACTTGGGACACATTACAAGAGGCGAAAGATATGAACTGCTTCGAATAATTATGCAAGGGAAAATAGCAGGAAAAAGGTCCATAGGAAGAAGACGAAACTCCTGGCTAAAGAATCTACGGGAATGGTATAGCTATAGCAGCAACGAATTGTTTCGGTCAGCAGTTTCGAAAGTACGTATAACCCTGATGATCGCCAACCTTCGGAACGAAGATGGCACTTGAAGAAGAAGAAGCAAAGTTGTTGAACACATTATCTGTACTTTTCTGGAATCTCGTGCTGATTTGGCATTCGCACCTTCGATGGAACTCTAGAACAGATGTTCGTGTATATAAACTACTCGGCTCCTTCGAATAAACCGTAATTAGACAAGTATTTGTCCGTAAGAAGCTCTAACTAAGGAAATCTTCCAGGCTAAGCAGAAGAAAGATCTAGATCTAAATTTAGTCCATGAGCAGAAGCAAAATCCAAATCTAAAGCTAGTCCGTAATCAGAAGAAAGATTGAGATGTAAAGCTAGTCCTTGAGCCGACGAAAGATCCAGATCTTAAGCTAGACAGTGAGCAGAAAAAAGATCCGGATCCAAAGATAGTCCCTGAGTGGCTGAACAGCGCAGCTATCGAAGTAACAGGAGATTGCCAAATAATATTGGCAAGCAGTGCAGGACTACTGGCTTCAGTGGGACTCCTTGCATCTGAGAGAGGACGTCATCGTTAGTAAATGAGAGAATTCAGATGACACATGAACAGTGTCCGAAGTTGATCTCCCAAGGTCATGTGTTAAGGACGTTGCTTGCAGAACTATATGACAGCCGCTCCGGGGGACATTTTGGGATCAATAGGACTCTAGCCAGAGTTCGTGAGAGGTATTATTGGGTTAATTGTGGGCAAGATGTAAAAGCATGGTGCAAATGATGTGACCTGAAGAAGGAACCCAAAACGAGACTTTTTGGTAAAAGGGAGGAAAAAACTCAAACAATACATCACCCGGAATCCATGGGAACGGGTTGCTGTTAACATTCTAAGACCATTTCTAGTAACAATATTAGGAAACATTTGACGGCTTTACTAGGAATTAAGGAGACCAGAACGACACCCCTTTAACCTCGGTCCGACGGCATGGTAGAAAGATATAATCGGACCATCAACAACAACCTGTTCCTGTTTGTACATGAAAATCAGAGAAACTTAAACAAACTGGTACCCCTGTTTATGCTAGACTACCGAAGCTCTTAACATGAAGCAACGAGTTATACTCTAGAAATATTATTGACTAGTCGAGAGATGAAGCTTCCCATCGATCTCCTACATCGCAACCGACCAGACGGAGAGGCAGACCAAGAGATACTCCCCGAGTATGTCAGCCGCCTAAATTATCGACTGTTTAAGATTTACGATTTTGCCGGGAATAAGCTACAATACAGAAGTGACCGGATAAAGGTTAGGTTCGATCAGAAATCTACTTATGTAAGTCCCAAGTTTCAGAAGCTCTAGGAGGGACCGTACCTGGGTACTAATGGGATAAATGACCTTGCATATAGGGTGCAACTCAGGCCACGAAGTAAGCCGAAGGTTATGCACTTAGGATAAGACTGTTTCCCTATGAAGGGCAGAATCTACCGGTCTGGTTCACTTAGGTATTGTTATGGGTGAACAGCCTGAAAGAAGGGGGTGATGTTATGAGTAAAAATGCTCTAATTGCAGCCCTGGCGTAACACTAATTCTGGAAGTCGAATTAACCATTTTATCAGCAAAGTTCTCTAACTCTTTATCTGTATTTTTCTGAAATCTCGTAATAAAGAGGTGATTTGACATTAGTACCTTCGATGGAACTCTAGAGCAGATGTTTTTTTTACCTAAACTGCTCGGCTTTGAATAGACAGTAATTCGACTGATTGTGAGCGATAAATATTAGTGTATTTATACTTATTGAGATATTTATTTCGTGAAATTTTTAGTTAAATAAAATGTGGTACCTAGAAGGCACAATTAATTTAGAATGTTTGCCAAAGATCCCATACATATTTTTTTGAGTCAACTATCAAGTTATTCTTTTTTTTGTTTAACGTGAACCTTCCATATTCGCTATGAGTCATTGGTGTCAAAATTTAAATTAAACCTTTTGCCCTAGGCCTGAAACATATAAATAAACCTTCGAAACCCTGACAATATTTTTAAAACATGTTTACAGATTAAAATAAATCGCCCAATTTTCTTGTCGCTAAAGAATTTTTAAAGGGTAATATTAATTTAGTGACTAAGTGGATGGCTTGCAATCATCCCATAATTTACTTTCAATACAATTTTGAATTTTGGGACCAGTAAAACGGCTCATGAATATTTCAATAGTTTATTGACGTCTAATGTTCCACGTAAACAAATTTCGATCAATTTTATGGCACTATAAAATAACCCGTCGTTTCAATTTAATTTCCGATCAAAGATCTAAAATTACATAAATGAACGGCCATAGTTCATTTGGATTATAATCCTAAAGATCTGTGAGAGAAATATTTACAATAAATAAAACCTATTTAAAATAATTTTTAAAACTGAGAAACTTAGAAGAACGCTGTGGATATCAGTAACATCAAAACTACGAAAGTAAGTAAATAATAATTACCTAGAAAGTATCTTTTTGTTCTTTTAATTAATATTGTGCATTACAATTTTAGTTTTTACTTATGATAGAACTTTGAATTTAAGGTATTATATTTGTGCGTTCTATTTTTTTTTTTTTCTTTTTTTCTGTTTTTTTTTCTATATTTCCATAGAGAACCCAGGACACAGGACTTAACTGCATAGCGACTCTAAAAACAGTGTCATTTGTATATCGAAACGAAGAGAAATGTCTTATCTGCTAATTCTAGGGCATTTTAAAATGTTTACATAAAAAAGTTCGTAATAACTGAGCTCAATGTCATTCTATATGGAAAAAATTCTACCACGAGTGTACGCCTTCTCTAAAACTCAGAAGAAAATTGCTTCGATTGTGACTGCAATTGGTCCCTCTACATTCGATGTAGCCAACCATCTAAAGCTTTATCTCCACCAATGCAAAATACCGCAACTTACTGCAACAACAACATAAAAGTTGACTGTTGTAGTATCTTACGCAGGTGTAAGTTGTCCCGTATCTGTATATTCCTGATCATATGTATATGGAGGATTGTAGAATTCTTCGAAGTCAAACTTTTTCTGAGAAAATTGTGCAAATAAACGCAGGCCATAACAATAGTCTCAGCATCTTTAGGTTCCAAAAGTAACGGTTTTCTAAATATTCTAAATTTGGCATATAATGTTTTCTAACAATCTCCTTGGTCTGCTAAACCGATAGTTAAATATTCTCTTTGGTGATTCTTTGTTTTGTACTCCTGGATAGATTTTTCAATGTTCGGTTATAACGGGAATGCATCGTTTAAATTCAATGTTCAAATTCGTTTGAATTCAATTCAATTTTTAAAGTTTGTGTTATCAAAAACTACTCCATCTGATAGACGTCCTTGTGAGCCCACATTAAAATACAAAAATCTACGCATCCACCACGACAAAGAGAACAAAGCTGAAGAAGCCTTTGTAATAAAAAACGGCCACGATTTACACCCACGTATTTGGGAAAATTCCATAACGTATTAAAATCTTGTGCAACTACATTCCAACCTTTGGGGGTTGTTGGTGTCTGCAAAAAAAGAAATGTATAAAAATTCATATGACAGTTCCAAGTGGTGATGGTAAAGAAAGTGTGATGGACGACTTTTTGGCTGAAGAATTTCAAACCTAAAATATTGACATTGAAGGAACAGGGGAGACCACCGAACAATCGCACAATATATAAAGCTCTGCAATTGAGCAAATACATATTTTACCAATTTACGATAAAAGGCAGTTGCCAAGTGAATCAGAGGGTGGAAACGGTTTACCGAGAAAAAAGAAATGAAATTATCCAATAAAAGTCTCTTACCTTTATTTCACCGCTGAATATACTTATTGGTGCTGCACATACTTTTAGTGCTATTTTGTAGATGGCTTGTTCTGATGCCAAAAACCGAAGCCCCACAACTTTAGATGGTATCGCGTCTCTAATATTTGTATGATCCTTTCGTATTATTGGATCAATTTTCCCTAGTAGAAACTCCATATTAGAGTTGGACATCCGCATAAAATTTTTGAAGCAACAATCTGTACGGAGTTACCCTATAAAAGATCATCGTTTTTTAAATCTGTTAGTATGAAATTTCCACCATCCTCTTTTCTTTTATGTAGACTAGGACGAATCCATCATTTATGTTTCGGTTCATACTAATTTCCTGCAATTATCACGCAAGCAGCCACTGCCAACAGAATGTCTTATAAGTCGCATATAATAAACAACTGCTGCTTCAGTGGATACGTGATCATGCATCTAGTCGTAAATACGTGCAACAAACTCAAACATTGGTACAACAAAGTTGCTTGGGTGGAGACACACCTTTACAACGCTGCTAAAAATCATCTATTGATCATTGTTTTTCTTCTGCAACTTTTCCTTCTTCTTCTGCTTTATTTCAGCCATTACACATTTATTTCGACAACAAACTTTGCTTTCTTTTTTCAAGGGAGTTGTCGTATACTTCTTTCTTTTTTTTAATTTAACAACTCGAGTTGAGTTGTTATCAACAGGTCCTCGAAGACACTTTGTCTCAGGACCACGTAACCGATGTAGAGCCATACGTTGCCATGTTATTAATTCCAACGGTAACTTAAACATCCTAATTTATAATAACATATACTATAAATTAATAACATTTAACAATGCTCACAAATTAAGATTCAGAAACTGTTAAGGCACTTCTTGGAAACCACTGTGGAATGGATTTCTATTGTACGTATAGATAAATCATTTAGAAATTGATTTACTTAAACTTCACCTTCTAAGGATGGAGCAATAATAGCAATATTTAAAACTGTTTGTTGATTTAATGGATTTGTGGAATGTCTTGAAGGTATTATAGCTTTAGCTACTAACTCAGGGTATTGCGAGTTGAGAGGTTGCTAGGTGATAATTTCTTCATCTGATGATAATAAATCCAATTGAATGGTGTAAATCTTTCGTAAAGAGTCTGTTGCAAATCGTTCTCAACAATCAAATTAATGATTATTTCATCTGGTAATGACGTGAAATGTATCCTTACAGCACCAAGTAAAGCTTCATATGGAATTTTTTGATCACCGTACAACAACATAGTACTTAAATAAGAGTATCAATTTTTTAATTTTAAGCAAATTTGGATTAGTAGATTTTAACGTTTTGTAAGATTTAAAATTATATTTCAATATAAACCTACACACACCTACAAAAAATATTAAACCTTGTTTACTACTGCTGGTAGGAGCAGTAGCAGCTACCACTTATAACCTATATAAAACTGTACAAATTCACGATTTACATGTAATTTTGGAAAGATAGTCAATATTGGCATGTACCTATAAGATTTACTGTCATACACTTACACAAAATTTTTTGTTTTGTTTTTTTTTGTATTCCTGGATAAAATCATTTGTTAAAATAATTCAAATATGCATAATATAATGAATTCTGGCAATAATATCTACCCTAAATGACAACATATATTTCATTTTGTACATTAAAATGTCCTAGCATAAATTAAATTTTAAATCGTGGTGGGTTTTAGATTTAGCAATTATACGTTAATATCTTTTTAATGGCTCTTTATTTAAGGGGTTATTTTACTGTTTGATGACCTTACACAATGTATGAGTGCGTCATATATTATAATAAAATCATAAAGATTTAGATTGTATGTTTTTCGTTGAATTTGCATGAATTACTGTTAATAAATACAAATAAGACTTAAGTTCAGTGCTCAGTGTTACCAACCTTGGAGAGTGGGATTATTGTGCCAGGGCCATAAAATTATTGTAAATAGACGATGCTTAAGGTGTGAGAGAGATATGGCGAATTAGTCTAGGCGGGATCTGTTTCGAATTTGACATATTCCATAGGAAGCTATTTTTTTGCTGAAATCCCTTCAGGATGTGCCCAATATCGATAATCATGATATGCGCCAGTCGCAAACCCTGTGCTGAATTTTTTATTTAACACAATCTGTAAACAATTAAAAATTCCTCATTTTTTTGCTCCTATTTTCGTTTATAATTCGGAAAATATTGATCCTAGAGAAAAAATTATACGAAGTTAAAAGTTTCATTATTCAATTTTACATAATATTTCGTTAGCAAAAATTGAAAATTTAATGTTTATTGTTGAAAAAATAGCAATAATTGGAAAAAAAGTACAAAAAAATGAAGTTAATCCTTTAAATGTTTTCGACTTTCAAAACTTGACCTACAAGCTCCATATTCCGCCTAGAAAAACCTTTTAATATGTTTAAAACGTGTGCTAAATTTTGTTAAGATCGTCGGATAGGTTTTGCATAATAATTTTGCAACCCAGCCTACTGGAAAAAAATCGCAAATTTTCAAATTTATAGTAGGCCCTAAATAAGGCCCTCAGATAGTTGCAAATTTTTTTACACAAAAAAAAGAAGGCTCAAACTTTCAAACGCTTTTTGTAAAATTCAAATCGGTTCACTAGAGAGCCTAGAAATTTTTTTTAAATTTTAAACATTTTTTATATATATTAGGCTTATAAACAAATTGAATAACTTTACGAGCTTTAAATATATCAATTTCAAAATTTATACACCTAAAGAACATTAAAAGACGCTTCTTTAAAAAAAAAATACATTCGGCTTACTGGTTGCCGAGATATTGAAGGTCAAAGTTGGCATACATTTGCCGTGTAACCATAAGTGATAGAGGGCTCGTTTTTAAACAAATACCCTCGTCTTGTCAAGTACTTTTCATATGAAAAGTTTTACGTAATGCGCTTTATGGCAACATCCATAAAAAAGACAAATAAAAAACCGTTTTCGCGTAAAATATCGCTCGGAATGCATGAGAGGTGGTGGTGGGGGACATTCACTCGAAATGTGAATAGGCGAGTTCAAAATCATAGCGCTCGCTAAAAATTGTATTATCTCAGCTTCTTGTTAACCAATTTTGCTTCTTTTTTTTTAAATCGATGTCTCGGACGACAAGGATTTCAAATATCATATTTTCAAATACCATTTTTAATTGCAAAATTGGGAAATTTGCAATAAACAATTGTATGTTAAACAAGTAATTTCATTTTTTCTTCATGCATTTTTTTTTGAGCTTGCAATTTATACATTGAAGTAAATTGTTACTTTTAGTAAACAAATATGTATTTATAAATTGTTAATAAATAATTAAAATAGTTAAAACAAAGGCGAACGAAAAAAAAATTCTTTTTTCATAAATAAACTTTATTTTGACTCAATCTTCAATAATTTTTTTATAGTCTTTTTCTTTTTTTGGAAGGACAAGAATATTCAGGTCTGACCGTGACCTTCAATATCTCGGCAACCAGTAAGCCGAATGTATCGTTTTTTTTTTAAAGAAGCGTCTTTTAATGTTCTTTAAGTGTATAAATTTTGAAATTGATATGTTTAAAGCTCGTAAAGTTACTCAATTTGTTTATAAGCCTAAAAAATGTTTAAAATTTAAAAAAAATTTCTAGGCTCTCCTAGTGAACCGATTTGATCTTTACAAAAAGCGTTTGAAAGATTGAGCCTTATTTAGGGACTACTATAAATTTGAAAATTTGCGATTTTTTTCCAGTAGGCTGGATTGCAAAATGCAAAACCTATCCTACTGATCTTTACAAAATTTAGCACACGTTTTAAACATATTAAAAAGTTTTTCTAGGCGGAATATGAAGCTTGTAAGTCAAGTTTAGAAAATCGAAAACATTTAAAGGATTAACTTCATTTTTTTGTACTTTTTTTTCCAATTATTGCTATTTTTTCAACAATAAACATTAAATTTTCAATTTCTAACTAACGAAATATTGTGTAAAATTGAATAACGAAACTTTTAACTTGTTATAATTTTTTCTCTAGGATCAATATTTTCCGAATTATAAACGAAAATAGGAGCAAAAAAATGAGAAATTTTCAATTGTTTTCAGATTTTGTTAAATAAAAAATTTAGCACATGGTTTGCGACTGGCACATATCGTGATTATCGATATTGGGCACATCCTGAAGGGATTCCAGCAAAAAATAGCTTCCTATGGAAAATATCCATTATGGTCTGACTTTCTACAGATCCCGCCTAGTCTAAATCTAAAAGTTGCATTCCATAACATATCTCTTCATCTAAGTAAAAATCCTTGGCGAATTGGTTTTTTATACTCATAAAGAGTAAACCATAATAAAAGAAGAGACAGTTAAGATTTGATTTCACGTATAGTGCCTCTGTATATTCACTTATTCACTTCTTATTCTCTTCTAAGTCTCTTGCCGCCATTGCTTCATCAATATCGTTGCGCCAACTTCTCCGTGGTCGTGCTCTCTTTCTCCTTTCAGAAGGGATCTATTCCAGTACTCTTCTAGGCCATCTATACTCTGGCATTCTGTTAACATGTCCGAACCAGATTAATTGTTTTCTTTCTATGTCATCATTGATATTTCGCTCCATTTTCATTTTGTTTCTTATTTGTTCGTGTCTAACTCTCTCTAGTTTCGATATACCGCAGCTTCGTCTCAGATAATCCATTTCTGTCGTCATAAATTTGTTTCTTACGTATTTAATTTTACCAGGATTCATCAGAGAGACTGGTACAGACCCTCTAAAAGTGAAATCAAATCTTTTTTGTCAAAAGAAAAAACAATAAAATGGCTTCAATATAGACGCTATAGAGACATCTAAGAATAAATCATCAAAGTAGAAATGCAAAGATTTCTATTGGTGACAAAACCAAAATTCATATTTTTGCTCTAATCTATGTCTTCTATAAATTGAAAGGCAAAACAAACGATACTAGGGGTATAAGAGAGGTATGAAGAATCTAAAAGTTGAATTCCACAACATATCCCCTCATTAAAGCTAAAATCCTTGACGAGTTGGTTTATTGTGCTCATGAAGAGCAAATCAAAATAAAAGAAAAGAGAGTTAAGATTTGATTTTACGTATAGTGCCTCTGTATACTCGCTTATACGTAATTTATCCTACCAGGATTAGATAGGGAGATCTGTTGTGGAATGCTTCTTTTAGATACCCCATACATATCTTACATTTGTTTATGGTTACATCTACTAAGAATAAATCTTCTTTTACAGCCATAATATCTGTGAACATCTTTAAAGATTGCTTTGTTCTAAACCCCTTATCTACAGTTAGGTCGTCGGATTTAAGATACTAATCTTATGTAAGCCTAAAGGCACCGTCTACAAGTTGTCTCAGACTTTTTTTATTTTAGAATACGATAATGTTTCTCAAAACTAAAGTTTTGTATATCAAAAATAATAAAATACAAACAAAAGACGCTATCTGTCTCTAAAGATAATCCAGCACTGCCTTTAACCTCCATCCCCAACATTTTTATTGTCATTGCCATTCCGAAGCATTTTCGTCCAACAATAAAATTCACCCCTCGCCCTTTGCCGAAATAACTATCTCTTGTAATTCGACACCCTCACCGTGGAGTGTTCGGATTTCCCATTCCCTCAGTCCAATTGAGTTTTAGAAAAAAATTCCCAAGCCCTGCGGTTTTGGGGCTAAACTATAAAATCTCGAATTACAGTGATTGTGTAATGGAATAATTAGTTTAGTGATTTTGTGGCAAAGAGCCGATGATACCGCAAGCCATTCACCGAGTTTGACAATTCAGAATCGGCATATGTTTTATCAGAGAATTAAATATATATATTTATATATATTATTGTGGTATTTAAAGTCTTGGTGCGCCAAGCAATAATTAGCTAATTAATTTTTTTGATTAATTAAAATTATTTAAATGATATGATTATGACTCTATCACAATTTTTAATTCTTTTATCTCAGGGTTAAATTCGTGCTTCAATATCTATGCTATTACATGTGAAAGGTAAGGTCCAGAGAATACCGGAATAATAAAAAACACATATGATCTAACACTATATATTGAAATAAAACATAATGAAATAATTCACACTCAAAAGTTTTCAATAAACAAATTTCATATAAGGATTCTCATAATTTTGTTCTCCGTACGTGAACAATCAAAATTAATGGTACAAACAATATTAATTGAAATCTCAAAATCCCAAACTATTCTAACTCTCCTAATCAAAATATTTATATCCTTTCTAAATTATGTGTAAAAATTTTGTTATCAATAAAAGAAAAAACTGCAGAAAACAAAAATATCTCTCTCTGATGATGAGTGGTCCAAATCCTTGTTCCTTGTAGACTGTATTATCTCCTCTCAACCGCTCCCTATGTAATCAGCAATCTTACACAGATTGTTGCAAGTATATCGTCCTTAATGATCTCCTTCAAAAGCACAAATCATTCAAATTATGATAGCCTTTCTCCTCTCGATAAACTGAATCTCTCGTTGGCCCGAGTGAAAAATGACTCTTGGAATATCTTCTCTTTACGATAAACTGAATCTCTCGTTGGCCTGAACAGTGACTCTTGGAATATAAGTAGAGAAATATGACTTACAATATTTTGGCTGCTTCAGCTTCTGTCAGATACACTAACTCCACAAAAACTCACTAACATTCAACACTACTGCTTGCTACATTTCAGGAACCGCCAGAGAACAATCACTGTTCTTCTTACAGACTTGGAAACCAACTGACTATATCTTTTCTCTCTCCTCAATCTCGCTAAACTTTTTCCTACATACTTATCCCACCTTTTTCAATCTCCGCCAATCACAACTCGTCACAATTCCCCCATTTTTTCATTTCGATAACAAACAAATTTTTACCTATACTTATAAATTTCCTAAAACTTATTTACAAATAATATTTTTCTATAATTCTTAAAAACTAACAAAAACCACTTTCTATAATCCCTTCTATTGTCTTTAATCACTGCATTAATGTATTTTGAAAAACCCCGTTCAATTGTCTGTGGCTTTCACTTAAACTTATGCGGGTCACTCAAGTATAACAAAGAAATAATTTATGCAAAGCTTACACTATGTTTAGTACAGGAAATCCAAGGATTTAATAACTTTCCTTCTCCGAAATGTTTGTTGGATATTATCCTACTTATCTGAATTATTTTAATGTTATTGAATTTTGAAATATTTTTAAACAAACCAGTATTTTTCTCGATTTTACATATCATAACAAATCCCCGCCATTTGATCTGCCGAAAACTCTTTGTTAAATTTTAAAAATGACAAAAGTTTTCTAGGATCAAATTATTTCACTATGTTATTAAAATCTACTTATGATACTGACAAATGTCGTGAATGTTAAAATACCCCGTATATTGCCTGTCTTTATACGGGATTGGATATATTTTCGTTTTAAATTTTTCCAAGTATTTTCTCTTAAAAGAAAGTTCATAATTTTTAACCACTTGATTTACTTTATTAACAAAATCTCCATGGTTTCCTAAAATCTTCTCTATTTCCTTCTCCATGTTTTTTCCACAATTTATTTTTCTTTCATCCACCTTTTGTTCACATGTGTTCACTGTCCATAATACTTCTTCACAAAATTCTGGATTCTCGTCCATCAATGCCATTTTTTCTTCTGTTTTCTTTTTATCCTCTAATTCCCTTTGGTATTCCGAGCACCATGTTTCTATTCCTTTCATTTCTCTGATGATACCTTCTTTTTCTTCCTGCTTCCATTCTGTTTTATCGTCGGTTGCCAACAATTCTTCTGTACCTTCTATTTCCTGTTTTTCTCTGGTCTCCATCTTATTTTCCTGCTTTCTTTTCGAACTCTTCTTCTTTTTCTTCCTTCTCTTTTTCTTTTCTGTTAGATCTTGTTCTTGTACTTTCGGTTTATCCTCTACAGTCATATCGATTTCTTTGCGTTTTTCCTGTGCATTGATCCTTCCAGAATTTGTTTTCCTATCTGTTTGCTTTTCTTCTCCTGTGTTGTCTGGTTCTGCTCTGATTTCCAGTTTATTTTCCGAAAAATTTATGGTGATATCTTTTTTCCTCAATTCATCAATTCCCGCTATCATATCATGATTTAAATCTTCAATCACCACACATTTCATAATATGGAATTTGTTTCCCACTCTTATCTGTACTCCCAAGCCTTCGTTTACTGTCGTCAAATTTTTATTGTTTGCACCCACTAAATCAACCCTAGGAATCTTATACACAAATCTGTCCAAATTTAATTCTTTTACTAGTTTTTTATTGATTAGCGATATCTCCGATCCAGAATCAATCACAATTTTAATCGCTTTATGTTTTATAAATGCATCTAAAAATATTAGATTAGAATTAGAAATTTGTCTGTCGTTTCCTATTGCTACATGATTCATCTCCCTTCTATTTTGTTGTTGGAAGCTCTGGTTATTTCTATCGTCCCTTTGTTCGTTAGTATTCCTATTCGGAGGATTTTGTGCATCTCTATTCCTGTTGTGACTTTCATATGTTCTCTGTTGTGTGTCATTCCTGTTATCGTAATTTTGTTGTCTATTGTAATTATTGTAATTTCTCGGCCTGTATTCGTTTGTTGATCTGGGATGTCGGTTTCTCTGGTCATAATTTGATGAATACCTTCTTTCCGGTCCATTATATTGGTCATGTTGTCTTCTATTTCTCATTTCTTTTCTTTTCGCTTCTTTTAATTGAAGGAATTGGCACAAACTATCAATATCTTGATAGTTTCTCAAAATCACGTGATCTTCCAACGTTTCCTCAAAATGTCAGCTGATCATTTCTACCAGCTGTTCGGTAGAATATTTGTATTCTAGATATTTTGAATTGTTATATATCTGCAAAGCATATCTTTCTTCAGAAATTCCCATTTTTTCGTGATATTTTCCATTCTGTAGCTCTTGGTTGATTTCTCTCTGTTTATTTTTCCCCCAGAAATAGTTGAGAAATTTATTTTCAAAATCTGTCCAATTTTCAAACTCATCTTCCTTGCTTTCATACCATAACGCTGCTCCTTCTTTCAAATGGTTTCTAATTGTTTCTTTGCAATCGTCAAAATATCTAATATGTTATAATTTGGTTTTCAAATTTTTAACAAACGGTACTGGGTGTGTTTTCCGAATATCCCCGCCAAACTGTATTTTTATGTCACCCGAACTTTGGATGAGTACTTCTCTCCTGTCTCCCATATCTCGTTGTTTTCTGATATCCTCAATTTGTTTTTCTATTTCTTTCTTGTCTTCTTGTAAAGCCATTTCAAATTTTGTTTCTAACTGTTCTAATTCCTTTTTCTGTATAGTCTTAATATCTTTCATTTTAGTTTCTATTTCTTCTCTCTGCATCTCTAGTTTCCTCTCTGTTTCTTCTCTGACTTTTTCTAAACAGACTTTTACCTCATTTTCATATTTGTCCAAACGCTTTTCCATTTTTCTATCATTTTCTTCTAATTTTTGTTCATAGTTCTCCAAACGCTGCTCTATATTTCTGTTATTTAGTTCTATTGTTTGTTTTGTTTCTTGTTGATTTCTATCCATTTTTAGTGACTGGAGTTGCATTAGTTGTAATATTTTATCTATTCCTGATAGTTCTTTTCTCTCCTCAACTATTGTCACATTTCCTTCATTATCCGATACTTCTTCCAAAATTGTTTCATCTTCTCTGTTATCCTCCTTCCTTTCCTGCATTTTACTTTGTCTCCTTGTGACAGACATGTTGTTACTTTTTGTTATTGTTTTTGTCCCCGCCAAATGTGAAATTTTACAACACTCTATATGTTTCAGAACACGACAATATTTCTCCCCAAATGTATTAAATTTTCACGACAAATATCAAATATGCAATCAGTAAAATTCAAATAATTCAAAATAAATATCAAATGTACGATTGGTAAAGAAAATAAAATCAAATAATTCAATAGCAGTAAATATCCACTAACTACGATCAAACAATAAATCAAATTTATATTCCCTGGAAAAATTGTCAAAATACTTTCAAATTCAAATTCCCTCAATGTTATATGTTTTTATCTCTGGATCACCTGTACTTATTCCAGATCTCTTTCCCTTCCTTCAAATGTAAAGCTGCGATATTTTCAAGCCCCACGTTTTGGAAGCCAGTTATTGTGGTATTTAAAGTCTTGGTGCGCCAAGCAATAATTAGCTAATTAATTTTTTTGATTAATTAAAATTATTTAAATGATATGATTATGACTCTATCACAATTTTTAATTCTTTTATCTCAGGGTTAAATTCGTGCTTCAATATCTATGCTATTACATGTGAAAGGTAAGGTCCAGAGAATACCGGAATAATAAAAAACACATATGATCTAACACTATATATTGAAATAAAACATAATGAAATAATTCACACTCAAAAGTTTTCAATAAACAAATCTCATATAAGGATTCTCATAATTTTGTTCTCCGTACGTGAACAATCAAAATTAATGGTACAAACAATATTAATTGAAATCTCAAAATCCCAAACTATTCTAACTCTCCTAATCAAAATATTTATATCCTTTCTAAATTATGTGTAAAAATTTTGTTATCAATAAAAGAAAAAACTGCAGAAAACAAAAATATCTCTCTATGATGATGAGTGGTCCAAATCCTTGTTCCTTGTAGACTGTATTATCTCCTCTCAACCGCTCCCTATGTAATCAGCAATCTTACACAGATTGTTGCAAGTATATCGTCCTTAATGATCTCCTTCAAAAGCACAAATCATTCAAATTATGATAGCCTTTCTCCTCTCGATAAACTGAATCTCTCGTTGGCCCGAGTGAAAAATGACTCTTGGAATATCTTCTCTTTACGATAAACTGAATCTCTCGTTGGCCTGAACAGTGACTCTTGGAATATAAGTAGAGAAATATGACTTACAATATTTTGGCTGCTTCAGCTTCTGTCAGATACACTAACTCCACAAAAACTCACTAACATTCAACACTACTGCTTGCTACATTTCAGGAACCGCCAGAGAACAATCACTGTTCTTCTTACAGACTTGGAAACCAACTGACTATATCTTTTCTCTCTCCTCAATCTCGCTAAACTTTTTCCTACATACTTATCCCACCTTTTTCAATCTCCGCCAATCACAACTCGTCACAATTCCCCCATTTTTTCATTTCGATAACAAACAAATTTTTACCTATACTTATAAATTTCCTAAAACTTATTTACAAATAATATTTTTCTATAATTCTTAAAAACTAACAAAAACCACTTTCTATAATCCCTTCTATTGTCTTTAATCACTGCATTAATGTATTTTGAAAAACCCCGTTCAATTGTCTGTGGCTTTCACTTAAACTTATGCGGGTCACTCAAGTATAACAAAGAAATAATTTATGCAAAGCTTACACTATGTTTAGTACAGGAAATCCAAGGATTTAATAACTTTCCTTCTCCGAAATGTTTGTTGGATATTATCCTACTTATCTGAATTATTTTAATGTTATTGAATTTTGAAATATTTTTAAACAAACCAATATTTTTCTCGATTTTACATATCATAACAATATATATATATATATATATATATATATATATATATATATATATATATAAAACTAGTGAGATGAATATAAGGTTTTTCAATCATCAAATAAAACGATTCTATTTTCTCGACAAACTCGATATTTCGCTAACGTTTATTAGCTTCATGGAGCTTATTTGATGTCTTCTTTAGGGCTTCCGAGGTCTCAGGCTCCAGAGCCCTCAGACACTACTGCACTGATTACTAGTCACAGTAGTGCTTTGATTAGTGATCAATGCAGTAGTGTCTGGGGGCTCAGGAGACTGAGACCTTGTTTCTGAGCACGTCGTTTCATTTGATATATCATATGCTAGTATTAAGCTAGTTGTTTATTTTGTAATCAGTTAGAGGCCTTTTTCAGGTCAATAAAAACCATGTGTGACCCTTTTGGTAGTTTCTTTGTTTGTTTTTTCTATCTGAATATTTATTAGCTATAGGATTCGATCAGTTCTTTATTTTCAAATGTGACAAATCAAAATTTGTCTTATGATAAATCGTATGTCTGTGTAGTGCACTTTTAGTAGTCGCCTTGTTTGTTTTTTTCATCTAAATATATTCGTTCTAGCCGCCCCATTTATTGGGTATGTGGCATGTTAGAACTCGATCAATTATTTATTTTGTATACCGCCAGAGGCCTGCTTTGAGTCAATAAATCAAAAGTGGTATTTTAGTTAAACTATTTTTATTTATAGTGCCCTATGACATCTCATATGTAACTATACGTTCATTAATAATGAAGACACTGTGTAGTGAGTGCCCTTTTGGTAGTCGCATTGTTTGTTTTTTCTTGATATGTTCGTGATACCCTTTACTTTTATTTACCGTATCACACGCACCAATCGGACCAATAAAAAAGGAGATATGATGTAATGCTCTCTTAGCATTGCCGCAGTGTTTTTTCTGTCTCACCATATTCGCTGCCCCCTCTTCTTTCCAATGATATATCAGAAGTCACGATCCGAATAACTATTCTACCCCCACCACAAAACGCTCAAAAAATTAACAGAATGAACCTTAGCATTTTGTTATGAGATTTTACATGGGAAATAAAGCAGAAACATAGCAGGGTTTTTACAAGTATAGCTTTTACTTCATTCTACATTCATACTACATTTACTTTTACTTAATTTTATTTAATTTTACGTAGCTCTGTTTAACTTGATTTAATTTTATATAATCTTATTTAGTTTTAAATTTTTGTTTTCGTTTAGTTTTAAATTAACGTTTGTTAAATGTCATTTTATTTTTATAGTAAGTGTATGTTTATCTTACCCAATGACATAAGAAATATTATACGTCATTTATCTTACCTTACAATTACAGTAACCTATATTTTTAGCAATTTTGCGAAAAAATTAATTACTGTGAAGTAGTAAAATTTCTGACTAACAATATTTGAATCATCAATTTCTAAAATAAATTAGCAATAAATCAACCGTATCGTTTCAAGAACAAAATATGATTGAAATGTCAAATCGTGGTAGTTCAGATTTCTTTCCTAGATGTCGTCGTTACCTTACTGGACAAACGCTGTAACTTAACTTAAGAATGACCAAAAATTATAACAATTATAATAAATAAAATGACTTATATGAATATAATGTAAAATTTGGGATAGCATTGGATTTAAAATATGTATTATGAATAATTTTGTATGGTTAGCAAATATCAAAGAAAAAACCGTTTACCTGTTTACCACGGTTTGAATAAACTAAATATAAAGTCCATATTGTGTCTCGTATCGGTTTTCAAAACTCTGGGAAATTTTGTAGAAAGTTAATCATGAAGAGCCATTGTTAGTTTTCATAATCAATCGTGTGAATAATTAATCTAGTCTAGTCAATTATTTTGTCTACTTCTTTATATGACATGTTCACTTTCTACATTTCTGAAGACTTTAATAACAATTAAATTAGATAGTATGTAACAATAAAACACTGAAAACTTTGTTTTCAAAACTTCTACAACATTTATTATAAAATCTTAACACTTTCTCAAGTGATCTATTTTTGGCATGCGTTTACACTTTAAAGTCTTGAAATAGGTTGAGGAGAGGAGAAGTGTTTGTCTCAAGTTGGTCATTCAGAATTATATCTGTGTTTTTAATTTGTTAATTCCCATAGATTCGAACAAGGATACCTTAAGGCCTTGATTTTGAATGTGAAGAATTTAAAATTCGTCATTAAAAGAATGATTATAATCTAGAAGGTGAAGTGCATATGTAGAATCTGTTTTTCTATTATTGAAAGCCCTTTTATGTTCTGCTATTCGTTTATTAAAATTTCTACCAGTTTGACCGATGTAAGTTTTTGGGCAGTTGCCACACTTAAGTTTGTATACACCACTGTGTAAGTGCTTTTTATTTTGGCTCTTGTTGTTTTTAATATATTTGCCCAAGTTGTTATTTGTTCTGAAAGCTGGTGTTATTCCTTTCTTTTTTATGTGTTTGGCTATGTTTGTTGATATTTTGCCTGAATATGTAACCGAGCAGAAGGTACTGGGTTTTTTCTCTAGTGGTGGAAATACTAATTTCAGAGCTTTCTTGTGTAGTTTTTGGTTTAAAATTTTATTAATTGTTTGTTCGTTGTATCCATTGTTTACTGCTATTTGCTTAATCATATTTAATTCTGTCTCAAAGTTGTATTTTGACATCGAAATTTCTGTTAATCTATGTAACAGACTATGATAAGCTGCCAGTTTGCCATGTTGTGTGGGATGGGATGATGAATTGTATATAGTCGTGTCAGTATGGGTAGGTTTATGAAATATGGACAAGTCATGTTTGTTTTTAAGTCTGATAATTTCAAAGAACGAAACTAGTGAAATACAAAACTCTTATCAAGCCCATCCTTACCTACGCATCGGAAACATAGACGATGACAAAGAGCGATGAAGAACGTTTAAGATGCTTTGAGCGTAAAATCCTCCGGCATATCTATGGAGGAGTACAGGAGGGCGGATTATGGCGCAGACGCTATAATTTCGAACTTTACCGCCTGTATGATAAACCTGATATTATTAGGTCCATCAAAATAAACCAGCTGCAGTGGTTAGGTCACACAGAGAGAATGAATGAGATGGAGCCGCCAAAACATTTTTATAATCAAATAATAGATGGAGTGAGAGGGAGAGGCAGACCCAGAGCACGATTTAAGGATCAGGTGTAGGAAGACTTGAGAATGTTGAGAGTACGAAACTGGAAAGCCAAGGCGAAGAATAGGAGAGAATGGAGACTGATTCTTGAGCAGGTCAAGAGCTACCATGGGTTGTGGAGCCAATGATGATGATGATGATCGCTTCATATTCTTTGTTAGATACAACTACATGCGCATTAAAATCACCTCTTCTGGTGTAATAGGTACTTCGACGCGTGTATCCTAATTGATCATCAAAAGCCTTTTTTTATTCTCACCCTCTCCGACTTAAGGACTGAAAACGATTTCACATATTCGAGAAATTTTAAAAATTCGTAGAACTGCAATAAAATATTTTCAGGATTACGAAGTTGTTTTACATTACAATTTTAAAATATATTTCATTTTTTATCTCAAAAAGAATCATAATATACAGTATGGTGGAAATGAAAGGAATAAATTCGTTATTTCGTAAACCGGTGACTTTAAGGAAAAATCCTGAAACCCGTCGATTTTTATTTTTAAATAAGCTATTCGTAAGAATACATTTTTATTTTTGACGTCATCTATGTGAGCGTAATGACGTCATTGCTAAAATTTTTGAATAGAAAGGGGGGTATTGTAATACATCATTTGAAAGGTCTTTTAAATACCTATTCAGCTATATCAATATGTCTAAGTAATTAAAGTTTGTAATTGTTTAAAAAAATTATTAAATATTTATTATTACAAGAAATATTTATTAAGTATTGATATGATGTATTATTGACACCCAAAAATAAATTTTATAAAGGCCATCACTGGTAATGAAATGTCTTTTTTATCTACTTTTTACCTTTTTAAAAAAACTAGTTACCGTATCAATATGAACATTGATAGTTGGACATTCAAACTTAATTATTTTTCTGTCAAGTGATTAATAGTATTATTGTAGTAAACGTATTCAAAAAGTCTTTGTATCTTTGAACATGAAGCTAACTGAAACGCAAAGAATTGAAATTCTCATAATGATTGGTTATGGAGATAAAACACGTACGCAGAAAGAAGTATGTGCGTTATTTAATAATAAATACCCCCGTCGAGAACCAATTTCACAATCCACTGTAAGCAAAATTGAGAAAAAATTTAGAGAAACGGGTCATGTTAAAGACCTTCCTAAAGGTAGTAAAAAACCAATATCTGAAAACCAACAAGTAGACGTTCTGTTAGCTTTTCAAGATAATCTTCATAACAGTTCACGGCAAGTAGCATTAGATAATGACATGGACCATTCAACAGTTCTTAAACAGCTAAAGAAGGAAAAGTGGTATCCCTACAAAGTAAGTTTAGTACAAGAACTTATGGAAGATGATTTTGATAGACGAATTGAATTTTGTGACATTATAATGGAACGAAATAACAGAGATCCGATGTTTTAAAAAAAGATTATTTTCTCTGATGAAGGAAGCTACATTTCTACTAAACGGTCATGTCAATCGTCAAACTTATCGGTACTGGGCTACGGAAAATCCACACTGGATGCAAGAGTACCGTACTCAATACCCAGAGAAAATTAATGTTTGGGTGGGAATAATAGATAATAGGTGTATTGGACCATACTTTTTCGAAGAAAAGTTAACAGGTCCTCGATATTTAGAATTTCTTCAAAATTTCTTGCTTCCAGAATTGAACCGGTTGTTTCCAAACAGAAATGATTTATGGCTACAGCAAGATGCTGCGCCTCCACACTATGCTGTCTTGGTACGCAACTACTTAAACAACGTCTTTCCAAATCGATGGATAGGTCGAAGAGGAACAATAGAATGGCCGCCTAGGTCACCTGATTTGACTCCCCTTGATTTTTTTTATGGGGATATTTAAAAAGTAAGGTGTATCAAAATAGACCATAAAATATTAATGAACTGAAAGAAAGAATACGCAATGAGGTTGTTCAAATAACTCCGGAAGTTTTAGAGAATGTTAGAGAAGAGTTCGCGGCACGCCTTTCTCATTGTATTTTAGGTGAAGGTAAACAATTTGAGCACTTAATTTAGGTTTCGTTGTATTTATTGAATAATACTTAATAAATATTTATTGTAATAATAAAAATTTAATTATTTTTTTAAACAATTACACACTTTAATTACTTAGACATATTGATATAGCTGAATAGGTATTTAAAAGACCTTTCAAATGATGTATTACAATACCCGAATTTATTCCTTTCATTTCCACCATACTGTATATCTTACTTCCTATTTGTTTTAGTAAATCTATGTAACTAAACACGCTCTATCGAAGCACTCACTGAAGGAGAACGTATGCATACACAACAAGTAACATCGACATACCGTTTGGTTATTGGTAAACAAATATGTAATTGTATTATTTCCGTAGAAACCGCCTGATCATCAAAATGTATTTACTTCAATTTGGAATATTACATCAGTCATACACTCCCCGCTTATATTCTGATAGCATTTCATCTCTCAACAAAAATATTTGAAGAGTGAAATTAGACTTTTTCGTGTGATGCATACACACACTCACCTCTACCCCAACAACGTTATGCTTGATTCTGAATACATCAGCATCCAATATTATGTAGATATACTCATACTTCACGCATATACACAATAAGCGCTTTTGTCAGCAGTGACGTAGTTCGATTAGACATTTATAAATGAGGTAACGGATATATTTTTTATAATGATTTGTTATTAAAAAGATAAAAACATATTCCATAGTTGTTTTACTTAATGCCAAAGAAATGCATTAAGTTAAATTGGATTTCACCGAAGACTGACATTAAATTTTCCCTAACTGATACACTATAAATATGACTAAAAACTAGCCCAACTCGGCACTGGCTTCATAGTCAATTAAAGTATTATGGAATACCTACAAACCCGTAAACGAAATTCTCTGTTATATCAGACTTAAAAGTCAACTATTCTCTAATTGCAGCCCATGCACTGACGGAGGAAAACTTAAAGCAAGTAAAAGACAACTTTTTTGAGAAACTTGTGAAATTGACAAATAATCTTCCTAAACAGGACGTGCATATTATCTTGGAAGATTTCGATACAAAGATTGGAAAGGAAGCATACATACAGCCCAACAATAGGTAACCATAGTCTCCATGATGTCAGTAACGATAACGGGACAATGAGAATAGACATTGCAGCATCCCACAACCTACTAATAAAATGAACAAAGTTCGAAAATAAGAAAATACATAAAGAAAGGTTGGTCTCCAATGACTGCGTCACAAGAAATCAGATTAATCATGTTCTGGTAGATGCCAGAAAGGATAGTAGCTGCTTAGAAGTAAGAAGACTAAGAGGGGCGGATGATTTTCTGATAAAAACTGGAAGAAGGCATGGTAAAATGTCTGAAAGGTAAGAACAAGAACCGCGTCCCAAAAAGTCCACAAGACTATGATGTGACAATGATAAAAAAAACAAGGAGTACCGGAACAAACAATCAGAGATATTGAAGAAAATCGGAAGAACACTAATATCACACTGTATATTAGCTTTAAGGTTTAGAGGTGTAAAATTCTTTTGTACCATTTAATAATCTGTACTGGCGCCGATAGCTTATATTCAAAAGAACTTTCTAGACATAAGCTTCTAAAGTCGTCAAAGAATTATAACAATGAAACGATCATTAGTAATTTCCAATGTATCGGCTTAAGTCGTCCGAAAAATTCCAACAGCAATGCAAGCAACCTACTCAGGTAATTTTATCAATGAACGGAGGGAGTTGAAGGTTGCGAAATGTAAACAAACCCTTCATATACGTCGAGGGTCAAGAGGGTGGAATTGAGATCAGTTCGAATGTAGCATTGGGTGAGCTCGAGGTTCCTGTTCTCGCTAGTCGCACTTCAGAAAGTTTAACACAGTCGGAATATTAATCATTTTACTCAGCTCGTGTCTATCGCATTACTGAGAAGTTCTCTAGTTTTTTCTGCGCATAAATTCAAGTCGACTAAATTTAGTAAATCAGCTGTCATAGGCAAGTTATCAGCAGTCAAAATACGTAGTTGTAATTGTTTAAATATACTTGTTAAAACGTTAATTGCGAAACTTTCGTTTGTCCCAGTTTTCTGGGTGGTCCTTCAAAAAAGTATAGAAAAGTGAACCTCTTTCCTAAGGACAAAACTTGTTCCCAAGGGAAAAACCAGTGACCTATGACTGGTGCGCGAAACAAAGGCATCAGGACGAGGTGTAAGGACAAACACACCTGTATCTTCGCACAAATTCTTTAAAGGAGTTTCAGTTTCACTTCTCCTCCAATATATCTTTGCTCTCCTCTACTAACACGATATCATCAGCAAAGAGCAATGACCAAGGAGCCTTTTCCCTTGCTTTCTGTCAGTACATTCATAACAAGATTGTAAGGACGTAGTGAAGAGCCTTAATACAAACCAACCGTCACTGGAAAACGGTCAATCCGACACAAGTAAAGTTTATTTAGCAGAAAATGGCTGAGTTCAATTAGTGCGATCGTAAATATTATTAAATTTATCTAAATTGGCCCATTGTTAAGACCTTGGACCTCAAGTAAACCATTGTTAAATGAAACCGGGCCTTTTATACTATTATCGGTTAACCCAGGATGTTTATAATAGTCGATACTAATTGAAGTTAACCATTTACTGCTAAACAAACTTTACTTACTTTAGCGTATTTTCACTCATACATATTATCTTTGACGAGCCTTACGTACTTCTCAGAAACTCATTTCTCTCTCATACATCTCCATAGCCCTTGGGACTGTGTTGTACGCTCTCTCAAGATCTATAAATACCAAATATAGTTTTTTTTTGTTTTCTAGTTTACACTGAAGGCATTTTCTTATAGTTTGTAACATTGCGTGCTAGTTGAACATAGCCAGACGCATGTTTGTACTATTCGACAAACGGTTGTCGCAATTCTTACCTGGCCTGCTGCTATGCCGTTCCTATTCTGTTAGTTTCTATTCGTGTCTCATTTGGTTAATATTCACGTTACGTTTTTTTCACGTTTTCTGTTTCGGTTCTTCTTCTATTCGGATCTTATTCGGTTTTTGTCAGATTTCGGCTATCTTTAAAAAAAATCCGTGTCTTAATTCTGCCTCTTTGACGGTTCTTTTGGAATCTAAAACCGTCCGCACATGAAGCTACTAAAAAGAAACTAAACTAGTTAGTAACTAGAATTACCAACTGTTTACTAACTGTGACTCGCACACTACGCTACTGAAAATTAATAGAAACGAGTCACTTCTTGCCTGTACGAGTAGCTTTGTTATAGGGTGTTTAAATTTTAACCTTTATGTTATATTATTGAGTGTTATTATCGCGTTAAAAATGTCACTCACTCGAAAAAATTATTAAGATAACACAATCTGTTTGTGTTCTACATAATTATGTACGAAAAAGGGAAGGAATACCATATAATATATCATTCCAAGCCTTTTCGGTAATATCTTTACGCGATTATTCATTTAACGTATAGTTGTATAGGCACGGATGTTTTTCCACTTCTTGCACTAAATTTTATATTAAACGACTGTTCTACCAATTTCGCCATTTCGCGTGTAAACTTTAAAAATATCACAACAAACTAGAAACTAGTCCCCAAGCGACCTGCATGTCCAGTCTGCTGTCGACTGATCACTGATGCATTAGAGACCAGTTACTAACTAGTAGCTCTGAAGCAACTGATTGGTAACTAAAGTTACCAACTGGTTTCTTTTTAGTAGCTTCATGTGCGGACGGCCTAAGCCGACATTTAAGCCTCGTACTGTAATACCTTTTTGAGAAGGCGGTATATCCATGACATACCTGTGGTGGCACCCGTTGCTGAGTTTGTATCTGTCGTTGCTGGACCAAGTGGCATTTCTATTTTTGAGCGGGGGCCAATTTGGGACGCTTTACTTCTGGTCGGGCGCCAATTTGTGGCGCTTTACTTCTGCTCGGGCGCCAATTTATGATGGGTAGCTCTGTTAAACAGCAGACTAAGGCCGTCCGCACATGAAGCTACTAAAAAGAAACCAGTTGGTAACTTTAGTTACCAATCAGTTGCTTATTAGTTACTGTCCATGTATTTTAATGAGTATCCGCACACAGCGCTACCAGTTACTAACCGGTCTCTAATGCATCAGTGATCAGTCCACAGCAGACTGGACGTGCAGGTCGCTTGGTGACTAGTTTCTAGTTTGTTGTGATATTTTTAAAGTTTACACGCGAAATGGCGAAATTGGTAGGACAGTCGTTTAATATAAAATTAGTGCAAGAAGTGGAAAAACATCCGTGCCTATACAACTATACGTTAAATGAATATTCGCGTAAAGATATTACCGAAAAGTCTTGGAATGATATATTATATGGTATTCCTTCCCGTTTTCGTACATAATTATGTAGAACACAAACATATTGTGTTATCTTAATAATTTTTTCGAGTGAGTGACATTTTTAACGCGATAATAACATTCAATAATATATAATATAAAGGTTAAAATTTAAACACCCTATGACAAAGCTACTCGAACAGGCAAGAAGTGACTCGTTTCTATTAATTTTCAGTAGCGTAGTGTGCGATTCACAGTTAGTAACCAGTTGGTAATTCTAGTTACCAACTAGTTTAGTTTCTTTTTAGTAGCTTCATGTGCGGATGGCCTAAGTAAAACTCAGGTTTATTTTAAATAAAAATACACTCGGGTGCAAAAAATTCGATTAATGACATATTTTCCATTTACTGCAAGTTATAAAACTTGGAATTGTTATATGGCATATATAAATTTATATTTTTGCCAAAAAAGTTAGTTCGATAAGAGATATGGGATTAATTTGTTATCGTATTGATTTTAACAACCGGACCAATTTGGTATTCAAATATTTTGAGTAGAGAACTTTTAATTGTAATAAACGACACCAACGGATGCTTCAAGAGCCATGGCTTTAGTGCAAGATGGTCTTACTCAATATTACGCCACCCAGGTGCTAAGTGTAAGTCTTTATACTGTTCAAAGAGCCATTCAGTGAATCAATCAAAACGGCAACTACACTAAAAGGCCAGGATCAGGTCGTGGAAGAACAACATCCGCATGCGATGATCGATTTTTGGTTTGTTTGTGTTTAAGCAATAGACAAGCATTAAAAGCGGCAAAAGTAAGTGGTTGCCTCCGAGAAACCATATGGAGAAACAAATATCTGACAATGGATAGCAAAATGAAAGTATACAAGACAACAGTAAGACCAATCCTAACATATGCAGCGAAGACAAGGACCGATACAAGAAAAACAAAACAACAAATCAACAATATCAAAATGAAAGTATTAAGATCAATAGCGGGCATATCATTAAGATACAGACAAACCAACAGAAGTATACGCGAACAATGCAAAATGCAAAATATTAACAGGTGGATAAAAACAAGAAAAAAAAACTGGAACGAACATGTAAACCGAATGGGACCAGACAGATTAGCGAACGTCTGTAAAAACAACAAGCCGTATAGCAGAAGACCCGTTGGGAAGGCGGCCAAAAAGGTGGAAAGATAATATACAGTCAACAACGACTGAAACAGAATAAGAGGCAGACAAACACGAGTAATCCTAGTCGCGCGAAGAAGAAGAAGAAGAAGAAGAAGAAGAAGAAATAGACATCTAGCTTTAATTGAGCTGGCAAATCGGCTGAACGAAGTCCGAAATGTAGATGTAAATAGGTGAACAGTTCGTTAACGTTTTCATGAATCGAATTTATTATCCAGGATACCGGCTTTATGTCTATACTACGGCTATCCGTAGAACACCGCAGCTCTTGACTTGATTAGACGCTTAACTCAGAATCGAGCAATGATTTGTTCTCGGATGAGTCCAGGTTTTGCATGAAAACGATTTGCCAGATGCAATATTGCTCACAGAATAACATATTGAGGAGGCCCAGTTATGATTTGGGCTGGTATAAGTTACGATGCCCGTACTGACTTAGTTTGTGTAGATGGAGGTTCTGTGATAGATGTAAGGAATTTATTAATCGTTTTAGATCATCATGTGGTAACTTTTGGGCCATTCATAGGACTTAATTTTATTTTTATGAACGATAACTCGCATCTCCACCGTGCTAGAATCGTCAATGCATACTTAGAAGACGTTGGATTTGTCCATAAGAATTGGCCAACTTTCAGCCCCGACCTTAATCTGGTAGAACATGTGTAGAATACACTGGGGAAACGATTTGAAGTTTTTCTTCTTCTTCTTCTTCTTGTGCCACTCCTATCGGAGATTGGAAATCATCAAGGCTATCCTGACCTTGTTTACAGCTGACCTAAAGACCTCATTAGTGGTACAGCCAAACCACTCTCTCAAATTACGCAGCCATGACATTCTTCTACGGCCTGGATTCCGTTTTCCTCCTATTTTTCCTTGCATTATATTTTGAAGTAATGCGTATTTATGTCCTCTCATGTGGTGACCCAAATATTCGAGTTTTCTTCGTTTGATCGTTGACAAAATTTCTGGGTCTTTTCCTATCCTTCGCATTTCTTCAAAGTTTGTGACTCTTTCTACCCAACTTATCTTTAGCATTCGACGGTAGCACCACATCTCTAGTTTTTCTACCCTACAGAAACAACTCGCCTAAGCTTAGTAAGGCTCTTTAGACAATTTAAGACAAATTGGATCAATTTTATGTTCAAAATTTAATTAACGCAATGCCATGACCTATACAGGGTATTATACTGGACTCCACAAGTGTATAGTCCTTTTTGTGTTTTTTTATTGATAAAGAGAAAGAAAAAATAAAATAGAAAGAACATTTTTCTGTAATTTTCTGACAATATGATCTCCTTTAGTAGGATACTATAATATTTGACCACAGCTCTGAAGATGGCTTTTTAAGCTGAAAGCGCTCAGCTAGGAAATAAAATTGTTTACACACTTCAAAAATACTTCCCTTTTCCATCTTTTGATTTGTCATAAGTGTGTACAAAAACATATCAGTCTTTTTATTTTTTAAAAAAGTATTTGCAGTCAGTTGATATAAATTTATAACAGAAATTGAAGAAAAACAGAAATTTAGTTTAAAGACTGTCGATATTTAACCAATATTATACTATTAGCTAATAGTAATGTCTGTATAATATAAGTAAAGTAATTATTGTGTCATCCAATGTCTCCACCACTGTTCTAGTAAACCTAGAAGAAGTAAAGAAACAGAAAATTGTATGGCAACATGATTGCAGCCCCTGCTCCAAACAAACAGAAGTAATTGAAATATTGAATAAGCAAACAGTGGGTTAATTTCTATCAATAGTGTAGTGGGACGGGGGTCGAAATATGGGGCGCAATTTACATTACAATTTGCGTTTGGTGCAAAACAGTCGATACAGAATAAAAGGGTTGCGGCTCGTAGTCAACCGGAATCGTTTTATTTGGTAATTCTCAAATTATGTTGGTTTTTACCCGTGTTTTATAAATTTATGATAATTACTCTTATGTTTGAAACAAATTTTCTTTTCCAGGAAGTGTACCTATACATTTGTTTCGCGGGACGTCCCGCCTGTCACGCAAAAATTGCACTTTTATTATTATCGGAATGATTTGATAATTCAAGTTATACAAATATCTGCATTATGTTTGCCACGTAAAAATATTTATAGAAATTAAAATGTTTATAATTATAATAAAATTAAAATTTAAAAAAAATGTCAGAAAATTTTAAAATGTTTTGGACACTTATTTTTGGTTTATTGCGATGCACGCCTCGTATGCAAGGTCCTCTTAATAAACCGCCCCCCGACATTATGGTGACACTACCAGATGATTATACCTTTGAATCTAACCGTGAACGTGATACATAAAAAGAACTTTCTTTCCCTTACTTTCTTCTATGTCAGTTAATCAAAATTAATACTGTAACATAGATAAAAAAATGTGTAAATGTTTACAAAATATCACAATTCGTCAGTGCAACTTACTAGTTGTTGAGATTATTTAAAATAAACTTTGACACTCAACATTAACAACACAAATATAAAATATAATAATGGACAATACGTTCTAAAAATTTTAGTCAGGATAGTAAAACTTGGTTTATTTCATGACATCTTTTTGTCACCTCGGGGAACAATTAAGGGTCTAACCACCTTCTGTTGTCTCCGGGTGCTCTGTAGAGGGCTTCGAATATACTGTCGAGAGCTCCCCTACTTAAGTCCATTTTCGGGTTATGGACTAGGGAAATATTTATCTTCGGTGTCTTGCCTTGAAAAAGGCAAGATATTTCATGACAATTTCTTCGTCGAAAATAAAAACACCAAGTTAAGTTGAAACAATTCTCAGCCACAGAGTATGGAAAATAAATGCAGGAAGCAGAGCCCTGAGAGCACTAAGCTCTCGGAGAGCCCGTGAGGAACTGACCTGGCTGACCTGAAAATCGCCAATATTTATATGCGCTGTTCGAGCGATAAATAGGAATTTCCAGGTCAAGAGCCAATGGGAAAATTCGAGGCGGGGCGATGCGCATCGACATGCCTACTAGTCCACAGACTATGGCATTCGATGACATTTTATTTCATAGTGTATTTCATAACTCTGATACATAGAGAACAGAAAGAAAAAACAGTGTGATTAAAATGTTATTAGTTGTTCTTAATATTGTATTTATTTTCAAGAAACAAGAGGCCCACGTTGGGTGGTTTTTATTTTTTAATTATTAAACCTGTCTTAATGTTATGCAACCAGTTATGCATACAAGAATATGTAGAAGTAAGATATTTATTTTATTTTTGAAGTTTTTTCCAGTAAATAACAATAAATGTTGCACAATTTATCTATGTCAGAGTTTTTATTCATGCAAGATGTACTAGATTTTATGAAACACGTTTCCAAGAAAACACGTTTTGCATGGTTTTTTTCTTTTGTCAAAATACAGGAATCCTCGAAGTTGAACTCATGTTTCCAAGTTAACTCCCTAAAGTTCACAAACCCACTATTTCAATGAGGCCTATTGTCTCTTCCATTGATGCTCCCAATAGTAAACTTGCTAAATACCTTACAGATATTCTCAAAATTTCCTACAACGAATCCAATGAATTCTATATTAGATTCTTCCACGTTTAGTAACTTCATTAACAATGTTAAAGTTCCGAATAATTATAGATTGATTAGTTTAGATGTTGTGTCACTGTTTACAAACTTACCACTAGATGCTATTCTGAACAGCATCAAAAATAACTGGAACAGCATCTCTCTGCATACCAAGATCAGTTTAGATGATTTCATAAGAATTTATATTTGACTCTAACATCTTTTTGTTCAATGGCAATTTTTTAAACAAATATTTGGCACTCCAATGGGCAGCAAAATATCCCCTTAAAATCTTAAAAACTATAAGGCGCTTAGGTGATGCAGGACTTTTTAACACTACTGTACTTGATGAGTGTCTTTCTTAAACACACTGCAGTGAACCAAGAAGTTGAGAGGTTTTGGAGTTTAGGTATCGATATGTAAAGAAAAACAGATTTCTTTTCTTTAATTTATATAATTTTTGGGTTTTAATAGTTTGTTACGCCACTGTCAAAATACTTAAAGCCTTATTTAGCTTTTAACAGTGAGATTGAGTTTTTTTATTATTAAATTTTATTACTGCCATAAGAGACGTCATTTTAATTGTAGTTAAAAGCTTCAAATGTTGTTTCTTTTTGCAGGTAATCTAATTTAAATTTAATATTGCACAACTAATAATAAAGTTGTTCTTTTTACAGAGAAACACAATTAAGTTTTATTAATGAAACAAGAAGCAGATATGGTTTCACGAGGGGCACCGGGACGCAGGCCATCTCAGCATCTCTTATAGTCTTTTCTAACGCTATAGCGAAAAGAAGACACGCCAACACATCTCCTTTTCGTAACCTGTAACGGTTATAATTTGCCTGCCACATTGTGTATCGCTTATAGGGGGTTGAAAGTGGGGACAGCAATTACTGGGCTGGAGATAGGGTAAGGAAATAAATCGAAACCTTTACGAACGGTCACTCTTGTTTTGGCCAACAAAACACAAGAAGGTCACTAAACTATTTGAACTTGGACGCCGTTTAACAGAATCCTCTTGCTGGATAGAAAGAAAGGCTTTTCTTTGCTAAAAAATATTAAAGGGTAAAAATCTTTTTAAAGGAAATAATTCTAAAATTCCTGGTTTAGAGACAAACATTACATATTTATTATTACTTTTACATCAACAGTGATTATAAATAATATTTACAAAATTTATCAACAAAACTTACAATGGCACTATTTGTAACGATTTACAACAAGTTCCAAATGTTGGCGACACTTATAGGAATTTAAATTATTATTACAAATGAAAATTATCCAAATTTTTCAACGGAGCTTACATTGAGGTTAACCTTTAAACAAAACAATTTAAATTTATGGTTATGTAGCAATTGTCAGAAAAAAGGATAATACTGACTGTCATATGTCGAAATGAAGTATCAAACCTTTTTGAAATATTAATTAAATTTGAAAATTAATTGCATTTAACTAATATGATCATCATCATCATCATCATTTAGCTCTACTCTATGTGAATCAGGCCGCGTTTACTATTTCCCTCCATTGTTGTCGGTCCTGAGCAGCTATTTGCCATTGCTGTATTCTCATTTTGCGTAGATTACTGGCTACTGCGTCCTTCCATCTCTTTCTTGGGCGACCAACTGACCTTCTGCCATCGGGCCTTTCCCAGAATGTGGCGTTTAGGAGTCTTTCATCACTCGATCTTAGTACGTGACCCGCCCATCTCATTCGGTTTGCTTTAATGTAGCGTACTATGTTTGCATCTCCATATACTGTCTGGAGTTCATCATTGTGTCTTCTTCTTCATTCTAGTGTTGTCTCTTCTCTGCAAGGCCCATGGATAGTTCGCAGTATCTTTCTTTCTAGTACCAGTAATTTTGTCGTTTCCCGCTGGTTCAGAGTCCATGTCTCGCTTCCATACGTTATTGTGGGACGAATTATTGTCTTGTACACTCTTATTTTTGCTGGTATTGAGAGTATTTTTGATTTAAGTACGGTCATTAATGAGTAATATGCCCTGTTTCCTGCAATGATCCTGGCTGCCACGTCCTTTTCATATTTATTTTCAGATGTTATCATCGCTCCCAGGTACTTGAATTCTTTGACGACTTCAAAGTTGTATTCATTGATTGTTACGTTTTGTCTTATTCATGGTCTTGGGTTCCTCGTAACCACCGTGTACTTGGTCTTGTCCTCGTTGACCTTCAGACCAACTTCCTTGGCTCCGTTTTCGAATAGGGTGAAAACTTCATTTGCATCTCTGGTAGATTGTGCAATTGTGTCCACTTCATCCGCAAACGCCAATAGTATTTTTGATCCTTGGGCGGCAAATTCGTTTGTCAGTTGTGGTTGAGCTTTCTTTACCGCATGTTCCAGTGCAAAATTAAATAGCAGGGGGGCGAGAGGATCTCCTTGTCTAAGACCGGTGTCAATGAGGATTCCTCCGACGTGGTGCTGCCAATTCTGATCCGTGCAGAAGCGTTCTCTGTGCTCACCTGTGCTAATCGTACCAGCTTTCTAGGTACTCCCATTTCTACCATGGTCTCCCACAATGCTTCTCTGCTAACAGAATCGTAAGCTTGTCTAAAGTCCACGAAGATTTGGTGTGCATTGCGGTTGAATTCAAAATTTAACTAATATGGCAATTAGCTAATTCATAAAACTTATAATTTCATTTATTTACAATTTTTTAGTTTGTCATGAAAGCAGGTTTTTTTTATTAATGAAAATTGGTTTATTTTTACTTTGAATAATTTTAATAAAAGTAACTGGTATCACTGGCTGATGTATTTCCATTAAGAAAATTTTTGGGAGCGGAATTAAACCAAAACACTGCAAAACCACACACAACTGTGTCCCACACAAGCTGGAATTGGTCTGAAGTGAGCATGGACAATTGGACAATTGGACCGTAAAAATGGACAATTCTTGGGAAGTTGCGACACTGATTCGGGCTTCGGATTATCCTGCTTCGGATTATCCTGACCCAACAAACTACAATCTTTAAACCTCGGCCACTCAATTTCTTCTTAAAACCATGTGGACCTCTCAAATGGTTGGAAACGCCGTCTTACAAATCTCTTAGATAAAGTACAGCACAAACAATCGGTGATTAACTCAACAAAAACTGCCAGATCGCATTTTGAGCCGAAATACACCTTTCAACCTAAAAAAATTGCCGGCTTTGAAGACTACACCCGAAAGCTATCTCTTCCAAATCCAAATATCAACTTACTCTTTTTCTTCGTCTCGGTTTACTCGACCTTCATAACCTCTCCCTACCAGTTTTCGCTGCCGGCCAATCGGAATTTTTTTTATTGACGCTGGGACCTTAAGAATGCTGGGATTTCAAAATGTTATCTACGTAGTTATCTACGAGTAGGCAATCAATTATCCGATGAAGTCCCAATACTGAGTATTGGGACTTCATCGAAAAATATAGAGAAGTATAATAATATAATAATAAAGAGGAGTACTACAAGTTTGCATACTCTCGCGTTTGCTATTTAATGCGTACTCTGAACATCTATTTCGAAAAGCTTTGGGAGAAACGACGGATGGCTTGATTGTTAACGGTGAAGTAATAAATAATCTAAGATATGCAGACGACACTGTCCTTGTTGCGGATAGTGCTGAAGGATTACAAAGACTGATAGATCAAGTAGCTAACATCGGTAGAAAATATGGAATGAAACTTAATAATAAGAAGACGAAAATTATGATCATAAGCAAAAACCAAGATACAGATGCAAAGTTTATGGCAGACAATGAGGTATTGGATAGAACAGAAAAAATAACATACCTAGGATGCAACATCACAGACGGCTGGGATCACTCATACGAGATTAAATATAGGATCGGAAAAGCAAGGAGTGCCTTCCAACAGATGAAGAAAGTTCTCTGCAATTTAACCTTGAACTTACATCTCCGACTCAAAATCCTTAATTGGTATGTGTTTTCTGTTCTTATGTATGGAGCAGAGGCATGGACACTCACTGATGCGTCTTGCAGACAGTTGCAGTCTTTCGAGATGTGGTGTTATCGTCGCATGCTCAGAATATCATATGTACATCATATAACTAACGACGCAGTAATGCAACGTTTACAAAAAGAACCTGAAGTCTTGAAATCCATTAAAGAAAGAAAGTTAGCATACTTCGGACATATAGTGAGAAATGAAAATAAATACAGAATACTACTATTGATATTAGAAGGGAAAATAGAAGGAAATAGAGGACCAGGACGCCGCCGAATATCCTGGCTTAAGAATTTGAGAGACCTATTTCGAACAGCTGCTAATAAAATACGATGGGCCATTGTAGTAGCCAACATCCATAGAGGATAGGCACTGGCAGAAGAAGAAGAAGAAGAATATCTACGTAGTTAAAATTTCTCTTAGATGTGTCTCAAAATACTTGTGTAAACAAAAACTTCAAAGAATTTTTACACATAACAGCCAAAGGCGTATCAAATAAATCTTAAAAATTAAATATTCGATAGTTATAAGGAAATTATTTATGCTACAATCCCCGTACATGTTTCAAAGACTTGTGGCAAATCTAATTGTATTTGCTCTCTGCAACTCACAGTTGTTTTTACAACTCGCATCAATTTATCATTCGCATTCATCATTTATTTATCAATTTAAGAAATCTAAGATTTGACGTATAGCAAAAAAATCTCGTCAATTTTCAATCTTTAGCTAGCCTAAAACTACTTTGATATTCACCAAGAGGTTCTTCCACGTACGTATTTAAACTGCTGTACAGGGTATTGAAGAATATTTTGTTTATTGCATTCAGAAGACTTACTCCTATAATTTTTACATTACATGATAAATTTTATAACGTTATAAACGTCACATCTTTATTAATTTATATTTAAATAATTATTTTATTTTAATTTCTTTATTAATTTATTAATTCCTTTGCCTTTAGCTTCGTTTTTACTATTTTTTCTTCAAAAAGTAGTTGGCGCCCTCTGTATTTCTTTTCTCTCTCTTTCTGTCTCGTAGAATAAATATTCGGCCTCTCTCTTTCTGTCCGGTAGACCAAATATTCTGTCCTATGTTGACAGAAAAGCTAATTCCATCATAGGCATACATCCTGTGACATATGTACTTCATTTCAGTCTCTCACTTACTTTATGTCAATCATCTTTTCTGACACAGTGGGATATGTTTTTTGTCCATAATTAAAATTTATAAAAGAAGGTAGGAATTATAATAAGCTTCATTTTATGGTCTGCAAAATTCTCTTGGGGTGAGTCCTTTCATTGTAATCTATATTCTATAATTCTGACAGCATTTTCAACATTCGTCACTTAATCTTAATCTTAACAGAATTTAACTAAGTAATAATAATTATATTACTATTTAAATGGGAATAAGCCACAATTAAAGGTTAAAGAATTTAAAGTTAAAGTTAAGAACGATTTCCGAAGTGGAAATTGAAACGTCAATAAACGTATTTTAACCTTTAATTGTGGCTTATTCCCATTTAAATAGTAATTAATTTAAAATGCCACAAGAAAATAGCTTCAGAACAATATAATAATTATATTTCATTTTATCTGCTATTTGTTTTCATTGTAATTTTGTAAAATGGCAAGTTAGTTATACCCCTTTTGATGTGTCTCTAATACAAGCTGTTACTTATAGTTTCGTTTATTGGCCGTATTCAGGGTTTATTGGCTGTATTATTGGGTTTATTAGCTGTATTGAAGATTTTATGGGATATTTCTGAAACCATCTAATTGGGAGGCCACACAAATGTAATATAGAATAACATGCTCTGGAAGACCTAATTACCTAATTGGGAGGCCACAGACAATTGGTAGCAAGCAACCCATCGATGACATGATGCCATAAGTATCGCCAAATTTTATTAGTTTATTATTTTTAGTTTAAGACAAGACGAAATCACACTTGAGATACTGAGCTAGGCGAAACGTAGACGATAAGCTCCCATGGTTGATTGAGGTATTTTTTTTGTAATAGTATTTCAATTCTCTTTGGTAGTCTTATCGCTACAATTTTATCAAAAATGTACAAATTTGAAATTTAAAACAGCATAATCTCCAATTCCTTATTGAATTATAAGAAAAGTTCTGTACCTATATAAATTTCTGTAGGAAATAAACTGGATTGCGTGCTATAATCTTTTCATACAACACACATACGTCTTTTTTGTCCTCCTATATTTTAATATGTTTGTAATTTTCGAGATTAAACTTTGAATTATTGTAATTCACGAAATTACGAAACTTTTATATAACTGCCTGATTATTTATTGTTAACGATACTTCTGATGTAAGACAAACTATTTAACAAAATTTTTTATGTATTGTTGCCAATGCTACTATATAAGATTTTTGTTACCATCCTTAAGAGAAAAAATTGTAAATTTCAACTACCGAATAAAGAAATCAATATCTCTCCTTACCTTTTAATAATTTAGAAAGGATAATTTTTCTTCATAGTTTGTACATATTCTACCATCTATGGAATTCCCCAGACTCCTCAAGTATCCACTAAGGACTACCCTTCGCATACTTGCCAAGTATTTCCAATGGGGCGCTCACTTCTCATTTAGCAATGCTTCGACCTTTAGGGTTCCATACTCTAACCCTTTTACGTGCGTACGTGCTGAAGCTACCCCTTTCCGCTCATTTTCACCATTCCACCCCGTCTTTTTAAGATACAAACCCTTGAGCAGGTGGCGACTATTCGTAGTGCCTTGTCCGACGAGGATGTTCACCCAAAGGCATAAAGTATATCGTTATTAGGTTTAATTAAGCGCGAATTGAAGTATCGGGGGATAAAAATAGGATTTGCGTCCCTGCAACGGCTGTAGGATGTCTGAGTGTGTAGACAAGTAATTTCTACAGTAGGATGTTTTTACACCTTAGAAATGTTTCCTGAATAAAATTGTATCGGTAAAGAATTGTTTTATTAAAAATATTTTTTTATCAATTGAAATAAATTTTCATACTCATATTTTTTTACACATACTACATTTTTTCTATTGTATTATTGCTTAAAAGTTTTATATTTAAAAGCAGTCGGTCAGATAGCCAAGCGGGACACGCGGCCGAGTCTCATTCGCCTCACATGATTCAGAAGTGAATCTTCTACTTATAAACTACTGGACAACTACTTTTTTTTATATAGACTGGAATATGCTGGTGTCTAATAGATCTAGGGAAGAGCAGTAGCGTAAGGGATTAAGGCTTGCGGCTCGGTAATGCTCCTCCGTAGGTGCCTAACAGATAATCTTATACACAACTTAATCTTTTTCATCGTTTAAAAAACCCTCTGGCATTGAAAATTCTTTTTAATTTTGATGTTAATCTTCCGACGGTCAGAAACAGATAACCCTCCATTCTACTTTCCAAAATACACCAAACATGCCACTTCTCTGTCTACTCTCTCTTTCTAAACCAATCATATCTTCTGTTCTCAATTTCTATAAAATGCATCAGCTCTATACCTTCTGGTTTCTCCGATAATACTTAAACAAACAGACTTTGCATTAATTAATTTTCTCTGTCCACCGACTTCTCCGAAATAATGGGTCGTTTGTAGGATTTGGTTATTCCAAACATTTGTAAAAACAGCCCCAAAGTGGGCAGATATAAAGAATATTCATTCTTCATATCTGCCCACAATTTTCTAAAATTCGCTTTTCTTTGCGATGTTGCACCGGCTTGTTTCCTTATGGCATAGTCCTATCTTAAATTTGGACGTCTTCTTGGTCTCTTGACACCTCTTGGATACCACAGTGTAATTCTAGTGGACCACCTATTGTCAGTTCTTCTCGGTAAATGTCCCGCCCACTGTCATTTTAAAGATTTAATTCTGTGGATTACATCAATAACCTTGGATTTTTGTCTGATCCATTCTATTCTTTTTCAATCTTTTTTTGTTATACCTAGCACGCATCGCTCCATTGACCTTTGAGTGACTTTGAGTTTCGATATTATCTCTTTTTTTAGTGTCCAAGTTTCGCAGCCATATATCATGATTGGTAGTATACACTGATCGAATGCTTTTGTCTTCAGGTGGATTGGCATCTTTGATTTTAATATAACTGCATTTCTACTAAAAGTATGTATTAATTGTCCCAGGTATACATACTCGTCCACTATCTCAAGTCCAGTGTTGTTTATTATTACATCTTGGACATCCACTAGCTCATTCTATATGGTTTGTGTTTTTGTCAAATTTATTTTTAGGCCAATTTCATTGCTAGCTGCATTTAGGTCGCTTATAAGTTCTTGTAGTTTTGCAGGATTATTAGCAATCAGAACGATGTCGTCTGCAAATCTTAGATGGCTGAGGTATTCTCCATCAATGGATATTCCTTTGTTCTGGTGAAGAGCTTTCGTGATATTGCGTCTCCTTGTCGGACGCCTCTGGTAGTGGGAAATTCTGGAGTGTTTTCATAAATTTTTACTTTAGCTCTTGCTTGTCTGTATATATTTGCTAAAGTTTCTATGTACGGTTTGTCAATGTCTTGGTTGGTCAAAGCATCTATTCCTGCCTTGGGACTTATAGAATCGAAAACCTTCTCGAAATCTATGAAGGTTAATGCTAGCGGTATTTCATATTCTTTACCTCTACGAATTAGTTCTCGAAATGTATGAATATGATTTATGGTACTGAATCTACTTCTAAAGCCAGCTCTCGGCTGTGCAGCATCTAATGCGTTTGTTAATCTGTTGTTGATGATCTTTGTAAATATCTTGTATACGATTGGTAGTAGACTTATAGGTCTGTAGTTTTTGATATCCTCTTTGCTACCTTTCTTATGAATGAGAATTATGTTTGCTGTATTCCAGTGGTCTGGTATGCATCTCGATCTTAGCCAGTTCGTAAATATGTCTGCTAAGATTTTCCAGGTATTTAAGCAGTTTCACTGTTATACCATCTATTCTAGCTGCTTTACCGCTTTTCATTTTTGCAATTGTCAATTCTACTTCTTTCGGAAGGACTTTTGTTACATCTTCTTGGTTACTGATTACTTCTTCAAGTGTATCAGGGGCTTTGTATAGTTCGCTGTCGAATTTAGTAACGAGTTGTATTATTTCATTGCTGTCTGTAATTCTGGTGTTTTCGTTTGTTAGAGCAACGATTTGCTTCTTCCCAATGATTAATGCTTTTCTTGTTTTCTTATAGTTTTTCCTGTTTTCGATTGTATTTTCTACCAGTCTTTCATTGTATTTTGTCTTCCTTAATACTTTTTCTTATTGTCTTACAAAGTTCTGTGTATATGTTGCTGCTTACTTTCATTCCATTAATTGAGAGCTGTCGATTTGGTCATTTATTCTTTCATCAATTGTCCTTTGGTAGTGATCTGAGTTTTCTTTTAGATGGTTTATATTTATACTTTATTGCATCTTTTTTGTGGTCTTAAAATTGACACTTTCAGCAAATTTCATCTTATTCGTATGATTTTTAGAGGTTCAGTGACATTTTTGCCTCTGACGAATGGAGTTGTGTTTTGGACGTAATATATGTGTACTAAACTCTCGTGGTGTTTAAGTAGTTCGTAGAACATCTCATTGGCATCTACTTCTTTAATTGGTGCTTACACTGAGAAATGAGTTAGATTAAACCACTTTCAGCGGTTAGACACCGCCACAGTCTAACGCCATCACAGTTAGATTAAAAATACTATTCTCACAACGACTGCAGATGGTAAACAACAACTGCAGACTTGTCGTCAGGCAGCAGATGCTGTTGTATTGATTCCGAGGTCAGCAGCAGCTGCTTCAGTTACGTAACGACATAAAACAGTTGAGTTTTACTTAAAAAATATGGATCGCGAAATGCTGCAATTTTATTGCAAGAAGAAGAATTAGAAGACGACAATTTTTTATTGTATTATTGCTTTAGGAGAAATACTTCACAACCATTTTTCTTAACTAGACTGGAAGAAGGATTTTACGAAACATTAACCAAAAGATTTTATTCACTTTTTGGGCGACCTCCTTCAAATCATTTTCTTTGAGATGTGATTTTTTATAATTAGCGTTTTTGCAATCGAATAAAGAGATTTTTAGACACTGAATCAATAAAATAATCACTTTTTTTGTTTGTCAATACTTCCATATTGTCCTACTTCACGACGGCACTAGCGACAGTACTGTGTTTGTTCAAGTGTGTCGTCTGCCGTCGGGCGGTACAGCAACTGACGTTCTGTGGTTCTGCCTGAGCGGTTGCAGTCAGATGTGGGTATCAGTATCATACAATCATAGATTACGACAACAGACTTAAGTTTTCGATTTACTACAAAAACACATCCAAATTCATATTTTTCCTCTTGTTCTAATCCGAAACTTGGGCAATTCTTTATTTGCAGCCTAGGTGATCCCGTTCATCTCATTTCCTATACAGCCGTCTCGTGCGTGTTCTATTTTTAGAGCTGTTTTATGGTATTTATCGCAATTTCGGGTCTGTACCAGATCAATATATTCCATGTGCTTAAAAACTGTCCTTAGTTCGTAGCTTGACCTGGTCCGTGTTTTCGTCCTATTACGAGGCAATAGTATGCGATTCGTATTGTCTCTTTTTTTGCCATATACAAGTTGGTAGTTTATAGCACAAACCCCAACCTGAATAGGTGTACTATATGGGACTATATACTCGGTCGTCATTGCCTCGTATATTATTTAACAGGGAGTGCCGGGTAAAAAGTTATTACTCATGTAATGTTGATATTTGAGCAGGAAAGGTTATTTGAGTTGCATCCTACCTCATTAAACCCATGAATAAAAGCGAAACGAATATGATGGATATGATGTAATGTTGATATTTGAGCAGGAGAGGTTACTTGAGTTGCATCCCACCTCTTTAAACCCATGAATAAAAGCGAAACGAATAAGATGGATGGGAACCGTAATGAGGTTGCAAGGGATAAGAATGCCAAAGTTGATCTAAGAGGGATTCCAATAACTAATAGGATAGAGCGGAGATGCAGACGAAGATAAACTGTCAATTTTAAGGAAAACCTAAGAAAAGTTACTAACGAGAAAGAGTTGTTAATAGAAAAGAAAGGCACAGTATAGTGTATCCTTTTAGTAGAGAAAAAGCTTATTTATTTGAGACATATTTATTATGGTTTGTATAAATTTATGTTATTTGTATAAGGTTATCTTGATTTCGTATTATCTAACGTTATTATCAGAACAAAAATTGCCAAACTAAAAATGGAGCTTCGCAGGTTATACTGTAGATAAAAATACCAAAGTTGGAACTTGGAACGCCACAATACAACATTGGATACCTTGCAAAGGTAGACGACCAAGAGGAAGACTACATATGAGATGGGCAGACGACAAAAAGAATAGCTGCAACAAATTGGAAGTATGCTGCTCAGGATAGAGGTCAATGGAAGGAAATGTGAGAGGCCTATGTCCAGAAATGGACGATAGAAGGGTAAGAAGAACCTCAGTGTTAAAAACTGACTGTATTTTGCAGATGTTTGCTTTGAATTTAAACCAGTTCACGATATTGTAACTTTTTTCTCCATTTTTCTCAACTATACAAAAAATACTTGGTTGCTCCAAAGTTTGAACTGAATTTTTTATCGATCGTGAATATCCGGCGTGAATCTATATTAAAAAACTCTAATAATTCGCACTAATAATCTGCTCCATTCCGCACGTGATTGACAAATAATACTGAAAATACCAATAAAAATCCAATAATAAAGTTAATAACCACCTACCTACTGTCCTATTCTCATTTCTCCTTTAACAAAGGTTAAAAAACAAACAGAAATTCTCAACACCAATTTCAGAGCATCGACTAACTCGCCGAGGATAACAATAAAGTATTATTGTCGAAAAGCGAGAAACTCCGGTCACACGAATTAAGATTTCAAAGGACACACCTGGGATGTGTCATCGGTATTTAGGCGATATTGCGAACAGGTAAATGAAAAGGGAAGAGTGAGCTGCAAAAAAATCAGATAAAGCGTAGATTCAGTACCGGCTTAGTCGTCATTTAATTTTTTTCAAAAAAAATTTTTGGATAACAAATATTTTTAGATTTTTGTACTTTGTTTGCGTAGCCTTGTACCATAGTCTTTTTAAATTTATTTTTGGGATCGTGCCTTCCTTTGATGAATATTATTAAAAGACCCTACAAATTTTCGTAGTAAAAGATTAATAATAAAACGCTACCACTTAGTTGCAATGGCGGCTCGTGACTTTAGAGACAAGGTCGGCAAGGTTTTTTTTGTCTCCTCAGATAGGAATACTGTCTAATAAAAAGGCTTGAATCATCATAGGAGATTTTTTGTTTTTTTTTTTTGTTTTTTTTTGTTTTTTCCTATAAATTTAGAACCTAAACATGTTTATAAATTAACTCTAGTCTATGTTTTTTGGAAGTAGCAAAATGGGTTATAACGTCATCGTAAAATTTATTAGAGTTTTGGAGATATTTTAACAGACAAATGAACAAGTGGAAGTAGAAGGAAGAATCGAAATATCAATAGAACAAGTGAATGAGCAGTTAAGGGAATGAAATTTAAAAAATCTCCAGGCCCAGGCGGAATACATCCAGAGTTGATTAGGTATGGATCATCAAAACTGTTTGAGATGATCCGAAAATTATTCGAAAGATGCTTAAACGGAGAAGAAGTTCCAGAAGAATGGAGACAATCGTATATCTCTCCAATACACAAGAAAGGCACAAAGATGGATCCTAAAAACTATAGAGGGATCGCAGTGATTGCTACTATAGGCCGACTATACTCAAAAGTACTACGAAACCTGATAGAAAATGATATCAAAGACAAACAACCCGAAGAACAAGGGGGATTTAGGGCCGGACGCTCCACTATGGATAATATCTTCACATTAAAAATTGCAATGGAAAAACGAGTGCAGAGAAATAGAGAAACTCATATAGCTTTAATAGATTTGGAAAAAGCATATGACAGTGTACCGATCTCCCAACTATGGATAGAAATGGGTAACTTGAAAATAAACCCAATTCTTATTAACGCCACTCAAAAATATTACGAACAAAACTTTGCAAGAATTAAAATGGGACAAGAAATCACCTCTCCTTTTCAAACAACAAAAGGACTAAGACAAGGCTGCTGTCTGTCACCCACCTTATTTAAAATCTATTTGGACAGATCCTTAGTGAAATGGGTAAAAAAATGTAGAAACATGGGAATAACGGTGGAAGAAAACAAGCTATATACACTTTTCTTTGCGGATGACCAGGTAGTAATTGCCGAAGACAGCTACGATCTTAGCTATATGGTAAGAAAACTGCAAGAAGAATATGAGGTGGCAGATCTAAACATGAATATGACAAAATGTGAATATCTCTCAGTGGGAACAGATGAAATATGTGACCTAGTCTTGGAAGACGACAAAATCAAAGGCGTGCAATCCTGCAAATATTTGGGGGTAATTTTCAACAAGAAGGGAAATAGCGCAGACGAAATCAGGGAAAGAATAAACAAGGGCAGAGCAGCGACCCGTGCCTTAAACTCTCTTCTCTGGCAAAAAACAATTCGACGAGAAACCAAAAAACACATTTACGGTAGTATAGTCCAAAGTATTACACTTTACGGTTCGGAAGTATGGGACGTCACCAAAGCTAATAGAAACAAACTTTTGACGACAGAAATGGATTATCTGAGACGAAGCTGCGGTAGATCGAAACTGGAGAGAGTTAGAAACGAACAAATAAGAAACGAAATGAAAATGGAGAGAAATATCAATGATGACATAGAAAGAAAACAATTAATCTGGTTCGGACATGTTAAAAGAATGCCAGAGTACAGATGGCCTAGGAGAGTACTGGAATGGATCCCTCCTGAAAGAAGAAAGAGAGGACGACCACGGAGAAGTTGGCGCAACGATATTGATGAAGCAATGGCGGCAAGAGACTTAGAAGAGGCAACTGCATATGACAGAAAAAGATGGAAATTGGGGGCGGAGAAGCGGCGACAGCCGTAATAAATCCGTTATTATATTATATATATATATATAGATATTTTAAAAGTTTTTTTTCTATTAACATTTGAGACAAACTTGACATAATCTCTTGTTTCATGGTGTTTCGGCAATATGTTTTGATTCTTTTGCATACAGTTTGCAATTAAATTTCTTAGCAATTAAATACGTAAGGAGAGAAATGTGTGTTTGGTTGATCATCAACTAATATTAAGTTGATTTTTACATGTATATCGTCAAGCTTGGGATCGGCTTGCCGAAACCCCGAAACGTGTCTTTTTAAGAATTCACACAGGCGGATGGATGTCTCGGATTTCGGATCATTAATTTGAAAATTGTCTTACGCAGGGATCACTTGACGCTCAAATTGGACGAATTCTTTTAAAAATCACGAATAAAATTTAGTCTGGACGAATTGGTCGAATTATTTATTAATTCCTCCTCCTCCTCAGTTCCTTCTCTGTTGAGGTTGGCGATCAGTATGGCAAATTTCTCTCTATTCTGGGCTTGATGAATTATATCATTTTCTTTTGTGTGGGTCCAATCTCTGATGTTTCGTAGCCAAGATTTTTTCTTTCGTCCTATGCCCCTTTTACCTTCAATCTTGCCTTCTAATATTACCTGGAGCTGCTCAAATTCTCTATGGCGCATTATGTGTCCTAGATATGACGTCTTTCTAATTTTAATAGTACTGACCAGATGAGGGCGTGTGTTCATTGCTCTCAGTACTTCTTCATTCGTAGTTCTGCTGGTCCAGCTTATTCTTTTAGCATTCGGCGGTACATCCACATTTCAAATGAATTTAATTTGTTGACGTCATACTGTTTTAATGTCCAGGTCTCACAGCCATATAGTAATAGAGACCACACATAACACTTTAGTGTTCTCAATCTTATTTAGACTGATAGTTTGGGGTTACAGAGCATTTTACGCATATTCATGAAACCAGATCTTGCTATTTCAATGCGTCTTTTAATTTCTTTTGAGTGGTCTAGTTGACCATTTAGTTCTCTGCCCATGTATATGAAGCTTTGGGAACTCTGAAGGGTGATACCATTTATTTGTATGTAAGGTGTAACTTGTTCATAGGGGTTTTTGTGGAATACCAGAATTTTGGTTTTGGAAAAGTTAATGTCCATTTATTATTTAAATATAAGGAAAAAGAAAACGAAAAACTAATTTTTCGAAAATTAGTTTACGGATTTTAGTTAAATATAATTAAAAACCATGAATAAAATTTAGTCTTTATTATCTCACAGATATTTTTTTTTATTTCACAGAAACAAATGACATCAACTTGTTACCTGCCACAATTAATTATCGAAATACTGATTAACTTAAATATTAAAAAAAAATTATAATATCTATAAAGATGTGGGTCGGCACTGCCGACCCTGCCGAACCTGACCGTCCTCCTTATAATATATAACCTTAATTTTAGTTCGTGTTCAATTATTATATTTTTTTTTCAATAGTCACGTCTTTCTTTCTACTCCTCTCTCTCTCTCTCTCTCTCTTTCTCTTTCTTTCTGTCTCGTTCTCTCTCTCTCTTTCCGGCTCTCTCTATTCTTCTTCTCTTGGACCTCCTAATACTATTTAAGCTTCATTTTAGTAACACACGTTAATAAATTAACACCCAATGAGGAATTGGCTAAACAAATATTTAGTAAAACCATCCCTATTTTACCTTTCAGTCTCTTTCAAATAAAATGCTTTCAAGTAACTTGTCTGCGAAAATGCACATAAAAAATTAGGCGAATCTTTTAAAATAGCTCTAAAGAGATTTATAAATTTAGAAAATAGGCTCCTAAAAAAACTAAAAAAAACATACGTTCAGTATATCACGCTTTTATTAGTGAATATCTTCTTCTAGAACATGTTAGAATGGTCCTCCTATCTCTGAGTATGCATCATTTGAAGGACAAATCCTTAACAACAAAGTGCTGGTTACTCGATCAATGATATGCTACTTAAAGGTCGTAACTTTACAAACCTAAAACAGTTACAAATATAAATAATAACAATAAAATACAAAATATCAAAAACAAACTTACTATGTCCTATCCGTTTACACACTCTAGAAATTGGAGATGCTACAAGAACCTTCAATTCCTACTGGGCGATAATCTGTAGCAGAAATAAATTATTACAAATGAAAAATGTCTTTTTAAATGGAACTATATATAAAGGTTAACCTTGTTACAAAAATATTCTATTTTTATAAATTAAAGGTAGTATAGTCGGACCAGCTCTTTAAGATTTTGTTTAAATCCAATATATACCCGGAGAGTGGGGTGGGTAAAATGTTATGGCCCAATTTTATCGAATAATGCCGCGTATCAGACCATTAGCCATAACCCAGCGGAGGTGTTGTTGTCACCTATCTATGGTTGTCACCTGTCAAGAACTACACTTTATGTTTATAGTTTAAATTTTTATTAAATAATGAAGTTAATTGTAAGAATGCTTAGAGCAAATAATATGGATTGTTACAAAGATTTGAATAACCCCAGCGTATATATATATACCTTAGGTGTACACTACTTTATCAACGGTAAGTTTCTAACTTAATATTATATCACACCGTTTGTATTTTTGTGGTAATTTATTCCTACTAAGCTTCTAACACTAACTTAACTAAATTAAATAAACCTTGTAATCTATACCCCTAATTAATAACTAAATATCTACCTTTACTTATGATCTAACTTAATCTAATTATACTTTAAACTACTAGTTATAATTTAAGGTTACTTTTATTTCAGATATCAATAGTTTCAATAATCTAAACGTCTGGTGGAAGAGAAGGTTATTATAAATACATCAGTTGTATGTAACCACAGATAAACTATTTGAATATGTGACTAGTATTATCCCAAATATGATAAGGTAGACAAGATGGTTGCAGTTAAGGTAAAATGGTTCATTCTCACCAAGTTTATTGTTCACTTTCCTTCTTAGGGTCTGTAGCTTGGTCTTCTATATATCCAATAACCCTACAATCAGCTTCTTGAAGTTGTAGATCCAAACGACGAACAGCTTGTATGGAAGCCAATAAAAAGTAAACACCAGATAGAAGATTTGATGGAGGAGACGAATATAAAATAAAAGTATAAGGTCTGAAAGTAAAAGAATAGTCTTAGAAAGTGTTTAAGTTGTGATTGATAGAATAATAGGTCTTAGATAGGACTTACCTTTGATGTAAGGTGACCTTAATGTAAAATAATTCTCAATCAAGAATTTAATCCGCTATAAGCGCCTATTTTACAAATAGAATTGATTCCTGATCCTGTTGAGGTGAAATTAAGTTTTAAATCCAGAAATTTCCTGTAGGTATATTCAGTACCCTTGGCACATGTGAACCCAAAAATCTCAACTTTTTTCCTCAAAAAAAAACAACTCAAAAAACCCACAAATCCAACTTTTAAACGAACTGATGACAAGATATCCTGTCTCCAACCTATTAGGACCAACTATTCAAAGTACAACTTTTAGTTCCATGAACCAATAAATTGACCTTTAGAAGTTGATGTCAAGTAACCTGTAAGAAGAGGTTAAATGTCATGTCACTCAAGATAAGCATACCATGCCATTAACCTAACAGGTGACAGTTTGGATAAAGAAAACATTTGATAACAAAACAATAACCTAAGGAAGAACAATTTGAAAGATACATGAAGATACTACCAGAAGAAAAATTAATTAATATTAAGCAATATCTATAAGTTTTTATAAAATAAATTCAAAGCCAATTTATTGTCTATTTTATTTCTAGTTTCATTGACCACATAAGGAAAATAAACAAAGGAAATATTAAACCTGTAACAACTCTCCCCTAACTACAAAAAAGGTTTTCCTCAAGAAAACCGTAATGGAGCCATTAAAATAATTAAAATTTGTATAAATATAAGAAGATCATTAATGCTATTCGAAGTCTGAATCGTCAGTTTTATCGGCATCTGGTGGGTGACTTTTTAAATCTTTCGCATGCCATACTCCTAAGTTTCGTCCTTTATCGTCTTTCAGTTCATAGGACCATGGAGATAGGATCCTGGTAATGTGATAAGGTCCTTCAAATTTTGGGGCCAATCCCGATGTTATTCCTTGAGCTTTATTTGACAAGGTGTATACTCGTTTCCAGACTCGTTGGTTGAGTGTGAACTTATCATCTCTTCTTCTAAGATTATAGCGAGTCCGACTCTTCTTAAAAGCAGTTTGAATTCGTTCAGCTACATCCTGAAATACCTCCAGAAGTGCTTTTGATCGAGATAAGGGATCATAGATATCGTCGAGAATTTCCAAGGCTGTGTTGTCTGAACCTCGAAGGTTTAGCTCTCGGGAAAACATAATAAAATTTGGGGTCATTTGGGTGACCTCATGGCGACCGGACCGCATAGCACAAGCAACCTTTTGCAAGTATGTATCCCAAAGGCGATGGTTCTTTTCCACATAGGCACTCAACATGGTCTTGAGTACTCGATGATATCTCTCAACAGTGTTTCCCTGAGGGGAATAGTTTGAAAGGTAACGTTTTTCTACACCATACTTGTTCAAAATCGTATTGACCTGATGACTATGAAACTGTTTCCCATTGTCCATAATAATCTTTTCAGGTACCCCAAACAGGAGAAATACGTTATCTTCTATATGTTCTGCGATTTTTGAAGAGGTGGCGTTTCTAAGAGGAAAGAACAAAACAAATTTGCTAAATACATCACAGACCGTGAATATGAAGGTGTATCCTGCTGACGAACGGGGAAGGGGTCCAACTAGATCTAAGCTCAAAATTTGCCATGGGCGTGAGGTAGTCGGAGTCATACTTAGCATCAGTCCTCGTGGTGCTTTCTGTTCGGGTTTAGTTTTGAGGCAAGTTTCACAGCGACGAATATAACGGGCAATATCTGCTTTCATTTTTGGCCAATAATATTTTTGACTTATCCTACCCAAGGTTTTGTATACACCCTGATGTCCACAAGTGACGGGTGCATGATGATCATGAATGAGAGAAGTGCGATTTTCTTTGGGAATTACTATTTTCCATTCTTGAATTCGGCTGATGAGGTTCGGATACGGAACCTTGGCTAGTTTATAAAGTTGTTCATTCTCAATTCTCCAATCGGGATATTTATCTGGAGTCTTCTTTATTTTTCCTAGTTGACGGATGTACCAAGAATCTTTTATCGGAGGATTAAACGGAGTGGTTTGTATGGTTTCGACGCAAGGAACTGATCGGGAAAGAGAGTCTGGTACTACATGTTCTGCTCCTTTCCGATGTATAATCTCAAAATCATACTGTTGTAGACGTACTGCCCATCTGGCTACACGACCGGCCTGGTCCTTAAAGTTGTACAGCCATTTGAGGCTGTAATGATCGGTAATTACCTGAAATCGCGTTCCTTCCACATAGGGTCTGAATTTCTCTACGGCATGCAATACCGCTAGGCATTCCTTTTCGGTGGTTGTATACCTACGTTCTGCCTTACTAAGAGATCGGCTTAGGTAGGCGATTACTTTCTCTCCGTCCTCGAATTTCTGAGATAATGTTGCTCCGATACCATAATCACTCGCATCTGCTTGGATTATAAAGGGCAGATCGAAATTAGGACAGGTAAGTATTGGAGCTGATATCAGATGTTCTTTGATTTTCTGTAAGGCAGCCGTGCATGAATCGTCCCAACAAAATTTAACATTTTTATGAAGTAACGCTGTCAACGGGGCGATAAGGGTGGCGAAATTCGGTATAAAGCGACGATACCAGGATGCCAGTCCAATAACTCTACGAACCTCTGAGGTGGTTTGGGGGTTTGGGATGCCAACAATTGCTTCAACCTTTTCTGGGTCCACAAGTAAACCAGATTCATTAACTACATATCCCAAATATTTAAGTTCTGGTTTACAAAAATGGCATTTCTCTCGATTGAGCGTCAAACCCGCATCTTTAAGTTTCCGAAAAACTTTAGCCAGTACATCCAGGTGTTGTTCAAAGGTTGGAGTACAAATGATGATGTCGTCTAGATAGACGAATACGAATTGTTCCAGTTCATATCCTATGATACGATCAATAAATCGTTGCCAAGTCGCGGGGGCTGAATGTAGCCCAAAAGGCATTCTCTTAAATTGAAATAGTCCTCGCGTGGGGACAACAAAAGCCGTTAGAGGTCTGCTAGCCTTAGCCACTTTTATCTGCCAATAAGCTGACTTGATATCTAGTGTCGAAAGATATCTTGCATCCCGTAATTTGTCCAGGGTGGATGAGACAAAAGGTATAGGATATGCGTCCTTCTCGCTAACTTCGTTAAGTTTTTTGTAATTGACACAAAATCGGTAGGATCCATCAGGTTTTCTGACCAAAACAATAGGAGAAGCCCAAGGGGAAGTCGATGGTTCTATTATGTCTTCTTTTAACATCTTATCTAGTTCAGTATTCACCTGTTTTTGCAAAGCCGGTGAAAGAGGGTAATGTCTTTGTTTTATAGGTTGAGCAGTGGTTCTTATCTCATGTTCGACTAAATCAGTACATCCTATTTTACTACCCATTGCACGGAAAGTGGTCTCGATCAATTCGTCCAAGTGCATCTTTTGTGTCGTAGATAGACGCTCGACGGAATGGATGGCCATTATGTGATTTAGTGGTAAATCATTGTCTGTCCGAAAAGACCATTGTCCGGAATATAAGTCAGGAACGATGTTCATAGAAATCCAAAAATCTATGCCCAGGATAGCGGTGTGTGGAAGGCTAGGTACCACCATTACTTCCATAATTTTCACCCTATCTTGTAGCTGGATGGGTATAGTGATGGAACCAAGAATAGGACACCTTACACCGTTGGCGACAGTACATTCCTTAGGTTGTCCCGAAGGTTTCAGTGTACACACTCTTTTGAGTCGTTCCCATCCAAGACTACCGATAACTGTCTTAGAACATCCACTGTCCAACAAAGCTAAAAATTTATTACCTAAAATCGTGATGGACAAATAAGGTCGAGTGTCATGCTTTGCATGAGCTAATACAAAATCTAGTAGTACGGACATAGAAGAAATTTTGGAAGTCGGATTTTCAATAGCTGATCCCGACCGACTTACTGTGGACCGGCCCGGAAGTTTTTTGTGCAGGTAGGACAATCCTTTACCATTACTCCGGCATAACCACACTTAAAGCAGAATTTTTTACGCGGATCAGGACAATTTCGGAATTTATGCGTATCTTTGTGACAGTTCCAACACTGTGGTTGTCGGCTAGTAGTGGTGGAGTGAGAAGTAGGAGAAGAGGTAGGAGGGTCTCCTAAAGTACTGGTCCTACTATCAGTGTGGTCGGAAAAGTTTCCTTGTTGGCCAGTGCTTCCTAAGGAGGTACGTATCGCGGAGATATGTGGTGGTTGAGATGGACGATGGTATGCCAGTTCCGGTTCAAGTAAGTTTCTATAGGAGGTAGAAGGTGGGGTGAATTTCTTCACTCTTTCTTCTGTCTCCTCAACGGCTCTACATAACCGTATCAACTCGTGAACTGTCTTAACCTGATGGAGGGCTAATTGACTCTGGATGTATGGTAAAAGGTTTCTTCGTAAGATGTTTACACGATACTCTTCGGATGGCTGACGGTCTAATCGGCGAAATAAGTTCTCCACTGCGGTTATGTAAGTCAGAACTTTCTCTTGGCTACCTTGAGTCCTACGGCGAATTTCGTCCCATAAACTGTACTCGTAGTCATATGGTCTAAACGCATCCCGTAACTGAGTCACTAGGTCATCCCAAGAATGAAAATTTCCTGTCCTGAACCAATACAACGCCTCTTTTTCGAAGAGTTCCGGGGCAGATAGAAGAAGTTGGGCTTTACTTATGCCACGTGAGAGCCGGAGTTCTTCAACTCGTTCCAAAAATTCGTTAACGCTAGAACGCCCGTTGAATCTGAGATTCCATCGATAAACGAGTGGATTTGAAGAATATGTCCCCTCTCCGTAACCAGGTACAGAAGTAGTATTTGGTCCCAGACGAAGGTTACCAAACTGCGGGGCAAGGGATCCTGCAGTATCCACAAATCTACGGGAACAACTAGGTTCTTCTAGCGTTGTCATATTACGGGGATATTCCATTTCATCAATAGCCACTATCCGCGAAATATCAGAAGTGAAGTGAACTTTGGAATTGGATGAACTAGGAAGCTCCTCGTGTGTTTTGTTTAGTCCTCGTGGAAAAGGTGCTCGGGCTGAATCCAAGTACGAACTAGATTGCCTAGTCAAAAATTTGCTCGTATATGGAGGAGGGTGCTTTAAATTGTCCTCCGGATGGTCTACAATGTCTCCTATGATGTTTAGGCTTCTTGAGATATTGGGTAAACCTGGGGGGTTCAAGGTATCCAGAAGGGATTCTTCGGTTTCCCTGCTAACCACTGGATTCCTTTGACCATTTGGTTCTGTTCCGATAGCGGCAGCCGGATCCTCACGTAAAAGTAGATATCGGTTTATCTCTCGTGTTACATCACCACGGTTTCTTCGCATTGGACTAACCATTTCATATGCCATATTTAAGTTGGTAAATAATTGGTTACATTGCGTAGTAAGTTTGCATCGTTCTTGCTCCTCTTCAGGGTTATCGCCTTTAAACCTTTCCAATCGATGAGATAAGTGTATCAGTCGTGCACATATTCTACGAAAATCATTTTCATAGTTATCTGGATCAATTTCATTTATCATTTCAGCTAACTCTTCTACTTTATCTCGACAAACTGCATATTCTTCAGCGAAAGTCAATGAAATGCAAGATGTAGCTATTTCTTGATTTCCTGTTTCCTTTTCAGATCGAAGTACCTGTCGTAATTTTGCTCGCTTTTCTTCTACTGTAGCGCCAACCGGTATGTCTCTGATCCGTAGTTCATATGTTAATTCCTCATTCTTTAATCTGTTTACTTCCATGATAATTAATATTAAATATCCAATTCTTAATACATTCAATGAAAATATAAAACAGTTTTTCGAACTTACAACGAACAACAAAAAGAATGGTACTATCTAAATACCGAATAAAGTGTCTATTTCTATAATAATTTAAAGTTCGCAAAAAAATTATATAGCAAATGAAAGAGTATACACAAAAATATAGTCATGTAAACACACAATTTCCCCTCCTTCCAGGAAGAAAAGAAATTTAAAAGAAAGTCACTCCTAAAATGTGAAATTTTTTTCTTTGTTACGAAAGAAAATTTAATTTTTTTATAAATAATATAAAGATTTAATTAGAAAGTTGTATGTAAATAAATATGATAATTTTGTTGTGTTGATGTTTTGTATATATGTTTATTATAAATTAAGGTGTAGGTAGGTTTAAGTACAATATAGCACTAGTATTATTATTTTATTTATTTATTTTTTATAATAACCTTCCGTTTTCTAACTACAAAATGTAAACCACAAAAAAAAATAACAATAGAAAAGCCTTTAAACCACGTAGGGCGCCACTGTTACAAAAATATTCTATTTTTATAAATTAAAGGTAGTATAGTCGGACCAGCTCTTTAAGATTTTGTTTAAATCCAATATATACCCGGAGAGTGGGGTGGGTAAAATGTTATGGCCCAATTTTATCGAATAATGCCGCGTATCAGACCATTAGCCATAACCCAGCGGAGGTGTTGTTGTCACCTATCTATGGTTGTCACCTGTCAAGAACTACACTTTATGTTTATAGTTTAAATTTTTATTAAATAATGAAGTTAATTGTAAGAATGCTTAGAGCAAATAATATGGATTGTTACAAAGATTTGAATAACCCCAGCGTATATATATATACCTTAGGTGTACACTACTTTATCAACGGTAAGTTTCTAACTTAATATTATATCACACCGTTTGTATTTTTGTGGTAATTTATTCCTACTAAGCTTCTAACACTAACTTAACTAAATTAAATAAACCTTGTAATCTATACCCCTAATTAATAACTAAATATCTACCTTTACTTATGATCTAACTTAATCTAATTATACTTTAAACTACTAGTTATAATTTAAGGTTACTTTTATTTCAGATATCAATAGTTTCAATAATCTAAACGTCTGGTGGAAGAGAAGGTTATTATAAATACATCAGTTGTATGTAACCACAGATAAACTATTTGAATATGTGACTAGTATTATCCCAAATATGATAAGGTAGACAAGATGGTTGCAGTTAAGGTAAAATGGTTCATTCTCACCAAGTTTATTGTTCACTTTCCTTCTTAGGGTCTGTAGCTTGGTCTTCTATATATCCAATAACCCTACAATCAGGTTCTTGAAGTTGTAGATCCAAACGACGAACAGCTTGTATGGAAGCCAATAAAAAGTAAACACCAGATAGAAGATTTGATGGAGGAGACGAATATAAAATAAAAGTATAAGGTCTGAAAGTAAAAGAATAGTCTTAGAAAGTGTTTAAGTTGTGATTGATAGAATAATAGGTCTTAGATAGGACTTACCTTTGATGTAAGGTGACCTTAATGTAAAATAATTCTCAATCAAGAATTTAATCCGCTATAAGCGCCTATTTTACAAATAGAATTGATTCCTGATCCTGTTGAGGTGAAATTGAGTTTTAAATCCAGAAATTTCCTGTAGGTATATTCAGTACCCTTGGCACATGTGAACCCAAAAATCTCAACTTTTTTCCTCAAAAAAAACAACTCAAAAAACCCACAAATCCAACTTTTAAACGAACTGATGACAAGATATCCTGTCTCCAACCTATTAGGACCAACTATTCAAAGTACAACTTTTAGTTCCATGAACCAATAAATTGACCTTTAGAAGTTGATGTCAAGTAACCTGTAAGAAGAGGTTAAATGTCATGTCACTCAAGATAAGCATACCATGCCATTAACCTAACAGGTGACAGTTTGGATAAAGAAAACATTTGATAACAAAACAATAACCTAAGGAAGAACAATTTGAAAGATACATGAAGATACTACCAGAAGAAAAATTAATTAATATTAAGCAATATCCTAAATTAACTATAACTAAGTAAGTTTTTATAAAATAAATTCAAAGCCAATTTATTGTCTATTTTATTTCTAGTTTCATTGACCACATAAGGAAAATAAACAAAGGAAATATTAAACCTGTAACAACCTTTTTTAAAAAACAAAACAAAAACAAAGATCTCAATTTATAATTAGGTATTTACCAAATGCCAAAAACAAAACTAGCTGTCAGATGTCAACACTAAATTTTAAAACTTGAGAACAATTAATATGACAGCTAGACCACACCCTAACATTTATGAATTTAATTATTACAAATTCTTAACCTGTTATAAAAGCAATTATTTAACAAAACAGATTAGAATTTATGTGGTTATAATTTACAAATGATATAATGTTACAAATAAAAACTGTTTACTTTTACATGAAAAAAGTTTAACTATAAAATGGTACCTGGTATTTTACTAAATGTTAATTTCTTTCTTTTGAAATTTCTGGAGTTAGAACTGGATTTGAATTCTCTGCCACACGAACAAATGCATCTCCAAACTGCGAAATAGCGTGGGATGACAACCGGGGACAAACAAAACGAGGATGGAAGCTGCTGGGCAAAATTGAAATATGTGGTTATCCCTCAAGTTGTTGTAAACGCCGTTTTACAAATGTCTCAGATGAGAGACGGCATGGAAAATAAAACACAGTGACTACTCGTTCAAAATTGACACATTACAATGAGTATAATTCACTTTTTTTAACAAATTTGCCGGCTTCTTAATGCCGACACTAGCCGCGTGTTGTCTCAACAAAATCTCTTCCCAACCTCTTTAACTGCACAATTAATTGCCACAATACTACACATTTTCCATGCCAAAAGGCGAAAAACAAAAGGATGAATTTGAAGAAAAATTCGGACTCCAATAAAACTAAACGCCTTTAACAGCGGCCGGCCTTACCGAGAGTGAGTAATTTTTAAAAATCATTCGCCCAACTCGGTATAAACAAAACATATACGAACGTATTCTTATTTATTTGATGCGCATAATATCCTAAAGTGGCTCTCGATCAAAGAATACTTGAAAACAGCGAAGCTAGTGAGAATTCCATCGAACATATTAATGATCTATTTGATATTTTAAATAGCAGAAATTTATTGGCTAATTACTTAAAATTAAGCATAATAAACACGCTATTTTTCAGAGAATTGAAGAATCTATAAAATATCTCACTTCACTTCAGTGTGCCAATAATAATCAACTACTCCGTCTAAAAGAAAAACTGGTTTTATTGGTATGATTATTAGTTTAAAGTGACTTATGAGAATTTGGAAAAAATAAGTGAAGGATAAGGATAGAGGTCTAAAGTATCTTCCAGTTTATAAACTGTCTTAGGATAATTTCGAAGTTTTCTTTAGTTGTATTAGGAGTCATGGAGGTTACAACAAAAACCCAACGGCAAAACAATATAATGCTACGTATAAATGGCTTTTGATGCACACAAGTGTTACTAAATCTTCCCAGGCTAATTGTATAGAACAGGCACCCTCAATAATTTTAGCAATGAGTAGTTATAACAATTCTTTTTCTTATTGTGCCGTCTTCTAACGAAGGTTGGTCACTTCTTTAAACGCTTCCCTATATTTTGCAACGTGAAATATCTGTTCAACACTGAGGTTAGTTCAATCTTTGATATTCCTCAACCAAGATTTCTTCTTTCTTCCCAAGTCTTTTCTTCCCTCTACTCTTCCTTGCATGATGACTTGCAGAAAAGAGTTTTTATCGTTTTGAAGTATGTGGTCCAGATACGATGTTTTCTTATTTTAATTCTGTTCACAAGCTTTTTGCCATGTCCAACTCTTCGTTTGAGACTTTTGAAGTCCAAGGAATTTTTAGAGTACGCATATCATCTATATAGAGGTAAAACTGACTAAATGACATTTTAGCTCAAAACCATGTTTGTATCAGTAAGTAACATTTAACATCTAAACTTTCGCGTGATAAAACTCACTAGGTGCTACGTCCAATAATAAAGCAGTTATAGAATGGTAAAAAACATTCAGTGCACATTTATACTTCGTAGGGAGGTAAAACTCAGGTTGCACTTAGTGATTTTTACCTCTATGGCAATACTTTTAACACGTGGTTTTGTAGTTTGACAGTTGCGTACTTAATGAGAGTTTGAGGTTAGGTTTTAGTCTCTGTGGTTGTGTGCAGGTGTTATTAAAATTGTTAAAATTATAATATAGTCTAAATATATGCTGTCCCTTTGTAAGTTTGTGACTAAGCTTATTTTAATTTTAAGAAAGCCCTAAATAATAGCCAAAATGAGAAAAACTTATGCAGGCAAACTTTTTGATTCATCAAAACCTACAAGTTCTGAGGTATATAATATCAAGTGAAATAGTTTAAAATTGCTTTAAAACAATTAAATTTTTTTTCAGAGATTTCCACATTGTATTACACGAATGTTCCAGTTCCAGAACTACTAGGATGGTCGAAAGTAAAGAAAATGAAGAACCAATGACACTAACAAAAGAGTTGTGTATGTAGTTTCTGAATTTTGTATTTAATTTCCAGAATCAACAAGGGATAAAAAATTATTTATTGTTTACTGAAATTAATTCCGGAAGCGTACAAACCAAGGTCCATGAGTTATTTGGTCACATTGAGGACGAGAAGACTGTTCCAGATCAGGTTAAAAAACACATATTACTTATTATATTTGTTATCCAAGTAATTCATAATCATCAAAATAATCCAGCCCGATGTTGCATCCACTGCTGGACATAAGCCTCCATAAAATTACTCCATTCGGTTATCATCGTGCAGAGACTAATTAACTTTTGTATTTCAGGTACAGAAAGAGAATGTTGTAATAGCAAGAGATAAAAGACAACGAAGTACATTAAAAATCGTTCCGTATTCATCAAGCAGTGACAGTGATTTTTTTTTCCGATGACATAGATATGGACCCCTGTTTCAGACCACTGAATTCATCTCTTTCTCTGACACCAGATATCTCCGATTTATCAGACTCCGCTGAAGCTACAGAAATGAATACCAAAAAATGTACATTAACAAGAAGGCGAAAACGAAATAAAAAGAACTAGAAAGTAAACATTACTAAAGAGAAACGTTTTAAATGTAAGCCATATTATAACAAATTTAAACAATGCAATGCAAAGGGTCCCAAATTTGTTGATCGTACAAATTGTAGCTTTAAATGTTCATTAAATTTTAATGAAGAGGATAGGAAGACATTGGGTCAATTATATTGGTCTTTCAACGATTTTAAGAGGCTAAAAGATTTTATAATAAAAAATGTTTTACCAATTAAACCAAAACGTTTAAAAAATAATGTTAACAACAAAACGTTTTCAAGATTGTACTTTCTTGAAAGTCCCTTGGGACGGCACAGAGTATGTGCCAAGTTTTTTGAGAGAACTCTTTGCATTTCTAATTGTCCTATAAACACGGCCTTACAAGTAACCAATTCAGCAAGAGATTATTTTTTCAGTGAAGATAAAAGGGGTCGCAAAATCCCTGCCAACGCTGCTAATGAAGAGTCTCTTTAGTTGGTAAAAAAACATATTGAGTCATTCCCTGCTGTAGAGTCGCATTACACAAGGACCACCAGTCAAAGACTTTATTTAGACTCTAAATTATCAATTAAAAAAATGTACAATGTCTATCTCAAAAGTCTTACTGCAAACTTACCCTCCACAGTTCTGAAAATATCATTGTTTTCACACAATTGTGGAGGTCAAAATAGAAACCAGCAAGTGGCTGCTGCACTTCTCTATGCAGTGCATACTACGTACTTGGAATGCATAGAACATAAATTTTTGGAGTCAGGACATAGTCATATGGAGTGCGACTCTATGCATTCGGCGATAAAGCATTCTAAAAAAAAACCGAACAGCTTTTATCATGAACGATTGGCAGGAAATATTTAGGTTAGCACGTCAGAAAAGATTACAAAAGGAGCCGCATGCAGTACGAAAACTTATACATATTTCTATGATCTAAATAATTTGGCATAAACAATAATAAAAAATAGAACAAAAATTGAAGACGGCTGCACAGTATCCTGGCTAAAAATTAAATGCTTTAAATTTGTAAAACAACATGCCGATGTGATTTCTTTTAGATATGACCATTCATCGTCGTATAAAAAATTAATTATTCCTTATGGTCCAGGAAGAAGGAGTATTCGGGATATTTCAGAAATAAGGTTTAAATCTCTCTATAACGATTTACTCCCAATTTCAACTTTAAAGAAACGAGATTTAGTCAAACTTTGCAACGAAAATCTCATACCAGGTGAAGTTTATCATTATTATAAAATTCTACCAACAAGTACCTCTACAAATGACAACCTGCCAGAACCCAATTTTGATGAGGAATCAGAAGATTCATTATCAATTCATCCTTAAAATAAGTTTTTTTGTTATATTTTGTTTTGTTGTGTTCAATTTTACAGGAATTTATTGTAATTTATAATAGTAAACGAAATAATAACATTTTTCATTACTTCCTATCTAGTTACTTTATCCCTAAGAACCAATCAGGAATATTTAAGTACATTTAGCTTAATAATTTTAAAATTATTGAATCCTGATTATTTCTTTTAAAACAGGATAGTAAAGTAACACCTAACCTCCATAAATAATATCACTTCTATCTAGAGTAATCGTAAATAGATTATAAAGCAAAAAACTAACAAAATGTTGAATATCTCTGTTGTACTTACTTTGCAGTTAGCGAGTTTTACCTCTATATAGACGATATATAGCCACATTTCGAATACCTCTAATTTTTTACGGATTAGGCTTTTAGAGTCAAAGCTTCTACCCCATAAAGCAGTTGTAACTACCCCATATAACCTTAATCTGACAACCGTTAAAATAAGTTACAACACGTAGTGTGAAAATGAAAACTATTGATTATGAACTTACTGAAAACTTTATGACTGATGAGAATAAAAGTAGTGACCATGATTACACTTTAAATAATTTTTTCAAAAGTTTTTACATTGTCGTCTTATGTTTGTGATGTTGTACACATATCGCTGGGTTTGTAGTTAAGAGAATTAAGAAAACATTTGATTGTTTTATATGTTTGTGTGCAATTGAATGTATTAACTTAGAATCAGCATTCATAAGATACAAAAATTATGATATAGCTAATAATTGTTTATTTAACCTTCAAAAGATGTTATTCATATTTGTAAAATTGCCGAAAGTAAAATAAGAACTGTATATGATTTTAAAAAATTTATTAATTCAAAATTAATGACAAAATTAATCTTAAATGTCATGAGTAATGTGCATAGTTCAGTATTTAATGAATACAAAGAACATATATTTGATCATGATTTTCAAACTAACCATTTATTTAATCTAATAAAAATAATTTGTTTTTATTATTGTGCTATAAGGTTGTAATAATAATGTAAATATAAAATTAAAGTCCTATCCTTTAAATTTATTTTTTATTATCAAACAAGAAGAGATAGGTATAATTTCAAAAAAAACTTTTATTTTTACAAAATTACTTTAAGTAAAAAATATTTATTAATTCCTTTGCTAAATGATTCATCTTCCATATCCTTTACACAATATTGAAATTTTATTAAAATTCATCTAAAATTAAGTAATTTTATTAGGGCTTTTTTTAAATCCAATCTAGTGAGTTTTTGCCATATTGTGACGTCACTTGCTCGGACGGTGTTTGCGATTCGAAACAAGCCGTGTATACAAGTTTTAAATGGTCTAAAACAAAAACAGTGGTGAAAAAGAAACCGCACCAGCATCTTTATTCACATTTAAAAGGAAAAATGTGTCACAGATTTGTGTATTGTTGGTTTTGATGTCGCTTTTACGGTATATACAGGTTTATTTTGCCGATAAAATAAAATGTGCAAAGTTATAGTGTGACAGATTTTGTGATTTTTTATAATTTTATATGCGTCAATAAAAAATATAAAATACAGCTTTATAATACCGGTATACAATAAAGTTTTATAATAGAAAAATTATCAAGTTTACCGTTTTTATGATCGAGTTAAAATGCGTTTTTCGTTTGAAATAACCGCTAGCTGAAATAAAATATGCTAATTCTATTAGGATTTAGTATGCCTTTTTCAGATTTTCTACCTGTCATAACCTTTGTTTTCCTAGAACCGGATCTGCAGGATATAAAGAATAAATCATTCGGAACTTGTAGAAGTGTAAGTTTCTTTGGGTGTTCAGGTGCCAGGATTAGTTTATTGCTACATCATAAAAGTGTACTTTGCCAACTTTTACAATCTCAATCCTTTCCTTTTACTACGAACTTTATTATTTATTAGCTGTTACAGTGATGAAAAATGTTATAGACTTAGTATGTTCGAGAGAAGAAATTGTTTTCGAATTCAGACGTGACATAGGCTCTTACTGAATGATATATTTACAGAAAAGGTTGATTTAGGAAGTATAGGAATAAAAAGTGTCACAATATTAATGTACCGAATTAGAAAAAAGGAATTAAATCAAAATGTGCAGGAAAAGATAAACAAATAATATAATTTAATTATTCTTAGCTACATTGTATGCAAAGTGGATACAATGGAGTAGTCATAAATGCAAAAATACTACAAACAAAAAAAGTTATTGCAAAATAAACAACAAAATCATTTTTTTATTAATAAGTTTTTTACTATTTATTAAAATTTATTTAAATGTAAGTGAACTTGAGGTTCTTGTGGTGCTCAAATTGCGTGCATAAGATGAGCCAGATCGGCTGAATAGTTTCTACGAAATTAAATTTGTTTATAAGATTTGTTTCAAAAATTAGCTAGCTTCTAAGGCAATAATCCGGGAATTATTTTCTTATTTAAGTCGCATACTAATAGCCTATGGAACAAAATACGCAACGACAGAAACGAATACATAGAGTCAGAAGAGGAGATAGCAATGGCGTGGAAAGAATACGCAGAAAGACTTTTTAATGAGGAAAGACCAACACAACCAACGCGCAAACTTCCTTCCGAAAACTTATCAGGGCCATCAATAATGCGAAGTGAAATAGAATATGCAGTTAGAACCACAAAGATGCATAAAGCAACAGGTCCAGATGAAATTAATATAGAAGCAATAAAACTACTAGACGAGGAGAATGTCGAAATCTTGGTAAAGCTGTTCAATAGAATTTATGATACTGGTTACATTCCGCGAGAATGGCTGCAGTCATCCTTTGTAATGATCCCAAAAACAGCTAATGCCACAAAATGCAATGAACACCGCTTAATCAGTTTAATGAGTCACTTGCTGAAACTCTTCCTTAGGATATTACACTCAAGAATGTACAAGATACTAGAAGAACTTAGCGGGTCAACACAATTCGGTTTTAAGGGAGGACTAGGAACAAGAGAGGCAATTTTATGTTTGAATACTTTAATACAAAACTGTTTAGATCAACGAAAAGATGTCTACCTCACCTTCATCGACTACGAGAAGGCATTTGACAATGTTAAACATGATATCATGATGGAACTACTACATAGGGCCAACATTGACCAGAAGGAGATCAGAATTATTCAGAATCTATACTGGAACCAAATGGCAAAGGTGAGGATTAATCAAGACCAATAAACGGATGAATTTGAAATCCGGAAAGGTGTTCGCCAAGGCTGCATACTCTCTCCGATGCTTTTTAATTTATATGTTGAAAATATATTTGCGGAAGCATTAGAAGACACGGAATTAGGCATTAAGGTGAACGGCATACCAATTAGCAATCTACGCTATGCGGACGACACAGTGATTATAACCGATAAATTGGAAGATCAGCAGTTATTACTTGATAGGGTGAATAGCATAGGTAAAAAATATGGCCTCAAAATCAACATTTTGAAAACGAAATATATGGTCAATAGCAGAAACCCTCCAGAAAACCCGATAATATGCATAGGTGACGATCGCATAAAACGCGTGAAAACTTTTAAATACCTTGGCACCACAATCAATGATCAATCGGATCCACAACAAGAGATAAAAACCCGAATACAAATGGCAAGACAAGCTTTTGTGAAATTCAGACCGCTCCTATGTAATCAAAACCTACATTTCGAAATACGCTACAGAATGGTCAAGTGCTACATATGGTCCATCTTGCTTTATGGCATGGAAACGTGGACTTTGAAAAAAACATCTATCAACATTTGAAGCATTTGAAATGTGGTCATTAAGAAGAATGATGCGCATACCTTGGGTGGATAGAGTTCGAAACGATGACGTCCTTAAGAGAGCCGGCGTGGAAAGAGAACTCTTTAAATTAATTTAAAAACGCAAGATTGGTTACCTTGGGCACATATTGAGAGGAGCAAAATATGAAATACCACAGTTAATCCTACAAGGGAAGATCGAAGGTAGGAGGGGAGCCGGCCGCAAACAATTATCCTGGTTAAGAAATATTAAAGAATGGACAGGAATACACAATACAGGCGAGCTCTGTCACGCCGCCAAGAACAGAATTCTAGTAATGAGATAGTCGCCTACGCACTTTGGTGTATGGCATGTTAAGAAGAAGATGGAACAAAAAGTTTAAAAAAATTACATTAATGTATTTTTTTGTGTAATAACACTTTTTAAGCTTATAAACAGTTACAATAACTCTGTAGAACTTAGTTAAAATGAAATGTTTAAATGATTAAAAAACTAAACTTTTAAAACAAAAAAATGTTCTAGGACCCTTCGGAGCCAAGATAGCCCCTTTTTAAAAAAACACTGTTAGTTAATTAACAACATTAAGGGCTGAAATTAACCCTTGAAATGTTTTATAAGAAAAGTCAAGTTTTTAACAAAATTTTTAACAAACAAAATTGTTAAAAATTGTTTAAACCAGTGGCGGATCCAAGGGGGGGGGGGATCTCGGGTTTCATGACCACCCCCAAAACAAAATTAAATATCAATTAAATATTCCTAAAAAAAATAATTTAAAACCCATCAACCTATAAGCAGGAAGTCAAGAGTTAAAATGATTCAAACTCATTTATTGTAGGGGTAAGTGTAGAATTATACGGAAGCCTTTTTAAATTGCTCTGTCAAATTTTGACAATTCGTCATTTGGGTGCCAGAGAATCGTTCGATTATCGATGAGATAGAATTACCGACTACACATTATTGCTCATTCAATGTACATGACATGACTTTTCGCACGAAATCAGCACATTTTTATATTTTATTAGGTATTTCTTATCGTCAGTTTTGTCTACGAATTGGTTGTTTGTAATTTGAATATGTAATATAATTATTGAGTCTGTGTACTACATTTTATAATTTATCCATAATAAATATTAAAGTGAATATTATTCTTGCATTTGCTCTGTCTGATACGTTAGTGAATACAAATAAAGGAGGTATTTGTGAAATTCTGAAACAGTAGTTTGTCTTAGTCATGTTTTAGGTACAATTGTATCACTTAGTCGTCTTCTTCAGGCACCAAAATTAGATTTTAAGTAGGCTACTGAGGCCATAGAGGACACTAAATGCATTCTTCAAAATAAAAGATCAAATGCTGAATCTGTGTTTAGCAAACTTTACTATGAAGTTAACAAATAGCTGAACAACTAGACATTAAAGTGAAGATGCCTCGTATAGTTTCTCGTCAAACCTGTCGTCAAAACCAATCCTAACTCTTGCGAAAAATATTTCCGAAGATCTATTTATTTACCCCTTTTAGACAATATCTTAACTTCCACATTCCAGGATATTATTGGACCAACTACTTACTGCATATTCCACAGTAGAAAAAGAGTTTTCACTGTGGATTCAAAAGTGGAAAAGAGTCATGAAAAATAATGGAAAACTTCCTGATTGTATTTTAGAAGGAAACTACGATATTCATAGGAAAGGCAACTCCATCCAAATATCAGAACTTCAGTCTGTGCAGCAACAACAGAGCGTTCTACGCTTAAGCGTCCAAAGACTTGGCTTAGAAATAGAACTTCTGTTAACTGGTTTAGCACTCATCAATGTGCACCCTAAAATTTCTCTAGATGTTGATGCAATCATAGAGCGATTTGGTAAATCGGATAGGCGAAAAGAATACATTTTTATAAAATTATATATTTACTTTTCTTATAGTATTTTTAATCACTGAACTTTTATTTACCACTCGTTGCCGGTTATTGTTGAGGATTTGTGCACTTATAGCCTAATATGCCTAATTATAGAAATAACTATTCCTTAATTATATTATGTTTTTTGTTAAATAAATTGACTTAAATATGCTGTTTACACTTATTCTCCGAATATTTTCTTCAAAGAAATTCAGTTCCCGGAAATGTGATGAATTTAGGCTCATTAGCTTAATAAGTCGCTTACCAAAAATATTCTTAAAGATCATACAGAATCGAATTTATGTGGAATCGAAAAAATGTGGAACAGACAAGTGTTCGGATTCAGAAAGGCCTTGAGAACAAGAGAGCAGCTGTTTTCGACTCAAACACTTATTCAAAAACGCCTCGATCATCAGAAAAACATATATCTCTGTTTCATCGACTACCAGAAGGCTTTTGATAAAGTCTGGCATGAAAAATGGTTGTATGAACTACAAAAAACGAAGCTATACACAATAGATCTCCGTATAATTCAAAACCTTTATTAAAACCAACAATCAAACTTAAAATATTCTAAAAACACTACTAAAAGCGTCCGTATACAAAGAGGTGTCCGACAAGGCTGTTATATGTCTCATTGCTTTTAACTTGTATTTTGAATACATATATAAACAAGTACTAGACGGCATCCCACATATATAAAATGTTTACCCGAATAATTACGACAAGACTAGAGAAAAAGTTAGATTTCTACCAGCCCCGAGAACAATCTGGCTTCCGCTCAAAATTCGGAACAAATGATCACCTACAACCAGTAAAAACCTTAATAGAAAAGTCGCTAGATTATAACAGACCACTGGTACTGATCTTCGTAGACTTTCCCAAAGCCTTCGACACTGTGGAATTAGACAGCATTATAACTGCTCTAAACAATAGTGGAATAGATTATTGGCTCACAAAGTTAGTACAAACATTATACCAAAACGCCACAATGCGTGTAAAACTACATGATACCACCAAAGAAATTCATATCAAGCGAGGTGTGAGACAAGGCGACACTCTCTCACCTAAATTATTTATAACGGTCCTCGAATACGCGTTTAAAATGATAAAGTGGGAAAATAGAGCAATAAAAATAGATGGAGAAATACTCAATCATCTGCGTTTTGCCGACGACATAGTACTTATTACCGAAGATCTGGGTGAAGCACAACAAATAGTACAAGAATTAGAAAAAGTATCTTCAACAATAGGTCTAAAAATGAACATCAGTAAGACCAAATTTATGACAAATTTAGTTCCCAGCGAACACCTAATCATCCAAAATCAAGTGGTAGAATTGACAGAAAAGTACATATATCTTGGTCATGAAATCAGAATAGCCAAGGACAACCAGACCTGCGAATTTCAACGACGAATAACACTGGCTTGGGTGGCGTATGGTTCACTAAGAGACATCTTTAAGAGCAACATCCCATAGCTATGAAACGGAAGACATTTGACCAATGCGTTCTTCCTATTGTGACATACGGAGCAAAAACTTTCACGCTCACAAAAACAACAGCACTAAAAATGCGAGTGGCACAAAGGCGCATGGAAAGATCAATTCTCGGCGTGATAAAAAAAGACAAAATAAGGAATCAAGACTTAAGGAAAAGAACAGGTATCGGTGATGTCGTCGAACGTATAGCCAAGCTGAAATGGAATTGGGCAGGTCACATAGCGAGACGGAAAGACACAAGATGGACCAGAAAACTAATTGACTGGCGCCCACAAGAAGACAAACTCAGCAGAGGACGACCATCAACAAGCTGAATGGACGACGTTAGAAATGGCAACAAGAAGCACAGAACCGTGAAGAGTGGCGAAAAATGGGAGAGACCTATGTCCAGCAGTGGACTGAAGAGGTTGCATGATGATGATGATCAAACAGCACCCAAATTGGTATAAAAATCAACGGAAAATATATTAACAATATCAGGTATGCAGACGATGCCGTTCTAATAGCAAAAAAATGGACTTACAAAATATACTAGACAGAGTTAATAATACAAGTGAAGCAATGGGACTGACAATAGATCTTCAAAAAACTAAAGTAACGGTGATTAGCAAGTTCACAAATTCAGATATAGAAATAAAAACACAAATAGAACAGGCTAAGAACATGTACAATAAATGGAAGCAAATTATCTAAACTAACGAAAACTAAGCTTAGACATCCGAATAAGAGCTATTAAATGCTACGTATGGTCAGTCCTTCTGTATGGAGTTGAAGCCTGGACATTAAAATTAAATATCATGGGACGGCTAGAAGCAGAATTTTTATAGCAGCATGCTCAGTCAGTATATCATGGACACAACACATTACGTATTGAACAGTATTAAATACCATAAATATAGAGTTAGAACTTATAACAACGAATAGGAAAAGAAAGACCTAGGCCACGTACCTAGGCCACGTAATATGAAATGACAAATATAAGCTGCTACGATTAATAATTGAAGGAAAGATAGAGGGCCAAACAGGAGTAGGCAGAAGAGCCATGTCCTGGCTTCACAATATCAAAACATGGACGGGCATGAACGTTTAACAATTACTAAGTGTGGCCCAGAATAGATAATAACATTTAATGCAATAATCGCAAACCTCCAGTAATGGAGTGCACTAGAAGAAGAAGAACTCTAAAATGCAATTTTTTATGAGTGGCGTATTTTTCAGTTAATTTTTAAAACATGTACGTGTTATTCTAATAACCATTTATACGTTCATGTAACCATGTCTATTTTCAATAAATGGCAGTTTTACTTCACTGAACTATACACTTCAGTGGAACTGGACTATATAATACAGAATTTGTACATATTTTCACGTTCTTCCCAATTTCATAAAAAGCAGCAATGTGGGTTGTGCAGTACGTGACTGTAAAATGGCAATAAAGTCATAATAAATCAGTTGCACTTTTGAACAAATCGCTTTGTGGGATAGGAAAAATTCCGGACATACCGTAACAATAAAGAACGTAGGGATATTTGGAAGCATTTAGTTGAGTGTAAAAGATTATTATTAAATATGCCTAGTATAAAATGTTAAGTTTTTGACTACATATCGTAGTATTCACTGTCTTTATTTGTATATATATATATATATATATATATATATATATATATATATATATATATATGTTTGTTTTGAGGTTTCCGCGGGAGCTATATGTGCTGTCACTATTTTTCCGGGTTTGACTCCGCGTTGTAAAATGCTGGTTTTCTTGAAAACCATTGTTTTGGCGACGTTTCGGCAAGGTCTCACTTGCCATTCTCAAGCCTGGTGGATCTACTTCTCGTCGTTCGTTACTCGACCAGTACTAATCGAGTAACGACGAGAAGTAGATCCACCAGGCTTGAGAATGGCAAGTGAGACCTTGCCGAAACGTCGCCAAAACAATGGTTTTCAAGAAAACCAGCATTTTACAACGCGGAGTCAAACCCGGAAAAATAGTGACAGCATATATATATATATATATATATATATATATATATATATATATATATATATATATATATATATATATATATATATATAGCGGAGCTTTGAGGTTTATTGGGATTTGCAGCGGTGAAATAAGTGTACTCTTTTAACTAAGTTTCAAGCTTTCGAAAATGTTTATTTTCATCATCAGGAAAAACTGAAATAAAGTGCTACTGTTAGTAAAGCATCCTCGAAACCTATTAAGAATGTAAAAGGTTATAAAAACTTACGTTAATGAGATTTGTCTTTCGTGGATGTTCTACTCACATGTGACAATATCACGCACCACTCATTGATTGAGTTAATAATTAAATAATCTATAAATTGCATGGTGTAAAAGACCAAACTTGACAATTATATTTACTTTTAACACATAAGATAAAGACGATTACAACGATTTAAAACGGCCACGTGTGCCGGTCAACATTGGAGTGTTAGGTTAAGAGTAGCTGTCATTCCTGGACATGGCAAATGACAGAACTTCTTTTTGTTTTCTTTGTCTTATGTAGTACTACTATATTACACATCAAAATTTAACAAAGATTGTATTTAGGTTGAAAGAACAATTTTTATTTTTTTAAGATGAAAAAATACTAAATAAAGAAACCTCGAAACTTTACAATGACTCAGATGTTGAAACATCATTGACTTGTGAATGTGTATCCAAATATAATAGGTAGGAGTAAATGGAGCTTAACTGAATAATGTCACTCCTTTTGTTCATTGCGTTTAAATTCTGAGCAATGAATGCCATTTCTAAGAAGATTCTTTTTTTGTAATTGGTTTCAGTAGCTAAAACTTTGACTGATTCATAATTCATTATGTGATGTTCTTTATTTACATGTTCTGCAAGGGCAGATCTTTCCGGATATAGTCTGCTGTCGCTTCGATGACTGATTAAGCGACTACCTAGGCTACGCGTGGTTTGTCCCGCATATACCAAATTACAATTGTTGCAAGGAATCTGGTATAACGGTATAATGGTATATGTAGCAGTCAAAGATATAAAATGTGTAAAGACGCTTGTGATAATGGACATTAAATCTTTGACTGCTACATATCTTATTAAGGGAACCAACTTATAATAACTTTTCCATGGATGTTTGGTTTTTTATATAGTTCTTTTTAGATGAACTGATGATGCTTCTTGATTAAGAAGCGAAACATCTTCAATAAATAGATGAAGTAGCCACCTTCTTTGTCTTTTATTTCTCCACTTTGACCCACCACTCTTCGAGTGTTCCTTAGTTTATATATATATATATATATATATATATATTACAAACGAAAACACAAGAAACTAGCTTTGGAACAACTCTCCTGACATTATATATAAATTTTGTTTCCAAGAATTCTCATTAGACAGTTCACTAATATAGCCATATCTTATAAAAATAAGAAATTATCTTCATCCATGAAACAAGCCCATCGTAAAAAAATATATTCCTCATAGTACTAATAAAGCTGTCTCCCTATATCTCGTGCGTTTTACCTATTTGTTTTCTGTCTTGACATGCATCGTTTTCGCCCAAAAAATCTTCATTGGGCCTATATGGATGATTCACTCCTCCAATAAAATATCTGTAAATGTTTTCAGAAGTAAAATTTTCCTCACGAACCTTCTCAAAACCGCAAGATTCCCTTTAGCGTTGATCTATGTTTATGTGCCAATTTCAGAACCGTGCTAGCCCATCATGGATTAGTTAAAAAATGATTTTTAATTTAGAAATTTCTGGTCAAATGATTGGTCTTTAGTATATGAGAAATGTTATGTTAGTAGATTTTATATTGTATAAACAAATTTCAATAGATATTAACCTACTTTCTACTTTTTTTATACTTAGTGGATGATCACGTTTTTCTTTTTCTGTGCTCATCCTCATACCTTTGAAAGCGATGAATTAAGTTTCTCATCCATCGTAGATTTAATTTTATATGCTTGGTATTTAATTACGACATTACTTACTTTTGTTTCCCATTTCTTCAGTTTTATTTACTAATTTTCTGATTAACTTTCTTGTTCTTTTCATTATAGAAGATATTACAATACAATCACATCTTATATCTCTATCTTTTTGTTCTATTACGAGTATTGTATTATTTATTAAGCATTTAATAGATTACCACAAACATTACTGTCACTACGTGGACTTAATTTAAATGGAGGTACATGTATGATATCAGAGTCTTAAATATGTTAAAATCAGAGTGCTAGCGTTAAGCTGGATCAGGAAGAGAACCACATTAAGTCCATATTAATGCTGTTTAATGTTTTTTGGGAATCTGTATTTGAAGTAGTGTTGAATAATCGTAGCGATTGGGTTAAAATCGATAGAAAAATCATTAATATTATCTGGTACCCTGATGATATTGCCATAATTTAGAGAGTCTAAAATATCGTCAAACTCTGTTAAACGCAGTAAATAATGAATACGTTGAAAAGTCAAAGGGTTGGAGGGTCGTCGGAAAAATTAATATTGAATAATCAGTGATAAGAGCGACAAGAAAATTTAGACTAGAATATAGCTGTACGCACAAGGTTCATTACCTTACTTTCTCTATTATACAATAAAAGTCTCTCACTGATTACAGAGTATTTAAGTGCTACATCTACAACCTAGTCAATAAAAATGGATAATCTAAAACAATTAGAAACGTTTGAGCTGTGGTGTTAAAATCGCATGCTAAAAATCCCCTAAACAGCACACATATCCAACGAACGTGTGCAAGAATCCATACACAAATAGTGAGAACTGGTCAATAGCATTTGACAAAGGTCAAATACTTAAATCATGTAATGGGATGGCCTAAATATTGCTTACAGTATAATATGACTTTCTATATTTTTTGATTAAATACAAGAAAATGTGTTCTCAACACAAAAAATTGTAATCAAAATACTTATTACAAGGGAAATCATACAATTTCCTACCTGGCGAAACCGAATTCAAATTTTTACCACTGTGCTTTCTACAACTTGCAAAGCAAACAGCTTGATGAATTACTCGGCAAGGGAATCTAAAATATGCATTCCACCTGCCGTTCATCATGGTCAAAATTCGTAGTGAATTCAGTTTCTGGTATTCCAAAAAGAGTAAAGAAATAAAACATAATGACGGTATTAGATTTTTGTTTCGATACAGGGCAGCGGCAAGCCGCTTATACGTATTTCGATCTCTTTGGGTCTCATTAGAGCGGTATTTGCTACTGCTCTGTGTAAAATACTAATTACTTAACGTCTTTATACTTATAACGTTATTATAATAAATATAAATAACTTTTAATAATTTAAATAATATAAAACATCACTTTCATTTAACAAACAATCACATATACCTTACTCATTTCATTTGTTTACATCTCTCCCCTCAAGAAACTTTCTCGTTAATTGTTAGACAGTTACAACATTAACCAAAGATCACCCAACATCAGCAATACAGGATAGTTTGAACTATGTATCACGAATCAATAACTAAAACTTCTTGTACAGGAATGTAAGTAGTATTTTGTTTATTACTAATTTATTACAATTCAATAGTTTATCTCTTACCAATTTGTGGGTTTTCACATTGTCTGCTAAATCAATTTTATGTATATTAATAAACACAGCATGTAATATTGGCATAATTACTATAACCTTATTATATAAGACAGCACCCTAATATGGGCTTTTTTATAATTTCAGCATTTAATTTACTTTGTACCGTTTGACCTGAAGATGCTTTGCGAAGTGTAGAAAGCCAAACCGGTCGTTTTGGTAGTAAAATTAAATTGATTGTGAGCCACCAACAAATAATAACAATAACAAAACAGTAACAGTAGATCCAAGATGGTACAAATAATCGTAACTCGAATATACTTACGCGCTCCGAAGAACAAATAAAGACTAATTAAGGCCCTGGATGTATCAAGCTTTTAAACATATTCTATACAAGAATTACTCTAATTGCTTCTTAATTACTGAATAACTTAGAAAACTTAGAAGAAAATATTCGCAGTTGATATCAACCAAAATTACAAATTTCTTACACAATATGGCAGTAATTAGAACCGCAGCGACATAAATAACATTTTAAATTTGGCAGTTAGTAGAAATTACCGGAATTATTTTAAACTTTGAAACAAATGTTTATTTAATGCATATTTTATTATACTACTGCTACTAATAAAAGATAAAAGTTGATAAGTTACTATTAGAAACAAATACTGTATAGTATTATGTAAAATTATTAGCAAACGATATTTGTAAATTACATAAAATTGTACGTGAGGACTTGTTGAGAACTCCTGGTTTATTCCGTTTATTTTGAAAGATAGACAATAGAGAACGCCATCGCTCACTGCATAAAACTGGCAACGTTTTGGCGAAATTCTGCGATAACAGACTAGTCACTTTGAGACAAAGTATAGGACAGCCTGGATGAGAAAGTTCTCATGCTCGACATGGCGTATCGCAATGGCCAATAGGTATTATGGTAGGACCTCAGAACAGATGTGAATAAGGTATAATCAAAAAAATTGCGTATTGACTGAGAACATGGCTAGGAGCTATCGCTAGATAATAAATTAAACAAAAACACGGCGAATCAAACACATATTGGGAGTCTTAAATATGTTTCCTGTGTGAGTCCATTTTAATTAGGTAAAGACAAAAATAAGAATAAAACTCACAGTGAATTAATTCTACCACATAGAAAATTATAGTATGCAAAACCGGTCGTCGGTGGCAGAATAAATTGATTCTGAGTAAGTCTTATTCTTATTTCTCTTTATCTAACATATCGTGAAATTTGTGCTGCGATTATCGGAGTTCCTAGTCACGAGGTGCAACACCATCGTCCCCAGGTAATACATGGCACTGGCAGAAAAATGTTGCAAGCGATTCCTCAATGAGGCGATACCTGACAGGATTTCAAATTAATGCGCGAAAATAAAATAGGCACGAGACAAAAAGAGAAGCTCCAAAATAGGACTCAAAAATGAGTGACTCTTATTAATCCATGAATAAAAATATATAACGGACGAGTACTTAGGCGACCACTTTCGTAGGCTCTGTGTCTGCCCCAAATAGATCCCAATCAGGCTCCTACAAGCGAACTTTTAGCGGCGTACGGCAACTTCTACAGAACTTATTGTTGTTATTAAAGTGTTCGATGTCGGCTTGATACAAGAGTCTTAGCTATACGAGGGACAAATAAAATGTCAATGGGGTATTGACAAATAGTTTGTGCAAGATGTACATCTTGTTAATACCCGATGGACATTTTATATTAAACAGTTTTCTATTCTTTTCTTATTTTACTATTAATAGGTTGTGTAAAAAACGATTTTACATTTTTAGTTTGTATAAATTCGATTTTTTTTATTTCTACCAATAATTTTAGTTTTACAAAAATCAATTTTATATAATTTGATACAAAGAAAAGCTTTTGTACTATTTAATCCGATAAATACCTTATATTTAAAAATCCTATGGCATAAAAACGTTATCAAAGATTTAAATCTGCATTTTCGCATCTGCATTTCCGCGGCTTTAAGATAATTGCTCGCAAGAAAATCCCCTTGAAAGTACTTATCAGTATTTTGGTACATTTATTGCATGGAAGAAATCCCCAAAGATTTGTTCCCCCTTATGCCAGTGTGGCCCTGCTCTTACCTGACCCCAACGCTTTTTTCAGATAGTAGGAACATTTTTTACGTCTACTAGTGCGGTGGAAAGATAAATATTTATAGGTAAAAAGGGGCAGGATCCGAGGTAAACTGGTGGCAAATGAAATATATACGAGGAGAAGTTGATAAATATGTTTGGTCTAGAACTTCTACGTTTTCTTTGAATTGAAACAAATAGGGATACTGGGATTTCTTTTTTAGTCTGTTTCGAAGCTGTTAGTAAACTTTTATTTTTTTCATATAAACCACTTGTTATCTAGAAGTTACTAAAATTCAAGAAAGTAATACAAACAAGATGTATACAATTAGAACAACTTATAATCAAAACAAAAAGATTAACCTACAATATTATATAAATATATATATACATATATATGTATATATTTATATATATATATATATATATATATATATATATATATATATATATATATATATATATATTGTTATGTTTCTTCTTTCCCAACCAAAGAAAAATAAATAAAAAAATCCATCGAAATAAAATTTTAAGATATCAATATAAACAAATTGTATATAGTAATTTAAGATAAGATTTAGTGTAGATAAGAATAGAAATTTGTTTGGCAAACGACCTTTTTCCGTTTCAAACAAAATTATCAAAAAACCTTTGTTTAGAATTAGAAGACATTTTACCTGTAAGTTAATCTTTTCATTGTTTGTATAATCGAGTATTAAATGACCATATTCTAATCTTTTGAAATATGTATAAATTGTGTATTGACAAAACCAATTTTAAAGTAAGCTATTTAGTTTTTCTCTGAAACCGAAATTAAACTTTTACCAAAATCATGGTAAACACAATTTGAGCTTTTGATTGGACGGTCGTTTTTAAATGGGAATTTGTGCGCCGATCATGAGAACCGGAGAAGTCAGTTATAATTTGGTCATCGAAAGGAAACAGTCGTTTGTCTCAAGATAGAGTGTGGTTCGTGAGTTTGGATACCGGCATTGTGAAAAGAAGTGAATAGTTTTGCAGAAGGAGATAACAAGAAGATTAAAAGAGGTCCTTGTATCTACCGTGGGCATTTTGTGAAGTATATGTGAAAGTAGTTTTACGGCATCAAGTTGACAAAAGGAGGTCCTTGTGTCATAAATAAGTAGCTGAGTTTGGAGAAGTGAATCAGGTGTTTTTGTGTAGTCTGCAGGAGGTTTGCAGAGACGTCAGGAAGAAGCCTAGGTGCCAAAGAGGAGAGATCACATCGTTGAGGAGACTGGATTTTTCTGGTTATGTTCCAACATACAACTCAATAAGAAAATAAGCTGTAGGTGTTTTGTAGAATTGAATTTTATATCTGTGAAGGATCGGTTTGACATCATGGTCATTAGCATTCAAATTTAAGAACTGAGGTTTTGTTAGGCTAATCAAAAGTTTAAAGTTTTGTGGTTTCTTGTTTCAAGTAAAGAAAAATTTAAGTAAAATTGGTTTTCACTTAATATAAATGTATGTAGATTTAAAATCTTATTATTATAAAAATTTGATTTATTTTCTTGTATGCTGATTGATAAGATAACGACAGAATTTGATAATTGTTTTATTCGTTCATATAAAATAAAGAAACGTAAATTTTTGTGATATAATATATTTTTATTCTTATCCTTCTTCTTCTCCCGATAAAAGACAACTAGAAAATCTTTGAATCCATCGAACACAGGTAATATAAGGTGTTTATTTTACTTTTGATAACAAATAAGTTATATTTTTTTTATTGGCTCAATAAACTAAGATTAAAGTCAAAATAAACAATCATAACAATATATATATATATATATATATATATATATATATATATATATATATATATATATATATATATATATATATATATTACAAGTGATTATTTCGACTATTATTAAAAAATAATTAAACTTTGACCAAATAAATGGCAGATATCGAGCACAGTTTAATAATTAAATCTTGCCCAAGTACTTTCGCTTCCTAGAGCAACTTCAGGGGCATTTCGTCAATTTTGGCCTATCCAACAAACATAGAATGTCATAAACATAAAATTGTACATTACACTACACTACACAAGGAGTAGAAAGTGGCCAGACAGGCAATGAAAAAAAAAATCGGTTGCCTGTAAAGTCGGTTTTACGGGCGAATATTTTATTGATATGAATATTATTAAATTGCACAATAGGAACAAGGAATTGAATGAAAATAAGAATTGCACAAATTTTAACTATAGAAATATATTTTGTTTACTAAAACATTGTACATGTAAACTTAAACTTAACTAATTTCTATTTGAGTGATTTTGTTGAGGATAGGACGATGATAGGAGAAATATGAAATGAAAGGAAGTGTTTCTGCTGTAATGTGTCTTGAACGCCAAGAACGCTCGAGAAAGACAGACACAAGCACGGAAGCACGCACCGATTCAACGCGCCTAATTCTCTAGTGCTGCGCGCGCAGCGGACCGATCATGTTTGAGTGGGAGAGAGACGCAAGGCATTCGCCGGTCCGGCGGGCCTCTCTCTCGTTCGGTGATTCACTGTAACAGACGTGAGCGGGCGTTACACTTTTTCATGAATGACTCCGAGCCACAACCTAATTTAAGACGTTGTCACGTCAAAAATGTTTAATTTCATTACAGATAATTTTTTATTACTAAAATTTATACCAACAATTTGTACTTCTTAATCTTTTTTCTACCTTTAACTATAGTTGTATTAAAATATAATTTTAATAGATAATATGTTCTTTTCAGATGCCACTAACCAAATCAAAACAATATTGGGTAAGTTTTTATTCATATGCATATTAACAAACTACTTGAACAAAACCTAGCAAGTTTACTACATTCATTAAAAGATTTTTATAGATAATACAGTATGCTGACACTATTATTGGTAGATATTACAAACGCCAAAAAAGTTTTAATTCCAAATTATCCCTAAATCAATTGACTTATAACTTATACTCGTATTACTGTACATGTATTACTGCTACTGGGAACATCGAACGGTTCATTTATACCGTCGATGGTGACGTGGTTTGGGTGAAGGCTGGCGTGGGGATTAGCGTGGTGATTGGCGCGGGGATTGACGAATGTGCGTGCGTGTATGTGTGGGTGTGTGTGTATTAAAGCCAGTATATTGTGTATAAGCAACGAAAGCAACGAATATCTTTGATGAAATAGTAAATTCGTATTAAATCCAGTATATTTGACATCCATATGTCATGATAGGAAGGATGCATTGGTTGAACACTTTGCTCCTTAAGTATTGGGGTATTTTGCGGTTCTTAAGTACCCAACTAAGTTTTCCAAATTATGCCCATTCTAGTCTTGCTCTACTAGTAATTTCCACACTTTGGTTCTCTTTGTCAAGTCTCAGGATTTGGCCTAGGTAGATATATTCCTGGATTTGTTCTATCTCACTGCCATTTATAGTTATACGTCTGGGGTCGTCTGTGTTTGTCATTATTTTTGTTTTTTTCATATTCATTTTTAGACCGACTTATTGGGAGCTGGCTGCTAGTTCCCCCATGATAATTTGCAGTTCCTCGAATGTGCTCGCTATAATCACTACGTCGTCAGCGAATCTGAGGTGGTTTAACTTATTGCCATTAACGTTAATGCCATAGGTTGACCAATTTGTAGTTTTGAAGACGTCTTTTAGGTCTAGGTTGAAAAGCTTTGGCGATATTACGTCTCCTTGTCTCACTCCTCTCTTAATGGGGATGGGATTTGTATTTTCGTCTAGTTGTACGATCATAGTTGCATTTTCATATATATTATATATTAGTTGCCTATATCTCGAATCTATTCTACAATTATTAATAGCTTGTTCTATGGCCCACATCTCGATACTATCAAACGCCTTTTCATAGTCGACGAAGGCAAGAAATACGGGTAGTTGGTATTCATTTGCCTTCTTTATCAATGTTCTCATTGTCAGCAGATGGTCTGATGTACTATATCCTTTGCGGAAGCCAGCCTGTTCAACCGGTTGGTAATTGTCCATTTTGTAGGTTAGCCGGTTGTTAATAATTTTATTCTCATAAATAGTTCGTATACTTAACTGAGCAACGATATAGGTCTATAATTCTGTAGATCACATGTGTTTCCTTTCTTGTGTAAGAGTATTATTTGACTCTCGTTCCAGTCTTTAGGGATTTTGCTATTATGGAGACATCTATTAAATAGATCTGTTAGTACAGGGATTGTTAATGTCTTGCTTGTTTTCAAGAGGTCGGCAATTATACCGTCGTGTCCTGGAGCTTTATTATTTTTTAGCTCTTTTAAAGCTCTTTCTATTTCGGATCCCTTTATATTTGGTAGTACTTCTGATCCCACGTTTTTTATTTTTCTTTTGACGTTCTCCTTTGTTGTTTCATTAGGCTGGCCTTGCGAGCTGTACAAGGATGTGTAGAAGTCTTCGACAATATTTGTTATTTTATATTTGTCCTTCTCTACCTTATTGTTGGCGTCTTTAATTTTGATGATTTTTTGAACTCAAAGTGCGGGTCTTAGACATTTTAAGCCTCTGTTGTTTTCAATGACTCACTCTATTAAGTTCTCGTTCCATTTTTGTATGTCGCGTTTTAGTTCTTTTCTAATTGTTTTATTAAGTTCTCTGTATTCTTGAGTATGGCGTTTGTTTTGCGCTAGTAGTTGTCTTCTTTCCGTCATTAGCTGTTTAGTTTCATTGCTTATTTTGTCTTCTTTAGTCCTTGTTTTCTTTGCGACCTGTAGTCCTGCTGCGAGAAGGTTTTTATTTAGGTTTTTATTAATCTCGTCAATTTGATCTTGATTATGTGAAGGATCAGATTCGAACTTATCCGCTAAGACCTCTCGGAATTGCTCTTCATTTGTTCTTAGTTTAAAGGCATCTATCCTCGTTGTTTTTTTAAAAATCCTTTTTCTCTCTTCTTTCATGTAAATATTTATCTTTGCTCTAACTATACGATGGTCACTACCCGTTGTTACGTTGTTTATTGTTGTGACGTCTTCAAATATTCCTTTGTTGTTTGAGAGAAAATAGTCTATTTCATTTTTGGTAGTTCCGTTAGGTGCGACCCATTTCTACTTTCTGTTAGGTTTCTTTTTGTAGAAGGTATTCATAGCATACATGTTTTCTTGTTCCAGGAATTCCATGAGTTTTTCTCCTCTTGTGTTTCTTGTGCCGAATCCAAAATTTCGAATCTTGCTTTCAGAGTCTTCAATCTTACTTCCAATTTTGGCGTTAAAATCTCCCATTATTATTATTTTGGATTCTTTGTTGTTGTCTATAGCTTTTTTAACGTCTTCGTAAAAAGAATTTATTTCCTCATCGGTTGCTTTTTCAGTTGGAGCATAAACTTGAAGGATCTTTATTTTACTTTTTGGACTTAGTTTTAAGACCATGTATGTAACCCTGTCTAATATGCTGTCAATTATTTGAATTTGAGATTTTCTCTTCTTGTTGATTAAGAAACTTACTCCACCGTATGTGTAGTCTTCCCTGCCTTTATAATAGAGTCTGTTGCCTGAATGTAAGTCCACATATCCTTCACCTCTTCTGTTAACTTCTGACAGTCCCATTATGTCCCAATTCAGGTTCCCCAATTTAGGTTCCCCAATTTCTCTTCTAGTTCGTAGAGTTTTTCATCTTTTGCCATGGAGCGGATGTTGTTTGTTGTTATATGGAGTTGTTTGTTCTTCTTCTTTTTCAATGTCGACTTGCCCCCCCCCCCAGAATCCTCGGGGCAGACCATTGTTACGGTGTGGGACTGTGGAATAGAATTCCTGGGATCCACAGTCCCACACCGTAACAATGGTCTGCCCCGAGGATTCTGGGGGGGGGGCAAGTCGACATTGAAAAAGAAGAAGAACAAACAACTCCATATAGCAACATAGTCAAGATCAAGTTTTTCAATTCGTGGTATGTCACGAATCTTGACATACCAAGGTTACACAAAAGTCTAACAAAATATTACTATTGTAAGAATCGATAAACCTAGAAATCACAAAATGTTGTTATGTTATTGGCAAAAATTTATATACCGGCTACAAGAAATAATTTCACGCCGAAAATCGGAAAAAATAAAGTACAGTAAAAAAAGGTCATAGCTTCGAAACCGGTAACATTAGTTTAAATATACAACCAACTAACGTTATAAAGATTCAAACTTAAGAAACTTAAAAAAAGGGATAATAGCGACTAAAGAAATTTGTGTGGCTATTATTACATTTTGGATTTTTTGTAGTCCGACTTGGATAATATGAGATCATAAATAATGCTAAAAACTTTTATTTTCGTTAGGATATATTGTTTTTTTATATAATCATAGTTTGCATTTGTACAAAAATAGAACTCATGAATACGTAAATTACGCAAATCAAATTACTTCCTCTTGAAAGTCATACATAAAATTATATTCGAAGCTTTTTAAAATTAGATGGTAATAAGGCGTATAGTTTTTCATGAACTATATTGTGTTTTTGGTTAGTAATATTATGTTCGGTTTGATATTATATTGTAGACGTCATTCATTACTAATGGAGACATCTTTTGGTTTCTTCGACATATTCAAAAAATGTCATTTTGTCTAATTAAACAATTTTTGAAATTTATCCAATAGGATTACAATTATCTTCATCAAAACGTTTTCGGTTCAGTTGGACCATCATTAGCGAAAATTAGAAGTGAGTATTTCTACATTTAAAAGATTAATAATCATCATCCAGCCTTCTATACCCAAATTTGAACACAGACCTCCCCTAATTTCTTCCAGTTCTGTCGGTCTTGAGCTTCCTGCAGCCAATTCCCAGCGATTTTTTTGACGTCTTCTGTTCATCGTGTAGGTGGTCTACCTCTGCTTTTTCTGCCAGGTCGTGGTCTTCATACTGTAATTTTTTGTTTCCACCACCCGTCATTCGTCATTCATTCTGGCCACATGGATAACACTTTCGTAGCACTTCTCTTATCTATATCTTATTTCTGTCGTTGATCCGGCTGGTGTTTCTCTTCTCTTCTTTCCTTTTAATTACTGTTCGAATGTAATTATGTACATTAATCCCTTCTTACTTCATGTTATCTTTACGATCATCTTTCTCATAGTAACAAAGTTCATACCTATTTCTCTATACATTATGTTTCTCTCCACTGTCCATCTATTACACTTCAGCATTATGTAAGTAACAGTGACAGAGTATTCACAGTCTAGGCATTTATCTGTATCTGTCTTTCTGAATCTATGAAGATATGTTCTAAAACACCCATGTCCTGTGAGCACTTGCGTCAGGAAGTAATCCAGTCGCCTGTGACCACAGTCCACCCAGTCCCTCAGGCTCGGGATCAGCTCTTGGTCCACTAAGCAACATCTTTCGTGTTGTTCCACTCTTCTTGCCATCTTTCTATTGATCTTTCTCTTTTTTTATGGCTACTGTCAAATATTCTCTTCTCTGATAGAAATTTTTCCTTTCTAGTGCTAACACATGCAGAGAAATACAAACCGTGATAGTCCACAAGGTCACCGCAGATACAGTCATATAGGCGCATGCTACTCGCAACAACTTGTTTTGTCTACTCGTGTCATGAGCCTTTTGTAGGTCGGTACCTCTATCGCCTCACTCCAGACTGGTGCCGCGTAAAGGATCATTGACTGCACAACAACGTATTAGGCCTTTCTTCTTACCGATTTGAGTCTTCCAATGTTAGGAATCACCCTCCCCATCGCAGCCGCACTCTTTGCTGTCTTCTGGGCTACCACCTGTATATGCCCCCCACATCCGCCATATTGGTGTAGTGTCACTTCCAGATATTTGAGGCATTTCTTTAATGTTAGTTTGCCCCTGCACATTGGAGTTCCATCCTTGTCTTTTCCGTTTACCCTTTCAATGGTGGCTCCGGTCTCCTCTGCTGTGAGTTCTAGTCCGTGATCTGTCATCCAGTCCTTCACGACGTTGCCCGTATGGCTTACCCGGGCATATCTTAGGGTATATGAAAAATATTTACAATTTTGAGAGTAGTTAAAACTAGCTACCAATCCAGGTATAAAAGCATGAAAACCATATTATAGTATAAAATTGTGATGACACAACGTCGATGTTGTAGGATATCACTTTAAATAAACACACATTTCGAAAAAAGGGCAACTTCGTCCAACGGTTAGAACCAACCAACTGACTAGGTCAGGAAGGGAAGCTGAAATTTCAAGAAAATGTCTGATTCGAGAAAAAGAAGGCGCTCATGCGATACACGTGGTTTGTATGGACTAACGCAAAAAGAATATGATGATATACCGGCATGCTTGGATTCCGTTGAAGAGCCTTTTGTAGAAAGTGAAAGCGAATATGTACCAGATAGCGATGATTCGGAAGAGATTGTTAATATTATTTATGGGAATGATGAAGCTATTTCTAAAAATGAAGGTGCTGATAAGGACGAAGCTGAAGTTGTGGTTGCAAATACATCGAGCAATGAAAGCAAAAGAGCTTTAGCGGATGATTTTAGTATACAGTGGGATAAACAGCAATTTGTTCCTGTCGTGTACGAGGTTGATGACACAAATTCAGGTGCCCATTTGGACAATATTGAGAATCCTGCCAGGGAAATAGATTGTTTTCTTTCCTTTCTAAATCCAGGTACCGTTAATTTAATTATACATGAAACAAATAATTTTGCTGCAGCAGAAGTTTGCAAAATTAAGAAGATTGCTTGGTCGCCACATACAAAAAATGAATTTTTTACATTTATCGCTGTGCTATTGCTCTCAACACGCCATAGAAAAGCCAAACTTACAGAAAATTGGCTAACAAACGATTTGTTATATGCACCCATATTTTCTAGTTTAATGTCCCGGAATCGCTTTCAGTCTATACTGAGAATGTTACACTTTGCTGATAATGTTGATGAATCTCTTTACTGATAACTGGTACACGTCTCCTAGTTTGTCAAGTTACCTATTTGACCATAAAACTAACTCTTGTGGAACAGTCAGGGTCAACAGAAAACACATGCCTAATTTAGCAGAAAAACTACAACAAAAAAGGTGCAACTTCCTCAATGTCGGGTTGCAATATATGTTGGCACTAAAATAGAAGGATCGAAAAGAGGTCACTATGCTTACTAACATGCACCAAGACAAAATGATGAATTGGCTAAAAAAGACAGAAAGACAAACGAATTCATTAAAAAACCAGCTTGTGTAATAGATTAGAATATGAATATGGGAGCAGTGGACAGGACTGACATGTTACTAAGTTCCACAGAAAGCGTCAGGAAAACCGTCAGTTTTACTTGAATCATATTCGTCAGCTTCTAGACGATCTTGGATCTAATCTTGAGATTATCTTGTTACAATAAGATGTTAGTTTTAGGTTATTTTACCAAAACATACAACTGTAGTGCCTGCGCGAAAAGTTCGTAGATGCACTGTTTGCTCTACAACAAAGACTCAAGCAAAGAAACGGCGCGAATCAAGGTACATGTGTCGGGAATGTGACGTGGGTCTCTGAGCAAATCCTTGCTTTAGCATTTACCATACCCCATATTTACCATAGCAAATACTTTCGTTTTATATTTTTTTGAACATTAAAGAGCATTTTCTGAGTTTTCTTTGCATTTAATGAGCAACCGTATATATACGTCGCTGGTACTGCTGGCACTTTAAAAACCCTGGGAACGGTGGCACTGCGTTGCTGATCAGGTCTGGTAAAGAAAGGGTTAAAAAGACAACTACATACCATGATGACAGTAAAATTTTCATGTTAGTACTTCCATAGTAAATCATAAAAAAAAAACAGGAAAAAAACGTCATAATACTATCCCGACATGGTAAGTATTTGGAGTTACATTTAGTTTACACTCAATAAACACCAAATTCTGATTTCATACGTATGTTATTTAAAAAACATAGATGATGTATCCTTGATAACTTAATAATAACAATGAACAAGAAAAAACAAAAAATTGTATTTATAAAATACCTTGTGAATGCGAATAATCAAAGAAGCGGCTCTAATTATGCTAAATGAGACCAACTGTGTGGCCAATTCCTCGACAGAATGCAGTAGGATCTGGTTACCCACACTAAATAGGAAGTTAATAATAAGAAATTGCCATTATTAGTAAGTCAGTAACATCAAGAATACATCATTTATGTTGTTTAAATAACATACATATAAAATCAGAATTTGGTGTTTATTGAGAGTAAACTAAATGTAAGACCAAATACTTACCATGTCAGGATAGGGTTATGAGGTTTTTTCCTGGTTGTTTCCTCGTGATTTACTATGGAATCACTAACAGGAGAGGTTTACTATCATCATGACATGTGGTTGTCTTTTTAAAGACTAATCACATGCTATGAATTTTTCTGGCGGATACTCTCAATTTAAAGTTGATTTTATGTATTATCTTATATCTAATACAATATGTATAAAAAGGGTGTACATATCTGAAATTATGAAGATAATTTCACTTAATGAGGACTGTATTACATAGGGCTGGTTCAAATAAATTAGGATATGTGGTAAAAGGTTATACAGATTATAGCATATTAAGTTTATACAAAGTCTTACCAATATTTTTGCTCTACACACTGGCGGTATTGACAGGCTACACTCTCGGTTGTTTTTCAGATGCGGAATCTGTCCGGGTACCGGTTTCTGAACACGTGTTTCGCAGTACTAACACTGAGATCACGAGATAGAGCACATTTTGCGTCTGAACACGATTTAAAATAGTACTTGCGGTATTTTTCGCGTAACTAGAAGCGAGAGAGTTAGAGTGGTACAGAAAAAGAGCAGTACGTCTGTAGTCTGTACCAAGCAATAGGTAACAGGCTAGAGAGGATATAGCCCTGCCTAGCGAGACTCAGCAGACGAAAGAGCGAACGACTGTCCCTAGCAACAGTCGGCAATCAACAGAGAATCTTTCTTCTTGCTATTTTAAAACTGTCTGTATTTCTAAATGAGGGGAGGTTGGACTAAGGTAATGACTGTAAAATTGTGGTAGAAGGATAGTTAATAATACAGCGAAAAAATGACATGATTTTTCGCATGTGAAAAAATTTCACACTATCTTATCTGGTAAAGTTGTCTTAGGAACGCAACTCAGCAATATTGGCAATGTCATTTTAAAGTCGTCTACTGTAAAATGTATAATATATGTCTGAATTGTCAATATAGATAAGTCAGATAAAATTAAATTATGAGAAGAATTTTTCACCCAGTAACAAAAAATAAAATTCGTTTAATTTATTAATGTTTCTATTTGAGAACGATTTTCGTGAAAGTGGAAATTGAAACGTCAATAAACTTACTTTAAACTTCAAATGTGGCTTACTCCCATTAAAATAGTAATTACTTAAAGATGCCACAAGAAAATAGCTTCAGAACAATAAAAAGCCTGATTAATTGAATAAATAAAGATAAAATAAAATCTTGCAAGTGAGCAATAACGTCACTAATTTGTATGGATTTGACGCGTGCAAATATTGCAATAAAATACACTGTTGCATATTAGTTCTGATTTTGTTTGTATACTAATTATGGAATGAGCAATATAAATTGTTGGAATACAAAATGCGACTAAACAAATTTCCGTGAGGTTGGTTGTCTTTGTAGAGAATTATAAATTGAAACCAAAAACGCATCATTGTAAATTAGTGTAAAATTGTGTACTGGCAGGGCCGCCGCTAAGTCTATCTTGCTTCATTGAGAATCGCAAATAGTTTTTAATAATCTTAAGTTTTGAAAACGACCGCTCACCCGTAGCTACAGTAACAGGTAGAGTTATGAATATACGTATTATTATAGTTAAGTTGGGAAATGTTGATACAAGATTATTTTCGTAAATATATTCAAGAATATCACTAGAACTTTTTTCTGCAAAAAAAAATGGTTGAATAGCTTTAATTTTTTCATATATATCCGTTGCACTAATGTCAGTCTCTGAGCTGTTTATGTCTGTAAGGGCTTGATTCACTTTCTCACAATTGGTTTTAAGTTCATCATCGTTTTTAACTTTGGTTCTGCCATATATTACACTAAAAATGTCTGTGTGTTGTTGAAGTAATTGGAACCGTTCTTCAATTGTTGTTATGGCAGCGTCCAAAATCTTAAAATAAAAATTTATTTTAAATGACAATTCTTCTTTTAATTCGTTCGGTTGAGGAGCTAGGGAAATCTTCGGTTTCTCTGGATTCGGTTACAAAATTTTGAAAAAGTTCATCAGAACGTTTGGTTATGAAATATTTTTTTAAATTATCAAGTGCATCAAGTGTAGATTTTATGTCAAATTTTGGACTTTTTGGATGGACTGAAGGATTTTGCTAACCACGTTTATTTTACTTAAAATATCTTACCACACTACAACAGAACACATGAATTTGAATTTCCAAATTTTATTTTTAAGGGATTTTGCTAAAGTCCTAGTATTCATATCCCTTGTGTTATCATTTTGTAATTCTTCTAAAGCATCATATATTTCACTACTCTGGGTTTAGGTTAGGTTAGGTTAGGTTAGGTTAGGTTAATCCGACTCTCCCATCGCGTGTCCGACAATGCTTTTAATGTCAACTTTGGAAGGTGGTTTAATAAAATGTTCCATCTAATATTGGAAGAAGAAAAAAATACATATAGTTCCTGTACAGTATTAAAAAATTTCACTGACTCAAAACTTATTTTTACTGCATCATTCACCACCAGATTTATATTTAATTCATTTAGTTTATTTTCTATAAATTCAAACAGATCTTGTCCAGTTATGTCAGTTACAGGAGAAAAGCCCAAGAAGTATTCAAATATCTGAACTCGTGTTGAAGTTGAAACACATCTTACTACAATCATTATTTGTTATACGTGCGTTATATCTGGGGTACAATCTAATATGATAGAAAAATATTTAGATTCTCGAATTTGTTTTAGGATAACGTCCTGAACAGAGTTTGCTAATAAAACAATCAATTCATTTTGATGTTGCCATCATAAATAATGTGGTATATTTGTACTCTTGGATTCCACACGACGAAGATGCTCTGATAATACAGCGTCAAACTTAGAAATCATTTCAACTAACTGCAAATAATTTCTATTATTTGGTACAAATAACTTATTGGATGATTCTTTAAAAGCTAAACATTGTTTAGATAAAAATTTTACAATTGATAATAATCTTTCAACAACAGCGCCCCCATATTTTTTCTCCATTTCATATAATTTTTGATGAGCTGAGTCAACTGTTACATCATTGACACTTACCCCATTAATTCCACTAAGTAATTGTCGGATGCTTTGGTCTTGATTAGGTAATGTGCGATAATAATAAGTTTCTGAAAATTTCCTATTATTTGTATCTCTGGGGAAGTTAATTTTTGTAATTTGCTGAGGAAAATGTTCAACAACAAATTGAACTTCACTTGGATTCATATTTGCAGGCCATATTCCGGGATCATCTGAAACAAAGTATATGCTGGAGCTTCCTACACTGCAATCCAGATTAACTGGAACATTAATTATTTTGTCTTGGTTGGTGGTTTCAGGTTCAGGCGTTTCAGCATCAGCATTCTCACTATCGCTATTTTTGTCATCAAATCCTCCGTCTCTATCCGCAGGAATATTCAATTGTTTGGACCTTTTTTCTATGGTTTGGAATTCGCTTGAAGTTGAAGGTCCTAAATTTATATCCGAGTCTTCTATATTTTCATGTATGTTTTTCATCAAAAATGATTCCAGTGCACCGCTAAGTTTTTTAATTTTCATTTATCAGCTATACGGGAAACAATATATCATATGTATTCAGTGAATAACTTTACTTAACTTTAAGTAACCAACTTTAAGTAAACTTTTGAATAAATTAAGAAACAAAGAAATAATCCCCGAGTGTCATAGAACTACTGTTTGGAGGTTTTTAAAAATAGATTTATGTTTAAAACAGTGAATAAACGGCAGGAAATTATGGATCCAGCCGCTTAATAAAGTGGAGGTTCGATTATTTGGAGAGTGTACGGTCTTTTGGGAGTGACGGTAAGAACTTGTATTATTTGGATGAAAGTTGGTTCGATACCCACGATATAGTTAAAAAATTTTAGATCGATGGTAGTAAAAAGTGCGTCACCAATGTTGCTCCCTCTAGAGGGAAGAGAATTTGTATTTTACATTGTGGGGGAGAATCAGTTTGGGTAGAAGATGCTAATCTCTGCTAAGAGTGTAAGTGATTGTCGCTTAGATTATCATCAAGATATGGACAGTACTTTGTTTGAAAAGTGGTTGAGCAGGAATTACTACCTAAATTAAAACGAAATAGCGTTATTATTTTGGATAACGCTCCGTATCATTGTAGTATAAAAGAGTAGAATTCCAAACACTCATTCAAACATAGCTAAAATTCAAGAATTTTTATCAAAACATGAAATATATTTTATGAATTCTTGCATAAAAAAATAACTTGTAGAACTATTAAAATTAGTTAGATGTGAAAAAAAAATATGTTATCGACAGGCTAGCTGAGAATTATAGCCATAAAGTATTAAGATTGCCTCCTTACTATTGTGTAATTTTGTAATTTTGATAAAATGTATCAGTATATAAGTCTGACCCTGTATACAACTATACCTACTAGAAGAATAAATCCAAAATATCTTGCAACGAACAGTAATTAGTTATCAATTTTCTAGGAGGATATGGCACCTGAAGAAGAAGAAACTTGTAATACGGATCATAAGAATTAAAAATCCTTTTACAAATTTACCTTCAAGCCAATATTGTATTTATGAACTTATAAACATTAATACAAATGTCCTTTTGCATAAAATTATTATTTTATTACACAATGTTCTTACTTAAAATACTTTTTTATTATTACACATTTTTAATCTTGCCAGTTTATGATACCAATAATAGAATAGAAAAGTTTAATAACTTATCGTATAATTTAAATAAAATTACTTTAAAAGTGGAGTAAGTTTGCAAGGAACTAAGTTAAACTAATTGAATTCATGTTATGTAATCCGTGTAGCACTGTGGAATAATAATCAGCAATCGATGTCTTTATTAACAGTACTACGTGAGTGTTAAATTCAATTAAGTTTGAAATTAACTTGGTACACTACAAAAACTTTAAAAGAATACTGAAACAAAACGAACACTTATAGAAATAATAATATGTCGATTGGGTGGCAATCAATGACCTACAAAGACAACAACGTTTGGTTTCCCTCTTGACAATTTAATAATTCAGTATATTATACAATTTATTTTCTTTTTAATTTCATACGGTTCTTCTCGTTATTCTTGAAGTTTAGAAGACGGACCACGACGTCATTAAATCTCGAAAAAAATATATAATAAAATGTGTGTATTAGATGTAAGGTAACCAGATATACGTATTACTGTCTATTGGTCGTCTTCAGTACGGTGCAGACAGTAGAAGACCTGCAAACCATTTTAAACAAGGTAGCCACAGCTAGTGAAGAGAAAGGGTTAACAATGAACGTTAAGAAGACGAAATTCATGATTATTTCAAAAAAACAAAGATTGAATGCAAACCTGTACATTCACAATAACAAAATTGAACGGGTGCACAAATATAAATATTTGGGAACAAGCGTTAATAACAACAATGACATCACAGAAGAAATAAAAACTAGAATTGGAAAGGCTCGAGCTGCTTTTGTTAATATGAAAGACATTCTGGGAAGTCATGACATTAACTTAAACCTGAAAATGAGATTGGTTAGATGCTACATCTTTTCGATACTGCTGTATCGAATGATAAACTAGATGCCTTCGAAATGTGGATATACAGAAGAATTTTGAAAAATACCTTGGACAGACAAAATAACAAATAGTGTAGTTCTTCGAAGAATGAACAAAAAACGGGAGCTGTTGATCACCATCAAGAGACGAAAGTTGGAATATCTTGGTCATGTGATGAAAGGGAAAAAGTACCAATTGCTCCAGTTAATTACCCAAGGAAAGATTCAGGGCAAACGAAGCGTGGGGAGACGACGTATATCTTGGCTGCGCAATTTAAGAGACTGGTTCCAGCAACAGCTTCAAAAATATTAATTGAAAATTAGCTAAACTTTAAATCAACGATCGTAAAAATAAGGTAAAAACTATCATAATTCCACAAGGAGCTTTTGACGCAAATGATACTATAGTTCTTAAAGTTCCAAAAATTCAACTGTTCAGCGAAATCAAACAACTGTGCAGCGGAACCAAATAGCTCCACATGCACCATACGAGAGAAGACAACCGTCTAGTCTAAGGACAACTTCTTCGGATCAACGGTATATTGCCGAAAATTAAAACCATACCAAACCCCATAGTTCACATATCACCCCTCAAAACTATTCAAGAGCCTACGTAGAGAGACAACGGACTCCAACTGGAACGCCTTACAGAACTTATGCAGCTGAACCTTTACAAATAAGAGGAAATCAAAACGCGCCTCAACAAATTCAGAATGTTGTAGAAAACCCAGATACATGATATACTTTTAAAGGATTATTAAGGAACAACCTTACAATAATGGAACTTCACCTAAAATGGAAGAGCCTCATCCAAATATACATGCCGAAGGTGAGTGGGATGTTGAACTAGTTGAGAAATATAAACAAACCTTATTGAAACAGGGGTGTCCTGAAGGCCAAGTTAATGAAGATTGTGATGATAAGTATCAAAATTATCAACAATATCAAGAAAGTTGGCCAAACGCTTAATAATAAAATATTATTATTGTGATAAAAAAAAGAATTATCAGTTTCGTTCAACTCACCAAACTGATAGAATCGGACACGTTCAGCCTACTTGTTCTAGCAGGTAGTAGGTAGTTATATATTCTTCATTTAAAACACCAAGAATGCCTCGAGTCAAGGAGCAAGCAAGCAATTTAATTAAACCCAGCCTGTGAGACATGTTCACACCTAAGAATTACGTTCGGGTGTAACAATTCATTGGAGCGAGGTGTATTAACTCGAGTCTCGAGTCACTCGTCCGCGCTCCAATGCTCCAGACCATCCCTTTCCCCCCTATAGCACACTGATGCGCGATAGGGACACAACTATCAGCCAAATGCTCTTCATGTGGGTGTCCTGGGTAATAGACCCCAACATGGTTTCCTAACCGAATTTAAAACTACTTTTCAAAGTAAGCCCAACTGCTTACTTCTGCCTCAAGTCTCCGCTCTGTTCGGCGACTTGGTGCTCAAGGGGTTGGGCCCTACGTGCCGTGTTTTGGGTTTTTTGTTAGTTTTTTTGTTGGCTTGCAACGGTTTTTGTTAGTATTTTTTGTTTATTTTTTTGGTGGCCGAGGCCGTTTTTTATGATTTTTTTTGTAGGTAGGTTTATATTATGACATTGAAAATATATATAAATATGAGACGATATAACCATTTAGAACTGGTCCTCTTAAGGCAACTGGGCGCACGTTGTATTTAGCGATTGTCCACGAGTGTTATGAGCTACAAACTATCTTCTTTATGCGTTGTTGTTCTTTTTGGAAGTGTTTTCTCTCTGGTGTTTTGTTTTCTCTCTGGTGTTACTGTTGATTTTCTCTCTAGTATTATGATTTTATTCTACTATTTGTTGTTTGGATCTTTTGTGCTTTCATCTGTGAAAAGCGTCGTACCTCATTATCTCTCTTAATATGTGGCTGGGATGGGATGGTTCTTTATCTCCGCGAACTTTGTCCTGACTTTTCCTTTCATTATATCAGTCAATCTGGTTTGTTGTAGTTCTCTAAAGAAGAATCTTTCTGCAACGTATCTCGGTACGTTGCAGAAAGTATAGTACAAATTATACTATTTATTAATCTTATTTTAATTTTCAGACTGAGTTTGCTTTTTCTTCCTGCTAGGCCTCTTACTGATGCTCTTGCCATGTTGGATTTTTGTACTGTAGCGTTAACATGTTTACTAAACGTTAAGCCTTTGTCTATGATTACTCCAAGGTATCTTGCTTCGCTTTTCCACTCGATCGGATTATCTTGCACAGTCACTTGTTCTTCTGGTTGTCGGTGCCTCTTTTTGAAAAGTACAGCCTGTGTCTTTTCGGAGTTTATAGCGATCTTCCATTTTAAGCTCCATACTTCTATGTCGTCTAGCGCTGTTTGTAAGTTGTTTACCGCTACGTCTACAATTCTGTGTTTGGCCGCTATCGCTGTGTCATCGGGATAGAGGCTTAGTAGTGTACCTGGTGTTCTAGGTATGTCTGCTGTGTATATCGTGTACAGTAGTGGTGACAGTACCGCTCCCTATGGCACTCCAGCCTTCAGGTTCCCGAGTTCGGATAGGACTTGTCTTTGATATCATATTCTTTATGCCTTTCCTTGATATCATATTCTTTATTGATATACATTCAATATAGTATTCGTCCCTTATGGTTTCGAACATCTCAGTCGTATTCGTAGTGGGAGATAATCCTCTTAAAACCATCGTTGGTTTTATATCTTCCTCTAATGGAAAGGCTATCCATTGTATTGGTGTGGTTTTGTGGAACTTCTCGATGATTTTCACCATCTTCCTATAATTATCAGGGCTTTTTGGCTGAATTAACGTTTCTCTACCACTGCTAGACCGCTTATTCGGTGTAATCATGTTTTGTTTTTGGGCATTGTTTAAAATTGCACCAGTATAATTCACGCTCTGTAATTTTATCGCAGGCGGTTCCATTGTTTTTGTTTTTGGTGTCTCGTCTGTTTCCATTCCGAATACCTCGAGTGAGTATCTGATCGTTCGTTTATACGACCAGTGGCAATATAAAAACATGTTTTGTTAAATACTCTAGAAGCAATTGTGACGTACTATGTTGAGGTTTCCCCATGACGGTGGTGATGCTTTAAATTACTTATAAGTACTATAGAACCTTCCCGTTTTTCTTGTTTCCTTTATTTTGTTCTTAGTTTTTTAAGTGATATATTATATTGCGAACCATATTTTTGTAACTCTTTTATTTCAGGGCTAATTAAGGTAATTTAACAGTGTACCTTCCATATCAACCCCGTATATTTCGGTGGCAAATGAAATATATATTGTGTTGGATCCGATTAGTCCGATGGCGATGTGATGATAAAGTCCCCCAAAACACGAAGAGTTCGCTGTAAATTCAGACAATAGCGTAGCGGCCCTAACACCTTTGATTTAATGGATTTTTGGACGGACTATATCTCATTCTGATTAATAGGGATAGGTTAGGTCTTTTTACGATTTCCCTCGCCGAGGAATTTCATGAGTCATGCCCGAGGGCATTTCATAAAATTGTTTCTTTTTTCTGCATTTTAAGTACTGTGATAAGATCGCGTTAGTTTCTTTTATTGATATTGTTACGAAGCTACCTCAATTAAAACAGGCTACGCTACAGTATATAATTTTGTTGATATATTGTGTCCATTATTTAAATATATTTTGTTTATAGTTCATGTAGTTGGTACTATGATATGAAATTTCAGTTTTGATTTTTGGCAACAAATATGAGGAATTTGGAATATGCCTAAAAAATGCTGAATTTAAACTTTCATATTACAAACGGTTGCACGCCACGGAAAGTACTTATAGCCCAGTCTGGTTATACAAAAATCATCGATTTCACGGCAAAATGTTTCGCAGATATCTGAAGCTTTTAAGACATAGGTGGGGGTTACTAGATGACGAATAGATAAAAAGATACTCCTAGTTTTACCTTGCGTTTTTTTTAAACAATAATTTATGGTCAGAATTTGATTTTTTATCTATAAGTTTTTTCCCTTATAAATTAAATAAACAATATTTATACCATTTTTTTATATCAAGAATATCTTTATTTTCCCGTTTTTTTAATTAAAATTGATAAATAATTTACGGAGATATTTACAAAAAAGCAATTTTTTTGCACTAATTTATAAATTTAATTAATTTTTTTGTTAACAAAATAAAATGTTATTAATACATTTCAACATTGAGCAATTACCGTCCTTTAAATTTGTGCGAAATTTCCCCCCGATCGGTCAAATAGTTTAAAAGTTATTCAATTTGTTTATCCCTGGGACTAATTATTTAAACCATTGAACTTGCCCTATGAATGATGCTAGACACATTTAACAAATTTCATAGGATTCTTTAAGGCTCATACTATCTCAGAAGTTAAATGAATATTGAGTTTTCATCGAAATTATTTACAAAATAAACGTTTGAAAAAGGGGTATGTTTTTTACTTATAAACAATTGTAATAACTTCTACATTTTTCAAGCTACAGACTTGTACGTACAACCATTAGATAGCTGGTAAAAAAACTCACATTTAACAAAAAGAAATAAACCTTCTATAAACAATAGGAACGAAGTTAGCGACAATTTTTTTGATTATTATATCTCCATTCTTTATAAACATTAAGAAGTAAAATTTGCACAAATTTTGAATGAAAATTTAAACTTTATATTGAATTTTATAGCTATAAAATTCATCCCATTTTTCGAAACTTAAAACCTTTCGAAACGAAGTTACTTTCGAAAGATCGACATAGGAAAGTGGAGGGGAAACTGTTTTAGCTCCTCGCTGCAAAATTTAATATTATGGTTACGGATTTATCATTCAAAAGCTTTAACAGTTCTGTAGGAATTTCATCAGGTCCATTTGCTTTTCCATTTTTAGCGTTTCTTATTGCGTATTCTACTTTTTCTTTCAATATGTCTGGCCCAATTGCATTGATTATCTGAGTTAAGTTGTTTCTATCGTCTTCAAATAATTAATTCAGGTATTCGGTCCATCTTTTTATTTTATTCTCTAGATCTACAATAAGATTTCCATCTTTGTCTTTAAGTTTACCTATTTGGCATTTCTTTATGCTTCCTGTTATCTCTTTTACTTTTTTGTGCATATTGAACGCATCGTACTTTTTCTCATAGGTTTCCATTTCTTCACATTGTTCTTTAATCCACTCCTCTTTTAAATGTTTTAGGTCATTTGTGATGTAAAAGTTTAAATTCGGTATTTCTTAGACATATTTCAAATGCTTATCATTTAATGCCACAGGATTTGAAAACTGGCCTTTAACAATGAAAATTCCATATAGTGACCGGTTAATGTAAAAGTGATATATTTTAATGATCTTTTGAGAATCGTGAAAAATGGGAAAAATCGTGCAACGAATATTTATTTAACTCTTTTATAGAAACTGACTCTTTAATTGGGGCAAAATACAAAAATCACATAAGAAAGCGATTGACTTTGTATTTGATTTTTGTCGATAGAAGACTATGATGAAAAGATATTGAATTTGTACAGTAGAATTTTATTCCAAATTTTAAATTTACCGAAATTTGATTTAAAATTGATTTCTGCATCGCTTCAAGCGATATTAGTGAGAGACCGTTTATTTTACACAAAAAAATGCCAATGAACATTTTTGTTCAATTGGTATTTCAATTCAATTCAAAAATTCTTGGTAAACCGATTTTTTCTGGTTTTATTCCGCCACAAGGTAGTAGTTTTAGGGGGAAAGCCGACAGGTAGGAATAATAAAGTTTTTTGGATATTTTTTGTGGTCCCAAAATCACAGAAAAATTCAGCTTGTTCGTATAATTTTAGAGGGTCAGTGGCATTTTCATCTCTCACGACTGGAGTATAAATATATAAATTTATTTATAACAAGGCATTTGGTAATGCGTTATGTGGAGGGGTCTATTCGATTTACGTTGGCTTAAAAAAAATTGAAAAAATTGCTTTATTGAAAACCGAGAAAATACATTTTTTACGTGACCTATTTTGATATTTGAAATCCAATTTGCTTCAACCTAATTTTTTTGGTATTTTTCACGCGCAATACCGATGGTTTTTTATTATTATAATATGTTTAACTTCAAATATAGTTATGCAAATGAATCGACACATTTGTCCTCTCTGTATCCTTACGATCCCTATAGTACCGCTTGGAGAATGCATCTCGCGAACCACAAGAGCGTGGTCGTCGATAAGGGGGACAGACGCAACCGAACAGTGAACCAATGCTCATATATTAAATTCGTTTTTTTCGTTGTTTTGTAAAATAGTGTAAACCGTTGTAATCAACTTCAATTACCGGTAAGCCATACGTAGTTTTGCCTGAACATATACATTGTTTTGTTTTTTATCGCAACCATTTAAAATTTGATGATTATTTGCACCTATGAGTTAGAGTTTATTTATCTCGCTAAGGCTATCGAAGGAGGTATAGTTGTTGTTAATTTGTTATTATTAATTATATAGTAATAGTTGGTTTTCTGTTTAATTTGCCACATAATATATGTTATAAAAATATCTTAAAAATATAAAAATTTTCATCGAGAAAGAACTCCGAACAAAAAAGGTTAGGATTTATTAGAAGTTGTTCTGAAGCTATTTTCTTGTGGCATTTTAAATTAATTTATATTTAAATGGGAATAAGCCACAATTAAAGGTTAAAATACGTTTATTGACGTTTCAATTTCCACTTCGGAAATCGTTCCCAAAATACAAACATTAGTAAATTAAACAAATTTTGTTTTTTGTTTAATTTACTAATGTTTGTATTTTGGGAACGATTTCCGAAGTGGAAATTGAAACGTCAATAAACGTATTTTAACCTTTAATTGTGGCTTATTCCCATTTAAATATAAATTAACATCTGAGATTCTTCAAACAGTATCCGATGTTCTTTGTGTTCGGCAACGGCAGATTTGTCGATATGTCCTAAACGACAATGGCTTTTATGTTCGTTTATCCTTGTGTTTGTATATCTTTTCGTGGTTCCCACATATATCATTCCACATGTGCATGGTATTCGGTATACTCCGGCCGTTACTAACGGGTCGCGTTTGTCTTTCACCGATCTTAAACAGTCCTTGATTTTCTTTGATAGTTTGCAAATGGTCTTTACATTGGCCTTTTTAAGTATTCGCCCATTTCTGTCTGTTACCCCCGATATATAGGGCAAGAAGGCTTTGCCTATACATGCTGTTTCTTCATCCTTTCTTCTAGCGACGTTGTTCATCGCTTTATATATTTCTCTTCTGGTATAACCATTAGAGGTGAGCGCTTTTTCAATATGAAGAAAACTTTTTCACTTTGCAGATTCTATGTTCTAGTTCACAAATTCTCTTCGCCCTCTCCGCCAGAGTTTTGATGATACCTTGTTTTTGGCCTGGATGATGATTTGAGTTCCTGTTTAGGTATCTGTCCGTGTGTGTAGGTTTTCGATACACTTTATGTCCTAAGTAACCTTCCTTTCGATTTACTAATACATATAGGAACACTAGTTGTTGATCTTTCTCTGTTTCCATCGTAAATTGAATACTTGGATGTAGTGTGTTTATATAAGACAGGAAATCGTTAAGTTTTTCTACTCCGTGACCCCAAATGACAAAAGTGGCATCGACGTATCTAGACCATACCCCTAGCTTCTATGCTGAGTCCATTACCCTCTTTCCTTGGGGCTTCATGAAAAGGTTGGATACGACCAAGCTTAGTGGGCTTCCCATTGCTACTCCATCTATCTGTTCATAAATCTGGTCTTCCCGTGAAAAGTAGGTGGTAGTGAGGCAAATACGGTGTAATTCCACCATATTCTTGGAAACTAGTCCCTCAATTAAATTCAGAACGTCTTCTAGGGGAACTTTTGTAAATAGGTAAACAGCATCAAAGCTAACAAGAATATCAGATTCCTGTAAAATTATTTCTTTGATCTTCTCGATGAGGAATCCACATGTGTATCCGAATAAAACCGGTCTTCTTCCATGGTGTTCGAGACAATTCAAGGGTCAACACAGGTCAACATCCGTGGGCTTCGAAGGAATTCCCGAACAACGGCTGTTTGATATATATATATATATATATATATATATATATATATATATATATATATATATATATATATATATATATATAGCGAAACTTTCATTGGGTGAAGGGGTCTGAAAATATAATCGTATCGAGTTTTGAATTGTAACGCGCGTATTGTCGAGATAAATAAATTGTAATAAATGTTGTAAATAAATTAAATAATTATAATAATATTTTATAATAAATAAAGTTAATAAATTAGACAAATAAACTCAGTTCAATACGCGTTACGTGGTAATATTTATGAGAGGTTTTTACGTTTTACAGACGTGAGTAAAAGCCATAAGGCAGAATATATTTTTGGTGTTTTAAAGGACAGATTAGAATTTTTTGATATGAAAAATAAATTGGTAGGGCAAAATTATGACGGTGCTGCGAAAGTTCAAACTATTGCACCGCAAGCTTTATTTACTTACTGTCATGCGCATCGAATGAATTTTGTTTTGCAGGATACATATAAAAAAAATAAAGAATGTCGTCTTTTTTTGCCAGTTTAAGCGGATTTGCTTCATTCTTCTTAAGCTAGCCTAAACGGACTAATGTTTTAGAATAGTTTGTTTCGAAAAAAAATGCCAACAGTTTGTCAGACGCGATAGAATTTAAAATCTCGGTTAGTTTTCACTGTAGCAGATTTTCGTGAACAGATTTTGGAAATTTTTGAGGACGATTTTGAAGTGATGATATCTCGATCCGTGGAGCAATCGGTTTGAAAACTTTATTAAATGATTACTCTTTTTAACATTATTTTAAATATTTTTAAGGAAGTGTTTACCCAAACTGATTTGATATTCAATGTTGTTCAAAATCAGTTGACTGACATTATTCATTCCAAAAATATAATAACAAAACTGGTGCAAAATCTCAGAGATTTTCGTAATGATAGTAATTTCCGGTATATACGCAGTGACTGTTTGGACTCGATTGATATTTCTCAACCCCCCAAAAAAGACAAAGGCATGACACAGAAACAGATCTCAAGAAACGAGTATATTTTGAAAGTTTGGATACTATTATTATACTAATAGATACTCGGTTTTCGAATTTTGAAGATTTGTAAATGTTTGACCTCTTTGACGATTCAAAACTTAGAAGTTACGCAAAGAATTTCTGAAATATCTATTAGACAAGTTAATTAGAAATTATCCATCATTCTTTAATAAAATAAAATTAGAAAATGAATTAAAAGTTTTATATGCTAATCCAAATATTTTCGAAAGGTGGGATAAGTTACAAGATATGTATAATTTTATATAATTAATTACAACAAACTGTTACCGAAATTAATAAATTATTGTTATTAATTCTCTCATTACCACCAACTTCTGACTCAAATGAAAGGGATTTCTCTTGTCTCAAAAGAATCAAAACGTATTGTCAAAATACCATGAAACAAGAGAGAATGTCAAGCTTGTCTCAAATGTCAATAGAAAAAAACTTTTAAAATCTTTCCAAAACTCTAATAAATTTTACGATGACGTTATAACGCAATTTGCTATTTCCAAAAACGTGTTTAGGTTCTAATTTTATGAGAAAAAACAAAAAAAAAACAAAAAAAAAAACAAAAACAAAAAATTTACTATGATGATTGAAGTCTTTTTATTAGACGGTATACCTAACAAAAAAACATTGCCGACCTTGTCTCTAAAGCCACGAGCTGCCACTGATATAACATATATATTATAAAGTGTTTGTGAAATGCTACAACGCTAATTAAAACTAAATTCCCACTTGAATTTAGTCACTAAACTATTTTTTGTTTCTTTATACATCTTAAAAGTTATTTTATTTACTAAAATCATAAATTTAACACAAGCAAACACATTTATTTCTTAATTATTGTATATAAATAAAACATAAAGGTCCTAATCCTATATCCATAAATAATTTTTCAATACGCTTTTGCTCGGTTTTGTCGATCTGCACTAGATTTTTAGCTTAACATTCGAAAACACCTACGCATCAATGATTCCGACACATTTTAGCTGTGTCCCAGAAAATCCTCATTGATTGAAGCATTGAACTTTTTTCAGTTTCTGACATTCTAACCAAGATAAGCTAACCTCACTCGATCACTGCGGAAAAAATATGTATGGAAAGGTTTTGAAATTGGAAAATGGATTGTATGTTTATCTGATATTATTTACTTCATTATAATACAGTTTTTTAGTAATTACGTACACTGTTTTAAATGTTAGTTGTACAAAAAATAAATAAATTAGGTAGTAAATAAATAGGTAGAAGTAAATTAGGCCAAAAATTTAGATTAAATGTATATACATAATAATGTCGCTTAAAAAAATCAAACAGACCAAACAGAACATCAAAAAATCAAAAAATTTGTGTATCCAATATGATTAAATAAAAATGTAGGACAAGCCAATTGGTACATAAAACATAAACTTAGTTATATACCGTGTGGAAACCATTTATGAAATAAAATAATTGATTGTGTTCTTATTATTGAAAATAATAAAAAACTCTGGCACACGTTAACTTTTACATGTAAATGTGCGCTTTTTCTTTAACCGTAAATTGTAAATTGTATTTTTTTAATATGTAAATGTACAGGGTGATCCATAGTCCAGAAAATGAAGCATTTCACCTGGCAATTTTTTCTTCCTGCGTGGATTGACTTGAAATTTTAACAGAAGGTAGGTAATAGCCTAAGGATCAAAATCTACATCGAACCAAAGTGCGCCAAAGCCTTGGGGGTGGTTGCCACAAAATTTTTTTTACGTTTTAACCACAGGTTTCAATTTCAAAAAGTGATTCTAAACAAAAAATGTTTTATACATTTTTTTTGTAAAACTGATATTTTTCAAGTTATTCGCGATTGAAAGTAACAACTTTTAGACGAAAAAATCGACGTTTTTAATCGATTTTTCGAGAATAACTCGAAAATGGTGCATTTTATCAAAAACATTGTGGAGAACAAATTTGTAGCTTTTAAAAAGACAAATACAATTCATTTTTTAAAATGTTTTGGCGATATAATAGGAACCGAAATACGGCCTATCAATGTTCAGCGGTTTTCTTCAAATGCCAAATTTGAAAGATTCAAAGTCAAATATCGGGAAAATGATGCAATTTTTTGGAAGAAAACTCATAGAACCTTTTTTAAAGAGCATAAATAGACCTATCATAAAAAAAAGACTCTAGCTCAAAAATTGAGTGAGTTATGATGAAAATAAGGTCAATACCTCATTTTTTTACGAAAAAATCGATGAAAACAACCCCCTAACCACCCCCATAATTAAAATCGATCATCACCCTTCTGGAATTCTCTTTGTACATGTATTGTTAATACGTCCAAGAAGTTTGACCCATTTAAAATGCTTAGTTTTAGAAAAAGTACAGCTTAAAGCGAGAAACGATTTACAATTTCATATTTTTTACCCTTCTTTTTTTAAATATCCCCGAAAATACTGAATATATGAAAAAAATAAAATAAATTAATTGTAGCTTTTTTAATGACTAAAATTTTCCTTTATTTAGATTTGTTGTACAATGAATATTTGGCGAGATATAGCCGTTTAAAGCATCGATTTACGATCAAGCACCATCTTTTTCGAGCCCTTTAAACTCACCCCATTTAAAAACCAAGGGTTCCAAAAAGATTTAATTCACAGATCCTTGTAGCTCTTAAAAACCTCTACAAAATCGTTTTTGAAGAAACACTCTATCGTTAAAAATGAAGGAAATACGTTAAAAAAACCATCAAAGTGAAGGTGAAGCTGACGGGCTAGTCGTTGAATTGGCTATTCAGGATAGGTCAGATTTACAAAAAATCATTGTAGCAGAAGATATCGACATCCTTGTTATCTTAACAGCCAGAGCTAATTTAGAAAAAATAGAGAAAGATATTTATTTTCTCAAACTTGGGAAACAAAATTCTTCTTCTACATTATATTCATCTAAAAGTTTTGAAATAGGGTACCCAAATAGTTCAAAATTAATAGCGTTTTCCCATGCTTTTACTGGCTGTGATACTGTATCTGCTTTTTACAATAAAGGTAAAAAAAAATTTTTTGATATTCTTCATGAGGGAACATGCCGAAATTTTTTACAGTAGTACTGCTAAGCTTGAAGATATTTTAGATGCTGGCAGGTACTGTGCAATAATGTTGTACGAAACTGTTAAAGACACGCAGCTTACCAAGTTAAAAAAATAAAAGATTTGGAAGCTTTTCTCGAGCAGATGCGGTACGAACAGTTCATCAAAGCTACAACGAAAAACTGTGCGGTTAAGCTATCATCCCTTCTGCCCACTGTTGATGCCTTAGATGAGCATTCAAAAAGATGCTATTACCAAATTCAACAGTGGCTTGGCAATGAAAATATCAGAGCAACAGATTGGGGATGGTATTCCAAAGATGGTTTGTTATTACCCGTACGCATGAACAAACAACCTGCACCCGATGAACTTTTGAAAATTATTTTTTGCCAATGCAAAAAGGATGCGGCGTTTCATGTGGGTGCAGAAAAGTTCGTTTATACTGTAACTCTACTTGTTCTGGGTGCTCAGGTGAAGGGTGCAATAATAGTCCACCAATAATTGAAGAAGATGAGGATGACATAGATCACGATGAAGATGTAATTGATGACGAATAAAATTAATATTATAATTGTTTTGCCTATAAATGTAAATATTTCCAACTATTTATGTAAATGTATAAGAATATATGGTGCCTTTTTATGTTGATAAATTTTTTTGTATTTAATTCTACTTTTTTCAATTTATATCTATTAAATTAGTTTATAAAAACTGCAATGTTGTAAAGGGTGATTTTCAAAAGTTGAAAAGTTGCAAAATTTTGGCAAAAAATTGTTTTCACCTATAGCACTCATAACAATTGATTTTTGAGGGTTGAAAATTTATGAAATTGTATTTTAAAGTATAAAAAAATCACTATTTAACTAATCCAAACCAAATTTCACTCATCTTAAGATTTGTAATGTTATTTTACAATTTTTAAAAATTGGGGGTAGTTTTCACCCCTAAGAACAATCAGGGTTCATCGGCATGACATAAACTATAAAGCAGAGGGTGAGTTGAGCTTAAATCCAAATTTTTATCCAAATCGATCCAAGGCGAAATCATTTTTTTAGAATTAGTAATTTTTTTACATTAATCTCTAACAAGGGTTGCTTTTTAAGGGTTGAAATATGATGGAACTCTATTCAAAAGTATGAAATAATCATTATTTAACTAATTCAAACCAAATCTTACCCATATTCAGGTTTAATATGTTATTTTATAATTTTTGACAATTAGGGGTAGTTTTCACCCCTAAAACCCTTCAGCGCACTTCGGTTCGATATAGATTTTGATCTTTGGGCTATCACCTACCTTCTGTTAAAATTTCAACTCAATCCACGCAGGACGAAAAAATTGCGATGTTTTAACTTTTTTCGAGCTTCATTTCCTGAACTACCACGCAAGTGTGGCATAGTCCATAATCCTTATTTTTAATGTAACACCCTGTATATTTTTATGTTTTTAAAACATTCTTAACAACCTGATTTCAACTAACTATATCATGTAGGGTCTATAATGAATAATACAAGGTGAAATTTTGAAATTAATAATTTATCACGTGTTATGGCATTATTTTAAATTAGCTAAATACAGACAATAGACTTCTACTCTAAGTGTCAGTATATTGGGGAAAATTTCTGTTTAGTAACCGTGTTAACATTTTTTGTCATGAATAGGTAAAAACTGTCTAGATAGTCTGCTAATTAAATTAAATCGGTAAATAATGCGGATTGTTATCAATCAGTTGTTGGTGTGTTGACATTTTATATTAAAATAATAAATTCCGAATTAAAAGTTAATTTTTTGCCGAAATAAAAATGAAATATTCAACTGGGACCCAGCGAATTGAGATTTTAGTGATGATTGGTTACGGGGAGAATTGTAGAAGTCAAGTTGAAGTAGCAAACTTATTTAGTCCGAGGTATCCTCAGTTGCCTAATATTGCGCAAGGTACTGTGTCTAAAATTTATGCACAATTTAGAGAACTTGGACATACGCATACGCATACGCGGAATGTTTGCGTATGCTTACCTAGGTCTTCTCCTTCGATAATGCTCTAGTCTAGTGAAATTTTGAAATTTAGTTTTAACACGAAATTCTTCGTAGTCGTTCGCTTGCAAACGTGCATCATCATGATCCAGCTTCCATCGTCCAAAGTTAAGCATAGGCCTCTCCTAATTTCTTCCAGTTCTGTCAGTCCTGAGCTTCATGGAGTTAATTCGCAGCGATTCTTTTGAGGTCGTCTGTCCATCGTGTAATTGGTCTACCTCTATGTCTTTTGTCTGCTCGTGGTTTCCATACTGTAATTTTTTAGGTCCACCGCCCGTCGTTCCATTTCAGCCATGCTATACGCTCTATACTATCTGTGAGTATGTCCTTCTTCTTATTTCTTCGTTTTTAACCCTGTTTATGAGAGTCGATCCATGTATCAAGCGTTCTATTCTTCTTTGAGCCACTCTAAGTTTATTAGATGTAGTCTGCGTTAGGGAAAGTGTTCCAACGACGTAACTCATCACTTGAAGCACACATTGGTCGAACGTCTTCTTTTTCAAATAATTTGGCATGTCGCTCTTGAATATGTCTGATAGAGATCCATATACGGCCCATGCTAAAGTGATTCTTCTTTGCAGTACAGGAGCTTGGTTGTCCCTGGCAATTTGGATTTTATGATCCAAGTATTTACATTTATGAACTGATCCTATTTCGTTACAGTCGACTTTTGGATTTTCGCTTGGTACCAGATTTGTTATGTATTGTGTCTTTACAAAATTTATGTTCAAACCAACTTCATTATTACAGGCAGCATCTAACTCAGTAAGCATAGTTTCAATCTGTTTCAAGTTACCTGTTATCAGAACAATGTAGTCGGCAAATCGTAGGTGGGAGAACATTTCGCCGTCGACATTGATTCATCTAGCTTCCACTACAATTTTTTAAAAGCATGTTCCAGAACTGCCGTAAAGAATTGGGGAGATAACGAGTCTCCTTGTCCGATTCCTCTTTTAATTTTTATCCGTTTGTATCTTTGTGTAGTGTTACCGTCATGGTTGAATTGTTGTATATATTGCGATAAGTACCGATAATTTATACGACTTTTCTAAACGCTCTCATTACGTACATAGTGACACATTATGTAGGTATATAACGTTATAAACGTCACATGTTATTTTTTTTTAAATAATTATATATTATTGCAATTTCTTTTGACTTCATTTATTTATTCACTTTAGCGAAAAAATATTTATAAGTTGACAACTCTTGACTTGTCGGTAAGCGGGCTAGGCGGCCGATTCTCATTCGCTTCACTGTCGAATGGTTCAGTGGATGTAGGTTCGAGCCCCAGCTCGATGTACAGAAAAGGCTAACGCAGCAGTTTAAAATTCTAGATGAATCTGCGGCTTAGACTAGAATATGCTGGTGTCTGATCGGCTTATGGTGTAGCAGTACGGCAGGAGATAAAGGCTTGCGGCTCGGTGATACTCCTCCATAGATCCCTACCGGAAGGGCGTGGCGCCTAAATACCGGTGTATATATAACTCTTGACTTTCGTCTTCACTTTTACTGCAAAATAATAGGAAGGGAACCTTTTTTATGTAGATATCTCTTTCGTCTATTTAAAGTGAAATTTTTGTTCCAAAATTCATTTATATTGTTTAAGTCTGTAATAGGCTTTTGGATTTAATTGAAATATATCTTCTCTCCCGCTTTGGTGGAACTTCCTGAAACACATCACATGCACTACATAGGGAACAAACTGCAGTAAAATCGCTGCTAATACGAAAAACTCAATATCTACCTGAAACTACTTTAGCTTACATCCACAGATTCAACTTTTTTCCACGTCATTGTTTATTTCGCTCACCTATGATATTAATTCGTCGATATCTTCTTCGATGTTACACTAGCCTAAGATAGCGAAGAGTCGCAAAGTGCGCATATGAAAGAAAACGAAGTAAAAGACGGAGATGCACGTTAAAAGACATTAAAACACTGAAATAAATTCGAAATTTCCAGGGTAAGTCTCTGGACAGTTTTCAAACATATTGGGTCTAGGTTCAAAATGAAAGACTATAAAAAAAACCTAATGTGAAAGTGCTGGTGTCATTCACAAAAGAATCGAGTTTTTAAGAAACTATACTAATTTTAAAAAAGAACACGCCTAATTTGTTTTACAGATTTGACTAATGTATTTGATTATTCCTAAATTGTTAAATGTCAAATAATAAACGACAACAGTGAGCCAGGGCCGATAGACGAATCAAGCAAAAGAAAATATTAGTTTTGTAAAAACTTTAATTTAGCGAAAGGCATAGATGAAAATAAAAGTAATTAAGACATAAACTGTCTACAAGAAATTATAAATTAGTAATTTACTTTTGTGTCTTGAGCCACGATTAATTTACCGTGAGATATATTTGCTATAAAATATTATTTTATTAAATTAAAATAATATTTTATAGCAAAATAATACGACAACAATTTTCATAGAACCATTTATTGTTTACTATACATGTTTACAGAACTGAATTTTGTTCGATAGTACTAAAAATACATTACAGAATGCCTAACAGAAGCCCCTAGTAGAGGGGAGGGAGTTACTAAGAACTATATTTTTACCTTGGGTAAAAACGTAAATTACAAAGTCATTAAAATTGTCTCTATCAGAACCATCTACAGACGCAGCGGATGCGACAACAATAGCCGACGAATTTGCCGGGTACATACTTTCTAAAGGAAGAGATTATAATGGACAAATTTTCCCCAGAAATATGTAAAACCAATAAATAATTTAATCTTTTAATAGATTTCTGGAAACTAGAATTTACCCAAAACTTTAAAAATTACAACTATGAATTTAAATAAAATAAATTCGAAAAATAATTACACTATAACTAAATTATAATAAGACGGAACAATTTGCATATTTTTATTTTCTAGATAGGTATGAAATAAATGTATTTAGTTTAAATCAAACCTGGAATAAATAGGTACCTCGTATTTCATACATAAATAACCAACTTCAATTCCTGTACACGGTGTAATCTCTATAAAAACAAAATAACAAACATCACAAAACCAAAAACTAAACACGCAGGTAAGAAAAGTAAGCAGCGACTCTCTAATTAAAGACAATTTACATAAAGCGCTTAAGACTATATTTACACAACCTTTAACATTTCCTATTGAAAGTACCTCAACCAGCTCAACTTCTAATCCGGTGCCGTATTTCACTCTGCCAGGGACTAAATCGAAAATATAGACCAGTCAAAAACGAATAAAATCTTAGGGTTTGGTGCGATAGTTTATATGTTGAGTTGCGATGTCATTTAATACGATGTTATTTATAAAACGATAGATAATGATATTATAATCATTAATATAAATATATATATTGTTATGGATCAGTTTATCAGTCAGAAATAGAATAAAGAGTTTTTTTATTATTTTAATATACCGCGGGCATATAAGTTAAAATACAACCCTGTACTTATTTGTAATAGTTAGAATAAGAGAAGACATTGTTCCGTGACGGAACAGTTTTTCCTTGAAAGACTGAGTGAATAGTGAAAGGACAATGGAACCCGTATAATTTTATAGATTTAAGAATAAACTTGTAATTGTATTTTACGGTGGGCATTTTTCGAAAGTAAATAAGAATTAGATTTAGATATGAGATAACAAGAATTTTGAAACTTATTTCTGTTGAAAAAGGCAAAATTGTTAATGGTTTCTGAAAAGTAATTTGAGTGAAAGTAGTTTATTTGTTTTAAATATTATGTTGGAAATTTTCTAAATCGAAAATAAGTGGGAAAAATGAATGCTTATGATTGGTTAAAAAGGAATGATGGGGAATGAGAGAGTTGAGAAGGTTTGTCTGGGGAGATTGAAAAGAGTATTATGTTACCGGAAGACCAGAAGAGAAGACGTGTTTTCGCGTAGTCAATCTGAGTACCAGTGTTTTCGTTTGTTAGTGAAAAAGGTGGAAGCTGAGAGCAGATCAAAATCGAGAAGATTAATACCTTTTTTGAGTCTGCATAGTCCACGAGATATAATTGAGAAAGAAAGGAGAATTTGTGAGTAAAGAGTACCGGTCAAAAGAGGCTTGGGCTTGTGTTTTTCGGAGGAGTAGTTTGCTGGTATGCGGTTTGGATCGATGGTGAGAACGGGAAAGATTTGATGGTAGCCGGACATAATCAATCAAGGAAAGAACTGTGGTTTGATCGAGAGGAGACATCATTGGTGTAAAAAATAAAGGTCAGTCAAATAATTTGAATGAAAGAAAATTTTAAGATATTCTAAAGATAAAACCAAATATAAGCATACGAACTAAGATTCCAAGTTTCAAAGAGTTATTTTTTGTGAATAAATTATATTTTTATATGGTCATTTTTTTAGTAGATATTATTATAAAACAGATCAATAGATAGTTTGTAATTAAAATTTAATTTAGAGTATAGGAGTTTGTTGGGAAAGATAATTGCCCACAAAAGTTATTTATTAATATTCATCGTATTGCTTAATGAAAATAAATAATAATTTGTGTGCATATTTATGTTGTTTTAATGTTAGTTCCGTTTCCTGTTCTATCCCGATTATGAGCAACTAGGAGATACTGAACCCACTAGAAGAGATATATAAAGTAAACTGATTAAAGTAAAATTAAAAAGGCACCCTGAGACATTTTAATAGTAATTGATTTGTATGACTCTGCATAAATTAGTGAATTAATTAAATAATTGGATTAATTAAATTAGTGTTAATTAATAATAAAACATCATAAAGCTGATCACAACAATATATATATATATATATATATATATATATATATATATATATATATATATATATATATATATATATATCAGTGGTTGTATATAATAATGTTGTATATTTTTTATGTTTATGGGATTGCTTCCATCAAGAGTTCCATACAGTGGAACTCTAGGGGTAGTTTACCAACTGCAGGTGGTCAATTGCTCGAACTCACTAGATACTCATAACTCCTTTATTAGTTCTCTAAGTACAATAATAGAGAGTACCCAGTTGACGGATGACACTAACTTCGACCGTTCTCTTGATTCTTCGTTCTTAATAATAATCTTAATTCCCTGATTTCCAGCTATTTAACTCACGTGCGTTTGTTGATATAATATTGTTTTTACTTGTTTAATTTGTACACATTATTTAATAAGCTTTTGATTACACTGCAAATTTCACTAGGTCAGCGCGCGTCCCAGTTATACCGATATTTTCGATGTCATAAATAAACAATCGCGTTTAGCAATAAGCAAATAATGTTAGGATTTTAAATATTCAAAGTGAATTGGGTTACTTAGATCTGATGCTTAATGAAATCTCGTTACAACCCTATCCCTCAGAAGAAAAATGTTCTGAGTGCTGTTAGTTTTTATTTGAATTTTGTTACTGAATGACAAAAAAAGTAACATCAAACTTAAGAACAGTCCGGTGTGCACCCTCCAACAAAAGGCAAACAAGCTGGTCTCGGATTTAGCTTATTCTAAATCCATAACAACAAATGTTGCAAAATCCATGAAAATTTACAACGCAGTTGCACCCAGGTTTTATACACTGCTTAAAGTTCACAAACTCACTACAATAGGCCACAATGAGGCCTATTGTCTCTTCCATTAATAGTAAACTTGCTAAACACCTTATAGATATTCTCACAATTTCCTACAACGAATCCAATGAATTCTATATTAGAGATTCTTTCACGTTTCGTAACTTCATTAACAATAGTAAAGTTCCGAATAATTATATATTGATTAGTTTAGATGTTGTGTCACTGTTTACAAACTTACCACTAGATTCTATTCTGAACAGCATTAAAAATAACTGGAACAGCATCTCTCCGCATACCAAGATAAGTTTAGATGATTTCATAAGAATTTTAACATTTATATTTGACTCGAAGATCTCAGCTTGTTGTTAAATGTGGAAAAAAACATACAATTATTGCTGAAATACTTATACTACCATCAGCAATAATTCTATGCAAGAGAATGTTAGGTAATGCGGCTGTGAAGATAATAAGTACTCCGCTCTTTAAAAACACTGTCCAAAGACGAATTTCAGATATGGTCAATAACATTGAAGATACATTGCTGGTCAGACTTAGCATGAGCGACATGTTTGCTCTTTAATTGGACGAAAGCACCGACATATCAAAAAAAAAATATGTTGTGTTTTGTTCGATTTTTCTAGGGGGACCAGATATTGGAAGATGTTCTTTTTCCATGCGAACTATTTCACACAACAGCAGCAGATATTTTTACTGCATTGAATGATTTTTTCAATAAACATGACGTCACATGGACAAATGTGTGAGCTTGTCTACGGATGGAGCAAAATCAATGGCTGGCCACAAAGCAGGACTTCAAGCTCGTGTCAAAGCAGTAGCTCCTAAGGTGAAATGGACAAACTGTTGTATTCATCGTGAAGCCTTGGTGGCCCAAATATTGCCTAAACCTTTGCAGAAGATACTTAACGAAGTAGTTCAAATCGATAACTACATTAAAACTCGACCTCTGCAATTCAGATTATTTTCTTTGTTGTGCAAAAAGATTGGCAGTGAGCATGAACACCTTCTTATTCATACGGAAGTAAGGTGGCTCTCTCGAGGGGGGATATTGACAAGATTTTTGAACTTAGAGATGAAGTTCGTGTTTTTCTTCTTGATACCAAGTACGCAGATGTTCTCACTGACTTTTCTTGACTTTGGTCAACTGCCTACTTAGCTAACGTGTTTGAACACTTGAATGTATTAAACTTAAGTTTGCAAGGGAAAAATGTAGACGTGTTCAAAATTGAAGATAAGGTCAGTGCTATGGTAAAAAAGTGCCAGCTGTGGGCGTCAAGGATTGAAGACGAGTCGTTCACTAACTTTCCTAATTTAAAACAGTTCTTGGAGTCTACAGAGCAGAATTTACCTGACCCGACAAAGATCAACGCAGCCGAGCACCTACGCAGCCTAGCCACGACTTTTAGGATATACTACCTGAACCTGACCCTGACGATGGTTGATTTGTCGAGTTGTGGTACGATGAAGGACATTTTTAATGGCGAGAAAATAGCAGACTTCTGGGCAACAGCATGCAAGGATTACAAAGAACTTGGAGACAAGGCCATAAAAAAAATAGTTCCGTTTGCAACAACCTATCGGTGTGAGCAAGCATTTCCTTCCACGTGCTTCATTAAAAACAAATATAGTAATTGGCTTGACATGCGGTCGGATTTCAGAGTGAAAATTAAAACTAATAATGTACTTGTGTAGGTACTCTGTATTTTCACAAATAAATCGTAAATAGAATTAGTTTGATTTATGTTTTCACATATTTTGGCTCTTTTCAGGTAACTTTAGGTTTGTTTAGGTCTTTAGGTTAGGTTAGGTTAGGTTAGGTTAGGTTAGGTTAGGTTAGGTTAGGTTAGGTTAGGTTACATAGATTGTGTTTACGATCAAACGCATAAAATTGCAATATCTGGGACACGTTATGAGAAATCAGCACCGTTACTCCCTGCTGCAGTCTATATTGCAAGGTAAAGTCAAAGGTAAGCGAGGACCCGGTAGAAGGAGAATATCATGGCTGCGGAATTTAAGAACATGGTTTAAGAAAACCTCAACGGAGCTGTTTCGAGCCGCAGCGAGCAAGGTCATGATTGCCAATATGATTTCCAACATCCGAAACGGATAGGAACCAGAAGAAGAAGAAGGTCTTTAGGAAATAGTGGGGGTCCTCGTCATTGAATTACCTTGATGAAGGGGTCCTTGGAAAAATTTAGTTGGGAACCCCTGGTATACACGATTGTACTAGCGCGAATCTGAATACTAAGTTTTCTGTATTTTTAAAAGTTAAATCATACTTTTAAAATTTACGCAGACAGTTTTGTACAGATAAGTTTGTAGCTAGAGCTATATCAAAAAACTCCAGCTATTTAAAAAATATTCGTAACTTGAATATATTAGACTTAAGCCATAAATATTGGCGTAACAAAAAAACTCCCATATACATTGAAAGTTACAGGAAACTAACAATATTTGAAGAACAATTGTATCAAAATAAAATACCACCAATTGAAACACAACCTCCTAAGACTCTCTTCTCTAAGATAATAGAAACATATTATATGGATTCAAATCTTCCAGGAAGTATGATCAATAAAATAATTAAAGATAAGTGGCCTGCATTTCAATATATTTTTACTGACGGCTCCAAAATTCAAAATAAAAAGGGTTGTGCAATATATCACTGGAATTCTGATTACAAAGAATCATGTCGATTGCCCAATGAAGCTTCAATATATACTGCCGAACTATCAGCTTTATTTCTTGCGTTAAAATATATAGCCTCTATTGGTATGAATAATTATATCATTCTGACTGATTGTAGAAGCATTATGGACAAACTCACTTCTATCAAAACCACAAAAAACCTAAACCATATTGAGATAGAAATAAAGAAGTTACATTATGATATTATTTCCGCAGGTAGCTCGATTATTATTTGTTGGGTAAAAGGACACTCTGGAATATTAGGAATTGAAGAAGTCGACAATTAAGCTAAATCTGCAGCTTTAACCAAACATAATATAAACAACATACTTCTTCCAGTAGCAGACATAGATAATATCAGTAGAAACAACTGCAAACAAAGATGGCAACGTTTATACAACCAAAGTACAACTGGAATAAACTTTAGACCTTGCCAATCACTAATACCCAATGAGAGATTATGGTTCAAATATGAGACAAATAGGTTATTTATAAAAACAATAAACAGAATAAGATCAAAACACGCACTCACTCCTGCATACAAACACAGCATAGGTATTACTGATAACCCATATTCATCGAGCAAAAAGACAAAAGAGGGAATGTAAAGGTAGTGGGGGCAAAAATATTGTTAGACAGGAAGGCCAAATTAAACAAGGAAAGAGAGTCTTTCTTTGTTTAAGAAATCAAATTAAGTTGGGTTATGTTATTATTTGTCCCAACTGTCACATGAAATCTTCATTTATATTGAAGTTTTTTAACAATTGTTTCACATTTTAGACTGTTATCGTTAATATTTAATTAAAATTTTCTCGTCTAAGACACATTCTGAAAACTATTTTATAGCTACTGTTAATAAGTGTCGGAAAATTTAAATTTGGCGCATTCGGATTTCCGGATATGTCCGCCATCAGAGGCCACTTTTTTGGTCGCCTTTTCATAACGATTAGATTCCCTCTTTTGTCTTTTTTCTCGATGCCCATATTGCTCCTGTGGTAAAGTGGAAGATCTGCAGCACTTTATATTAGAGTGTGGACAGTACAAACAAAGTATCAACATGATGTATGAAAAACTAATTGGGCTAAATTGTTCATTGCCTGTCAATTTAAATACAATTATTTTTTCAAATAATAAGCAGATATTAAAATGTATCTACGAATACATAACATCCTGTAAATTTAAATTATAAATAGTTTTAGGTATTCAAATTAAAAATTGTAAATATGTCAAAAATTGAATGTGTATACGAACATATTACTTCCTGTAAATTTATATTATAAATAGGCTTAGATAATAAAATCAAAAATTGTAACTACCACAAATAGTCTGGCTAATTGGCTATGCAAAAGCCATTATACAATAAAAAAAAACCCTTTTAAAATTGAATAAAGTAATTTTATTGTTTATTTATTATTTTAATTTAATATAATTTCTTAGATTTTAGTAAAATAACGGACTCCCCTAGTTGCGTGAATGGACTGTTCTTCTAACTGTTTACTGTGACGGGTATTTCCTAAAAAGCTTTAATTTTAAATGTGTTGCTTTAAAAATATTTTCCAAAGTATAAATATCAAAATTCAACTTAAAATTTTTCACTGATATCTGTTTCTATCGTACTTTAATACCATAGTAGAACTGATAATTATTGTAAAAATCCGACTTCGTATTTATATAAAATTATTTTAAAACGTGAAGTGTCAAGAATCAAAATTTATAGATGATTCAATATTGTTAATAATTTGATGACTTTTAAATTTTGCCATCAAAAGGAGAGAAAAAAAATCAAATTTTTTGCTAATATATAAAGAATACCTGCTTGCCACTTTGATCACACCTTGCTACCAATAACGCCAAAATCCAAGTAAATAAACATACAGACATTACCTTTTCCCATCTCATTTCCGTCTCATTCTTATCATACCTCTTCAGTTCTTAGCCGGCTCGACTTCAGGATTTACTGTTGCGCTTGCGTAGCTTTGTCATCAAGGCATAGAAGACTTCTTTCATGTAAAGTTTAATACTGTCTAATCTTACGGTAACGTGTCGATTGTTAATATGAATTACGGTTTCAAGAGTTTTGCTTAGCTACTCATACAATTAATTATTCATTCTTTAAATTAAATTTATATTTATTTCACAATAGCATTGATATAAAATTAATACACTCTCTAATAACACTCCTTAATAAAATAACTAGGTAATTTATGGGCTACCTGTCTAATTAATTTTAACCCGGTATCACTCGCGCTCTAAAGAGTTAGGCGAGCATTCCCGTGTGAGAGTTTCTCTTACACTAGGATCTCTTTAAAGTTTTGTTTAGTGTAATAGTTTTTTTTATTATAAATAAAACTAGAGCACTAATAATTATAAAGGAGTTATTGTATAATACAAGTAAAAAAAAGTTTTATTTGAGTACATTATAAACATAAAAAAGCACATATAAATGGAAAACTTAATCGCTTGAACTAAAGCTATTATCGTTAACGCCAGAACACGTTGAGCATGTGAAGGTGCTATGCTCTGTGCAAATAGTAACATTGCAGCTAACATATCGTTTTTTTTGCTTTCTGTTCTTCCTTCTTGGTCAAAGTACACAAAATTCTAGATGCGCTTCTCTACTTTGTTCACTCCGGAGATATTTAAATATTCCCTTAACATGTATCGTATATTAATTGGCAAAGACCTGATCGATAAACGACAAACCAACAGCGGTTTAATCAAAGCTTTGGCCAGATTATTAAGATCATTCTACGTTCTTCAATAATTCCAGTATTTGTTTTATATTCTTCTTCTTCATATGCCGTCCCTATTAACGGAGGTTGGCGACCACATTTCTAAAAGTTTCTCTGTCTTTTGCAACGTGGAATAATTCGTCTACAGTCATGTTTGCTCAGTTTTGAATATTTCGCAGCCATCACTTCCTCTTTCTACCTATTCCCTTTTTGCCATTGACTCTACCCTGCATGATGACCTGCAAAAGACTATATTTATTATTCCTCAGTATGTGTCCAAGGTATGCAGTCTTGCGTACTTTTATTGTTCTCAACAGTTTTTTGTCTCGACCCATCCTTCTCAGCAGTTCCTCATTGGTGACCCTGGCAGTCCATGGAATTCTCAACATTCTCCGGTGTATACAACGTTCAAAGGCTTCAAGCTTCTTAACTATTTGCGCTTTTAAAGTCCATGTTTCTATCCCGTACAATAGTTGGAACCAGACGTAACATTCAACAAACCTCAGTCTCAGCGCAGTATTCAGATTTTTGTCACAGAACAATTGCTTGAATTTTAAGAACGTTGCCTTTACCAGTTCTATTCGTACCCTGATCGCTTGGTCTGGATTTAATTCTGTGTTGATGGAAGCTCCCAGATATTTATATTTTGTCACTCTCTCTATTTGCTGCCCACCAAGAGTTAGTTGTTTATTATTTATTAGACTCCTTGATACTGTCATAAATTTGGTCTCACCTGTGTTGATGTCAAGTCCCATTTAAATGCATTCACTATTTATTGCAACTAGTAAAGTTTGCAGTTCTTCTATACTCTCAGCCATAATTACCGTGTCATCTGCAAATCTCATGGTGTTTACGATTTCTCCACCAATTCTTATTCCCTCTATTCTTTCACATAAGGCTTTTCTGAATATGACCTGTGAGTACACGTTGAAAAGCGTCGGAGACAAGACGCATCCTTGCCTGGCCCCTCTCTCAATCGGTATATTATTTGTTTCTATATCGTTTACTACTGCTTTCTGGTTCCAGTATATAGCCTTAATAAACTCAGTGTCTTTTTTGTCTAAATTGATTATTTTTAATTCATCTATTAACTTCATATGCTGCACTCGGTCAAAGGCCTTCCTAAAGCCTTTGAAGCATACATATGCACTCTTGTTATATTCCCGACATTTCTGCAAGAGTACCGTCAACGCAGATAATGATAATTTGTTTTATATACTATATTTGAATTAATAGCTGTAACTTCCAAACCGTAAAAAAATTTTAAGTGGTCAGCGAAAACTAAATCTGGAAACAGAATACATTGATTTTAATTCCTCAACCAAATCGACTCCTCTTTTGGTAGGTTGTACAACATAATAATCTTAAGAATTACCCGTTCACCAGACTCCGAATCGATGTACCTAGTCACCGAAGTGAAGTGTAAACAAAATCAGTACATTTTTTTGAGGCTTTGGTTTATAGGATACCAACAGAATATACTTCTGGAAACCAAACGTGCTACTAGGTGCATGCCGTTTCTCTTGTATGAGTACTGGTGGACTTCCCACTTGTTTTTCCTCAGGGTCCCTACGAGTGTAGGTTTTCTAGTAAGTAATTCTTTCGCTAACGGCACTGACGTTAAATAATTGTCGAGTGTAATGTTTTTACCGGTATCTAATATAGGGTATGCTATACGCTTAACACCAGCATATGAAGGGTTATCTAGATGAAAAGAACTATCCATTGTACATATTTCCACATTGCAGATATAAAACGTTCTCGAATCTGTAAATACATATATTTTAATGCCATATGTCGTAGGTTTGTTAGCAATATATCGCCGAATTTTGCAACGTCCTCAGAGACTTTCTAACATTTCATCTACCGTACAATACTACATGGTAATTTTCTTCAGATCTGCACACGATATGTTTAAATATTTCTCTAAAAGCAACCAAATTATTGTACTATTTTCTTTTGTTTCTGTCGTTGACATTATCAAATCTTAGTGCGCTTGCTTTAAAATTAAAGTGTTCGCGCTACTCTCTCTCTGGTATAATTGTCTCGTATTTTGACTATATAGATACTTGTGTAATACACGATTTTCTCTATCATTCTTCTTCTTCTTCTCGTAGCACTACAACCCGTCTTGATCGATCGTCCATAATAGTTGGGGCAGTGGGTAGCCCCATTGTTCTTAGATCTGACCATATATTGTCTCTCCATCGCATTCGTGGACGTCCTAAGGGCCTTTTTCCTGTGTTAACTTGGCAAGGCGGTTATTAGGGAGTCTATGAACATGGCCAGCCCATCTTAGACGTTGGGATTTAATATCTTCGACTATATCGCTCGCTCTATACATCTTCTTGACCTCAGCATTTGTTTTCATTCGGTATTGGTTGTTATTAATGTCGTGATAAGGCCCAAAGATTCTTTAGAAGATTTTCCTCTCAAAACATCTAAGTTTTCTTTCAGTTTCTTTGGTCAGTGTCCACGTCTCACACCCATACATGAGCACCGGTCTAATCACCGTTTTATATATTCTAATCTTTGATGTTCGTGTTAGGCTTTTAGATTTAATAGTATTGTGGGGGCTGTACATACATCTGTTTGCTGCCTGAATTCCTCCTTTAATCTCTTCCGCGATATCGTTACCTGCAGTGATTGTTGCTCCGAGATATTTAAAACTCTCCACTCCTTCAAAGTTATATGGGTCTATTGTAACATTTTGCCCTATTCTATCTCGTCCCTTTTGTCTGTTGATGCACATGTATTTGGTTTTCTCTTCGTTTACCCTTAAACCAGTTATCTTTGCCTCTGCCTCCAATTTATTAAAAGTCTTCTTCACATTGGTGACTGTGTTTCCCACAATTTCAATGTCATCTGCGTATGCTAGTAGTAATTTTATTACTGCTGCTCTTATTACTTTCTCCAGGATGATATTAAAGAGGAGAGGTGACAGAGCATCTCCTTGTTTCAGGCCACTGCTTATTTCGAAAGATTCTTGTTACCTATCCGTACTCTGGATCTACAGCTATTCACACATAACTTAACAAGCTGGATAAGTTTTTTTGGAACTGAACGTTCTGCCATTGCATTCCACATCTGATCCTTTTTAATGCTGTCGTACGCTTGCCGGAAATCCGCGAAGAGATTATGGATAGTTCTATCGAATTCCCATCCTTTTTCAAGCAGCTGTCTTAGAGTAAAGATCTGATCTATGGTCGATCTATGTTTTCTGAAGCCGGCTTGGTATTCCCCCATGAAATTTTCTACAAACGGTGTCAGCCTACTTAATAGGATGTTCGATAAGATTTTATATGCCCTATTAAGTAGGGAGATGCCTATATAATTAGAGCACTTGGTTTTGTCCCCCTTTTTATGGATGGGGATTATTACACTTTCGTGCCATTTTGTTGGTGTTTTCTCTTCGTTCCATATAAGTGTTATTAGTTTGTTTATTTGTCTATGTAGGTTTCTCCTCCGTACTTTCTCTATCATTGCTTTAGTAATATATAATACCCAGCAAGTTTCTAGAGTATTTGCTTTTTTGCAATATCTTTTACTCAGGGAATATGACTAACAATTTTCTTTCTAAGCATTCGTCCATTTGGTCGTGCAGGATGAGCCATACAGTGAATTTTTCTGTCTTTACCAGTAAAATATTATCGAGACGCATACGCACGATTGTCGTCAACTTCATTATGACAATTTTCAACATCTTCATCGTATTGTTCGAGGTTAGTATTATGTTCACTGTGTCCACTGGGATTCTTTGACCCTAAAAGCAATATAGGACCGGGACGCCGTCGTATCTCGTGGTTGAAAAATCTCCGACAATGGTTTGGGATGACCTCAGCGGAGCTGTTTCGCAGAGCAGTCAACAAAACCATGATAGCCTTGATGATCGCCAACATCCGGACCGGATAAGGCACTGAAGAAGAAGAAAAGCAATATGTTTAACGTAAGAACCTGAGCGATGAGAGAAACTCTCACACAGATCTGCAGACGACTAATAAGTATGCGATATAACTATGTAAACCAGTCTACACTAAACATTTGACACGCTTAAACATATCGATGAAGACACTCTAAAAGTCAGCTAGAAGTATGGTCAACAGTGCAATTAATTTACCGTTTGTAGAATGTGCATATTTAATAGAAGCGTGAGAGAGATGCTCATAGTGCGAGTGATGCAGGGTTAACAAAGAGAGATCCAAATGACCTCTTAGACCGTCCTAGTTCAATGAAAGTTCAGCCACGATTTTATTTCTTATGCCCTTGAAATTACTGAAAGACGAAATTAAGTTGAGTAAAATATGTGAAAACTGTGGGGTTCCCTAGGAAAATCTGCGTAAAAATTGAATTTTCTTGTTTAAAGAAAATGGCATGTGCTGCGATGATTTTCTCCCTTATGTTATTCAATAAATGAGTATTGACTATATTTAAAAAAAAATTGGAATAACTGCTACTGGTGTCCTAAGGGTGATAATTGAGACCTAAACATGTAATGTTAACAAATGAGCGTCTGTGTTTTTCTCCTTCATGCCACTTGTAAGTTTGTTAGTTTTCGCGATTAGGAACCTGCAAAAAATGGAAAAGGAAAAATTTCACCTCAGAAAAGTTACGGAAAATAAGGAAAATTCGATTTTTAGAACAACCCGGTTAAACTCTAAATATCCTTTTCTTTTTGAACCGGTGCTCCAAAATCAACACCGATTACATCAATGGAAGCCCAGACCGGTATTGAACCAATACAATGCTGCAGAGAGCAACACGCGTTAACCTTCTGGGAAAGGCAAAGACGAATACTTCCACAAAAATGGGACGAATATAGACAGGCAGCCTTACAGGCAGACGTCTTAAAACACAAACCACTCCGCTTACAGTGGCAAACCAAATCATGGAAAAATACCACATTGTCCTGTCGGAAGCCGCCCCCTTCCCAGCGCAAACCACACTGGCCCGCTGTCTACCAAACACAGAATTACTGCTTGAAAACCATAACGACCCGAAGCACTTATCGTCAGACATTGCCCTAAGGAAAGCCGCCCTAGAGACGATACACACCAAGTACCCAACACATGAGTGGCTCAACATCTACTGCGATGGATACTCAATGCCGGACTCGGGAAGAACAGGAGCAGGATATGTCTCAACGTTCTTCAAAGGCTCTATAGCTGTGGGTGCCGCTCTCACCAACTACGACGGCGAAATTGCTGCTATACACAAAGCTGCAAAAAATCTTGAGAATTTCCAACACCCCCAAAAAGTTGCCTTCTTCATAGACTGCCAAGCCGCAATCCTCGCCCTGTCGACAAATCGATACACCGACTGTGCCAAAACAATATCTTGCCACGTCCAACTATTAGGGTGGCTGATTACTCTACAATGGATCCCTAGTCATGTCGGTGTTGAAGGAAATGAAGCGACGGATGAACTTGCAAAAAAAGGCACCACTCTTCCACAGCCCCCTAGCTTCCAATCGTACACATCAGCAAAGTCCACCATTAGAAGAGGAATCAAAGCGAAGATAAAAGAGCAGCAAATACAAGCCGGTGCTGGAAAATCTTGGGCCCACCTAATAGAGTCACCAATCCCTCGCAACTTGCCGAGACCCATTAGTGTAGCCGTGTTCAGAACAACTACGGGGCATGACTACCTGGCCTCCCATCTACATCGCATCTGCGTCCGCGAAAATGACAACTGTCCACTATGTGGACAGTAAAAATTATTACATCAACTTATTTCTATAAATTAAGTAAACTATAAATTTTTAAAAAACTTTTTGATGTGATACAGATTTAACGAAATTAATTCTAGAAATATTGTCAGATCGAAGCATATTTACCATGTTTTCGATAAATTTTAGTTTGTTTTTTACTTGTTTGTCTTTAATTTTTGCTGGAATATTTAAATTTTTTATTTTTAAATATGCATCGATCTGACAATCTTTTAATTTTTCTATAAAAATAAATATAGAAGGGTGACTTGAATAAAAACTAGAATTAAAGTGCGAATGGAATGATTCGCAGGCATTTGTGGTTCTTTTAATTGATGGGTTTTCATATGCCCATATATTTGGTGGAAAATGAGATTCTGGCGCTATGTAGTTTTCTAATAAATAGTCTGCGTATTTATCTATAAGTTTATGGTCCGGTTTGTATGACATGAGATCAAATATGAAACAATCTTCAACTTCAGAGGGGTCTAAATAAGTTAGCCCAAAAGTATGAGTAAGCCATTTGCTTTCCTCGCAGTTTTTATCTTTATACATTTGGGTTAACCCTAATGATTGTATTTTCCTATACCACGCCTGGTGCAAGTGGAATCTACAACCATTTAGTTTGGTTTTGGGAAAGACAACTTTTAATGCGTTATGAATTGCGATTTCAAAATCCACAAATACCTCCTTCGGTTCAAAAACAATATTATAAAGTTCAAAAATTTTAGATTTTACCAACAGAAAAAGTCTCATATATGTGTCACTGGTCTTATTGGGCAACAGACAATACAAAAGAGGAACATAATGCCCATTTTCCAGTCCATGGATGGTAAATAACTGATAAAAATATTTTGTACAATAAGAAAATGTGCCATCCATGTAAAAATCTTTCATTTTACATAAACTTATTATATTTGTATGGCAAGAAAAAACAATGATATTATCAGCTGTGCTGTTAATAAACAAAAAATTTTCACCTGTTGTGGTTTTCGGTCCATAACTATCGAGTACAGAATGTACATCGTGAATATCCTTAGGCAGGGCTGGTAAGAGCTTACGGCGGCTGTTGTACAAATTTCTTCTTATTAGACTGACATCTATCGATGACAAATTCTCTGGCAAATGATTTGAAAGAACGCTTTTAATAATTTTTGAAGGTTTCTCCGATATGTCTTCCTCAGCTTTGCGCTTGCATGAAGTCGTCACTATTTTTCTCTCCAACGTAGTTTCATCGGACTCGTGGTTGTGGATTAATTCACTTCTAGTAACTGTGTATTCCGCACCAACAGTGTACAGTTTGGCTAAACATCTTAAATTTTTCTTTATACACCTCCAACGTACTTCACCACTTTTTAATACGTCCTGTTTACAAAACTGAAACTTTTCTACAACTAGTAAGTCACAACCGCGTGAACTCTTAATTACTGAAACAGATGCCATCGTATACAAATAATATATTTTATGCTTTCTATCGACTAGTAGCTTCAAGATAAGTTATAATACTGACTAGCTATAATAATTTTATACCTGTTATTTGTGAATTTTATACATTTAAAGGAATAATCTTAAGTAGGTACAACATAGTTATTAGAATAAAGAGATAAGTAAATTAAAGGTATTTCCGACAGGTACACAGGATTAGGTATTTCCAAATAAATACACAATTAATATTTTACAGAAACTATGAAGCGTAATTACCAATATTTTAATCTCATCGTAAACATCAACCCCTCGGCCGAAATTACCCCTGTCATAAATGGTACCCCTTGATTTATGCAGGTAGGCCAAGGGATTACCGGCCGAAATTACGCCCGCCGAAAATGTTTATAGCTACAGTTAGACTTTTCCACACACTGCCAGCGAATCTTCACTCCCGGTCAGTGAATTCCTGACCTATACAAGACTGTTTTGGGCTGCAATATACCACGATCTTGGGAATGGACACATTGGGCCACACTAACCACGCTAGGCCAATTATCACTATCTTTCACAATTTTTTATAAATAATATATCGACTATTATTTTAATTAAACAAGGTAAGTAAAGGACAACAAGAAATTACGCTCGTGGGTAGCACTTTCACTCACTTAAGCTAGCTAGCCGGAAGCAACCCTAGCGCTCTTTTTGTTGATAAACTCAGACAAAGTTAACGGCTTATTTCGCGAGAAAATATTTGAAATTAAACTTATTATATTGCTTTCGAAAAAATTACTAACAAATATATTTACTTACTTCGTAAAGCAATACGGATTCCAAAAGCACTGTATACAAGTAACCAAAATGTTAATATTGTCTGTCCAACTTCCCCGTTTCCATTGCTTGTCTAATGTTAGTTCATCAGTTTGTTTGGGTAGTCCTTCCTTTCTCCAATGTCAATGTTTTTTATTTCGGATTTTTCTCGAAATTTGACTTTGAATGACCTTGTTTGTAAATTTTATCACATTACTGACAAATAACTATATAGGTACGTTAAAAAAAGTAAAAAATGGTTTTAACCTGTTTTAGACTATTTTATTTTCTTCAAAATTATGTTGTATATTCGCTCAGCAAACAAATTATTTATATGTGGTCCAAAAGAACAGAAGAATATTAGAAAAATCAAAAATACCATGTTGTTACGTATAAGCCATATTAGACCAATTAAGTTAGTTTTTACTCGACACGACTGTATAGACGGATTTGACAGTTGAAATGTGTAGTATGCGATATTACAAAAATGAATCTCTCATCTAGAGATTCACCAATGTCTTCGTGGAACTATTTTTAAATAAAAAATCAAGATGGAAAACTCATTATTTTGCTTATAACTTAATCTTGCATATTTATAAATTTGATCAATAGACAACAGAGTTGTCAACAGACAACTTTTTCCGAAAAAAGATACACAAAATGGGACATGCTAAATTAAAATCGATTAATAAACAAAAAAATGATTGTGAAATAAACAACAAAATCGCTTTTTTGAATATAGCTAATAACTTTTATATTATTTATTAAAATTTGTATAAATGTACCTAAACTTGAGGTTTTTCTCGTGTTTTAATTGTGTACAAAAGATGGGTCAGATGGGTTATATAGTTCTTGCAAAATTTAATTTGTTTATAAGGTTTTTTAAAAATTAGCTAATTTCTAAGGCTGGTTTCGATAATTTGACTGAATGGATCTCAATAATAAGTGGATTATTTTCTTCACTAAGACGTGTACTAATAAAATAAGGAAAAAATGTTTAAAAAATTACATTGATGTACAAAAAATGATATTATAAATAGCACTTTTTAAACATATAAACATTTACAATAAATTCCTAGAATTTTGTTTAAATTAAACGGCTAAAAAATATTGGGAAGGCTGGTTAAAAAACAAAGCACAACTAAGGAAAAGATCCCACTACAGTTAAGAGTAAAGATAGCCCTTTGTTAAATCACTGTCACGTTAATTAACAACATTAAGGGCTGAACTAAACCAATCTTTTATAAGAAAAGTCAAAGTTTTTAACACCACTTTTTGCAAAAAAAATTATTGAAAATTGTTTAAACAGGCGTGTTGAGAACAAAAAGTATTTTTTGTTCTAACTAGAACTAAAGGGAGTAGGGATAGCCGACTGAAGGGCCAGCCACTCTTTCCAAAAAATAGAACACGGTTTCCAAATAGAGCGCTCGGAATAAAAAGATATATCTCGGGTTCTACATCACTAAATTTTCTTCCTTATTTTTTTAAACTGGGGTACAACATAAAAATAGTAACATTTATCGTGATTTCATTGCAAATTATCCAAAACAAAGCAGCTAATGTCTACAAGATGTACAAACCTTTTAACTAAATCACTATTTATTGTTTTTTTATTTATTTATTTAAAATATAAGCATACTAAATATATATTATTTATAAATATTTTAAATTGTTATTATAAACAATTTTTCCATATACTCTTATTGAATTTAAACAAATCAGTTTTTTAATATTAAAAAAATTATTTTAAAGTTTTATATAAATTTCCCTCGATGACTGGTAAAAACATTTAAAAATGATCTTAAAATTAAATGTTATTTAAAAAAAATAGGAAGATTGGAATTAACCTGGCTCATAATTATATCATATGCAGTTTTTCAATTCTTAAAATAGGCTTGTCTATAACCACTGCCAATTAAAGATAACCCATTTTGCTCCAAATTAATCTTGACTTTTAATTTACCTAATTTATTGACTAGATACTGCCAGTAACACTATCTAAAAAAAACGTGTGAATGGGCGTCGGACGGCAATGTAACAAAAAAACAAATTAATTAAAGCTGGCTAGCGGAATATGCCGGAGAGTGACTACTTGACACTCAAAAGAGGATTCGGCCAATTTGCATGCCCTACAGAGACCGAAAAAAAGTGAATGACAAGGTAATAAAAAAAAATATGAATAATGTAAAAGAAAATGATAGACTATTGCGATGTGATTGGGCGCCAAGAAAGTATTAACATATACCTTCCAAGGTATCTTGTAAAGCTGTATACCCTCTTTGCTGAAATGAAAAGGAAAAAGGTATTAATTGAAATATTTAGTCTTCACAACAAATTTTACCTATCCAAATATATATAGTCTAATATTTTATCTACTGCTACCCACCACCATTTATGTACAGTTAACCTTGTTAACGGACGATTTCTTTGCACCAAAGCGGATATGGGTAGCTTTACTTCTTTTAGTTCTATAAATACCTCGTTCGGTGGTGCTCCTAGTAATGCAAATATCAAGAGGATCTCCACTTCTACAAGGTTCGTCAATGGAAAGAAGATTACTGCAAATAAGATTCGTGAAAACGGAAAAGAAACTGTGTTGTTTTACGAAAACGATGTGCTAAAATCAAAGACTGTGAATAAGGTGTCACAAAGTATAAGAGTTAAATTATCAATATGATTAATGATTTTTCCACTTTGGATCACAAGTGTGAATTGTGTAATATAATTTAAGGAGCTGCTGGATTATTAATAAAATAAAATTAAAATGAGTAAATATTTTTTTTGGCATTTTAATCATGTAATATACCATATAAGCCCTGTATATGTTTACTAGGTGTCGAATTTTATTACACACATTAATACTTCCTAAGATTCGGTAAATTCTATGTTATTGTTAAAAATAGATCTCTACATTTTTGACCGACATCGTGTATAATCACTTATGTTTTCTACAATCCACCGTTTCTCTCGATACTTCGTTTTCTAAACTCCTATATATTTATTTCAGAGCTTTGGAGGATTAATCAGAAATTGCCCTATATAGAGTAATTTCAATTTATTTAGCTAACTCGATGGAATTAGCGTTCATTCGATTACTTCCTTGACATTAACATCTACGAATTAACGACAGTTTCTATTTTTGGGAACCGAAAGTGTCTCGTGCATATTCTCTTCTTCTCCATATTTTGCTATAAAATAAAAAAAAATATTTTATACGATTTAATACTTAAAAACTTGAGTAATTTTAATGGTTTTCTCTATAGAATTGAAATGCAAATATTACAAAACGGGATGTGGCACTCCGCGAGTGACCGAGGAGGGCAAGCATAACTTTTTTATAGTCCAGCAAGAAGCAATGGTTTTAATTTACTTTAATTTATTTTATTTTATTTATTTATTTTATTTTATTTTGTTTTATTTTATTCTATTTTATTCTATTTATTTAATTTTATTTTATTTTATTTCTATTCGATAATCAATTTGATAAACGATTCGATAGGTGATTCGATACTCGATAATAGTTTCGATTCGATTCGATAATTGACCTGATTCGATTTGGTAATCGATTCAATATTTGATCCAATTCGATCCGAATGATTTTATTTTATTTTATTTTATTGTATTTTGATTCGATTGGCTTCGATAATTGATTCGATTTGATAATCGCTTTGATTCGATTAGGTTCGGTAATCGATTCAATTCGGTTCAATATTCGATTTGATTAGATTCGATATTTGATTCGACTCGATTACGATACGAGGATCAATTCAGTTCGATTCGATTTGATTCCAATTTAATAATCGATTCGGTAATCGATTCGATTCGATAATCGATTTGATAATCAATTCGATTCAATCATCGATTCGAGTCGATTTGAGTTGTATTTTATTTTATTTTATTTTATTTTATGTTATTTTATTTTATTTTATTTTATTTTATTTTATTTTATTTTATTTTATTTTATTTTATTTTATTTTATTTTATTTTATTTTATTTTATTTTATTTTATTTTATTTTATTTTATTTTATTTTATTTTATTTTATTTTATTTTATTTTATTTTATTTTATTTTATTTTATTTTATTTTATTTTATTTTATTTTATTTTATTTTATTTTATTTTATTTTATTTTATTTTATTTTATTTTATTTTATTTTATTTACCATTATTACCGTATTATTAAAAATTTGCATTGGCATCAATGTGCAAACATACGAATTGGACACAACACGACGGAAGCAGTGGAAATACGACGTAGAGTGAGGCAAAGATGTATTCTATCGGCTCTTCATTTTAATATCTACTCCGAATTTATTTTCAAAGAAGCCTTAGTTGAAGATCCAGGCATTAAAATCAACGGAATTAAAGCCAACAATCTCAGATATGCAGACGACACGGTACTTATTGCCTTTAATGAAGAAGACCTGCAACGACTTATAAACAGGGTAACCGAACCATGTGATGAATATGGGCTAAAACTTAATACTTCTAAGACAAAACTTATGGTGGTCAGCAAAACGGAGTTACAACGAACATCAGAGCGTATGGAATGGAGTTATAAAGAGTCCACAATATTACCTATTTGGGCGCAAACGTTAACGATAACTGGGATATAAATAAAGAAATACGAATACGCATTGAAAAACCCAGAGCCGCCTCCTATAGATTAAAGAAAATTCTAATTAATAGAGATATTACTTTAGACCTAAAGTCAGATTAATACGCTGCTACATATTCTCCACATTGCTGTATGGTATGGAGAGCTGGACCCTTACAGAGACATTAATGAAAAAATTAGAGGCTTTTGAGATGTGGATTTATTGACGATTATTGCGGATAAGTTGAGTTCATCGAATAAGAAATGAAATAGTTTTACATCGAATGAAAAAGAGCACAGAAATAACAAAAACGATAAAAATTCGAAAGTTACAATATTTCGGTCATGTAATAAGACATCCAGAGAGTTATAATCTTCTACACCTCATAATACAGGGTAAGATCGCCGGAAGGAGAGGCCCCGGCCGAACCCTGGCTCCGAAATCTCCGAGAATAGTATCAAGAGACCACCGCTAATTTATTTAGAGCCGCCGTAAACAAAGTTATTATTGCCAATATGATCGCCAACGTTCGATAATCGGACAGGGTACTGAAAGAAGAAGAACAATTCTGTTCAGGTTTTTCGCCCTCTTGAATACAGACGTATGTTTCAACGCCCCACGATATGTGCCTACTGTAAGGAGCATAGTATCGTTAGCATACGGTAAAATTAACTCTGATCTACTTATGGAGTAACGGATGTTACTGTTGTAGACTGGGTATACTATTGGCGATAGAATTGGGCTCTGGGGGTCACAGGAATGTATTATCTGGTTTTAGTGTTAACGGCTACTTATATAGCCAGGGCCGATGCATTTACATGTTAAATGTTTAATAATTCTGCCTGGTAATCCAGTAAGTTAAAAACAGTAATAACAATAATTAGTTAGAAAGAAGTAAGAAATAGATTCGATTAGAAAGCATTAAGTTATCGTTGGCTTACGAAACCACAGTTCTATTCCGAATAATCTCACGACTCTATTGGCTAGGGCTCGACGTATTTTAATTCGAGTCAATTAAATAACTCTATGTAAATCATCATCAGTGGTGCTACAGCTCTAGTTGAGCCTTGACCTTCCCCAGTCTATTTCGCCAGTCGTTTCTGTTCATCGCCAACCGTTGCCAATTTGCCGCGCCGATTTTCCTTGCGTCCTCGTCCACACCGTCCCTCCATCTCAGTCGTGGTCTGCCTCTACTCCTATTTCCCACTGGGACCGATAATAGAGTTCGTCTGGGTGGGTAATTTTCATTTGCTCTTGACACATGTCCAGCCCATCTAAGCCTACCTATTTTTATGAAGGATATTACATCTCTACCATTTACTATTTTTTTATACTTCTCGTACAATTCGAAATTATATCGCCTTCTCCAAATACCATTCTCACAGAATGCGCCCATTATTCTTCTTAGTATCTTCCTTTCGAAGACGAGCAGAAGATTTGCGTCTGTTTTGGAAATGGTCCATGTTTCTGACCCATATGTCAGCACTGGTAGGATGAGTGTTCTATATATTATTAGTTTGGTTTTCTGGCTTAAATTTCTGTTTTTTAGCTGCTTGCTTAGTCCAAAATAACATTTGTTTGCTAGCAGTACCCTCCGTTTTACTTCTTCAGATGTGTCATTATCGTTTGTTATGAGAGAACCCAAATATGTAAACTTATTTACTACCTCAAAATTATATTGGTCTATACTGAAGTTTTCTTCGGCGTTTCTAGCTCTATCTCTGTTATTTGGAATAGATGCTAACATTTTGGTTTTTTCCTCGTTTATTTTAAGGCCCATATTTTGTGCGGCTGTCAAGAAGGTGGAAGTCATCTCTTTAAGTCCTCGTGTAGTACGTGCGATCAAATCCAGATCGTCAGCGTAAGCCATAATCTGCGTTGATTTATTAAAGATTGTTCCCCTATTGTGTAACTCGGCATCTCTTATAGTCTTTTCTAACGCTATATTAAAGAGAAGGCACGCCAGCGCGTCTCCCTGCCTTAACCCTGCATATGTTTCAAACGCTTGTGACATATCGCCTTGTATTTGCACTCTGCAGATCACTTTACTCATAGTTGTTTTTACGAGCCTTATTAATTTATGGGGAATGTTAAGTTCATTCATGGCTTCGTATAATTTACCTCTTAGGACGCTATCATACGCTGACTTAAAGTCCACAAAGAGATGGAACGTGTCAATATTAAATTCATTGGTTTTTTCTAAGATTTGACGTAGCACAAAAATCTGGTCAATTGTTGACCTACCTGGCCTAAAACCGCTTTGATACTCACCAAGGATTTCTTCCACGTACGTACTTAAACGGCTGTACAGGGTGTTGGAGAATATTTTGTACATTGTATTCAGAAGAGTTATACCCCTATAATTTTTACATTCCAACAAATCTCCCTTTTTGTGCAGTGGACATATGATTTCAGTGCACCATTCCTCTGGCATTTGTTCTTCTTCCCAGACTTTGACTATTATGTTGTGAATTTGGTGCATAATGCTGTTACCTCCATGTTTGATGAGCTCTGCGGGGATACAATCCACTCCTGGGGACTTGCTATTTTTGAGTCGTCTGATTGCGTCTTTCACTTCAAATATTGAAGGAGGTTCTACGTGAGTGTTATTTCTTGGTTTTTGGGGTGACGCATCATTTTCTACTTCGGTACCAAGTAGTTCTTTGAAGTGCTCAACCCATCTGCTTTGTACTGCGTCAGCGATACTGACTATATGTCCATTTTTGTCTCTACACATCGTCAGCCGTGGTTTAAATTCTTTTCTTGTCTTATTTAGGATATTATAGAACTTTCTAGTATCATTTTGCCCCTTTAATGATTGAAGCTCTTGCATAATCTGGTTTTCGAAGGTCCGCTTTTTCCTTCGATGTATGCGTTTTTCCTCCTTCCTAAGATCTTTGTACATTTGCTCCTTATCCCGTGTTCTTCTTTGTTGCATAAGTTTATATGCATAATTTTTTCTTTTAGTGATATCTTCACATTCATCGTCGAACCAACTGTTGCGTGGAGTGGATTCTTCTGGTCCTAGGACGTTGTTTGCCGCTTCCTTAATTGTTCTTCTACATATATCCCATTGCTCGCTAGCTGTTAAATTCTCATCTGTTGTGCTTTCATGTTCAAGGTAATTTTGATACCTTTCTAGTGCACGGGGCTCTTTCAAGAGTTTTAAATTGTAGCGAGTACTTTTCTTGCCCTTTTCTTTTTTTGCATTTGAGATTCTTGCTCTTATTTTTGCGCCTACTAAGAAGTGTTCTGAATCTATATTAGCTCCACGATAAGTACGTACATCCATTAGATTAGAGAAGTGCCTGGTTTCTATTAGGATGTGATCTATTTGATTTTTGGTTGTGCCATCAGGCGACGTCCATATTACTTTATGGATATTCTTATGGGGGAAGTAGGTACTTCCAACGACCATGCCCTTGGATGCTGCAAATCCTATTATTCTATTTCCATTGTCGTTGGTGACGTCATAAGCACTGCATTTTCCGATGTATGGACTATATATATTTTCTTTCCCTATTTTTGCATTAAGATCTCCAATTATGATCTTGATGTCGTTTCTGGGACTTCTATCGTAGATGGTCTCTACTTCCTCATAGAATTGATCTTTGACATCCTCTTCTTTGTCTTCGGTTGGGGCATGTACATTTATGAGACTGATGTTAAAAAACTTACCTCTTACTCTTAGGTAACATATTCTTGGACTTATTGGTTTGAAGTCCATAATAAGATGTTTTAATTTTTTGTTAACAATGAATGTGGTCCCGAATTCGTGATTATTCTTGTGACAGCTGTAATATATATCGCATTGTCTCTTTTGGATAATTCCTTGGCCAGTCCATCTTACTTCTTGCACAGCAGTAATGTGTGCTTTATATTGAGTTAGTATGTCTATTAATTTTTTAAGATTTCCAGGTTCATAAAGTGTCCGCACATTCCACGTGTAAATTTTTAAATCTTTGTCCTTGTTTCGTTGCATTGGTCGTCGTCGTAAGTTCCGTCCGGTTTCTTTAGCTGTAGATCTCGTAACGATAATTTTTTTTACGGGGGAGAGTTGTTAGCCCTACGCCCAACCTCCAACCTGGAGGGCCGGGGACTCTTCTGTTGGGGTTACCATACCTTAGTCTGTTTTGGTTCACGGGTGGTATTTTATTTCCCACCTACTTGCCGGTCCTAGAACCGGTTAGGGCGTTCCCCTATCCACCACCTGGAACTCTATGTAAATAGCCTTTCTAAATATATGAATATATGTGAGTGATAATGTCTATTGATTTTTTTTACAAATATTCACATACACACATTTTTCTGTATCTAACTAGTACACGTTATAAAAATAATGGGGCATTGGAAGAAGGGTCTTGATAAAAACAAAATCACTTGTTTTTATTTTCTTCTACTAAACAAAATTATTACTATATTCGTTTGCATACGACAACAAAATTAGCTATTGCATGTAGTATCAAAATCCAGCCCTATCTTCCCTTTCTTTCTAGTTATCTTTTAGTTTACTGCACGCAACCGTGTCTGTAGCCACAGCGCGCGTTTTTAGCTTCACTTGCGAGGAATTCACCGATCTGCTAGATCCGCTATTTCGTACTTCGCTGGCTGTTCGAGTCGAGGTTCGAGTTTTCCACTGACGGCACAGACTTCAGTTTAGGCGCAACCTCCGGAGAGAGTGTTACATCGTTCTGTAAATCGTACTAGTGTGTATCGTGCAACCCGTGTTGTTCTCGGGTGCGAAATGATTTAACACTTGGCGGTTGAGTGTTTAGTTTTTATTTATTTGGTGTTTTCTTTTTTTTGTTTTACGATCCACTTTGGAATTTACCACGGATATATTATTATGCTGCATGGAGAAAAGTGTTTGTTTGTGTTCTAATAGGAATTTGAAAACGGTATGTTTAAGGACATGTTATTTTGTCATTATTCCCTCACTTAGCGAAAATACAACCATTAAATATGTTTTGTGCTGAAATCACCACAAAAATTAACCTTATACTTTTGCAACGGCATAAAATTCACCTGAAGATGAAACCACTGCATTCAATTAATTGGAATAAGACAAAGATTCGGATATAATATATTAGAATATATAGACAATTGCATCAAATAAGTACCTATGTAAAAAACTATCATTCAGTAAATTTTACAGCCATAACATCCTTTTATAACTCGTTATAGGTACTTATATTGTTCTTTTCTAGGTATTTGTGATAATTTTGTAAAATCTTATTGGGACGTTATGTATTTCTTCTGATATTTTTTTTCTCCAGATTCAACTAGTTTTTTGTGTTTAGTGTATATTGAGTATTAGCTAAGATGTTTCGAAATTCAGTTTTTCTATTTTTAAAATGTGTATCCGAATCAGGTGTTCTTGTTTTTTTTCGAGTTCTTAGTGGAGTTAAAAAAAACAAATAAACAATGTCTTTTCAGAAAAATTTTGAATATAGAGCCCAATATAAATCTAAAACTCATATAATAATTGAAAATCAGACTACAGAAAAGTAGTACAATGAACATGTACCAAAATGTTTACTTGCTGTTAAAGGAAAGCTTTTTTTCGACCACATTAAATTTCTAATATTGGAAATGTATTTGTGTCCATGCCATATTTATTTGATGTAACTATTCTAATACTTTCATTAAAAAAAACCTTTCTAGTGTAAATGTCTTCATATTTTATCATAAAACACGAAATTGTTTCTTGGATGAAAATCTTTATTTGCTGTTTAAAGATTGTTTTAGACTCAAATTAAATTCATGTTCCATTGTGCTGGAAATACCACGTCCTCTTTCAGATCTATTATTTTAATACCTAATTAGAAAAAATCCTTTTTGGTATAAATGCCTGTATCTTTTAACATAAAACAAATTGTTTATAATTTCCATCGACTATATACATAATTCGCTGATATATCAGTCAGAAAAAGGATAATTTCAAACCGATTTTTTGTGTCAACAAAGAGCTTAATATCGTGGACTTACTGCAAAAATCCGTTAAGTCCGTAATTGTTTGTTCCGAGAAAATTAACTTATAAAGTTTACTGTCTCATAAAAACTAAACTATTAATTTCTTATAATTATTATTTGAAAAAAATTAAAGTTTAAAGGTTGATATATTTCAGCAACACATATCTTGCTCACAATAATATTGTTTATAAGGGATGTTAAAAAACAAACAAAAATATGGGACTTAGATGATTTTCGCAGAATACAAATATCAAAAATGTAAACAAATCTTAAATTAACACAAGAAAAATGTTATAGCATGTATTAACTTCGTCTACAGTTGATTTCGATGTTGGCAAAAATTTGTACCCCACCGTGAAATTCTTATAGGATGTCCCCTTTACGACACAGTTACAGCAGGCTATTTTATCTTCTTTCCTTTTAAGTACTTATTGGAATTATTTTTGAATATAAATTTTGAAGAGTTATTTCTTCAAAAGAGTTTGGAAGAATTTTATCAAATACTTGATACCTATGGTCATATCTATGCTGAATTATTCCTGGTTTACTTTTTTCATATTTTAGGCACTTTAGGATGTCCCCTTTACGACACAGTTACAGCAGGCTATTTTATCTTCTTTCCTTTTAAGTACTTATTGGAATTATTTTTGAATATAAATTTTGAAGAGTTATTTCTTCAAAAGAGTTTGGAAGAATTTTATCAAATACTTGATACCTATGGTCATATCTATGCTGAATTATTCCTGGTTTACTTTTTTCATATTTTAGGCACTTGATTTTTAGCCAATTTACTGTTCTTTCTTCTGTATTTTTGTTTCTGTTTTTTATTAACTATGTTGATAAATCTGTAAGGTCTTTGATATCTGAAAAATTCATCTAACGAACATTATAGCCCCTAATTTTTTTGTTTCGGACACGTCTTGATCTAGCGATTCTAAAAATATTAAACCAGTCCTGAATGGTATAAACAGGAACGTATTTCTTTGTCTTTTCTATAGCACTGTGCATGCTGTCCACCTCCATAAAGGTTTGGCTACTTTCGAGGAACTTGTGCTCTATGATTTCTAGGTTTGAAGGTTGGACCAAATATAAAAATAGTGCTGCAACATTTTGATTGCGGTTTTGTCTGCCACAAGTATCAGAATACAAACAGAGCTGCTTTATCTCAGGTTTTATTTGGTTAATATAGTTAAGCAAGCAACTACCTACTTCTGAACTGCCTCTTTTTCCTTGTAACTCTGTCCATCCATAGCAAAAGGCATCATTTGGTTCACGTAGCTTATAAATGGTAAAATTATACCTATATACTTTAAGACTATAAGTAATACATAGAACTTACGTCACTCGAAGGTATTTGTAACACTGATTGCAAATCAAAGGTACAACACATAAATACCTTATGCTGCTGACATTTCTCCTTATCAGCTGCTTTCGCATGCATACACTCTTCCTTCCGTATAATGTGTTGTACATAGTCATCAGTGCAAAGCTGGCACTGATCTTTTTACGGCTTATAGAACAAGTTTCTTTTCTGGAATAATGAGATTCCATGATAGGAAACTTTTCTATATGATTTTTCACTCTTTCTATACTTTCTTGAACTGTCTTATTGTGTGGAGTCTTCTTACCTTTATTGTCTTACCCAACAAACATTTTCCCTCTTCCTTGCCTTTATACGCAGTATCAATCATATCGGCCGAAATGCATAAAGTTTTAAGAAAAAGCTTTTACATAAACTGATTTTTTGCACATCATTCTTTAAGTAGTAAATTATTGTATCTGTTCTTTCTTAAGTTCTTCTGAAAAATGTGCATTGCACTGGAACCGGCATTTTTCGCAGTTTGATAACTTTATTGACTTGGATTCAATTTTCTGTTTTTTCTTTGAATTTCTTTTCCATGTTGAAGTTTCAGCTTTCTTCCATCGACCTCTTTTTTGCCTAATTTCTATATCTGTTAAGTAATTGTTCATTTAATAATTTTTTTTCCATACTTGCCTCAGTACTTTAGACATTTTCCTTATCACTACTCTAGCTGTCTGATGAAGGTTGGTAATGTGATATAAATAATAATCTTGAATTGAACAATCCGAGTCGAAATCCGGCTTGCACCAGCAATAATATTTGGATCATGTTGTTGAAGTAGAACCAAAACAAGGGGAATTGTTTGAAACAACAGAATTAAAATTTAACATCCTATGAATTCCAAAATTATACCAATAATTATTTAATCTTTTACTTAGCTTCTAGCTAAAGTAATTACTTACTAAATTGGTAGGTATTTATTGATAATAATAATTAGTTGCAAATCTCAACAAGAAAACATTATGTACTTTTTAATTTAATAGATCTTTTAAAATGAAAATACATAATTTTCACCAAACATAACCTCACTTTCAGTAAAATTAATAATAATTATTAGTATTTACTATTAAATACATACCCAAATTATGGTTCTTGTCTTCTATTACCATTAACATTAATTTTTCACATCTACTTTTGCCACTTGTCATCATTTTATTGACTAAAAAACTGTAAAACTTAGCAAAGTACATAGTCTTAAATTCCCAAAAGAAATTATCTACAATTTAGGTTTACAAAAAACATTTTTGACGAAAAAAAAAGAGAAAAACACTATGCTTTATTTGTTTTAAACTGGCTGTTCATTACAAATGCAAGTGGGCACTAATCTGCACACAGAAGGTAAAGTTGTCGATCTGAAATCACTCAAAATAATATCCTCCTGTTAAAATGTAATTTTAGATATTATTTTCCAAAGAGTCCACCCTGTTCACATAGAAAGAACAATACAGACACATGGATTATATACCTAACAGGTGTGAAAATGATTGGTCAGTGTTGGAGAATCAAAAAGGGACAGATTTATATGTTAAATGAAATTAAATGTTAAAGCGGATACATCGTATTGATATCTAACATTATTTAAGCAATTTGCATAAATTAAAAACTTACTGATTTACTTATAAATTATGGATTTCCATCTCTTCCTCTTCTTCTGTGTCAGATTCGTTGTCTGGTCCGATTGGAATGATTATAGATTGACAAAATTCTTCAATGATCTTATCAGCAGTCCACAATCTTTCTTCCTATTTGTTATAAGTGGTTTGTGGCATTAGTCCAGTTATCTTTCGTTACGTTTTTTATGTACTATAAGGAAATCTTTTAATTTATAATTTATATTTTGCCTGGCCATGTTTTAGCCCATATTAACTCTATTAAATATCGTTGGCAAAGATCAGATGGCACACGTAATACAGTTATTCCTTTTGTTTTTGCCATTTCGCCAATGCCATATTTTTTATAGTACGATTTATGTTGCCTTGCAATTTTGCAATTCGCTATACAGTAGACTCCCTCTATAGCGAGAACTGAAATGGCAGATTAATTATATAAGCCGATCTCGTTATATCAAACAACAATAATGCTATGCATACATATGATATGTAGTTTTTTAGAATATGTAGCAGTAAGATGCTAAATATTGTTTGAATGCCGTTTTTGAAAAAAAGTTGTTTACTTTTATTGTCAATGATTACGTTAAAACAAGAATCTCTATTCTGTAAATCTGTATAAAGCGTATTTTCAAGGATAACATAAACATAAGTATTGCTTCTGCAATTGGAAGAAGTCTGTCCAGTATTCTATCTATCATATTTTCTAAACATGTGAAACAGTTGTATGCTTCTTCATTTGCGTTTTGTCTTTGGATAAAGTTTCTTACAACGTTTAAAACACTTTCCACATCTTGTCTATTTAGTGGATTTTGAAACGAACTCAAACCATTTTTCACAAAACCATGTTTGCTACCAATGTGCGTGATTATTAATCTTCGATCTTTTCCTGCGGGAGCATTTAAACAAGTAGAATATCCTTCTAGAAAAGCTTGTCGAGAACTTGTAATATTTTTTTATCCATACTTTTGAAACGGTATGATTTTTATTTAGCTAGTTCTCATCTAAGTAGAAAGTGCATCTTCTTTCTAATCTAAATCTTTTTATCGCTTTTAAAAATTGCCTTCGCCAACAAACAATCTCTTCTGTCTCGTTCAATATAGGTTTTTTTTCCTCGATTTTAATAACAAAAAAAAACAGATTTATTTAAGTAAGTAATTTCCATAACTTATCTCGACAAATGTTCTAATCTAAATCTAAATGTTAAATAGAAAGAATGAAAGAAGTTTCTATGAAAGTCATCAATTTCCATCGGTTGTTTTCCTTTATGTCTTTTTTTCTTAGCAATGTTTCCTTGTAATTCTTCTGTAATACCTACTTTTTTCGCTTAGAAATCTGTAAATGGTTCGTTCACCAATTTCTGTCACACCGGACCACATGGTCATTACATTATTAACCATTGTTAAAGGTTGAAGATGAACTAGGCAGTCATGAACATTGAACACAATGTTTTTTCTCTCGGAGAATACACGCCGTTTTTAAGTTTAGCAGCAACTAATTGACACGATGATGCCATTTTAACGCATGGACTCAACTGTTAACTGATAACACGAACGGTATCAAATTCGTTACAACTTTCCCTTACTCGGTCGGTAAGTAGGCAGGTTAAAAAAAATGCTTTGTAAATCCACAAATAGCACTACTATTAAAAGAGAGAATTAGGTATCAGGTACAAATATGTAACTAAAGTATTTAATACATCACATAATTTTTCAAAAAAAATCCTTATTGGTTTCAACTACATCCGTACGGTAATGGTTTATGGCCCTGACGGCAATTCTTGCTCAATTTGAAGATTTGCATTTTTAATATGCTGTCAGTTGCAAATAAATTGACTTTGCTCATCTTATCTAAACTAAATACCCTGACAATTAAGTCTATAAGTACTTTTAACAAAATTAATTTTCCATTTTTTTACTTTTATTGTGTTTATGTAAAAGTTATGGTAGAATTGACAATTTTTTATAATAATTGGTTGTTATTATGTGGAATTTTTTCCGTTGAAAAACCTAAGATATGTGCAGTAATCCGTTTTTTGAATTTTTTTTATATCTCGGTTATTATATACTTTTAGTAATGAGCATTACTAAAAGTGATCTTAAATACTCTTGAGCTTCTGCTTCGTTCTTTAGTTCGTCGTTACTGTTTTTTACATTTGCCAAAGAACGACTTAATGTTTTTTTCAAAATGTTTTCTACTTCGGTTGGTATGGGCCTAAAATTGTTATGATAGATTATTACAAATATATAATACTTGATGTTCTTTTTATTTTCATGTCAATTTGTCTATATTGTGTGGAAATTTAGTCTATATTCAGTGTGATGTTTTTTGCTTTATGTTAATATAACATAAACATAATAAATTTCCTCCGTCAATCCCATAAGAATATAAAAGAATGCGTTTCATCGACCGTTTTATTTATTGGCGATACTGTATCTTTGTAATAAGTCTATGCTAATTCATTACATATACGGACCTAACATTTCTTCAGTACAAATTTAAATAAGGTGAATTGGTTAAATAGAAATAAAAATCTAAAAAACAATTTCAGAATACAATTCATGTTACATAAAATATGTAAATGAAAAATATAGATCTTGACTTTAACAATCAGAAAGCCAGAAAAAATAGTACAGTAGACTCCCTCTATAACGAGAACTGAAATGACAGACTAATTACCTCGTTATAAGCCGATCTCGTTATATCAGACAATAATAATATTGTGCATACATATGAATGTGTAGTTTTCTAAACCATTAACTTCCTGTAGAGAAGCCATTCGGAGCAATATAAGATGCTAATAAATATTGTTTGAATGGCGTTTTTGAAAAAAAGTTATTTACTTTTATTGTCAATGAAATATATTAAAACATAAAAGAGTTGTTTACTTTTATTATCAATGATATACGTTAAAACAAAAAATCTGTACTTATATTTTTTTCCAACTACATAATGTATAAAGCGTATTTTCAAGGATAACATAAACTATTGCTTCTGCAATTTTAAGAACTCTGTCATTTTTAACTGCTTTAAATGGTCCAGTATCATTCTATCATATATTTTCTAAAGATGTGAAACAGTTGTATTTATTCATTGTAAAGAAGTTTATTGCGGGCTGCAGTTAAGTTTATTGAGGGGCTGTTTGAAAAGGTATTTATTTATAGCCACGACCGAACCAAAAACGTAAAAAACACGTTTTTGGATCTTATTTTCTCTCGTTATAACCAAATTTGCCTCGCTATAGACGGTTATAGTTCAATAGAAATTTCACCGTACATAATGTATCTCGTTATAAGCGAAACCTCGTAATAACCGTGTTCGTTATAGAGGGAGTATACTGTATATCAATTATAATAGCCTCTTACTAAGCATTTCTTCTTTTTATTCACCTTATCAATTTCCAGGACAAATTCAAAGAATGAATTAAAAAATTCGTAGCAAAATTTGTTACTTAATTTGTAAAAGGTCATATAGAGAGACCACAATTAATTCTAATGAAAATTACATTTTTTATTTTCCTTTGACATTTCGATTTCCAATTCGGGAATCGTTTTCAAGAAATTATGTAATAAAAATTGTAAAAAGTGTAATGTTCATTACTAAATTAGTTCGTAGTAGATTATTATCATAATAAACTTTGATAAAACAAAGGCAGATATCGAGCAGTTTTATTAATTAAACCTTGCCCAAGTTAATTAATAAAACTGTGCTCGATATCTGCTTTTATTTTATCAAAGTTCATTTATGCGAGCATTCAACCTTATCAAATTATCATAATAGTTTTATTAGATCAGTTTTGGTAAGATTTGTTTCGGTTAGGTTAGGTTCAAGAGTTACATAGAACCGATTAGATAGATTAGGGTGGATTATGCAATCTGCATGACTAGTGGAGGTTTGTGGGATTGTTAAGGCTTAAGCGAGAGAGAATATTTATTAATTCCGTTCTAATTTTTTATTAAACGTTACAAGGTACTGCGTGACAGTAGTCTCTTCATTTCGTGGTTTAAGAATCAAAATACTTTCACTAGTTTATCCACAAAAATACATTCAAATTTAGGCTATTTAATACTAAAGTTTTATTTAAAATCCTTTATAAAAGGTATATTATTAAAAAGACCCCTTCGAGGTATATCACAACAGAATGTTTTCTGTTGTGAACTAAATAGTCCATCATCAGTGCACTTACCAGGTGTTCATGAGTCAAGGCCATTAAATATTTTGGTAAAAACCGTTAAAATTGTTCAAAAGCTGTTTATTACATTTTTGTTAAGAATTTGGTGTGATGTTAACGTTTTTATCAGATACCCTGCATGCTGCATGTCAACGTAAGACTCCCAATTTTGCGTAGTTGCTGACCCTGATACGATGTCTCATTATGGATCTAGAAGGCAACTGTTACCGATCAAACTTACAGATATTGTTCTGAAGCTATTTTCTTAAGGCATTATAAAGTAATTACTATTTAAATGGGAATAAGGTTAAAGTACGTTTATTGACGTGTCAATTTCCACTTCGGAAATCGTTCTCAAAATACAAACATTGTATTCTCAATGTTTGTATTTTGAGGACGATTTCCGAATCAGTTAGAACTGAGTGTCGTTTGAGGGAGTATAGTAGTTCGGGTATATGCTTAGAGATAAAAAAAAATGTAACAAAAATCTGGAAAATTGGACTTTGCGCATTACGAACAATACCATAAACATTCATAATGAATCAAAATATTCATTAAAAGAACACTTAACATGTACTCAGAGGTCATAATTATTACAAACTAAAAATAAAATATTTTGTACATTCTTTCCCAGCAGACGACTTTTTCGCTCTGAAATTAATTGTCCAGATTTTGAGAACAGCCGCCCTCTAATCATAAAATAATCTTCTTGCGTTGCGACGCCGACAGTAATACCGTATCGAAACTTTTTAAAAATATGTCACCTTAGCTGATAAAAAATATAATAAGGTTAGCATACCTACTGTTAAGGACACCCACTCAATAATTTAAATTTTTTCCTTATTAATAATTTAGTTAGAGGGAATCGATACCACAAATCTTATCGACTAAGCATAAACATCGTTTCTGCTGGGTGTGCGATAACTCAATCGGTTACACAAAATTTGCTGAAAGATCGCGGCTAATATTCAAAAGTAACGAGACAAATTAAAATAATTACTTAATAACAGATAATGCCGGCTAATGTAAACAAAATACCGAAATATTTAAAATAACGAAGTAACGATATATAATTCGGTATTTGGTATTTCGGGTATTGGATAGTGACGCATATAAAGTAACGAGTAGTTACTTTTTCGACATCACTAAACTTTATTCTCAATTGAGCTTTCCTTAATACTTTAATACCTCTCCTAATAATTGTTTTTCATCTAATCTTAATCATTAATTTGTTTTTTTTTTTGTGTTTTAACCATGTTTTAGAACATGCAAGATTATTAAATGCAAACGTTTATTAAGACACAGATTGACTCGCGTGAGACATGGTAGATAGCTCAGTTAGTTAGAGCAAAGGCACGGATCGCTTAAATCGTAGGTTGAAACCCCACGCGGAGTCAGTTGTTTAGACATTTATTAATTTGGTTGGTCTTTATTATGGCTATGTTAATTCAAGCTTAAAATGTACCTACTCTGTTACGTTGTTGTAAGATCTAAAGTAACGTTTAATAAATATCAATAGGTTAATGGGTAACTGCGAGTCTTTCAAGATTCTTGCTGAAAGACCAAGACCGGGAGCGCAATATCAGACCAAGACAAGATGTATTGGCGCAAGACCAAGACTGTCTAAGTCTCGTCTTGTTCTTGCATTTGGGAAACACTAATGAGCTACAGCTCTGATTCTATTGGGTCGACAGATTTCAATAAATACATCATTTTTTTTGTAAGCTAAATTTTTTCTCATTAAGTACTTATTATTATTATTTTTTTTTGGTAAAATACTTACTTTTTGAGTTATTTGTGAAAATCCGTCTGAAAACGTGTTTTTTTTTGACAAATGAACATGAACATTTTCACTCGCAAATAACTCAAAAAATATTGACTTAGCGGAAAAAACTCTATCGAACAAAAGTTGCTAAGAATTAATCAATTTATCCATTTCCGCACTTATTTTGAACGTATGTTTTTTACACCTGAGAAGGAGTGGCTTTCACCCCCCCCCCCCCCCTGCAAGTAAAAGCAACCATGAGCTCAAGTCCAAAAGTGAAGCAGAAGGTAAGAGGAACCAAATTTTCAAGCAAATACGTCGTGACAACGAAAATTACACTTCAAAACTGTCATTAACTGGCCTATATTTGAATGCCCAGAATATTCACACGAAAAAAAGAAGTATGGTTTAACTTTACGTGAGTGTTTAATAGGTTAAGCGCCAAGGATTTTTCACCAAAATGTTCCCCTGGACCAAAGCAATGTTAAACAAAATTTTAACATTTAATCCACATTCAAATCGAATTCCAAATATTTGAACCATTTTTTATTAAAAAAATAGAGCAGTCACCGGTGTCCGCTTTGGCCTGACGCGATTTACGTATGGACACCGGTGTCCGCCATGGCCCACTGGAGACGTTCAAACCGAGCAGACACCATATTCATCGAGGTGTCCGATGACGCGACGAAAGGAAGTTGCACAATTTCTAGGTTTACTGGGCTACATGGGAATAGTGCTAATGAATTACATTCGGGATTATTCGTCAACGAAGTAGATGTTCAAAAATAATGTCGCTCCTAATATTATGAGCCGCAATCGATTTGAGTTACTTCTGAAAATGTGGCACTTCTCAGATAACTGTAAGTGTCTAGAAGGAGACCGACTGTATGAAGTGCAACCACTTATAGACTAAATCATAAGCAACTATCAAAAAATAGTTACACCAGGGAAAACATTTTGCATCGATAAAACCATGGTACCGTTTCAGGGACGTTTACTCTTCAATCAGTATAATCCACAAAAGTGCCATAAATGTGGCATTAAAATATTTAAATTATACATATACTTAGAATGGTTATACGTGGAACCTAATTGTATATGCAGGCAAGGAGAAGCAATGTGAATGAGCAGCTCTACTGCAGTGCTAAAATTGTCGCGAGGTCTTTTAGGGTCTGGTAGAATTTCTGTAACTGATAACTGGTGTCATCATCAATCAGCCAATCCCGTCCACTGCTGGACATAGGCCTCCCTCAGTTCTTTCCAGTGTTCTCTACACTGGGCCGCTTGTAGCCAGTTTCCCGCTACTCTTTTTATGTCGTCGGTCCATCTAGTCGGTGGTCGTCCTCGGCTTCTTTTATAATTTCTGGGCCTCCATTCCATAATTCGTCTTGTCCATCGTCCATCTTGTGTTCTGGCTAAGTGTCCTGCCCAGTTCCACTTAAGTCTCGTGGTTCTTTCGATGACGTCTTGAACTCCTGATCTTTGCCTGATTTGTCGGTTTGTTATGTGGTCTCGGAGGCTCACATTCAGCATTGCACTGGATAACTGGTGTACAAGCCTTCAATTACCGCACATACTTTTGAATAACAACACCCATTGTCTCGGAACTTAATCGCAAGGGTAATCCAGGTGCAGTAATAAATAAAAACCTTAAAAAAGGTGAAGTAATTGCCAGAGAAAATGAAAGAAGAATATGCGTCCTCAAGTGGTATTACAAAAAGATGTTTTGGTTTTATCCACCTGTCAAAACGCTGAAATGGTCCACCTTCAACGTCGGGGAAATAATAATCAAAAACCGAAAGCGGTAATTGATTACAATTCAGGTAAAAGCTCTATTGATTTATCCGATCAAATGTCGAGTTACAGTACGGCGCTGCGACGATCTGTCCGTTGGTACAAAAAAACAGCAATAGAAATTTAATTAGTTACTTCAATTGTTAATGCCCATTTCATCTACAAGGAGGCCGAACAGACCAACATATCCATAAATGATTTTAGATATGCAGTTATTGAAGAATTGTTAAAATTTGAAGGCGGATAGTTTTATGAACGTACGTACACGTCGTGCAATATTAAAGCTCAATGCTCATGTATTTACGAAATTAGACTGTAAGGCACGGGAAAATAGACGGTTCTGCAAGGGATGTTAGCAAGCGAAAACAGGATGGCCTGATAGATCAAAATAAAGTGAAGAAAGTAACGTACTGTGCCCAGTGCGAAAGTAGTCCTAGGTTTTGTCTGGAGTGTTTCAATTTATTTCACAAAACTCATTAATTTTTTTGAAATACTTAATGTACATATGTACCTATAATAGATATGTATTTCAATAGCTTATTTGTATAATACATTTTTTTATCAATTGTAGGTATTCTTCTTTGTATACTTAACGAAAGACCTCAAGTTAGTTTTTACACCAGATTTTTCTAATCGGAATTGAGACACAGAACCTGGTTCAACATTCTATATTACAGGGCTATAGCGGACACATTCCTATGTTAAAACCGCATAAAATCGTGTCCTCACGGCCGGGTAAGGATGATGAAAAATTTAAAGTCAAGAGGACACCAATGTCCGTCGTGGCCCAGGCGACGAATTCCAAATAGGACACCCGTGTCCGCCGTGGCGCTTTTAAACTATTAAAAGTAAACTGTGACTCCCACTAGAGTTAAGTTCCGATCATTATGACTATGAAATGAAAAAATATAAGCTCTAATATATACTTAAGTAGTTTTGTCGTACCGAGTGTAAGCGTGTGTAAGTAAATAAAAAATAAATATTTAATATTCTTGTTTTTGGTTATGTCGATATTGTAAGCATCGATTTCCAACACACACTGTTTATTTTCGTATATATCTAAAACTGACTCTGCAGAAAATGTCTGAAGCGGAGAGCTAAAAGGTAATTTTTCAACCAAATGTGCAGATCATCCGCATTTTCGGACAAACGAGAAACAATTCCAATTTCCAAGCGAAAATTCTGCAGATATTCAATGTATTTCTGTGAACTTTGCAAAACATAAAATCGGTAAATCCTTCAACTTCACGAAAATATTTCCGGATTTATTAAAATTTTTCTCTTTTCTCTCAATAATGCAAAGCTGTAAAGTATCCAAGGATTCAAAAGAATCAACGGAAATATAAAGTGCCTCAGGAAAGTTAAAACATTTATCGGCGGAGCCCTAAGCCATTTAATGCATAATCAAATTTGAGATTATTTTTCATCCGATACTTATATCATTGATAAATAATTTCCTACGAACTAAGCTTGGGTAAAAAATATTGTCAATAATTTGTATTTGGAAGCTGCTAATATAAAAGTTTTATGAAATATTTCATTTTGTTGAACGAAAATTTACTTATTACAAAGGAAAAAGTTTTTGTGGTATTTTTAATGCATTCCATTGATGGCTTTATTACTTATTATTTAAAGTTCAGGAATGCCATCAATTTACAGGGCATATACTTGTTCGCTCCACTACAGAAAAGGGTCACAAGTAAATTCGGTCCGGCCACGTCCGGAAATATATTTTTAAAAAAGATAGTTTAAAAATGCCTTTAATATGTATACAATGAATAATAATGAATAGTCAGGGTCAACGTAAATAGAGAATGTTGTCTTGATAAAGAAGGTACTTTGATAAAAGTTATTAATAAAATTTTTAATAATTATTTCTCAAACTTTGTAGTTACCTAAATACAAAACTACTTATCTTTACAAAATTTTATAACGATATTATCACTGAAGTATTTTGATTGTTGTTGTTGTTGATCGTTCAATATTTGATTGGGTTTTCCGTATCAGAAATTGCAAGTGATTATTCTTAGAAAAGATTGGTAATTAGTGTTCTACCTGAAATTTTAATAGAGGTGGTGCGTATCTCAATATTATTACTTTAGTTACTGTTAGTTAGGTTACTGAGTATTCAACGGACAATGACGTCCTGCAATACATTAGATATATGTTTAGTTTTAAATATTTTATATTAAACAAAAATTGTTTAATTTATTAATGTTTGTATTTTGAGAACGAAACGTCAATAAACTTATTTTAACCTTCAAATGTGGCTTATTCCCAATAAAATAGTAACTATTTTTTAATGGCTCATCATTTTTTGTCACAACTTTGTATCCGTAGAGTAGTATAATACCATTATACATTTGTGTAATATACATTTTTTCCTGTACTCTAACACTCCCTATTATACTACGCACTACAAAGTTCATAATTAAACAGTTTTCACATTTAGTAAAGCTCGGCATTTATACATAATACATAAATCACCTACACAAATGTTTCCTTTTTTAAAAGGTCGAGAAAATTTATTCAGTTGTTTTGGGACACCTGTCACTTCAGACGACAATCTCAGAAAAATGTAGACCAAACTAAAAAGAATAGTGGTTTCAACAATAACCTACTTTTATCTATGTCTGAATAACACCTGAGGTAGATTCCCACACTAATTATTTCTTTATTAACAGAATCGATTAAGATATGGGAATATATTAATAGACTGAAGAGATCAGAATTTAAAATTTGTTGGTGATGCTCACTTATATACCGAGTAAGAATAAATTATTTTAAAGAATTAACGCGACTTTTTTAACAATGTTTGAAGATAAAAGGTTAGTAAAACATTGTTTTATGGGGAACTGTGAAGAAAATCAATTATCTGATCCAGAAGATCAGAAATAAATAAATTTGAATGCTTTTGTACTTGGTAATTTTTTTTTTGTATTCTCTTGATACCACATTCTCATAAAAATCTTAAATAACAAATTAACAAAAAACTTCAGGAGACGGGGTCAATGCTGGGCACCAGATACCTTGGAGATAGGGATTGCAATCCAGTAGTATTTTCAGTCCATCTGGATTTTTGCAAAATTGGTCTGAATCCAACTGGATCCAGCGCGAATCCAGCAAATTGTGGAATTAAAATAAAAACACGATTTTAATGTTTTATTTTTGCTCATTTATTATTTTTGGCTAATGCTAATGGCTAGAAAAAATGCTAAAAAACTCGTCCTTCGTAAACCATGGGAGTAAAACATAGGAATTTGCTTGTGTCGTCTGAGAATGGTCACGAATGAACTTTTATCCAAATGAACTTATCTGTTGTAAGAGTAGTTCATTTGAAGAAAATTTCATTATAATGGCAATTTTGAGCTGACACAAGTTAAGTAATATGTTTTTCTTCCATGGCTTACTAAGGGCGATTTTTTTTGATCTCATGATAAAAATCAGTCTGTATTCTAAATTTCTAAACAACAGAAACATGAATTTTTTGGAAGTAGACCTTAAAAAACATATTTTATATACCGTCTTATCACCTAACCTACTTCGCATAGAACTGCACATATAGCCGGTTGGGGAGAAAGCCCTTTCGGCCATTTTAAGGTCATCAAATAGTCATAAACGATGGACAAATCATCCCCTTTTACTCCTTTGGTCTCATAAAGGTTCATTTCCTTTTTCAAAATCTTTTCGTAATCTTTTTGAGAACCAGTTTCTTTTGGTTATAAAAGTTTTTTCTCTCTCTCGTTTCAGTTCAATCTCAAGTGTTTATTCTAAAGTAAAATTCACGGGCGCTGGATTAGCTGGCAAAACTTCAACTTCCATTTTGCCCTCTTACACTGGTTCCACAAATTGTCATCTCTTTTCGCATTGCATTATTTTTCGGCATGGTAAAATAACGAGGATTTTTTAGTCTTTCGTCCCAGTTTTTTGGATTTTGTAAGTACACTAATGTACCGGTAACTTCAGAGAGACGCCGTTTCGCGATTCTGTTGCGTAGTGCTTCCGATAGCTCGGCACTAAGGCTAAAGTCCTGGCTACTTAGTTTGTCTAAGACAAAGTTCATGGTTGTGTCGGTCGTTATCACAGTAGACTCTCGTCTGCAAAGAGCTTTTACAGCCAGTTTCACCGGTTGAAAAGTGACGATCCACGTTGTAGAAATGCTGAGTTCAATTGCAATTGCAATCTTTATTTGGAGATCATCGCCGTCGTAATATTCGTGATCAGCAACATCAAAAACATCCGAGTAGTGACTTTTGAGTAATTTCGAAGGAAAATAAGGTAATAACTCTAGGAGACGAGGTCCACATTTGGCTTCAGGTAGCTCGAGGATCATCGCTGTCATAATAGTTGTGTTCAGCGACCTCGAAAACCCCGAAAGTAATGACTGATTTCGAATGAAAATAACATAAAACTCCTGGGGATGAGGCCCACCCTTGGCACCAGGTAGCTCGAAGACCATCGTGGTTATCATATTCATGTTCAGCGACCTCGAAAACCCCCGAGTAATAAAATTACACTCATTCCTGTCGATATTTCCTTAGTTGCAAATTTTTCGTTTTCTATGCACTTGGGAAATACAGTTTCCTTATGCACAAATTGCATTTCTCATTTTACCACTATGAATGTTTTATATAAAACTTTAGAGGTCGCTGGTTAAATGATATTAGATAAATAATTATAAAGTAAAAATTCAGTATTTTGTTTGTGAATAAATTAGCGACAAATAGCAAATACAACTGTCAGTAAATTACGAAATTAACTAGCCATACTCATTATTGTTGTTTGTACAAAGAATATAGACTTACCCTCTGAAATATTGATGTCGTATTATTCTTAGTCAGTGGAATATCGTGTGTACCGCGTCGGGGCGCCCGCCGACGCTCGATGGCGAGAACCTATCACACACTAGGTCCGTTTGGTTCGCTGTCTTGGGATGAAGTGTCTTGAGATTGCAGGTCAGAAAAGAACCTTCTGGCCGTTGGGTGGAAGAGGGTACATCAATAAATCACCCTAGTGTATTGTGATTTTGAGTGGCGATAATTTAAGTTAATTGTTACTGTAATACGAAACCGTACACTTGTGTGCATCTTTGTGACACAGAATACAAAAGAGAAGTCAAATTCTCCGTACTTAAAACATAATACATGAGATAGCCAGTTTAACAATTTTACGAAATAACAGGAAGCAATATATTTTAACAAAGTCGTTAGAATACACGATTGAATTAGATCACATTATAGTACACTAAAAGAAAAATATTATTAGTAACAAAATGAAAAGAAATAGTACATACTTTCCCAAACAATGAATTTTGTTCAAAACCTTTCCTGACACTTTCCCGAATTCAATGCAAAGAGTTGCACAGCGATTCATCTTGCTGCGGAAAATTGGTAGCTTAGTGCTTCGTTTCCCCTTTTAAATATTTACTTCACTCATTTTTTAAATACGTCTATTATTAAATCATCTGTTACTGATGTATATTTAATTTATCAAAATATATGCTTAATTTTAATGTGTAAATACCTCATAACTTATTTACCACCATATCCGAAAGCGGTTTGGTTCTGATTTGTAAATTGCGCTCAAACGTTCATATAGGGTTCATTTATATTCGCTACACAAAAGTTACTGGCTTTATACAAACCGAAAACTTCGCATGAAGTAACCAAAAATTCACTTTGAAGTATGCTATTCTCACTAAATAAATTTAACCTCTCAACAATGTAAAGTTTCATTACCCAACGAAATTTTGCGGTAGATTTGATATCGTGATATGAATATTTTAAAAAAGCGACTTTAAAATAATTAATTATAAATATTAATGATATATTTAATTAACTAATAAGCAATATTACAACAATTCGAAATTAGAAAATTACAATTACTTTATACTTAGGCAAACTATGCTAACTAGAGTTTAGTTATCCATTAGGGGCTTTATGGGTGTAGGAAATTTCGACACTAAAATAAGCAGGTAGCGACTAAAATTTAATGGCAATTTTCGACACCAGCCCCAATTCCCGTTTTTATCTTACAGGTATATTCGACACCAAATAAATATAGCTGCGACATAAATAAAATACCATAATTAATTAATTTATTTATTTTAATAAAAGTAATGTGCATTTTATTTCTTTATAACTGTAATAATATCTAAATATAATACAACTAGTACCTAATTTTTGTACATTTTACCGTTAATATACTTGTATACAATGATTTATTTGCTATTATAGGAATGATAAGATACAGCTTTTATAAAATCTAACCTACGTATTTGTTGGGATCGTAGTTTATCCATCATTTTCTCCAAAAATGCCAATTTAGCCTTAACAGTAGTATCTTTGATTTTTGCCGGTATACGTAAACTATTTATTTTGACATAAGTGTCTACTTGAAATTATTTTAACTTTTCAATAAAAATAAAAATAGAAGGATGTGTTAAATAAAAAGAAGAATTAAATCTCGAATGAAAGGATTCACAGACGGATTCTGATTAGACCATATGTGTGGTGGAAATAGGGCGCTATCGAAAATGTAATTTTCCAGTAAATAATCTGCATATATCAAGTGTTGCGTTTATAGGTTTATATGACATTAAATCATAAAGAAAGCATTCTTCAACTTCTGCTGGATTTAAATAAGTTAAACCAAACGTATGCCTTAACCATTTTCCAATTTCTGAATTTGTATCCTTATATTCTTGTACCAAACCCAAAAATTGAATTTTTTTAAACCAGTTTTGGTGTAAGTGAAAACGGCATCCACTAATTTTTGCATTGGGCTACATATACAATAAAGCACAGTGAATTGCTTTTTCAAAGTCCACAAATATTTCAGTTGGCTCTAATGATAATTGAAATGTTTCAAAAATCTTAGACCTTAATAAAGAAAATAAATTTTTGTATGCCATTGACAATTTGTCCTTTAACAAACAGTATGCTAAAGGAACATAATGTCCATTTTCCAAGCCATGTAAATAATTGTAGAAAATATTTGGTACTGTATGAAAATGTACCATCCATATACAAAGTTTTTAATTTACACAACAAACGAATATTTGTCTCTCATGAAAATACAATTACATTTAATTCAGGATGATTTAAAAACAAAAAACTTTCATTGCGACAGGTTTTAGGAGAATAATTACTAACCGCGTTATGGACTTCTGATATGCTTCTTGGTAACGGACCTGGTAACAGTTTACGACGACAGTTGTAAATGTTCTTTCTTATGCTAGCTATGTCAGGAACCGTCAGCAAATTGGCATCACACTCAGCAACAGCAGTTCTTGTAATTTTGGCAGGCTTTTCCGATATGTCCTCTTGGGCTTTTCTTTTACATGCATTGGTTACCATCTTTACTTCAAGCTTTTTTGGATCGGCTTCATGATTATGTACCAAATCACTTCTTGTGATGAAGAGGTCCTCACAGCCTATTGTAAACACTTTTGCGGAACACTTAGTGTTTCTTTGGATGCAGCGCCAAAATATCTCGCCGCTTTTTAACACTTTCTGTTTCGATAACGAATGATGCTCCACCACTAATAAATCTCGACCACGGAAACTTTTTATCAAACTCATTTTTTAAATATCCGTATACGTGCACAAGTCAACGTCAAACAAGAAATAAATTACAACTGAAATAATTTAGTCACAAGTACACAAGTGCCACGCCCCCCGCCGTGACAATAAATATTGGGAAAACCCGCTTGTCCTGCTTGGGTGCAAATGTCCATCACCGCTAATTACCTACCTACCTGCTTTACGCCGCGGTGTCAAAATTTCCTATAATAAAATTTGACCCTTCGATTACCCCAGGTACAAAGACAATTTGGTGTCGAAAGTTCGCCCGCCGGGCTTGATAATGAACCCTTTTTGTAGTGGAACCATAACTGTTATAAAGCAGCCATAACTGTTATAAAGGGTTTACGATTTCTTTCAAGATGTTTCTGATATTTCTCAAGTGTTCACTTATTTTTTTCCACCGAAACTTTGCTTCCAGCGATAAGATTTTGTCTTCCGATGTGAACTCGACTGTTCTTTGTGTAAGAATTTGGTTACCCATTGAGTTCTAAATAATCTAATTTCATTATAATTTTTTCCTTGTGTCTGGTGCCATCAGTTCTTCACCGAACGTACTGCAGCCGATTTGCTTCTTATGCGGCTTCTGCTTTCTGCACAAATTTATTTATGGCAATGGATTCGGAACTCCATACCCTAAACTTCTTGCGTGATAGAATTGATGCAGAAGATAAAAACAGATGTTCTTTTTAGCAAAGCGTTGTTAATGATACGATGAAGGTTTTAATATCAAGAATACTATTTGAATATCACCCGACAACATTTATTTTTGTAGTCAACTATTATAAACGCATAATCTTGAATTCTTTTTTTTTATTTGTTATTTTATTGTTGATGCTTGTAATAATAAGCAGTAGAGATCAGACATAATACCTATTCTAAGCTTTTATTTAATTGGATTATTCAGTTTTTCTCAAGACAGAACTTTGACTATTAAGAACTACATCAGAGTCCTGCGAACAAACAGAGGAGGTATAACAGAGAAGTAAAGATCATAGTGCTAAGATCTATATATAAAGACTACCAATACCTAAAACATATCCACCAGAACCATGATTAAATATAAGAAGAAGCTGATATACTTAAAATTAAAGTAAGACTGTGCGACCAATGGATTCCAACTCAATAATACACCAGGTCCAGATATAATACCATTATTTTACCTTAACCATTGTTTGGTCTAACGACTGGGTAAAATCTGCAATCACAACAATCCACAATAAAACATAGCTTTCATAAATTCGACAATTACAAAACTAATTATCTTCTAGCCCACACCAGCAAAATAATGTTACAAATCATCAATGATAGACAGAAAATTGTACTACAAAGAGAAATAACAGAAGAGCAGGCCAAGTTTGCCAAAGGTAGAGGTACAGTTTGAATGTGAGATAAATAATCAATAAGGCAAGGCAATTAAATCCCCATTGTATAGCGGATTTATAGATTATCGCAAGACGTTTGACAAAGTTGAAAGCGGATACTAAAAGAAGTATCTTGCAAACTCGAAAAATCGAAAGGAGAAAGATAAACGCTACTGAAATGTTCCGCTGGAGATGAATGTTAGATTGTAGAACAAATAATTCGATTTTAAGACAGCAAAAGATTAGCAAGACAATTGCCAGCAAGGAAGTCTAACTACAACAATTGAAATATTTTGTATATTTCATGAAATCTTTGTCCCGTATACTGAGTTTGCTCGTAATGTCACAATAGGCAACTAACTTTTCAATGTTCTCGAATTTTGTAATAAAAAGCTTTCAGCTTTCAAGTGTGTTTGAACACAATGTATTTATTTTAACAACCTACATCCACTATATTGGCAATAATATAGATATGTAATTGCAAAATAGTTTGGATTCTCGATAATACCATCCAAGAAGTTGATTTATTTACCGAAAACAGTAACACACGATATATTTCCAATATCGATTATTTTGTTTTACATTGTAATACTACTACACATGGAAGCAGTAAAAAGGGACAATAAATCACTTGTCTTTTTATGGAGCAACTACCATTATTTTATGAAATCGGTACATTTTTCATTAGAGCTCTTCAACAAAGTTGTTGAAATTTATGTTATTTTTGTAATAGCTTTTACGTAATGATTATGTTTAAATATTGAAACATTCATTTTCTATAAAATGTGTTGATGAATACATTTAAAATAATGGAACAGTAATCATTGAATGTTATGTTTATTTGGAATTAAACAATAATTATTGATTGTAATGAAAATTACATTTTTAACTAATTAAGTTATTTTTTTTTGCTCAACTAAAAGGCAAATATCGATCACAGTTTATTACTTAAATCTTGCCAAGTACTTTCGCTTCCTAGAGCAGCTTCAGGGGCATCTGAAATAAGACAAGAAACGTTTTTTTAACGGAAGAAAAAATTAATTAACTTCGATAAAAAACTCGAAGTTGATGGTTGATAAAAGTTTTTATGTGATTAACGTTTTAGACTTACTTCGTCAATTTTGGCCTATTAAACAATTATGGAATGTTATAAACATAAAATTGTACACTACACTACACAAGGACAAACAGTTTACAATTTAAAAAAATATATATAGGCGAAGCTACATTATGGTTGGCATCAGGAGAGAGAATGGCTCCTGGTCTTAACGCAAATGTTAAGGTGACATGTGACATATGACAGCTTGGATGGGTAGTCACAATCACGGAGATGTGATCTGCACATTTCAAAATTCTATGAAACTAAGCATTGACCAAAGGTCCAACTGACACTGCTATAAGAAATCAACTGATGAAATATTAAATTATATAGAATATTTTAAGTAGGTTGCATAATCCAGATCTCACACTCAAACCTGTCTAATAATTAGGGTGTTAAACCTAAAATACGCAGCTTCTTTGCGTATTTTAGAAATAGTACTAAAACTTACTCCCGTCATAGCACTTACTTTATCAGTTAAACTTCTAACACTTTCACCACTTAGATGATAATTAAATACATACATTTAAAACAATTTGTTTTGCATGGATGTCCAAGATATTCTCTTGGCTTAATTTTTGAATTCCCATTTTCAATTAACATTTAACTGTCAAGTCAGAATAACTACTAAAGAACCACAAAGCCTTATTATCATTATGTAATCAGAGAACGACATAAAATCGCTGACATACGCACACCGTATTATTTTAAGTTGCAATTAGTAATTATAATATATATGCATTCCAACGGATAGCTGGACAACCGCGCTAAACAAAGCGGTCCGTTTAATTGCTTATCTTTAATGGCCGGCAAAATACACGATTTAGCTAAGCAATATTTTCTACTGATTTCCATGTTTCATGGCATATGGTATTCTCACCGAAAAACAAATAAACTGTCGTTACTATAATTGAAATAATATAAAATAAAATTATCTTTTGTAAATACTATTTATTTAATTAAAATCGTTTTTCCTACTTTTCATCTCTTGTTTCGAATGGACACTTTTGGCAATTACGTTAAAAAACATTAATTTTAATTCATGTCTGTGAAAACGTAAATACAAATAATACAACCCTGAATCGTGCTTGTGTTCGTCGTGGCATCGCTGTGCTTCTATCGACCATAAGAAATACATGGCCCTATCTCCGCAATGTTATTTTCTTAACGTGGAACGCTCTATAAAGGCCCGTCCTCACTTACTAACATGTTAACAAAACTTGTTGGCAACATGTTTCTAATAACATATTTATAACTTTTGTATTGAACGTTGAACGTCCTCATTGGGATTGCAAGCAGTATGTAACATTTTTATCTTTTTCTCATTGCGCCGTCTCCTTTCAAAGGTTGGCGATCCAAATGGCAATTGTAGTTTTGGAAACTGCTGCGCGAGAGATCTCTGCGAATGAGCGGTTGAACCATCTCCTTAGGTCTTTCAGCCACGAGTTCTGGCGTCTTCCTACTGATCTTTTTCCTGTACTTTTCCTTCCAGTATAACTTGTAGTAATTCATATCTTTCGCCTCTCAACACATGACCTAAGTATTGCATTTTCCTCTCTTTGATTATGCTTAGTAATTCTTTTTGTTTACACATGCGACGAAGTACCTCAACATTAGTAACTCTTTGTACCCATGGAATCCTCAACATTCGTCTGTATATATACATCTCAAAGGCATATATTCTTTTTTCTATTTCAGAGTCCATTGTCCAACTGTCACAGCCATACAGTAAGACAGAAAAAACGTAACATCTGATCATTCGGATTCTAAGCTGTAGACTAAGGTCTGATCTTGTAAAAAATGTTTTCATGCTCATGAATGTTTTCCTTGCCTGTTCGATTCTTGATAGGATTTCTTTTTTTGGATTACACTGACAATTGATATTTGTTCCCAAATATTTTATGGAATTTACCTGTTCTGTTATTTGACCCTTGGCATACACCTAGTATGTTTATTGGTGTCTTTGAAAATACTAAAGTTTTAGTTTTGGAAACGTTTAGATGTAAACCGAACATTTCGCTGTGGTGAACTACCGCATTTATTATATTTTGTAGTTCTTGTGCGTTGCTTGCTATTAAGACGGTATCATCAGCATATCTGATGTTGTCTATGCTGATTCCGTTAATCTTAATTTCGCCTTGGACCTCGTCTAATGCTTCTCTGAATATAGACTCCGAATACTAATTAAAGAGTAGCGGTGATAAGACGCAACCCTGTCTCACTCCTCGTCGGATTTGTATGTCTTCGGATGTTGTGTGCTCTATTTCAATTGGTGCCGTTTGGTGCCAGTATAGTTCTGAGATAATTCGCAAGTCTTGTCCGTCAACTCCAGTTGTTCTCAGAATTTAGATCATCTTTTGATGGTTAACGCAGTCAAACATTTTTATAGTCCAGTCTATTTTACATGTCCGACGAAAATGATGTACTTCTCGCGGGTACCGCTTATGTAGTTCTAGCGTGTAAGATTTTTAAATATTTCAGTTTTTGAGTAAAGAAACAATAAAACAACCACATACTTGTAATTAAATTAAATTTTGTAAGTTGTTTATACGAATCTTCAAAAGTGGGTTGCGGCTTGTTCTCACATGTTAAAAACATCAAACTATTAAATGCTAATGACTTGCTCTCGTAAACGTCATCCATTCCGTCTTCTGAATGAGATTTACTTATCTTGACTTCCCTCTGGCATTCTCCTATTGCGCTTTGAATCTTTTTTTCTGCTGCATCTTTTTGTATTTTCATCATTGTCGTTATCTGGGTAAATGCATCACTCTTAACTTGCCGATTTTTATAATCTTTGTGACGGCAATCCCAAAACACGCTGTTGTCTCTAAATATATCAATTAAATGCATAGTTGCGTTTTTGACCACTCCATTTTTTCCACAAAACTCAAAAAATATCATATTCCTCATGAATACAGTGGAATTACAGAAAAAGCACAGCGGAATTTTAAGTTTTCCTGTATCTAATGGTAATTTTAATTACACAATCTAAAAGATTTGTATTGATTTTAATGTTATTCTAACGTCTATTTAGAGTGTTTATAGATAATGTAATCTTGATGCTCATTATCAGTTCTTGTTTGTGTTTTCAGTCAAGCATCTACGGATCTTTTTCGATTCAAATACTAAATGCAAACTTAACGCTAACCAAAGTATCTGTTTAGTGTTATATTGCCGTTATGCAACGCATGAATTATTTATCAAGCGGTTATTAAGGTCACGGCTTTAAAAGTGAATCCGAGTTTCGAAATATTTTAAATATTTGATGTTCTCAACGAAATCCAAAATATTCTCGTATAACATTTTTAGTTTAAGGACGCGCATTCACAATGTGGAAATGTCTTTATTAATGAGATAGGTGTTCGTATCTATTCCCCCAAATATAATTTTGTAGATATATACAGAAATTATCGACACAGTTGTCCGTGATTGTATTTTCGACTAAGTTTAATTTTGAACTAACTAAAAAATAGATGCAGATAATTTGAAAACTATTGGTAAACTTCGACAATGTAACTTTGCTAGCAAAATGGAGACGACAGGCTTTTATTGTGAGTACATATCTCCACTTTGCTAGCATAAGTAGTAGGGACTCGCTCTTTAACTCTTCAACTATTTGTGAATGTACTGTAAATAAACGATGACTGTTATCTCTATCTATCTAGAGGCCATTATATATTCATATTATAAATTTATTATAGGTTTTTACCATTCGTCTTAAGCACACTAGTGCTATTTCAACGTACGTGGTTCAACATAACCACAAATCTTTTCAGTGCAGCAGTTTGTCGAATAGACTAGTGCCACGGATAGGCACTACAATTACTATCAATTATTTATTTATCTATTTATTTTCGAGAACAGATAATTAAAAGTTAGCACTTCATGTGAGCAAAAATGGAAAAACTTTCCAGAGAGAAATTGAATCGGTTTTAAGAAGAATTTATTGCGTTTGTGGAAACTTGAAACAGTTGAGTCTTAGGGAAAGATGTGGATAGTATGCAGTCATTCTGTGTATTCCTTTATTTGTCAATATGTTAAAAATCATTCGTACTAAAACCACTTTCTGTGAAGATCTAAGGTGGATCTGAATTATGTTATTTTCTTAGAAGTTGCCAAGCTTTATTTATCTACGCACATTTTAAATTGTTGCTTCTTTTTTCTATGAGAGATATTATAGAGCTGAATAGATATAATCTAAAGCTAGATGCCCAAAGAGCTAGATTTAAAGACAGAAGGATACCGCATCTGAATGCGATCTGAATTAAGTACTTTTCTCAGAAGTTGCAAAGCTTTATTTGTCTACGTACATGTCAAATTTTTGCTTCTTTTTTCTGAGAGATATTATAGAGCTGAATAGATATAATCTGGAGCTAGATGTCCAAAGAGCTAGTTTTAAAGACAGAAGGATCTTGCATGCAAACGGCAGTCGGTTTTGCCATGAGATTAGTTGTGGATAAAAAATAAATACATATGTCAAGGATTCCAGCAGGATACGAGATGGGGACAAAAAACTCAAGAAAATATTAAAAAAGTATATTTATATTGGACGCCACCTTGTTTTGAATACAATAAACAAACAAAAATTAAACAGGCGAAATAAAATATATAACTAGCTCTTGACCTGAAATCAGTAATTGCCTGGATCAGTCTTCAAATAGAGGGTTACCGTCAAGGCCACAAACCATTGCCTTACAGATGCAGTTGAAACCAATAAGTTTTTTTTTGAAAAATTAAGAGTTATGTATTACTTTGTTTAGTTACAAATAGAAAAGTCCTGAAGCAAAATAAAGAAATATACAGGAAAACACTAAAAACTTTTATTTTCAACAATTCCACAAAATTTATTACTACTACAGCTGTTTGAGTGTGATTGAGAATTTTATGTCTCAAGTTGTCTAAGTTGGTCATTCAAAATTATATCTGTATTTTTTAATTTGTACTTTTCCATAAATTCTAATGAAGATAAAAGGCCTTTATTTTGAATGTAAAGAATTTGAAATTGGTCATTAAAAGAATGATTATGTTCTAGAAGGAGAAGTGCGTACGAAGAATGTTTTTCTATTATTGAACACCTTTTTGTGTTCTGCCGTACGTTTGTTAAAAGTTCTATCAGTTTGACCGATGTAAGTTTTTGGGCAGTCGCGACATAGTTTGTATATACCACCGTGCAAGTGCCTTTTCTTTTTGCTGTTGTTATTCTTAACATATTTGCTTAAGTTGGTGTTTGTTTTGAAAGCTGGTATTATTCCTTTCTTCTGACATTTATAATGAGTAATCCTCTAAATTTTACTAATTCCCTTTAAGTACTCGTATTATCCTGCATGTAGACATTCAGTCCTGCATGCAGATAGTAATATATAATCTTCAAACCCTCGTAACATTTTCAAATTCAAAAATCACACAAAGTACAAAAACACCGACCGGCCTGTGATTTTTATTAAATATGTATGGATGCACCTGCCAACGTTTACTCATCGTTTAAACTTCACAAATTTACAAAATAACACAGACTTTTTTCATAGTAAACGTTTAAAACAAACATATCGATCAATAACAAATCGGTTGTACTTTGTTTTTCAGAAAATCAAAACAGATGTTTTTCTGCCAAATAAATAGCACGAGAGTATTTTCCGTAACAGAGATAAATAAGCCTAAATTTCTGGATACCAGGTTATTCATTTTCAAAGTTTATAGTAAGCCAAACATATAGGAAATAAAGTTTATTAGTGGTGATATCCTTTAACATGTTTGGATCTTGGCTGGGAGATAATTTTTCTTGAATAATTCAAGAAAATTCAAGAGTATTGTAAAGTGTATGTCCTTTATCGAGTCTTATTACTCATTATCAAAATCACATTTCCCAATAACAAATGAATTTTGCCAGAGCTGTGGCCAATGTCATTATATTATTGAGTGAAAGGGCACAAAATCACCGAAAACAACACCTTCTGGAACAATATCAAATGTGGAATATTGAGAATAATAGGTAAATGAAGCTCTCTGTTGATCAGATTGAGTTCTGATTTGATAATTATCTTGATTTAGAATACTAGAACGAGTAGTGCGTTCATTGTTGAGAGCTATTATGATAGTCTTAATTTCTTGGTTGGACTCAGGTGCATTAGGGTGAGCATATCGAGAATTATTATTTCTAAAGAACGTCTAAACGCGCATCGCTGCGCTTCTAAAGAAGCGCAGCGATGCCACGATGAACACAAGCACGATTCAGGGTTGTATAATTTGTATTTTCGTTTTCACAGACATGAATTAAATTAATGTTTTTTAACGTAATTGACCAAAAGTGCCCATTCGAAACAAGAGATGAAAAGTAGGGAAAATGATTTTAATTAAATAAATAGTATTTACAAAAGATAATTTTATTTTATCTTATTTTAATTATAGTAACGACAGTTTATTTGTTTTTCGGTAAAAATATTATATACCATGAATCATAGAAATCAGTAGAAAATAGTGCTTATTTAAATCATGCACTTTGCCGGCTTAAAGATTTAGAAGCAAATAAACGGACCGCTTGGAATGCATATATCTAATTACTAATTGCAACTTAAAATAATACGGTGTACGTATGTCAGCGATTTTATGTCGTTCTCTGAGACTACATAATGATAATAAGGCTTTGTGGTTCTTCAGTTGTTATTTTGACTTTACAGTTAAATGTTAATTGAAAATGGAAATTCGAAAAATATATCGACAATCTAGTAAACCGCATGCCTGAGAGTTTTGGCAACACTGATCTCCATAAGCCTAATGTTATTTTCTTAACGTGGAACGCTGTATAGTAAGAGATTGGATAGAGTTCCTAAATTTTTTACTTCTTGAGTAGTAAGTATGGAGCTGTGAGGATTCTGTAAGTTATGTTCATGATTACCTTCATGAAGGAGTCGGTAAGGCTTTTCACGAGAGAAGGAACAACTTAAATGCAAGCCACAGATTTCAGTATAGTGCTTTGTACCTAATACAACCGCTTTACAGTTACAAACATATTTTTGTCTAGCAACTTTTCAAAAATTTCACATATCTTCTCCAAAAAATCAAAGAGACCTGTACGGAGGAAAAGAGGAAACGGTGTCAATCTCAGCGACGAAGGACCACAATGAGAAACCGGGTGATGTTTTGGCTTTTGTTTGGCTCTCTAGTAGGGCAAAAATATCACTATTCACTTGTACTTAATTAATATTTATTACAAGCTATCGACATTTAAACTAATATTACAAACATGGAAAACAAAGCTTGGCTTTCCTAGACCCCAAAGTAACTTTGAGAAATCCCAGGTCAATCTTCCCACAAGTATTCCTGATGATATTTGGTTAAAATTTGGTTTTCCGACACTGATTTTTTTCGTCGTGTACTTAGCAATTGTATAATAGGAGATGAATAAACTGTTCGAAGAAATCTCATATTTTTGCTGGTTATACTCAATTTTATATTGTCATAAATACTAATTAACTACTAACAGAACGGGAACAGGCAACAATTTGCCTCAATTATGTTTAATTTACATTTAATCTTTGAGAATGGGGAAAGAAACTTCCTCCAAATAAATTTTCAGTGTCAATATTTTAATTTTTATGGTATTAGCAAAACTTGTATCATCGATGACAGGCAAATAAGATAAATAATTAGTGTAACATAATAGTCATCTCTCTATTGAACATAAAATTGTTTTAAAACCTGTATTACTTTACGTGGAAACAGTTTTATTAAGCGGTACAAAAAGCATACACGTACCGGTTTCGCAATCATGTTTATAAATAAATAAAGTCCAAGATCAAGTCCAAGTTGACTGTGTGTGAAAAAGTAATTAATATGAATTTGCGTTGCGGTCGACCTTTATTACATCAGGTTTTCTCATCAGGAGGCCCGGTTTGTGCTAGAGGTGAGTTTGTTCTGAACGAATCGTTGAGTAGGAACGAAGTCTTTGTAGGTTTGATCCCGACTTCTGGGAAATAGGAATTAAAGGAATCCATGTCTAGAATTTACAGTACCTATCTAGTTTAACGATCGTTTAATTGTACATACAACGTATAGTAGATTGTGATTTCAAACTTGTCTTATAGGTATTTCAGTTTTGAGATGTGGTTTAACGATTCGATTAGATACGAGGATTCTTATCCCTACTATTTCAGTGAATCAGCGAATCTGTAACAATTGCAGAACAGTTGGCATTTTGGTTAATCGAAATTCAGTAATCGTTTACGATCAGTTACGTCGTATACATGATCTGCATGATTGTCATCATTGTAATCATGTTACCACTACTACAGCCCGAAGAGAGATACCTTATCAAGCTACCTTTACTTTACTGCTCTGTTCTTCACTTGAGCTTTTCAGTTGGAAGTAGCGATCTTCTCACATCGTCTACCCATCCGAGATTTAGTCTGTATTGTTTTCTCATTACAACCGGTTGCGTGGTTACGGTTCTTTTTACTATGCTTAATGCTAGGTCGCGGACTATATGTTCTGTCACTTCAGACAATCCTGTTTGATTATGAAAATAATATGTTCCATCGAACTTCTGCTTGTATAATATGTTCTGTAGTTTAAAGTCATCTGTGCCTGCATGTTGCGCGTTCAGAAACCGCTTCAAAGAATTGAATATCTTTCTTCCAAAGTGGATTTCAGTAAGGTCCATGACTCTAGTCGATTTGTGTATTAATCTAATCTTAACATTCTGTATACTCTTAATCTTTTTTGTTACTTAAGTATTTTAATAAGTCATAGTAACAGTAACACTTTTTTAGATTATGATGCGCTGTTTTATTTTGTCCTGATATATTACTAGATGGCTCATTCCTCGTCACAAGGTATATAAACTGTGGACGATTCGAAGTTTTGATCTTTGGTTGTAATATTTGCATCAAAATTCCTGGTGTAGTAGTAGGCATTTTGGCTTTTTATCCAATTATTGTTGTAAGATAATTGTATCCGCATCCCTCTCAGCAGTTTTGTATCGCAAGGTCTCTTTATCTAAAACAATTGTAATAGTCAGATGTTTAATTTCATTTAAACTATAGTAGACCCCAAAGAGTTCTCCAACATTCCGTGCTCCAAGTTTAGAATCTGAGTCTAGGATCGGTACTATAAAGTCGAGGGTTTGGTAATACCGATCCTAGATACTTAATAAAACTGACTTTTCACGATTATTTTATCATCAAATAATACCATGTAATTTGTAGTCCGTCTTTAAAAAAACATTCCAAATATTTCGTTCTTTTCCTATGAGATTTTAGACTTTTTCTTAGAAAGCCTGTTGTTACTCATTTGGATTTTTTTTAAATGCTACAATGTCAGTCAGTATACATTAAATATACCACCAGCGTGGCTTTTGGAACACATAATTTCGCTGCTTGGAACACAGCGGTTTTGGGCGAATTGCAATATCTCGAGCCTCGTACTACCCCCAAAAGAACAAGTATCGAACTGTTTGCCTTCTGTCGTGCATAGGTAAACTACAGAAGAGGTTGCTAAGAGCAAAAATCGACATTATAGAGTCAGGAGATCTGGCAGTATGGTTTCAGAAAGAAGATGAAAGTTGAAGCGGTGATGGAAGCTTTTCGGGAATTGCGCAAGCTGGGGGCTGGTCAGAATGTGTCCAGTATGCTTGGTGAATGTGGTCTCGGATTATCTGTCAGAGAAAAATAGTGGCAAAAAAAGCGTGTTGGTATAATAACGGCTGGAGTGCCGCAAATGTCTGAGAGGTTAAAAGAAGGTTGAAACAGACCACAGTGAAAACAGTGCGAGAATGCGTGAATGAGAAGGCAGATAAATGCCGCGCGGACGTTCAGCCCAAACCAAGACGGTCCTGCCGGTAATTCAGGGTTGAGGGGAGTGTTTTTTTGGCAGGCATCGATGGTGACCGACCTCTGCGATATCAGAAATCTTATACAATCGAGGCATGATATTGGTTGGACAGGATAAAAAATTAAGCGCTAATTAATAGTGAATATTTCTTTTGCATTTCTTTTACCTTATCCAATATTAACGGGACTAGCAGTCTCTCCTTTCGTCTCTGTATTAATATGAATTAAATGCATGTATTTAGAGCAATTTCTCATTATCATGGAATCGAATCATTAAATGGAACAGTTGCTTTCAGCTTTATATTGCAAAACTCACAAATAGACGACTTAAAAAGACGGTTTTCACACCTGGATAAATACCAATGTCTGTGCCAACCAGACTGAAAGTAAGGTTGAGATTACATTTACATATTTTTACACACAATTTATCCAATAGAAAGGAATGACAATTCTGAACATAAAAGCTTTTTTTATTTTTATTATCCCAAGAAACTACAACCCGAATATACCAATTTTGTATTAAAGGACTTTGTGTTACGCTTGCGTTCATACACAGCAGTCCTCGAGATCAAAACAATTTTAAAAAGGATATCTACATTCTAGAGTCAACCCGAATTCCAAAGTTATAGTTTTCTTTAATACATTTTTTAGTAGAGCTTAGATTAATATTGTATTTCAAAAATGTCTATTACAAAAGAGTGTCACGTAGAAGTGAAACAAAATACACAATAAAAAAACCAATAACCCCTCGACGTGCGTATACATTTTAAGAAATTTATAAATAAATCAGAACGCTGCATTTTGTTGAATATTTTTATCCATTTCTCCCACCAATCACTACGTTTCTCACGACAGCATTCAACGGAGCTAATCCATGACTTGTCAAAACTTGGATGTTTAGGCTGGCCATATATTTTTTAGAGAATCTACCAAGAACTAGGTCGAAAATCTACTAAAAACTACCAAATGATACTACGCATGCGCCATTGCAAAAAAATGGTTTGTATGCAAATACGCGGTTTAAATTTTAAAGTATTAAATAGTACAGATCATAGATGTGTGAATTTTTTCATACTATTTTTACTAAGAAACCTGAAGTCTTGAAAATTTCCTTTGGAATCTTTTTCAAAATAAAAAAGGATTTTTTTAAATCTTTTATTTCTATTTATTTACAATTAATACATGTAGAGATTTCTTAAATATTAGGCGAAACTACTCAGACCCTTTTTTATTCTTTATAATTTTGGTTAATATTTCTAAAAAATTTTGAATCTTCCATTGATTTTACCATATTGAGATTAGGGATGAACTACAATTCTCTACTTGTCGCAAACCCTTCTTGGCATGCATAATCAGAGAAACATTTTGATTTTCAAACCTATTCCGGTCCTTGGTTTTTATTCTGTTAATATCCGAAAAGATTCGTCCACAACATTAGATACTGGAAGACACAGCATATATTTGTTTTAGATACTTAACAGACACTTCTGTATCAAGCTTCAATTCTCTGTATTTATTATCTAAGTCTGTAAATTAGAAACTTCTGTACCAAGCTTCAATTATCTGTATTTATTGTCTGTCTTGTATTGAAGTTTTATTAAATACGTTAGAAAATTTAAAAAGAAGGGAATAAAGACTAGCAAAATCTTTAAATACAGCTTTCTGTGGATCAAGAAAAGACAATTATTTTTCAAATAAATTATCTTGTACGGGTAGTCTATTTTTAAATTGTTCTAATAATTCAATTAAAAAAAGTTGAATCCGTGTGATGGATATATTTTACCAACGCATATAATAATATAAATCTATCTATATTTTAACGACACTTTACTCGAAAAATTATCTTACTGATATATTATTTAAGTTGGTACTCTAATGTATTTAAAGAATTTACGCATAGATGTCACTTGCTGTAAAAACAACTAGAATCTACTAAAAAATTTTTGCCTACTAAAAATTGTTAATTTACATCGAAAATCTACTAAAAAAAGTAGTTTTCTACTAAATATGGTCACACTAAGTGCAGTCACAGTAGCGCGAAACTCAGCTGTTTCGCGCTACTGCGCCCTGTGTAGTTCAGCGCCCTCCCACACTAGTATACCGAAATATTATCCGTGGTATGATGGTATGCTAGCGCTCAGCTTGTTTATGCATCACTTAGCCAATCTTTAGCATTTCCTTGACAAAATAAAATAAAATATGCCACCAAGATAGGCTCTGCAGCCTTTTTCATTGCCGATATAAGCATAACCAGTGTTTCTCGGCAACGGTTGCAGCAATAAATTGTATCTTGGCGTAAAACTTTAGCAATAAATTGATGAGTTTTGCGCTAAGGGTTGATGAGCTAGTTTTTGGAGATTGGTCAATGTACCAAAAAATATACATTAATTAGCACTAAAATATGTCGCCAAGATGGGCTCTGTAGCCTTATTCATTGCCGAGATATATTACCGTAAAGTTAGCACAATCATTGTTTCTTTGAAACGGTTCCAGCTATAAATTGTTTGTTGGCGTAAAACTTCAGCAATTAATTAGAAATCAATTCCTTGCAGTTCGCTTTTTGGCCAATATCTTATTTTTTCCAGGGGTGTGTTTTGAGCTAGGGGATGATGGAGTAGTTTTTGGGAATTTGTTATACCAATCAACAGCAATAAATTAGAGTGTTAGTCTGAATTTGGCCGAATTTCGATTCCTTCGAATTTCGGTGGCTCTATACTATGCTACAGTGGTAATTGGTAAGTAGGTACTTATCCACTTAAAATTAAACAAAGTAAAAATTATTTGCCGTGAGTACCTACTGATCAGATCAAAAAAACATAATCCTTATTCACCTAATTTATCGAAAAGTCGGCTGACATAAATGTATTTACATGTTCAAAACGTCGTTACTCATGACTACTGGTACGAATAATATGTACAGTTTTTCTTTATTAATTCTTAACATCAGTTTAAAGATTTTGCAATATAACGCTTCAGAGAGCACATCTGCCATTAAATTATAAATAACTCAGTGTTACCAATGGCTGGGCATGGAAAGATGCACCTCCCTGTCAAAAATTATGCGATTTTGTCCAAAATTATGCGCTGTGTTGTAAAACGTGTGAAGCAATCAACAAACATCAAACAAACCTTATTTTTATGTCCTTACTGTCATCTGTCACGTCCTGTCAGTTGTCATTGTAATAGTGATTGAAAATCATGATTGAAAATGGATTGAAAGCGTGTCACAGTCACAAAACAAATAAACAAAATGGTAAATGATGGTAAACAAAATAAACAAGAAACTGAAAAGAAAATAAGTAGGATTGAGGTTTAATTTTTATTTGTTGATTTAAGAGTATGTTAACTGTCATATAAAAGCTTGGCTAGGTTAGAGTGCCTTAAAATGCGAAATGCCCAAAAAAAGTGTGTGATACTGGTACACCCTTGCCCTTGATGGTTATGTTATAACTTAAAAACAAGAATATGGCGCATCTAGACTGGATTAATTTTAATAGGTGAGTACATAATTATATATATTTTTATCCTATTTAACTACAATTCATTTGATTGTGGAACCTGTTCACTTTTTAATGCTTATATGGTACTAAGAATAAGAACTATTCCATCATCATAGGCATATGAAAATATGCTCTTAAAGTGGCAACTGGGAACTGCAAGGTTCTAGTAAAATATCTATGGAAACTGAATACAATAAAAATTATAATTATGACTCTTTCCTACATATTTGTAATACTTTTTTTATAATTATGTAGTTTAACTTTTTTTTATTTTATTTCAGAATACCTTATGTACTGTGTCCTGTGTCATGAGCAATTGATGAACCTGTCTAGTTCCTCCATGGTATTTTTCTATGTTTCCTAGAGACAACTTATTGTGGAAGGAGTTTACTTATGTGCTTTTGAGGATAACAATGATACTCCTGTTATTCATATCAGCAAAGAAAATGTACCTTTGCAATTGAAAACTGTTGCATATACCTCAGATCGGTAAAATGTGAATACAAAAAGAACATGTTCAACTAATTTGTCTTCCTCAGAAACTGAAGACATAAAAGTTTGCAAATTATTTGCCAAGTTATTTTCTTTACTTAAAATATTATCAGGAAAATAGGATATTTTGAAAAATATACATCATTTGTAATATTTTAGCTTTAATAATCAGTTATGAATGGTACTTACAAGTAAACAACAGATTAAATATCTTAAACTAATGTAAATTATTCTATTAAAACAAAAACATAGGTATACTTAAAGTAGAAACATACTATATTAAAATACAAGCTACTGATTGTCTTTCCATGTATTATGGCCTAGCATTTTTTTGGATGGTATGAATTTTAAGCAACCGCCATTCTTTTCAACTCCTGCTTTGGTTGCCAAAATAGCCTTTGCTGTTGAAGAGTTTAATAAATTCCGTTTGTCACTTTTTATGTTAAACAAATCACTAAATATACGTTCTACACTAGCATTAGAGAATGGCAAAACAAAAAGTAGCTGTAGCGTTTTTTTTAAATTCGGAAATAAAAAAGCATTAGCATCATTTTTTAAATTAAATATTTGAGACCAATATTGCTCACAGTCATCTGAATTTAAATTTAATTTTTCAAAGTCTAATAAAGCGTGTCTTCTCCATTCATTATCTAACTCCTGAATATTAACATATTCTTTTAAAATAGGGAATTGATTAGTTACACATTGTAATGATTTTATTTCAAAGCTTTGTGCAATTTTGGGATCCAATATTGAAATTATTTTATAGATAGGGTCGTTAAAGGTGAATCGATTTTTAATATTACTAACTAACTCTATATAGAATTCTAAAATACATTTAAAAAAACTATCAAATTCTTTTTGGTTCAAATTTGGCTTTTTTTTTTAATTCTTTCAAGCTTTCTGTTGCAGCAACTCCTATATAAATATCATGTAAACTAACAAAATTTGTAGGGTTTTCATGGTTAAGTCTAAATATGTCGTTGGTTCTTTTTATTACAGACATCTTTATAAAATTAGAACACAGCGTTCTCAACAGAGTTTCAGTTTGTGGCTGAACCTTACAAAGAAGTGGTTTTTCTGACTGAAAGAGTAAATTGAAATCTGTCATTAGTCCTAAAGAATATGACATAAACTCTAGATACACCGGTGTGAACAAATTTGACATGGTTTCCAACATTGTTTCTGTTGTAATTGACGGGTCTTCAAATACATACTCTGTCAAATATGCTCTAAGTGGCTCATATTGCTCAAGTACTCTATCGACACATTCTTTAATAGATAACCATCTTGTTATGGCTGGAGAGAGTATCTTGTGAATTTTCACTTGAAAAAAATTTTGGAACTCTATAAATTTGTGTCTCCTCAAAGCACTCCTATTAAAATGACTGCCTATGTTCCGTAGCAGATCTTCCACATGCCTAGGTAATTTTAAACAGGCTTTTGATGTAGCTAAATGTGCCATATGACATGAGCATCTAATGCATACTATGTGTGGAAATTCTTCTTTTAACTTGGAAAATACAGAGTTAAACTCTCCAACCATAACATTGGTGGTATCTGATGAAAACCCTACAAAATTAGTCAGTGGAATATTCTTTGAAGTTAAACAGTTCTTTAGAATACCATATAAATCACTAGCTGTTGATCCATGAGCCTCGACAAGATCAAAAAATTGTGTTTTGGTTGAATTATTTTCATAAATTATAGTAGTGAATGCACATTGCTTTTTTACTGAAATATCAGTAGTTTCATCCATAACCAAAGAAAAAAAACATCCTGGCTCCCTTAATTTAATATATAGTTCTTCAAGAAAATTATACCCCAAGTTATTGCAAATAATTGACTTAGCTTTGGTTCGTTTTAAGTGTAATTGTTTAGCAATTTTCGAGTCATAACATATATTTTGAATTAAAGGAGTTAGGGTGTCTACTAATAAAAATGGCAGGTTATTGCTTGCCAACAAGGCACATAACTTTAACTCTGCCGTTTTTACAGCTACATCATCAGCATTTGGTTTATACAATTCAGTGAGTTTAGTATTGCTCGCCACTTTTGTCCAATTTAATTTATGCCTTTCACTTATTGAATGTTTTAGTAATACACTTTTATGAGCTACAATATCACAATCACATACCTTGCAATAGGCGTACTCATTACCCTCAGATGATGGTTGTTTTATTGATTTTTCTAACCAATTCTTAAACTGTGGTACACTTTTCCAAGAGCTGTTAAAAGTCTTCTTTTTTTCACTCTTTGATGCTTTCTCTATTTTTATTTTCTTTTTTGCTGGTGTAGGATCATTCTAAAAATATAATCATAATTTAGATGGTGTAAATCAATAAAATATTAGTCAAAGTCAAATACAAATGTATTTCACTACTGTAGTAGTTTTAAATCTTTCTCATATTATACCTAATTTCTGTAATTATATCTGATATTTGTAGTTTATAGTTTAATTTAATTATATTATCTATATAATTTTAATAAATAAATACGATATGAAGTCTGTGTTTTTATGTAATTTTTATAAAATTATCAATTGCTTCAATACATTACCATAGTATCGCCATTGTCACTCATAATATGAGAATGTGTGGGAGCAGGATAAATAGGGGAGCCTTCAACTTGATGACTGCAACCTGGCTTTTCTACATCAAGTGGTACTGGGGAATCTTTCTGCTTATTTGTCTCTGTTTCCTGATGTTTACTCTAAAAAACAATTTGCTTTATTAAAACACAAAATTTAATTTTAAGAAGCTTAAAAGATCTATACAAAATCTACTGAACTTTTACCTCTCATTCACAGCAGGTATATGTTGGTAATTTTGATTTTTGAAGAAGCATAAAGATATTGTAAACTATATGGTACTTAAAAAAAACAATAAGTACCATTAATTATTGTATAGGAAATGATTTTTTGATGTGAACAAAAAATAATTATTTTAAACTATTGAACATGCATCCTAGAAGGTACAAATTTAGTTATGGTTAATGCTTATGTGATTTCTCTATTATATATATATATATATATATATATATATATATATATATATATATATATATATATAATGATTGTAACTTTTAACTATTTTTTATATTTACCTTAAAACTGAAAAGCCACTTATCCATTTTCTATATATTTTTTAGTTTCTTTGCACAAACACAACACACAAAGTAACAGTTGAAGAAGTACACTTGAATAATTAATTTTTTTTTTCAATTTGTGCCTTATATTTATATATGTAATTTAATGTGAAATCCCTGTAAATACAAATGTGAAGTACCTACCTACTCAAATATATGTGAAACCTTTCCTTCAATGTGTATTGATTGGGTATTGTCAGATAGGGGGATTTTTCTGGTGAGAAATATTTGCTTGGGGAATAACAGGGCACTTTATAGTTAGATTCTTACTACAAAGAATGAAAAATGATTTTAATGTAAATGTTATTTATATTATACAAATGACCTTTTCCTTTTCAGTACCTTTCAATAATTGCTCCCTCCAAATAATGGTGAAATTTTTAAAACAAATTTATTTTTTGGTTTTGAGATATTTAATATGTCTTGGCAGACCTCACCCGCCTACTCCTGTTACTATGGGAAATTGAGATTCATATACTTGTTATGCAGTTTTTTTCGGTTTCTTACAAATTATTACATATATAGAAATTATTACATTTTATGATCTGACAAAGTAAGGAATAGAGATTCCTATAATTTTGTTAGATACACTTCTAGATGTTAACCTATGGTATTATTCTATGGCCTCATGAATGTTGCTGCTGTCAATTCGTTCGAATTATAAAAAAAACAATTCAGAAGAATTTAAACATTGCTGAAAAATATTTGAAAGATTTAGGAATATGACAAAATAAAATATGAGGAAAGCTTTGAACCCTCATTTAGCTTGAGTTGTACAACAACCAGCATTACACTTATCAAATACCCCTATACCAGGCCCATTAGAAATGACCACCAATAAAAAAAAGAAATTGCAAATACTAAAAAAGATAGAAAACGCGATATTTTTGCACATTTTGTCTGTCCTGGTTGTGTATGGAGAACATTGTAGCATGTTGCTCTGAATGCACAGAGAACAATTTGGAGTAAAATTCAAAGTTGTATTTTGAGCAGAGAATTTTTCTGTTTATTGTTATAACCAAATTTGTGTAGGTTAATATTTGTATTTTAATAAAACATCTGTAGGAATTTTGGAAAACATTTGTTTACCAAGTGCTAATAAAAGTTAAACAAAGCAGAAAATTAAAGGTTTTAGATTAATTCCTATATTTTTTGAAAAATAAAACAACAAAAATAGAATAACATAAGGTCCTTAAGTAATAGACACGTAAACCGACAAAATACTTAAAAACATTATGTGAATGTTATCTGAAATTTGTAAGTCATTTAAATTTTGGTCCTGATGGACTCCACAGGTGACTTTTTCAGACCACCCGTCCACTCCCGGGTTAACCCTAAACCACTCTTAATGAAGGTGACTCAGGTGGCCGAAAATCAATTTTTACATGTTGTAAATTTATTTTCGATATAATGCCGCCATAGAATGGAAATTTTCTTCCATAAAGTAATTTTTATTTGCTAAAGTTAATGCTGTATAACTATAAAATGTCAGGTCAGTACAAACATCTTTTTTTAAAGGAAAAAAGAAGACGCGGACTCTTCTTATAAACGTTGTAAGCTGTGGCTTGGCCTTGGCTTTTTCTTTTGCTTAGCTGGATTATGCGAAATTGTGCGATTTTATGAAGGATGCGAAAATTATGCGCTGGGAATTAAATTATGCGCAAATCGCATAATTATGCGCCGATTGGCAACACTGAAATAACTTCCTTGCAAATTGCAAAGTACATGAGCAAACAGTTTAACATCTCACCCATTCAACTGTAATAATTAAGGAAATAGACCAGCTATGAATCAAAACCTATTCTTAGAATTCCATCAATATTCCGAAGTATCTACTTGTGTTTCATACTTCCGATGTGTGTGGCGTCTGGCAGAAATGTCTGGCACAAACAATTTTTCACATGATATCCTCCCGCAAATTAATTTAAAGCGCTGGCGTAATACGAAACTTCACATGCAACTAAATTAAGGATAAACTGAGTAGGTGTAATAGATATGTGTGAATTGTGTCTTTTTATTGATCAGCTGTTTTTTACGCCTAACTGGGCATGGCACTATTCGTTCAGTATATTCTGCCTTTTAATTATTAGTGATATATTTTACCTTTTTCACCTTTTTCACGAAAAAAGATAGAAAAAGAATAGAAGTAGTAGAAATGGATTTTCTAAGGAGAGCGTGTGGTGTATCCAAAAAAGATCATATCAGGAATGAAGATATTAGAAGGAGGACAAAAACTGTATATTCCAGTGTAGACAGAATTATGTACAGCACATAATGAGAGATAGAGCCATCAAAGAAGACGAATGGATGGACAGAAAACGATGGCGGTCGAAATGCGAGAAGCAGCAATATATATACATAATAAATACAATCTTTAAAACAGTACGGTCGAAAAATAATTTGAAAAATATATATATATAGTATAACCCCTTTTTATACAGGTTTTTTAATGTATTTTGTATTTTTTGCGCTCTTTTAGAGGCAATATAAAAGCATACCAAAAGGTCGATTTTAGTTAAATTTTTTACGCGAGGACTGATAGCTTTTTTTATTGAGAATAAGAACAGTATAATATTCTTTGTGGTTGGTACTTGTTGTTGGTACTACTTACAACTCGGGGTGTAGGATTTAAGAACGGTAAGTAGGGAGACTTATGTGGATAAGTGAGGTCATTTACTGACACAGAGTTATCAGAGTAATTTCTACTGGAAACGCGTTATGTATGTCTCATTATATTAAGTAAACCCGGCTGAGTCGGAGCTGGAGTTATCTGCATTAATTAGTGCACTAAAGTATTCTTACTACCTTTTCAGTAGTTCTAGTCTCTCGTTCTCTCTCTGAACATAAATTTTGGAAAAACAGAATACATGAAAAATATGATACCTTGACACATTGAAAAAACTTGAAAAAAATTGATGGTAAGACACTATGAGACAGATATATGAAGTTATGAAGTAGATGCAAGGTGGAAAACATCAAGAACTGGTAAGAAATAGAAGAGTAGAATGGAATGATCATATAAGCCGAATGACAACAAATAGAGTAGTAAAGACGGCAAGAGACGGTTCCCCAATAGGAAGACGATCAGTAGGAAGACCACGAAAACGATTGAGGAAAACGACAACTTCCTGGAGGCACATTAAAAAACAGACTGAGTCATGTCTATATAAAAAGAAGAAGAAGAGGAAGAAAAATTTATAAAAAGTCTGCAAGTTCTACCGAATCCATAACATTTAATCTCCGTTTTCGGCCGTTCTTCAAAATTGGGCCATTTTTATTTTAAATTCAATATTATTAGACTGTGTGTTCCTAAGCATATGCTGCTCCAGACATTTTGCAATAACTTTTCAAAACGGTAATGTTTGTAACATATATTACAATAGCTTTTTTGAAATACAATGACTCTATAATACATTGTATCATAAAAAGAGTTTCTAATCAACAAGTCAAAACGTTAATAATAAAGAGTTTATGTTAAACTCAAAGTAAAATTTGATTCCCAAGGATATTAAAAAAAAGACGATACAGTAGGCGGTATAGTAGACTAGCGCGAAGCTTTATACTATATTTTCTGTATTTTGAATATTTTATTAATATTTTTAAAATTAAATAAAGTAACTATTATTATTATATATTTTATTATTTATATTTGAAGCAAATTAAATATTTCAATAAATTATTTCAATAATGTTTGCTCTTAACGCCACCTGCAAATGTTTTTACAAAGCGTACGTTGTTTACTTCTGACAGACTTGACAAATTCAGACGAGATATTAAATTAGTAATAAAATATGAATAAATATCATTTGATAGTATCCAAATTGAATTAGATATTATATTAAGTTATAATTTAATTAGTTATCAATTGTATAACATTTATGACTTTAAAATTTTGACAATCGTTACGAATCAAATCTTTCATTGATAGATGTTCTTTTAATATTTTACTTCTCATTTAATATCTGTGTTTGTTAGTTATTTTGTTTGTACATGTAGTTTTTAATTTAAACCTACTTGAAATTAGTATATGATAACTAGAAACGAATTGATCGAGACAGTGAATCGATGTGAAGAGCCGCTATTTTGTGACGCTACTTGTGACTGCTTCTCCTCGTGGCACTAGTTACATGACGTCTTCTCAGCATATTACTATAGAGTGAAATGATATTTATTTAACTGCTGTCTTTATTCAAAGGTTCTTATTTTAATTTATTAAAAAGCACAATAATTTATATTAATTTATTTAACGAACAATACATAATTCATATAGGCGAACGTGACAATTAAAAATCGCGGGCGCGGTCTTCAGATCTTCACTGTCCCTTCCAAATAAAATGTCCTGTTAATATATGCCAGTGCCGTTAAGCTAGAACCATCGACAGCCTTCTCGACTAGCGGCGAAATTATAACGGTAAAGGCAAACGGGTATTTTCACATCGGTCGTCCAGAAGTTTCGAAATGTTGTTTTTTTGGAAGCTTCCGTTCAGGTCTCGCACAATCTACAACATAACAGAATTAGTCAAAATATTTACAGTTATTTTAGGCCATGATATTTATCGTAACAAGAGCAAAAAAGTAATACAACGCCAGTGTCGGCAGTATAGAAGCTTCGCTTCAAAAACTAGTTGAAAGTATTGTATTAAATTAGTAAATATTATATTTATTCATGTACCTATACACAATATTTCTTTTGAATATATTGTTCCTAATGCTTAATATCTTTACTATTGATGTTTAATGTTCTTTTTTGTTCTAGGTAAGCTGCTGTCTTTTAAGAAAATTAGTACTAGTAAGTATTTTACAGATAGATAAATGTGTTTTTATTATTAATATACCATAATGAAAAAACTTAATATTTGGCCTTTACAATTCTGTAGTGCTTTGTAGAAGAAAAAGAGAATGTGTTCCTAAAACTAAATATTTTTTCCCTTTATACCACACTTTATACACAAATTTGTCTAAGGCAGTACTATTCGTTGAATAACCTTGTAAGGCATAAGATTATCCATCGTAATAAAGCTTAACGGCCGTGTCAGTATGGACATATCCCTGTTGACCGTAAACTATATAGCCGATATCCGACATTTTTAACATATTTCAAACATTAAATAAAACAAAGTCGTCGAAAAAAAATCGTAATTAGTATTAGATTAGTGGTTCCCTGAATAAGAAATCGATGGTAACACACTATGAGACAGATATATGAAGTAGATGCAAGGTGGAAAACATCAAGAACTGGTAAGAAATAGAAGAGTAGAATGGAATGATCATATAAGCCGAATGACAACAAATAGAGTAGTAAAGACGGCAAGAGACAGTTCCCTAATAATGGTATTTATTTCCTGTGGATTAGAAATAATATGATTAATTATTACTGTTAAAAGCTCATAAACGCTCCAAAACTTCTTTAGCCAGAAGGTTTGAACTCCTTCTGGTCCAGGAGATTTCCAGTTATCTTTGATAATGTTCGAGACTTCTTCAATAGTGAAAGGTTCATAAGGAATATTTCTTTATGAACCTATGAATAATTTCCCAAATATGATTAAATAAAAAACTTTTTCTGAAGTGTAGAAGTCAATACTGAAAAGTACCAGTGACCTATTTAGACAGTAAAATAAATTTTATACTAACGATTCAATAATTTATCTTTCCTAGATTTTTTTATGAATATTGGTTACAATAAACATTACTCCACAATAAAAATCTATTGAAAGATCAAAAAGTGCCGACATGAAACTGTTATTATTAAATGTATAAATCTAGTCACCAAATTGGTCCATTGTTTATATTATTTTTATTGAATGGGTATTGGAAATATAATCAAACAAGAATTATAATTCAGTTCACTACAGCCTTAAATATAAACGGTAAATATTTCTTTATATTTTAGTAACTTTTACTGGCGGAAAAATAAAAAATAAAATTTTCTATAAATACGACGATGGCCTGTAATGGATTAATATACTTTTCAATTAAACTTTAAATTACCACTTCTTCATTTTAAATCATTATCTCCGCAGATGGAAATCATAAATAACCATTAAAATTTGTTTATCTATTTTACCGAAAAATAACTTAAAGCGACACAGTAAGTACATAAACGATTGTTTATTTACCTTCCTTTATTTACTTTCTTAGCCATGTGTACGTACTTGGTAAATGATTATGAACGCATATCATCTGTGTTAGCTGCAAGTAAGAGTTTGTTTGTCAAAACAGATTGTTTTTTGAACATTATATTCATAAATACACAAAATTATCGAAATAGTTTATATTAGAGAACATGAGAACAATGAGATACTGTACCGGTGTAACAGATGATTATCAACATAATGAAAAAGCAAGTTTTGAATTAAACGACATAAAATATTTAAATACTAACTTTTATAAGCATTGTTTAAAAACAATATTTTTTTACCGATGGTCTGCCAATAATCCAAAATTCTGGAAGTGAGCTGCAGGTAGCCTCTACAAACCATATCTACTTAGTGTGTAAGAATTACAATTAAATATGAAAAAAATCCCCCATTATAGCAATTAACGATCATCTTATAGAACAATAGGTAATATTATATGCCCTGGGAGGGCACAATAAGGCTTATATGTCCTATAACTCCTTGTTGTATAAGAAAAAAACTTGTTTTTTTTTTATTTTAAACAATTTTCAAAGGAGTAAATATTACAGAATTCTTTTATCTTAACAATCTTTGCGAATATTGAAAGTACAATTTTTGAACTTTCCTGTTCCTGAAAGTTATGTTCCGAGATTCTCCGGGTTTTTTTTAATTCTCGAAAAAGAAACTTGACCACTACTAACTACCAATAGTGCTTTGACATATTCCTAAAAAGGATTCGCCTGGTAATTTATCTGATGCCGTTACCGAATCTGCTGTCAAAGTAGACACTCTGTTGCAATAAATTTTCTGTTGCTTTTATTGCACTTTCTCGAATATTTTCCGGTAAATCCATAACTGACGACTATATAATATAATCAACAAACGTCAAAATAATTAACAACTATTTTCTTCTTCCTCTTTATAAGCAATTTTGCTTGTTCATTGGCTGATTAATACCTCTATAGAAGGTTGTCTCTCCATATTTTGCGCGGTCGTCTGATACTTCTTCTGCTGATTGGTGACTTATCTCTTGGCAATTTTGATGACACGGGTCTCTTCTCCTCCATTCTGCTTATGTGGTTATTCCATTCTTTTTTTCTATGTTGTGTCCATTCGTTTATATACTGTACGGTTACATTTTCTATTAATGTCTTCACTTCTCTTTCGTTTTCGGCGTATTTCGTGTAATTCTGCTTAGTACTCATTTCTCTGCAGTTTCCAGCAGCCTTTGCGTTGTGTCTGTGTCGGGTTTTGTATCTGAGGCATATGTCATTTTTGGTCTTACACTGGCTTTATAAATTCTTTAAGTACTTCATCTCAGTGTTAATTTGTCTGTTTCGCCATATAATGTTATTAAGGCATCCTGCCGGTCCATTTGTTTTTTGTACTTGATCTCTCACTTCTTTGTCCAGGTCTCCATAGCTAGACAGTGTAATTCCCGGGTATTTTATTTCCATTAAGTACTTGTTCGATACTGATGCCATCAATTTCTATTTTACATCTGGTTGGTTCGTTGCTGACTACGTCTTACTATTTTATACTTATAATGTACTTTTATGTTTAGTGTTTTGTCAATTTTTAATTTTAATTAGAATGTGTAAAAATTAAACCGGATTGTATTAATATAAGCAAAATTATGTTGTCAAGCATTGAATTTTAAGTTAGATTTGAATAAGGAAATGGATAAAGATATATCGGTTTGAAACGTATGCAAGTGGAGTCAAAATATAAGAAGTTTTAAATTAATAAGCAACGTGATTTTTCATCTGTGATGTATTTGTATTATTATACGTAAATAATGCGTGTAATGTAAATATTTTTCAGATTTTCAAATTATGCAATCCAGCTTAGTAGCGGTATGTTGTATATTATCCAAAATTAAGTATTTTAAACTCAACTTAGTTATTAAAATCTACGTACACAATGTTAATTAGCGATAATGGGACAATACCGATAGCAAAGTATAGTTGATCGATATCGATAGCCTATTGAAGGGATACTATTATAACATCACTTCATTTGTTAGTTTAAGCTTTATTAAATTTAAAGTAGGTACATCTATAATATGTCCACATTTTATGATAAAGCTTGGTATAGTTCGTCCCAAACCCTTCTTTCAGTGCGTCATAGTTGATCGAATTCTCTCTAACACATTAAGCTAGAAGTGACAGAAACAAACGTGAGTCTGTGATTATTATACATAGAACTTAAAAAATTATTTATCATAAAGCTAATTCTACTTACGGATGTATAATTGGTTAGAGTTTAGAACACGCTAAATAGATATCCAATCAATGATGCGCATAAATATAATTTGACGCAGGTCTCGATATTGACAGTACTTTCACAACGTCAACTGATAAAATAATTGTCATTCCAGGTTAGTATTATCATGGTATTATTAGACATTTTACAGTGAAAATTTAATTTTGTATTTATTGTCATAAAAATATTTTAAATATGCCGAGATATATCGAGAAAGAACAAAGACTAATATTAAAATTATTAAATTATTTTCAATTAGAAAAAGAGGGATTACGATCCTGCAAGTGTCAAATTTAACTAAAATGACATGCAATAATTCTCGACATTCTTAAAATCCTATATTATGTCAAAATTAGTGACGCACTGAAAGAAGGGTTTGGGACAGACTGTAAAAAATATATCGCTGTTCCGGTGGAACAATGACGTAACTACAAAAGTGTAACTTTTCAGGAGAGCCAAAAATATAAAATTATTTTACTTAATACCTTATGCAATGAATCATAATAAAGTTTCTGGATTATTATTGCAGTTATACTTAGCCACCGTTATATATTAGCGTGTTATAGCCACCGATAACTCTGCTACACATTCGAAATGAATTCTTAATTTTTCATCCCTAAATTTGATCTACAATTGTAATTACGTCATTGCTTCCACGAAATAACTGAGGAAACAATGATGTAATTGCAATTGGAGATCAAATTTAGGGATGAAAAATTTAGAATTTAGTTTTAAATATAAAAGTTTGTACCTAAAGTTTTTAAGTTCCTCTTCAGATTATTTTGCAATGCACATTCTTTGAAAAATTAATAATGGATTGCTCGGAACGATGTTACCTTCTATCGGAATCCCTGCATTCATAACACCAAATGATTTTATTCTGCCATTCCATTTGAATCTTAGCGCATAAAAATCGCTGCCAATGATTTTAGAGATGTCAGTATAACCAATTTCTTGAGCCATGTGACAGTGTATATTTTCCTCTCCGACAGCTCCAGTGCTTATTGACATGATACCCTTCATTTCTGAAAAAGGTGGATGGTTGTATAACCAATCCATCAGTTTTTTACATCGTCATTGTCGCGACTAACCCACGAACTTCTCATTTCGACGTGCTGCTCAGAACTAGAAAAAGCAACATTGCAAAAGTTTTTATAGTCTGAATAAAAAAGCATAAGTTCAGTCTAAATTTCTTAAACTTCTTGATGATGAATCTTTAAAAATACTATGTAAAATCTTCAATAATATCTATGACACAGGCAATATTCCAAAAGATTGGCTAGTTTCAGAATTTACTAAGTTACCAAAGAAACAGGGAGCAAAAAATGCGGAGAATATAGGCTAATAAGTCTAATCAGCCATACACTAAAACTTTTTCTTAAAATTATACATCGCAGAATATAGATGCACTGTTTAGTCTACAGGTATTATTCCAAAGATGCACAGATATGACTTGCGATATCTACACCTGCTTTGTGGACTACCAAAAAGCATTTGACACAGTTCAACGCCGAAAAATGATGGATGTTCTAACAAAACACCAAATACAATATTTATACTGGAACCAATTAGCCACAATAAGAGCAAATCTTGGAGATAAACCAACTGAAGCGATCCAGATTCTGCGAGGCGTTAGACAAGGATGTATACTTTCACCTATATTATTCAACCTATATTCAGAGGAAATATTTAGTGAAGCCTTGGAAAATTGCAAACATGGAATCCTTTTAAATGGAGAACGCCTAAACAACATCCGCCATGCAGATGACACCGTTATTTTTGTAGACAGTTTAAACAGTTTACAGCAACTAATAAACAAAGTTAATGAAGTAAGGGACAGATTTGGACTACAAGTAAACTAACTATATGGTCATCAGCAAAAATAAAATTAGAGACGTCCAACTGCTTATCAAGAATACACCAGTGGACCGAGTAAAACAGTTTACCTATCTTGGAACAATAGTAAACGAACAATAGGATAAATCACAAGAAGGTGACTCACTACGGAGGTGAATCCTGGACACTGAAGCGATGAGGAAAAAACTTGAAGCCTTCGAGATGTGGCTATACAGAAAAATCCTAAGGATATCATGGACGGACAAGATAACCCACAAGACTGTACTACGAAGAATGGGGAAAGAAAGGTAGGTGATGTATACCATTAAAAGGAGAAAATTAGAATATCTCGGACGTATAATGAGAAACGGCACTAAATATAGATTACTGAAAATAATCCTTCAAGGCAAAGTATTCAGAAAGCGAGGAATTGGGAGAAGAAGAATATCATGGTTAAAAAACCTGAGGAAATGGATCTCCACAACAACAACTAATATATTTAAAATATCATCATCATCATCATCATTGGTGCTACAGCCCTATAAAAGAGCCTCGACCTTCCCAAGTCTATTACGCTAGTCAGTTCTATCCATTGCCAACTGTTGCCAGTTTGCTGCGCCTATTTGTCTACCATCCTCATCTACACCATCCCTCCATCTCAGTTTTGGTCTACCCCTATTTCTACTTCCCACAGGTTGTGACATAAGGATTCTTCTAGGAGGGTTGTTCTGCTGTGTTCTTGCCAGATGTCCTGCCCATCTTAGTCTTCCTATTTTTATAAAGGATACTACGTCTTTACCACCAAAATATATGTTTATATCTGTGATATATCTCGTAGTTGTACCTCCTTCTCCAAACACCATTTTCACAGATGCCACCAAATATTCTTCTCAGGATCCTTCGTTCAAATATAAGCAGGAGATTTTCATCTGCCTTGGAAATGGTCCATGTCTCCGACCCATATGTCAACACTGGTTGTATAAGGGTTTTGTATATGGTTATTTTTGTTTTTTGGCTTAAGTTTCTGCTTCTCATATGTCTACTCAGTCCAAAATAGCATTTGTTTGCTAGGATTATTCTTCGCTTGATTTCTTCCGTCATGACGTTCTCCTTGGTGATCAAGGAGCCTAAGTATGTGAATTTGTCCACCACTTCAAAGGTAGAATTATCAACCGTGAATTGGTGGCCAATGTTTCTGGCTCTATTGTTGGGTGTTGATGCCATTATCTTAGTTTTATTTTCATTTACTTGCAGGCCCATATTTTTTGCGGCGTTTGACAAGGTGGTATACATTCCTTCTAGCTTGCGTGTTGTGCGGGCAACTAGATCAACATCATCTGCATATGCCAAAATTTGGGATGATTTATTAAAAATGTTTCATCTGCTCTCTATTTGGGCATCCCTGACCGCCTTTTCCAAAGCTATGTTGAAAAGGAGACACGCCAGCGCATCTCCCTGTCGCAGCCCAACATGCGTTTCAAACGCCTGTGATTGTTCGCCCTGTATTTCGACTTTGCAAACAACTTTACGCATTGTAGCCTTAACCAATCTTATCAGTTTATCGGGGATGTGGAATTCATCCATGGCTTCATACAATTTATTTCTTAGGACACTATCATAGGCCGATTTAAAATCTACGAAAAAATTGTATGTGTCGATATTGAATTCATTGGTTTTTTCCAGTATTTGCCTTAGCACAAAGATCTGGTCTGTTGTTGATCGACCAGGCCTAAAACCACTTTGATATTCGCCAAGAAGCTCCTCTGAATATTCACTCAGGCGACCATATAAAGTATCAGTTAATCAAATAATTATAGCCAGAATGATCGCCAATATTCGAAACGAATACGTACCAAAAGAAGAAGAATATTTTAGAGAAATATATTGTCGCGCTGGTACGGCAAAACTATTGATTTTAGAGAAAACATTGTAAATGCATAAATTGTAGGAAATTTTCTCCAGCTTAATTTTGTACCTATATGAAATTTTTTTCAACCTGTTCTTGTGCCACCTATCATGTTCAACATCTAATCAGTAGAAATAATCAACTGAGCCTTGGAAAAACTACCAAAATAAGAGTCACGAATGATCTGGTGTTGAGTAGGATTAGAAAGGGCAAGAAAGTTTTGAACATCAAAGAAAAGAAATTGTCACCACACAGTATTTACAATATCTCACACATTATGAGAGACCAACATTATAGCTTGCTTTAAATAATAATACAAAGAAAATACAATAAAAAATCTAGGACGGAGACGTAATTATAGTTCAGCAAATTCAAATGGATATAAAAACGGGTAGGAGCTTTCACAGAAAAGACATAATGAACCTTATTACTACTTATAAAATGTTAAAACTTAGATTTATAATGTTAGTACAAAAAAGAATTAACGTTTAGCGGCTTGTATATAATTCGAGGTGAATAAAAATTTAATAGCTATTTCATTATTAAATCATTCTGAATCTTATTTAATTTATTAGTGTTTATTTCTTTTAAAATCATTTCCTTTTTTCATAAAAAGTGACTGTACTAATTTCACGGTACTTATCGGTTACATAACTCGAAAAATATGAAAAATGTTAAAGCTAATCATTGATACAGTTACATTCTTTGTATAATCTATCCGACATGCCAATTAAGGGCATATTTAAACGATACACCTGTGTTTGGAATAACATCAAGTTTAATGTTTAATGAGCACATACTTTCATTAGACTTGATGGTATAATGATCTTTTAATTGAAAAATTAACTACTATATCGGTAACGTCGGTAAAAATTGAGATACTTGACATTTCTAAAATGATCTGTTTTTATGATAGTATCTATCATTTTTATTTTAATGCCCATTAAAACAGACAGTATAATGTACTGTTTCTTTTAAGTTCTTGCGTAATAGCTACTTTTTATTGATAAAAACATAAAATTTAGTATTTCGTTAGATATTTTTATAGTTAATAAATAAGTTTTTAAAGATTTAGTACCATCGCGGTAGGTCGAAGATTATTTCATTTGCCTGAATTTAAATTGCAAATAACTAAGTACAAAACCTTTGTTTATTATATGAATATACTCATTTGGAGAGTATCAAAACTTCACGCACTGGTATTCTACCAAAGACAATATTTTTTAATATCTTATATGTGAATTAATTCTTAACAATCTATTTTTTTTCATTAGCTAGCAGCAAGCTGTCAGCCCATAACCATACAATTTGTAATGTTTTGAACTTACTAGAGGTAATGGAGATATATCAAAGGTTATGGAAGAACATAAAAATCGTCTTACACTAGTAATTGAAGATTTCAATGCCAAACTGGGTAGAAAACTAAACAAAGAAGAAACTAAAATAGGAGATAGTCGGATATGGTCAGAGAAATGATAGAGGTGCTACTTTGATGAACTACCTAGAAGAAAAGCATCTATACGCAATGAACTCCTTTTACAAAAGAAGCCCCAACGAAAATGGACATGGATCAGCTCTAATGGATCCACAAAAAATGAGATCGACTACATACTGTCCACGGAACGATATATCATTAAATATGTAACAGTTCTTAACAGATTTACAACAGGTAGTGATCACAGAATGGTCAGAGCAAAAATTAGTATTGACGGTAACTATGAAATGAAAATAAAAATAATTAGAAACTGGGATCTAGTAGATAGAAACAAACTAGGGCAATATAAAGAGATATACAAAGACCTATTAAAAGAACAACTTACCCAAAAATTAGACAGTGATGATAAAGATATAGACGAAATAGACAACATACTTACAGCAACGATGATTACATCAGGAAAAGAAATAGCAAAAAAGGATATAAAAAAAACTATATATCGACAGATACAAAGAAGCTTATGGATAAAAGAAGGAAGCTGAACAAAGAAGGCAAAAGGAAATCTATAGAATATGTAGAAATCAATAAAACAATAAACAAAATGATAAAAGAAAATAAGAGAAATGAACAAGAAATAAAAATAGAAGAAGTAATATAGAACAACAAAAATATGAAATGCTTAAGACCGAAATTAGGTAAGTGTGAAATAAACAAAATAAAAGATGTAAACGGAGTAGAAACAAACATTAAAGATGACATCATAAATATAATCCACCATTTCTACTCAGAATTATATAAAACAAAAAAGGAACCACCAGGATCGGACAAGATGAAATAGAACAAGTTCAGGATTATATATATCTGGGTCAAACTATAAAACTTAACAAAGAAAACCAAACAGCAGAGATAAAAAGACGAATTAGACTGGCATGGGCGGCATTTGGCAAACTAAGCTATATGCTTAAAAACAAAAGATATCCACAGCATCTTAAAACCAAAGTATACAATCAATTCGTACTCCCTGTGCTCACTTATGGTTCCCAAACGTGGACATTTACAAAAGCGAACATGGACAAAATCATAAAAACCCAAAGAGCGATGGAAAGACAAATGTTGCACATAAGACTAATGTATAAAAAGAGAAACGAATAGATAAGAGAGAAAACAAAAGTGAGGGATGTTAGACAAGAAGTTGCAAAATTGAAATGGAGATTTGCCTTACACAATATAAAACAAAAAGAAGACCGATGAAACAAAATTCTTATAAGTTGGAGATCGTGGAAATATAAACGAAGCAGAGGAAGGCCCCAAATGAGATGGGCAGATGATATCAAGAAGCACGTGAGCTCTAGGTGGATGACTGTAGCGACAGACAGAGAAGACTGGAAAAGAATAGGGGACGCCTATGTCCAAAGATGGACCGAAGAAGGCTAATTAGATAGATAGATAGGTAATGGATTTTCTAAAGAGCTATGATGTTGTAAATAGTTGCGTAGATCTAACTGCAAGGATGTACGGGAACGTTAAAGTGAAACTGAAAAAGTTCGACACATTTATGGTTCAGTATAATCGGCCAGGCAAAGTGGGTTAAAAATAACATAACAACTTAATTGGATAAACTATTTAAACAATAAGATATTTAATTAAAGAAGATTAAAATTGTGATCATATATCAAAATATAAAATTAAAAATTTAATATACCTAATAAATATAGTTAAACTTCTGGTTAATTCTAAATCTTAATATAATCTTGTATCCTCTCATAAGTTTATAATTAAGTTTAACGCTCTGTCCATAATATGTTCTCTTTCTTCATATTTATTTTCTACTTTTGTGACATTAGCGCAAATGTTTTTCCAATTTTCTAAAGTTTTGGAAAGTTTCCAGTTTTCAGTAAGATTTAGCTTCAGATGATAAGATGATACACGCAATTTTAATTTATCATGTTCTGCTAGAATTTTATCAATTAAATATGTTTTACAAAGTGGTTTGTGCATTTTTGCAATTATAAAGAATTCGGTCCTAATGGATTTTGCTTTTTGCTTTCTTTCAGGAAAAATTTGGAAGGGGTTTTAGGAGTACAATATGATCAGAGGCATTGTTAGCAATGCTGTTTAGCAATGTAGTTTAGACATTGTTGAGCAATATGTTTTTTCGGAGCATTAGGAATAATTTTTTCTCTTAACCATTTTATAAAATTTGTACTTTTCATTAAATCTTGGTAGCCTTTGACCTTTAGCTGCAGGTGATTTGAAACATTAATTTGATCATTGTATCGTCCCATGCTCTTGGTATGCTATGTGAACCATGAGTATATGTTTCATCAAAATGCATAATAGACCGTCCCTCGTGTTGGTAGTTTTTTTAAGTTTTCTTAAATATTCAATTAATTTTAATTTAATATCATACTTCTCCGTTAAAACTTTTCTGTTATATAAGGTTTTTGTCTATCTAAATCCTATACTTTAGCAACTTTTCTAAACGAGTGTATCTACAAAAATTCTTTTCATTGTAGGTCTTCCTTTGTGGATTGCAGTGTAAGAACAAATAATTCTTTAAATTATTTCCTCTTCAAACTCGTTAACGGACTTTTTGGAAGTTAAATGTTTGTTAATACACACAACGCAAAAGTCTAAGGATATTTTAATAATTTGACAATACCAATGACAGAAATTTCATGACCATATAAATTTGCTTGTACTATAATTGTTGATACAGACACTCACTTCTTATCAAAAAAAATTGTAAAACTGATAGCAATACGTGTTTTAGAATGTTTTTTATAAGGGACAAAAAAATCGCCATTTTTATATTTTGTTTATTTTTAATTTTAGTCACTTTATACCATTCTTGCTTAATAGGTGAGTTAAAGATATTGTCTTTTTACCATGCAACGACAACATTTAACGTTGGATGAGATGAATAGAGCCGTGAGACTCCTTCAAACTGGTATACGACAAACTCAAGTTGCTGACCAGCTGGGTGTCTCCCAAAGTGTCGTAAGTCGTTTGTGGCGTCGTTTTAGAGACACTGGGAGTCCAGCCGAGCAACATCCAGGAAGTGGTCGCTCTACAACCGTCGCTCAAGACCGATATTTAATTTTAAATGCCAGAAGGCAACCAAAAATTACAGCACCCGAAATGGTTAATGAATTACAGCTTGCACATAATGTAACAATTAGCAGCAGTACAGTGAGGAATCGTCTTCATGAAGCCAATCTTCGTAGTCGGTGACCACTGAGATGTCTACCTTTATCTAGAGGTAATCGCGCTGCAAAATTAACCTGATTTCAAGAGTTTCAGAATTGGACTGACAATGACTGTGCCACAGTTTTGTTTAGTGGCGAGTCTAGATATGGATTTCATCCAGATTATCGTCGGACAAGAGTTTGGAGACGACTCGGAAATGGAGAACGATTACGACATCTTCAAGAAGTGTGTACATACAGAGGTGGTACATTAATGGTATGGGGCGGAATCATGGTTGACGATAGAACTGACCTCATTTTCCCACGTGGCTTTCTCACAAGGCAGCAATATTTGGACACTATTCTTGAACCTGTTGTGCGCCCGTTTGCTGCTGCTGTTGGAGAAAATTTTTACTTTATGCATGATAACGCTCGGCCACATGTTGCGCATGTTGTAACAAACTGGTTGGATAACGAGGGTATTGATGTATTACTGTGGCCAGCACAATCACCGGACTTGAATCCCATTGAGCATATATGGGACATGCTCCAACGAAGAATTACTTCACATATGGGCAATATCTACAATGAATTTCAATTAAAAGAGCTTCTGATAGAACAATGGACACAACTACCTCAAGCAGATATTAACAATGTGATTCAAAGCATAAACAGTAGATGTAGAGCTGTGATAAACCAACGTGGTGGCCATACTTTATTTTAAGTTTATATTTCGTATTTTTAACACTTTATGATGGTATGTGAAAGATGGGTGATTTGCAATATATTTTTTTTCTCCAATTTTCTGTTTTTTGCAATTTATGGTTTTTGACATATTAAACAACAATTTAAACTACAAATTTTGTATTTCTTTTTTTTTCAGTTGATTACAGATAAACAAAATACGTCTATTTATAAAAATATCCCTAGACTTTTGCGTTGTGTGTAGTTTTTCGAGCTGATCTAAAGCGTTCATCAGGAGATTTTTTATATGGATCTTGAAAAATATGTTTCACCGTGTTGACAAGATTTGGTCACTCTTTCCTGCAAATTATTTTTGGGTATAGTTAGGGATTCTTGTTCCTTTTCTTTTTTCATTAACTGAAATACATTGCATATAGTTTGCCGACCCTGGCTATGAATAACTTTTCTGGAACTACTCATGTTTCCACGTCTTATAAAAACATAAATTAAAAATTAGTTAACAAAGACTTATACAGTAAAGCTATAATTTTTTTGATTTGATTTTAAATACCATTTAAAAACAACATTTCTATTATTAAAGTTAACAAAATATAATTAATTAAATTTTAATTTATTAAAAATATAATAAATATTATTGTCTATAAAAGTCATTGAATGTAAAATCCTCCGGCATATCTATGGAGGAGTACAGGACGGCGGATTATGGCGTAGACGCTATAATTTCGAACTTTACCGCCTGTACGACAAACCTGATATTAGGTCCATCAAAATAAACCGGCTGCGGTTGTTAGGTCACATAGAGAGAAAGAATAGATGGAGTGAGAAGGAGAGGCAGACCCAGAGCACGATTTAAGGATCAGGTGGAGGAAGACTTGAGAATGTTGGGAGTACGAAACTGGAAAGCCAAGGCGAAGAATAGGAGAGAATGAAGACTTATCCTTAAACAGGTCAAGACCCACCATGGGTTGTGGAGCCAATGATGATGTTGATAAAAGTCATTAAACTAAAAATTAAAACTAAAAACTATAATAATTAATTAAAAAAAAAAACAAATTTTACTGCACTATTAAATAAAAGATAGCTGCAGTAGAAACAACCTGAACGAAGAACTATCATAGAATGAAATTTAACGGCTCAAACTTGTAGAATGATTAGTACAACTTATTTCAGACGTAAACTTGTGTTCTGCGTCGATATGACACATAAACTCTTTAGAAAATCCATTACCTTTACCTCTTTTTCGACTCTGTTCAGGCGAGACAATTCCTATTTCTTGAACTCATTTGTGGGACCTTTGTAACAAGCTAGCAACTTTATTCCAAGAAATGTAAGGATTTTCCTATCTTAACATTTATTTTTAATGTACTTATATATCCACTTTATGGTGCAAAGTCACATTTACAAAGGATATAAAAAATATATACCGCATGTGATAAGCAGGAATATTACAAACATTAAAAATACGCAACAGGATATAGAATGAATGCAATGCTATATCTTCCAGCTTAGTCATAAAAAGGATACTGTCATAAAAGACATGGAGAAAATACTAGAATAATATTAGATTCAGAGATAAAACGTATTACCCAAAACATAATACAATATGCACTCAGAAAAATGAGAAACCCGTGAGGCAACTAAATAATAACTAAAGCTATAAAACTCAAACTTTCCATCTTCGACAATAGTATGCGGAGAATAAGGTTCAACCACGAGTTACAATAAATATTACAAAGAACCCTCTACAGCAAATTATGCAAAAATACAAGGATTGCGCTGAGCAGGCCACTTTATAAGAATGAATAATAACAAGAACGCCTAGTGGAACGCTTAGTGCAACTATGGTGGAGCGTTCTCCAGTAGGGAAACCAAGGAATAGGTGGATAGACGAAGTGAGAACCGATTATTGAGGGTGGATGACTGTTATATAAACGAGTTTTATTGGCTGTTTTAAAAATACATACCATTGTGTCAATTATGATCGATTTAATGAGAAACCTCAATTATTTAATGGTTATTTTGTTGAGTTTCATTTGTTTCATCTTTTTCATATTATTTTACAAGTTCCAAGCTTCTGATGTGCCAGATTGGACTACTTTTAGAATTAATATTACAATTTAGAATTTTTTTTGTATATTACAACCATCAGATTGTAATATTACCTTGTAAAGTTTTCATAATATTTTATGTTTCGGAAAAACGTTTATTGGGTATCAAGATTTTATTTTTAACGTTAACGTTAAAACACTGTCGTACATCTAGCAGGTTAATATAAAACCGGTAACACAACTCATTTCAGTTTTAATTAGTTTATTAAATTACACCTTACTACCTACCATCTACTTAGAATGCATACATACGAGCACCTGACATAAAGGCAAGGTCGAGTGATATCATAACATACCCATAATGTCGCAGTTAGTTGTGCTGGTACAAAGTTTAACTACTAAAATAAATGTCATTGCTTTGTTGAAAGTTAAAAACAATTTTAAGTACCAATGAATAATGAAAGTTGTTTCTCTGTTCTAAATTATCAATAAAATGTCTATGTGGCGCACGTTTTAACAGTGCTTCTGCCACGTGTTAAAAATATATTAAAGTAAGAAGTAGAAATGAAGTACCTAACAAAGATATAAAGATATAATATTTAACATATTTAATACAGAGTCATAAAAAAAACAACATTTGTGTATACAATATTTTCTTCTGTTTCGCGTGAATCCTTATGCCTTTCAGAGTTGGATTGTTTATTTTTATGTTTGTTGCTTACACATTTTGAACCAATTACGGTGCAGCCTCCCTTATTTCAATGTTATTCTATGTTCTTATTATTATTCGACGATGTCTTAGTTATTCGTTGTTCTAATAATTTGCGCTCATTTGCGCCCATATATATATATATATATATATATATATATATATATATATATATATATATATATATATATATATATATATATGCTGGGTATAGTAAAAAACCATGATGTCAAGTCAGAAGTGCACCAGCTCATACTTTATATTTACTTGGATTATATGCAAAAAGTTTATTGTTTTAAAAATTTAATATCTGTAGATGACAATTGATTGGATCCCCCGACGGATTGCCCCGGACAAATTTACTAATAGTAAATATATAAGCCGCCTTAGGTTAATGGCGTTCGATTGGTTAAGGAGATGGACTCGAAATGCGTTAGGCCCTGTCTGAACAAGTTCAAATCCTGCCACAGAGTAATGTTTTATAGAAAACTAACTAACTTACAGTTTTTAAAGCAATTTTTGCCCCACCAACAAAAATTACAAGCTGCGGAACTGAAATATCTTCAGAAGGATTTCTGAAAAGGCCATAATGAATAGATAAAGAAATGAAGAAATTAGACTACAGCTAAATCAAGAACCTCTACTGGAAAAAATTGAGTGGAAACAGCAGACTATTAAGAACATCAGATGAAGAAAAATCAAAACAATTTAACTAAAAAGATAATAGAAGCAAAGAGATCAAAGGAAAGAAAAATAGCGGGCCAAGGAAAAAATTAATAGATAGAGTAAACGAAATTGGACAAAAAAAAAGAGGAAAAAGAAATATGATGAATGTATGCAGACCAAAAAAACTGGAAGAAATATGTAAGCATATAAGGAAATATTTCCAGTGGTTATCGATCTACCAAAGTTTAAAAAAAGTGTAACAGTAGGCGGTACTGTAAGTTAGCGCGGAGCTTCATACCATATTTTCTGTATTTTTAAAATTTAAGTAATATATTATAAATAAAAAAAAGTAATTTTATTATTTTTATTTTTTATATTTTAAACAAATTAAAGAGCAACCAAAGAGCAACTCAAGACCAACTGACCAACAGTGGGAGATATTTTGAAATATACAACTGTGAAGATGGTAAATCTAAATTACGAAGAGATATGGAGAGTGTAATCAACGCCAACTATAGATCAATTGAACCTAAGTAAGCTAGTTTTGTAAATTATTAAACAATAAAATAGTAATGTTAATCAAAATATGGATTTAATAAATTCTTAATGGGTATACTCAGTGCAGGAACAGCCGAGCTGGGTCCTCCACGAAGTGAAGGTACAATAAAGTTTTTTAAAAATAGGTTTAAATTTAGTACAATTAAGTATTAACACAGATAGAGTTTTCATTTGCCTCCTTTGTAATTTCCAAATCTTCCAATAAATCTAACTCCAAGTAATTTTACTTTCTACTAATGACATGTAAAATAGATGAATGTTGACCAAAACTTGAAGACTTTGGTCTTTTCAAATGACTGAATTTATAGGTTAGTTTTGAGATGATTAACAAATAATAACGATGAAGTTTCAACATATAAGCTGGGTTTAAATTAAATTAAATCAAACTAAACTAAACTAAATAAATAGGAATAAAATAAAACAAATTAGAGTAAAGTGGAATAAAATAGAAGAAAATAGAATAAAATACAATAAAGAGGCATTAAAATAAAATAATTAATTAGAATAAAATGAAATAAAGTAGAATAAAATAGAATCAAATAGAGTTAAACAAAACAAATTTAAATAAAATTCAAATAAAATAAAATAAAATAGAATAAAATAAAATATAATAAAATCAAATGTTAAATTTGGCGAATATTAACATACCCGCAGTATATACTGTATATACCATGTTTATTTTTTCTATCTGAATATATTCGTTGTATCCTCCCCTTTCATTTGCTATGTCGCATGTTAGGATTCGTTTAGTTTTTTATTTTGTATTCAGCCAGCGGCCCTCTTTAAGTCAATAAATTAAAATTTGTGTTTTAGTTAAACTATTTTTACGCATAGTGCCCTATGACATCTCGTATGTAACTATAGGTTCATTATTAATGAAGACAATGTGTAATGTTCTTTGGGTAGTCGCTTTGTTTGTTTTTTCTATCTTAGTATATTCGTGATACCCTTCCCTTTCATTTAACGTATCACACGCCTCAATCGGACCAAACATATTCGCTACCGCCTCTCCTTTCGAATGATTCTATTCTATCCCCATCACAAAACGCTAAAAAATTATTTAATTCTACATAATTCTGTTTGAGACTTGATTCAATTTTATTTAATTCTATTTACGTTTATCTAATTTTATTTAATATTATTTAGTTATTTTATTTTATTTTGGTAAAGCGTGGACCTTTGTTAAACGTCATTTTATTTTTATAGTAGGTGTATGTTTATCTTACCTTACAATTACAGTAACCTATATTTTTAGCAATTTTCGAAAAAATTAATTAATTGAGATTTCTTTAAATTATTTTGTATAAAATTTTATCTTAAAAATATTATTAAAATTAATTGTTAATTTTAATAATATGTAATTAAGTAGTATTATTAATTAAACGTATCGTTTTAAGTACAAAATATGAATGAAATGTCAGATGTCGGTAGTTTAGATTTTCATTCATAGATGGCGCTAGGTTTTAAGTCTTAAATAACGTAAAGTTTTATAATAAATTTTACCTTAAAAACATTATTAATTATATTAATATATAATTAATACATGACCGGAATATAACCTGTCACTGTCATCACGGCCTTTTATAGAAATAGATAGCATAATACATATAATTATGAACATGATACTATGACTAACAAGATAGGATCTTCCCGTAGCACAAAATCGGTCGTGTTCGCGCATGTCGTCATTGGAAAGTAGAATTTGAATTCTTGTTAAAGTTAAATGGGATTTTTATGCATTCTGTGATGAAATTATTCAATTAGCAAAATAATAATATTAAATAAAGGTTTAATAATTACAATAATCGTACACAAAAGGATATCTCCAAACTATTTATTAAATATTATTTATTGACATATACAAAAAACTGACATTACGAACGTGCAACTCTCCAATTACGTCACGACTTATGCGCAATATCTTATCTTCTTAATCATAGTATCATGATTATGAAGATAATAATAAGAACCAAACATGAAATTACACGGTTACAACTTACAACAATTAGATTATATCTTAAACGAACACACATGATACAGGAAGAATGCGTACTTAAAAAATAATATACATATAAGTTACATGTATAAGAAAATTAATTTCTATCTGAAACAAAGTTCGAACAAAGAATCGACTTGGTAGAAATATTTTCCTCAAGAACATATTGTCACTTTAAACTGTACTTGAAGCATTTTACATGCCTTAAAACAAGACAATGTTAGTACTTATATTGTAAACTACAAAGCGTTCCCGGTATATTGCTAAATTATTGTTCTCTTACCCTCCATGTTTGGACTTTATGGGTAATTTCTGACGAAATTGCTTTCGGCAAGTTTATATTCCCTTTTCTCAAAATTTTTGTAATAGTCTCTTTATGGGTTGTAACGAAATATTTTTTCAGGGTTCTTCTCGATGCGTTTCTTTATACTTCTTAGTTCCTGAAAGTTTGATACTTTTACTGCTTCGTGCAGGAAAAGTTGTAACAAGGGCGGAATTGCAAAATATCACGGAGATACGAATTTTATGGTGTTATTTTCTGCTAATAGTTGTAAAAATGTAAGATTTTTATTAAACGAAGTCACTGTTTAAGTTTTTTCGAATACACATTTTTAGTCAAGATAAACATGACACTTTAATTTAAATTTACTAATATAATTTACGTTCCTCATAAAAATATTCATAAAGGAACCTGGATGATACCTGGTACTAATAAATTTAATCAAATTGATCACATATTAATATCTAAGCGGTGGGCAACCTCCGTAACAGATGTTAGAACATATAGAGGCGCAAATTGCGATTCGGACCATTTCTTGGTTATATCGAAGATAAAACAAAGAATATCAATGGTAAGAAAAGAGAAAGGCGCCAAACAAAGAAAATGGAATACATATATGTTTAAAAATCCTAAAAAGAAGAATGAGTACCAGCAGAAAATAAAAGTAATATTAAGTGAAAGAGGAGAACAAAACAACATTGAAGAAGAATGGAATATCATCAAAACGACAATTACAAATATGGCAAAGGAAACATTAGGTGAAACCTCAAGCCAAAGAAACGAGGAATGGTTTGACCAAGATTGCCAACAAGTAATAAATAGCAAAAATATAGCTAGACAGAAATGTCTACAAAGGGATTCCCGATCGAATAGAAAGGCATATGAAGAACTCAGAAAAGATGCAAAGAAAATATGCAGAAGGAAAAAGAGAGAAATGTTGAATAGAAAAATACAACAAATTACAGATTATAATAACAGAAGAGAGGCTAGAAAATTTTACAAGGAAATCAAGCAATGCACCCAAGGATACATAACAAGATCAACAGTTTGCAAGGACAAAAATGGGGCAATTATCAGCGAGAAAGAGGAAATAATGAAAAGGTGGAAGGAGCATTTTCAAGAGCTGTTAAACCCAGAAAAAGAACAAAACGAAGATGAAGAGATAATTCACCACACAGCAGAACAACTAGTTGAGCAACCAACATTGGAAGAAACGATAAACGTCATAAAACATCTAAAAAATAACAAAGCACCTGGCACAGATGGAATAACTGCAGAACTGATAAAGAATGGTGGACATGCGCTATGGAGGCGTATCCATAAACTAATCGACCGCATATGGACACTAGAAGTCATCCCAGAAGATTGGAAAGTGGGAATCATACTTCCTATGTACAAAGGGGGAGACAAACGACTCTGCAAAAATTATAGGGGCATAACAGTTTTAAATGTCATCTACAAGATATTATCAGGAATTATATATAGCCGCATGGAATCGTTTTCGGAGGAGATTATTGGTGAATACCAATGTGGCTTCAGACCAAAGAGGTCAACTATTGACCAAATACATATGTTAAGAGGTATACATGAAAAATGTGTTGAATATAACATACCTATTTACAACTTGTATATCGATTTCAAACAGGCGTTTGATGGAGTAGATCGACAAAAGATGTTAAAGCAACTATCTATGTTAGGGATACCCAATAAGTTGGTTAAACTTATACGAATGACTCTGGAGGGTTCCAAAGCTATGGTGAAAATAGATGGAGATATGACGCAGGCCTTTGATATTGAAAATGGAGTTAGACAAGGGGATGCCTTATCAACAACACTTTTTAATCTAACTTTAGAAGCTGTTGTTAGAAAACTGGATATAAACGGCTGTATTAATACAAGATCAATGCAAATATGCGCATATGCGGATGATGTTGCCATAATAAGCCGCAACAAAAGTGTATTAAGCGAAAAAGTTATAGAACTGAAACGAGAAGCTGCTACGTTTGGTCTATATATAAATGAAAGTAAAACAAAATATATGGAGTGCACAAAATCGAATGAACATGAGAATCTGAAGGTAGACAACCATACCTACAAATATGCCTCCACTTTTCCCTACCTAGGCTCAATAATAAATGACAACAACAATATCAGTCAAGAAATACAAGCACGGATTCTTAGCGGTAATAAGTGCTTTTATGCATACAAAGACTTAATGAAAAGTAAGTTACTGAATCGTGAGTCTAAGCTGAGAATCTACAAAACAGTAATTAGACCAGTGGTCACATATGGATGTGAAACGTGGACCCTCTCAACCACTGATGAAAATCAACTGAGAATATTTGAGCGCAAAATACTAAGGAAGATATTTGGACCAACCCAATGCAGCGATGGTTCGTGGAGAATTAAAATGAATCACGAGCTGGATGAACTAATGCAGAGCGCAGATATTGTCAGATTTGTAAAGTCACAAAGACTAAACTGGCTTGGTCACCTAGAAAGAATGCCAGATAATCGAGCTGTAAAAGTAGTCCAGAGATGGAAGCCCCAAGGAAACAGAACAAGAGGAAGGCCCCGTAAAAGATGGATAGACGACGTAGAGAGGGATCTTAAAACAATGAACATCAGGCAGTGGCGAAGGAAAGTATCCGACAGGGCAGAATGGAAGAACATTGTTAAGCAGGCCAAGACTCACAAAGGGTTGTAGCGCCATTAGAAGAAGAAGAAGAAGAATATAATTTACGTAAAAAACACACACTTTGCAAATGCAGCTGAAGTATTGAATTCCTGCGATATGAGTCGTCTCAATCTGAAACCATCGACGTACTTTAGGAATTAATTTTACGTTTTAAATCCAAATTAACTATAACTAAGTACGAAATTCAATAGGATTGTAAGCGACTCATTTTCTAAGTGTCAGTCCCAAACATTCGTGGAGACCGGTTAAATACTGTTTTATTTTAAATATTGTATTTATATGGGATTAAACCATTGTTTCTTCTTAAAGTTCCCTCTCCTAAATGGACGTTGAGTACTACAATGCAAATTCTTCTTTGTCTTCATCTGTTCAAAATTAAGTCCCGTCTATTGTCGGATGTTTCTTAGCCACGATAGTCTTTTCCTTCCTAGTCCCCTCTTCACCGCGATCTTTCCTTTTACTATTAGTTAAGCATATTGAAACTTATTATTTCTCAATATGTGGCTTAGGTATGATGTTTTTTTTTAACTTTCACTGAGTTGAAAATTTCTCGTTCCTTGCCTATTCGCTGCAACACTTCTTCGTTTGAGGTTTGCGATGTTCATGAAATCTTGAGGATTCTCCGGTAGGTCTACATTTCAAAGGCCTTCAATTTATTTACCATTGGTGTGTAATGAAGGGTCCACGTTTCAACTGCATAGAGAGAATAATCCACAATTGATCGTTTTACGTATATTTTTAACACTTAAAAAATATAAATTAAGAATTTAAAAATTGTTAACGTATAAATGTTATCATTGCGGTTTTATAACATCCAATTTGACAGGTCAACAGATCATAAGTCTGGATATGTTGAGTACTCGAGGTAATAGCATAAGTTTCCTACTCCTATATGTTTTACTTTTCATACATATATTTTCAGCTGTAATAATCAATTATTTGCATTCGCAAAGCGTTTGATAAATCATTTGAAATGAGTAATGAGTATCATGAATTTATCTTTGAAATGGATTAAATTTTACTGTTTTCTGTGGAGTTTATTTAATTGCTTGTCAAATTTAACGTGATACTTGACCGATTTGAAATTAGGCTCCACCCACGATGCGCATTCGACCACAACACAATTCGTCCTTATTATTTCTTGGCCCTTCGAAGTGCAAGGTACTTGTATAGTCTGCGACAAAGTTTGTTTTATTTTACTTATATTTAAAGTTACTGTGTTGAAGAAATATCGTATTACAATAGATTTGACTTTTTAAATAATTATTGTTAAGTATTTTAAATTATAAACATGGATTTTCATTCAAAATTAGAAGGCAAAGTCTTGTCTGAACAAACGAGGGAGGTAATAGCAAATGTAATTATTTTTATGCAGAGAGAAGCGATGCAAAATCCGCATGTTAAAGATTTTAAAAAAGTTCAAGAGCACGCTTCCTTTGCAACGGGAGTAAGTATAGCCACTATAAAACGGATCTCTCGTGAAATGAAAAATACAGAAGAAGGTGCTTCTACATCATTTTCGACGCCTAACAAAAGAATGAGATCTACCCCACAATCCAACTTGGGCGATTTTGACAGAGGTTTACTTCGGCGTATAATAATAAATTATTATGTCACGGAAAAACGAGTTCCTACATTGCGACATATAACAAAAAAAATTAATGAAGACAATATTTATACAGGATCGTGAAACTTTGAGCAAAGTGATGAGAGATATGGGATTTCGATGGAAGAAAGCGAAGAATAACAGGAAAATCCTAATGGAAAACCCGATACACAAGTGCTCCGGAGGAAGTTTCTCAGAAATATTAAACAATATAGGGAAGAAAATCGGCCCATAATTTACATGGATGAAACTTATATTCATTCCTCTCATACCCATGACAGATACTGGGGAGACAATACCACCGAAGGTTTGCACAAGCCAGTGTCCAAAGGGCAAAGGCTGATTATTCTTCACGCCGCGCCGGCGGCCAAATAGGGTTCATAAAAAACGCATGTTTGACATTTCAATCTGGTACGAAGTCTGGAGATTATCATAGCGAAATGAACTATAATAATTATAAAAAATGGATTCATGAAAAACTTATTCCTAATATACCAGCCCGTAGTGTATTGGTTATAGACAATGCATCATACCACAATGTCCAAGTGCAAAAATGTCCCACTATGGGGTGTAGAAAAGACGAAATGAAGGAATGGTTAACACACATATCTCTGTAGGAGCTGGGTTGTACGCTTGTGTGTGTGTGTGTGTGTGTGTGTGTGTGTGTGTGTGTGTGTGTGTGTGTGTGTGTGTGTGTGTTTTTATTTAAAATAAAAATTATTCTTAGGCTATTTTCTTATGGCATAATATTGTAATTTACTATTTTTATTGGGAATAAGCCACAATTTTAGTTTAAAATAAGTTTATTTTGAAGTTTCGAGTTCCACTTTGGAAATCGTTAACTCAAAATACGAAATACCAATAAATTAAACAAATTTTATTTTTGTTATTTGGTAAAAAAATTCTTCTAATAATCTTATTTTATCTGACTTATTCATATTGACAACTCAGTCACTATTTGAGATTATATTTTATACGATATATTTCTAAAAAATCTCTTTACAAAAATACAATATTCGGGAAAGTTCATAAAGTTATACAGTTTAGTACCTAAATACCGAATGTTGACAGCCATCCCAACGGGGCTGGTATTATTCTATTGTAAAGAAACAGATTAAAATATTTATGACTTACTAAAATTTAGAACTACTGTTCTTTTATTCTTATACAGTTTACTGTAACGCAAATGTAAAGCTTTCATCTCTGCCAATATTCCTTTTATAAAATTATAGAACGAGACATTTATAGAAGTGTTCGAAAAAACTGCCGCTTCAACATAACTGAATGGTCAATATTAATGAATCAAATAAAATATAATTATTAGAATTTTTTTACCGAGTATCAAAACAAAATATTTTGTAATTTGAGAAAAAATTCCGAAGGAAAAATTGAAACGTCAAAATAACATACCATATAGACATATCATAGAAGTTCCATTAATAAATAAGGTCACTCTCTATAAACTTGTAGTATTTTATTTTTCACATGCACCATTTTCATGACTGCGTTGTGTAAGCGTTTTACAATTAAAATATTCGTTCAGGGTTAGATAAAGTGAACCTGTTTTTGATTTTCTTTTGGAAACAATTTTCCCTTAATGTTGAAAATAGCTATCGAATAACTTTCCTTGTCGATCATGGACCGTTAAGTTTATTGCCAACCATACAATATCTTAAAACTACGACCAGAAAAATAACGTTCGACTGGATATTGCCCATAAAGTGCAAACATGGTAGGTCAGAGAGCAAGAACTTTACGAGATATATTTTAAAAGCAGTTTAGTGAGACGAAGACGTACAAGTTGCATTGTGTAGTAAATGTATGTTATCAGACCCAAAGCATTTCTCCATACAGCGAGAATTTGGGCTTCGATCTCCCCTAAAGGCGTTTACTGAATAGGATAAAGGTGTATAGGTAAACAGGATGGTGGATTTGTGCAACTGTGAAATTAATTTTTAGATTTTTTAGATTTCTAATATTTAGAAATAACAGACAACTTTTAATAATTCTAATTTATTTTTTTACACTATGCTCGGACTATCAGTAACTTGGGAACTAGAATTATTAAATTAAATACTTGTACTTGTTTGACAAAAATTATAATAAATATTCAACGAGACCTCCACATGCATGAACACATCCATTGATACGACGAATCCCATTGTTAGTGATGTCATAGTTAACTAAATTATGTGGGATAGTTTCTGAAGCAAAAAAAATTCGTTCCCGTAATTCAGCTTCTGTTTCAGTTTTTTTCTCGGTTATCATGCACTAACGATTTCAGATGTCCCCAAAAATAAAAATCCAGTACATTGTATTTGGGACTTCGTGCTGGCTACAGAATGGGTCCATTCCTACCAATCCAAAAACGGGTAAAAGTGGCATCAAGAAGATTTTTAACAGCTCTGGTAAAATATGCTGGGGCTCCATCGTGAAGAAACCACATTCCACAGAATGTTTGCAAAGGCAGGTCTTCAAGAAACACCGGCAAAACATTTCGCAAAAAAATTATACTATGCCTCTCTATTTAGTGTTCTGGGCAATTCCTTGGTTAATTATTCCAGCCCTCAAATTTATGCTAAATTTTCGTTAAAAATTTGTCCTACATCTTAGATGAGGGTTTTCGTCATCCCATATGTGGCACTTATGAAAATGAATTTTTCGTCAAATATGCTCCATTCGCTCCAATCCAACACTTTAGATGGAAATTTAGGTTCTCTTATGAGTTTATATTGAAACCACCTACATAATGTTATTCTGGTTGGTGGAAATCTTGTAGCTTTGATGTAGAAGTTGTTTCCGAAATGTTCTATGAACAACGTTTTTCAACATTTGAACCATTTTTAGCCATCGTTCGTGTACTTACATTTGTCGTCTGTGTCAAAATGTCGTCTTCTACATTTAATCGATGTATACTTTTTGTTCTTTCCCTATTTTTGTTTTTCGGTACAACAGAACCCGTTACTAATAATCTTTGAGAAATATCCATAAAAGTTCGAGCATTAGGAGTTCGCCTTTTGGGATACCTAGGCACATAAATTTGGACATCTAAATTCTAAATTACTATTACACTGCGCTTCTCCATAAATAATCAACATATCACTCACGAATCGAAAACATTTTCGCGGTGACGCTAAACAGGATTGTTCCAAACTATCTGTTTACTAAAGTTGTGGCTGTCTACTTTTAGATTTTTGTACTGGGCATAGTTGATATATTTCTTTTTGCATGCCAAAATGTATTTTCGTTTTTTGGTCAAACGGTTGAATTTAGAAAGACTTTTTTGCTCTACATGGTGCCTTCTATCTATACTTTAGAGAACTATTTTTTAATACTCGAGCATAAAATTGTGGTTACAATTATTTTCAAGAACTAAAATAAAAAAAAAAATTCTCTGATAAAGTGAAACTAATAATTGTAATAAAGTAGTACCTCAACAAATAAAATTGTGTCAAACTTAAAAAGATTGTATTTTATAAATGTGACTCGCAATGATTTGCTATATTTTCCAGAATTTCAAATCCCTTTCGTCTACATGCCTTATCCGCCTCCTTCCTTGCCCTTTTCCTTTCCCCACATCTATCACCCCTTGGGGTAGTGCGACCCCTCTCTCCGTGAGTCAAAAAGACCGTATCTTATCACGGCTTGAAACCCTAATCCTACGTCTAAAATATGATTAATACCCGCGCTAACCCCCGTTTTTAGGAGCAGATTTTATCAGAAAACTAGCCGGAGGTTAACCCCCGTATATTTACGCATTTTATTTTCTATTCTCCGGTGTTATTCGCCATTGTCTAATAAAGATATTTGAGGTAATTGATACACTGTTAAAATATACACCATTTGGTTTTAATGCGCCAAGTCACGAACTTTAGTTTTATTTTTTTTATATATGTGTTAACTGATATTTATTAATTCCACAACTGTTTTAATGATAATAACAGCTTTCTATGGAAGGTTTGATATGGTAGAAAATGGCCAGTTTTAATATAATTAAAAAAATAAAAGAATTGACAAATACCAAAAAAAGGTGCATTATGGAATACTCGAAAGATGATTACGGTCAATAAAAATAAACTTAAAATTGTTTGACGATGATAGATATTTGCAAGAAGAACTGCAGAAACAGACAGGGCCAAATATTGTAATGGCAGAATTAGAACAAGCAATTAGGAATGCAAAGATCGGGAAAGCAGTAGGTCCATATGAGATACATGGTGAATTAATCGAATGCATTGATGATGGAACCCTGCACATACTCCGAAATCCTAAATACCAGGTGTAATCACCCAAGAATGGTTAGTATACACTTTTGTTATACTACCAAAGATACGCAACAGGATGTTCGCAATGCAGAACATTATTTTTAATAAGCCACACACTTAATATTTCGCATTTAGAGAAAAGTTTTTAGAGAAGCACTTTTCGCTTGAATGTGGCACAAAGATGTGTAGATATTAACCAGGATCTATATGCTTGGACATTTGATTGAGTAAGACATCAGAAACTTGTAGAACTGCTAAGAGAAAAAAAAATGATGACAGTCGAGACATACAACATACGTATCATAATTAATCTGTATTGGAATCAAAGACTTCTCATCAAAATTGACAACTATGAAACAGAAAACAAACATTATAACAGGCGTTCGATAGGAATGTGTGTTGCCTTCATTTTTATTTAACCTGTACAGCGAATCTGTTTTCAAGAAGCATATTTGAAGCAAGAGGGCGATATCGCAATACACGAAAAAATCTTGAATAACATAAGATTTGCAAATGTCGCAGTGATATTTAGTAACAGTCTATACTACGGTCATTCCCAATATAAGATTGAGATTACAGTTTCAGACTCCTGATCGGTGGTGTGTCGTGTCGTGGCAGCTTGTCATTGGTTAGAAATTAATTTTTAACTAATCGTCGAGAAAGTCGAATTTTGCATCAATTATTTTCGTTAAAACTGGTTCTAATCCTGACCGAAACTGGAATGTCTCTTGAGTCATCTCCATTCTTGTTGAGAACATCTTTAGTCGTTCTTGAAGGATCTTCTTAAACCCGCTGAAATCTTCATCGCGTTCTTCTAGTTGCTCACGTAACTGTTTCACTGAAAGTTCTACTAGCAGCATCTTTGGTCAGCACACTCGTACTTTCCAAATGTTTTTTCTATAGTTTATTTTTATGAACGAGAGAGTAATTAGCATAATTTTAACTGGTAGCTCCGACTACTCCATGGGCGTGCTCAAGATTAATTGAAAAATTACTTTGAATAATTGTAAAAAATAAATTAATTATTTCAGTGTTATAAAGTGTTATGTGTATGTAAACAAAAGTGACCTCTTTTATCACACACTATATTAGGACTGACTGGCCTACATTAAAAAGGGTTTTAAAAAATTCACATTTTTTTTAATTTTTAAAAATTACAAAAGAGAAAAAGAGTTTTTAAAACCGTCTAAGGTATGTTAAATAGATGAATAAAAATATTAATATAAAACTTACAGCTACTTGTTACAAATCCAAATCAGATTCAGAAGACGAACTTTCAGAACCAAGATTTATAATAACTGGCTCGATCATTTTATCAGTAATATTGTCCAGCTTCCACATTTTTTCCTCTTCTTTAATAGTGTGATTTACTGCCTTTTCACAGTTTTCAGGTTTTACATTATTTACGGCCTCCAAAAACAACTGTTTAACATCATGAATTTTAAAAGTGGTATTTTTTCTTGAAACTTCACTCTTTATCTGTGCCCATACCAGTTCAATCGGGTTTAATTCACAATGATATGGTGGGGATCTAAGTACTGTCATTCCACGATTTTTGGCAATTTCATCAATTTCGTATTTTTAAAATTTTTCTTTATGAATGGCACACAACGAATAAAGTTCCTTTCTTATAGATCCGGGATGGTACGTAATATTTTTTGAACTCAGCCAATTCTGCAAGTCTGTTTTTAACCACTTGGTTGTGGGCAGTCCTTCTATAAGTCTGGAGTGATAACTTGCATTATCCATTACTATAACACAGTTCTTAGGAAGAAGATCTATCATTTGTTCGAACCATTCTTGAAAGACATCAGCGTTCATGTCTTCATGGTAGTCACCGGTACGAGTTGATTCAAAAGTTAATAAACCACCTTCAACAAAACCGTCTGAACTGCCAATGTGTACTATTATCAGCCTGCGTCCCTTTCCTGATGGTGGGTTTAAACCAGTAGATAAGTTATTTACAAAAGCGTGCCTTTGACTTGTAACAGTTTCATCCTGCCAAAATTTATTTGACTTTCTGGGATTCTTTTTCCAGCGGAAGCCTATTTCTTTTAAAAGTTTCCATAACGTACTTCGACTCATTTCTGGGTAATCCTTATCATCTCGAACTGAGACAAGAACTTTATCCAATGTTGGAAATTCTTGTCTAAAGAAGAATTCATGCACTTTCCGTCGAAGTCCTTCTTTAAAATGATATTCTATTTGAAATTTTGGTTTCCCTGGAGCATTACGTGGCATTTGAAAACTACCACATTTCTCTTCTTTAATAACTCTGTAAATCGTAGATTTCCCAACACCAAGTGTACTGCTAACTAACTTACCGGTCTCATCAACACTTTCACATAAACGTTTGTCTGTAAATGATTTAAAACAATTAAATATTAATGTTTTTTCATTACCTGTTAGAGGACCAATTTTTCGGCGTTCACACGGCACTTCCAAATTTTCCATAACACTAGTATACACAATAAACTGCACCTTGCAACTGAAGTACCTACTTTTAGTGAACTGTTAAGAATTTTGAATACGCCACTTGGACCTTCCTTTATACAAAATGGAAAAACCCACTATCACATTTTCTGTGGAATAAGTTTAGAAGGTAATTATCTAGTCAATTACTGTCGTAGATTCCTGGAATTAAAGAATTAAATGTTTGATTGTTGAAACCCTTACTTCGTGGAATGCACTCATTTCAGATAAAATAAAACGTTTTATTTTATCTAAAGAACTAAACTTTATTTTGCAAATAGGCAAAGAATTAAACTTTATTTTGCAAATAGATAAAATAAAACGTTTTATTTTATCTAAAGAATTAAACTTTATTTTGCAAATAGGTAGGTACTTATTAAACTTTTATTGGTTATATATAACCAATAAAATAAACATCTTACATTTCTTGCAAATTCATTAGTACCTGTTAACCTCCATCACTCCGACACTGGCAACCTTATTTAGGGATTAGTAATCCTCACAACTATTGTATTCTATTCTGCTCCAACCTTTATACCTGGTGGTCATACTCAATTTAAAATTGTTTTCCTATATACTTCTGTAAACTTGTTGACAAATATCTGTTTTTCATTGAGTCACCCGTATCAACAGTTTAGGGATTTGCATACATAATTTATTGTTTTATTACTCTCTCATACATAAAAATACACTATAACAAAAATCACTACCTAACTTCGCGAATGTTCCCAACAATATTTTTTAAAAGTTCTAAAGTTTCTTGCAGAAATCATTGCTGAATTTATTTTTTAATTAATAATTTACCTCACACCGTAACACCACTGTAACGTGTTTAATAAAAATTTATTTTGCGAGCTGCAGTTATTAGAATATAGGTATAACTTTGTCACCATTGATGATACATTTTTAAGAACATAGTGTAAAAAGGTAAAAACATAATTAGCACTTTTCCATGCAGAACTGGTTGCTTACACAAAAAAGTTGTATTTCCGCAATAAGCGTTAAAAAACATCTCCTTTCTGTAGGCAAAAAAGTATTACGTAAAAAAACTCAAAATAACCAAACAGTATGAAATGCAAGACATTAATTTAAACAGCGAAAAGGAAGCTTTAGTCACAAAACCATTTAAAAATGTATCTGATTACGATTTATTTTGAATATTACTATCGAGAAATCACGAGCATCAAGATAAAAAGTGAGCTAGCAGCATACCTCTTAAATAGTAAGTAGGTACATCGTCCAGAATCACAAATATCTTAAACACGAGGAAGAAAGGGACAAATAAACACTATTTCTATGCCAGATACTAAATAATTATTTATTATAATAATTTGCTGCCAATATTATATTTTCAAAAGAAATTTTAATTGCATCTAAAAAACTGCTCGAAAATTTTTATCTATATATGCAACCACTGTCAGTGTACCCCCTCTTTTATGCCATTATATCCACAGAATTCTCCATAGTCTAATAGAGACGTTTTAGATAACGGGTAATTTAGGTAATTTGAAGGGCCCAAACTACAAAGTTATTGCGATTGTTAGTGGAGTTTCTTCAATTGTTTCGGGGCATGCTTGATTAGGGTAAGGGTTTAATTAATAGTTGAGGAGTGCCTACCGTTTGAGTTTCGGTAAAAGTGGGTGTAACAACTTTCAGTTAAGCAAACATCGTTAACGGTTTATCGGCTACATCAGCTTTTTTCCTGCGTGATAACCAAGGGCGGGTCATAGGATAAGCACAAAGGGAGCTGTTAAATAATTATCGAGGGAGAGTTGCTGTTGTATTAGTGATGTTATAATTAGTATGAAGTAATATATTACTTGTTTCAACTAATTATATATTTCCTAATCAATATGTTAATGCGTAAACATAACATTGACTTTTTACATTTGCTTTATTATCTACATAGAAAAATACAAAATTAATAAAATAAAACTTCTAAAATCACAGATGATACCTCTTTTTCTGCTTCTTGTTCTTACCTCAGACGACACACTACGTGTATCTGGCACTTGGCCGTGATAACTTTATTCTTAATCGAGTAATTTTATTATACTCCAAGAATAAGCCGTGTGCTCAAGAAAACAGTTACAATTTTTTATAGGTAGTTTGAAGTTTAAGAACTAAATTAGTTCTAGCTAGACAAGTTCAGATCCCTAAAGATACGGTGTTAGAGGCTGATAATATTTAGACCCTCAGTGTATGAAATTGTTAATCAATCTATAGCTACTACTGGTTCACTGAGAATAGGTAAGTGTATATGTGTAATTTATTTTAACACATGTATTCAAACTAAAAACCTAACAAAGGAATACGTAAATATATGTGAAAGTTAATTAATGATGAAAAATATTAAACATAAACATAACATAAACATAAACATTGAAAAAAAAAACAAGTGATAAAGTTTTTAGCCTTATCAGTTGGAGATTCCGGTTTTTATACTTTTTGTTTTTAAATTCACTAACAATCTAAAAATGAATATTTTAGCCGCAGTAAAGATCAAAATTTGGCGGATTGTGGTTCTTGACATTCTTTACGATTGGTTACGATACCTAGAGTACGGAGACCTGTACGATTTCTTCAACTTAGTGAGTTTTATAGGGGCCGTATAATGGGACTTCGGGAAGCTGGACTTTCTTTTCGGGAAGTTGCAGTTAGAGTGCCAAGAAGTGTAGACACCGTAGTTAGGTGTTGTCAGGCATGGCTTCAAGAAGGCCGTACGCAAAGAGCAAGGGGAACTGGACGCCGCCGTAGAACAACAGACCGTGAAGATCGCCGCCTAAGATTATTGGCCTTAAGAGACTGTTTCTCCACTACCAGCTCCATTGCAAATGAATGGTTTGCAGAACACGGAAGAGTATTTTATTAAAATAAAATCATTTAAACTGGGTGTTCGGATTTCTATGTCACTTAGTATATTATATTAGACATATGTCCTTATCTGCCGGGTTCTTGGATATCTTTTGCCTAGATATGCTGCAACTTGTGACTGGATACTCCTCCACTAATTTTGCAAGGAACACATACAATTCAGACGTACACTTACGTGTAACGGGTGCGATTGTTTCTAGCGAATCGAGATAACTTTTACACTTTCTCAATCGTGATAAGTACTTGTGATACACTACGAGATGAGACACGCGAGAATTTGTGCCTTCTGCACCACTAATTTGCAACTATCTTTCACGAGAAAGAAGATGCTCCGAGTTATTGTATCTTCTACGACGACTAGTTTGCTACTGTTGTATTGATGTTTTGTTTTTACGTGACTTGGGATAGTAAAAGAAATTTTGACGTTACAGATATCGGAATTTACTGCTATTGTCCTAACCCTAACGTACTGTACTACGCTACTTTACAGTATAAGGATTACCGTACTTTCCTGAAATTGGCGGCGGGTTCATCTGTTCTGTGGTTGGTGTGGATGCGTGTGATAAACTTATTTACCACGGAAACAAAAAAATAATTGAATGAAACGTAGAAAAATGTGTTAATAATATTTATTTTGTTAAATGTAATTAATTCTCGAAGGGACGGTATTTTTTGTATATTTATCGCGGACCGATGCAAATGGTGTCTCAATGATTACTCAAAACTAAAACTCAACACAGAACACGTGTTCTTTGTTTTTAAAAGCCAGGCCATAAACTTTTATTACCGGGCTGGTCGTTATATTAATTATTTCGTTTCCCATAAATGCAACGCCCTCAAAACATATTGAAAAAACACATTTCTATTTCTTATGTATATAAACCATTTGCGAAAATGTAATTTAATATGAGATTGTTTTATTTAATTTTTGAATACAAAAATTGAATAATTCGTAATTAGCTTGTAGCTACACATCCAAGTAGAAATCATACGGCAAGAAACGTTAGATATTTGAGTAAATAAATATTAAGTAACTAATTTGTGAGAGTTTCGAACAAACGCGTTTCAATTTCAGTATCAGATATACCTTTAATTAACTACCATTCCTTAAAATAATTACTTACTCTTTTTGCTGATTAACTTATTGATCGTTTGACGCTTATTCTCTCGCTTGCTCTTCAACTAGATAAAACTAGCATGATGGGGTGGGTAATAGGACATCTAGATGTTGTATCAAAAATTCATAGCCTGGTATGGACATATCCATAGAATGGACAGATAGAAAATTACAAACGAAGTAATAAAATTCAAAAGTAATGGTAAACGAAAATCAGAGACCGAAAAAAAGGGAAAAAATCATAAATAGAGAGACAAAAAGAGAAAACCTATCAACTGATAAAAGTATTGACAACTGACCGGAGGAACTGGAAGATATGGATAGAAGAGAAATAGAATAGAAAAGAAATATGCTTTATTGTCACTGAAAATTATTGAACAATTTTATGGACAAAGCTAAAAAAAATCAGTCAAAAAGTACAAAAAGTATAAAAAGTATAAACCAAAAACAAATATGTATAATAAAAAAACAGAACAATCTTATATACTAAAACGCTAAGCCCTTTTTTTGTCCACCACTTTACTCAAAAACCATATTAGATAATTAAAATATTTTTTCGGAATATTATTAGTATTACGTATGAGATTGTCAAGATATACTTTTGGTACAAAAATTCACTTCCGGTTTTGAGATGACCGGAAGTTAAAATTTACTTTAAGTTTTAGACCCCACAATGTATATATGGATCGAAAGGTCTCGTCGAGACGAATCTAAATATGTACTTCCGGTTGCGATCCGACACCGGAAGTGACCCGAAACGCGCATAAAACGTCAAGATAGAGCAAATCTGACACCGGATTCGTGATCAGCATGCAAAATTAACTGCTAAATGATATCCATGTCGACATTTGATGAAAATAAATAAAATAAAAATTTCATTTAAAAAACTCGATGTCGAGTTGGTCCGCTAGTACAATTTTAAATTAGTAAAATTATAGTATCACTTACATAATTTGTACAGACAACAACAAATGAGACAAATTGTAGCCACTGCTTGAGACACCCAAATGTAATTATAAATAATATTAATTTTGTTTCTTTGTTATACATTAAGAAACTCGTCAACTGAATAATATGGTCTTTCAGAGAGATAGATTTTTGTCATCTTACGAAACGTAATGAAAGATGTTGCGGATTTAATTTCTCTTGGAAGGTGATATAAAGTTTTTTTGCACTATATAGAATAGTATTCTTTACTAGCTGAGTGGACGGGATCGGTAAATAAACGTTACAATCCGAATTTCAAATGGAGTAGCCATGATCAGGTCTATCGGGAAAAATGTTTAGAAGCTTGCAAATCAAACAAACCGTTTCCAAAATAAATAAAGAGGGAAACGTCAAAATTCCGTGATTTTTGAAGTAGGTCTTGCAATGAGTTGTTTGTTTGAGACCAAATAGATAACGAATTGCTCTTTTTTGCAACTTAAAAATAGTATCAAATTGGGCCGCTGTACTAGAACCCCAAAATGGAAGCCCATATCGAAGATGGGACTCGAACAATGAGAAATATGCCATTTTGACAGAAGATAAATTTAGCTCCTTCGAAACAGATCTTATTGCAAAGCAAGTAATAACAGTAAGAATGTGCTTCCGACTACCTAGAACTATATATAAGAAGTTTTCAGAAAGAAGAAGCCTAAATATATATTTTTTAACATAACGGTAATTATTGTTTTTAACTTTCGAACGGTAATGACGATCCAAAATTATATTTGCAGCTTAGTACATACACTTATAATAGACAACTTACTACTTGGAACTTTACTTGACCCTCCTACAGTTCGTCCTTTGGGAATGTAATGTAATTATCCCTAACAGTTTGTAGGTTTAAGCATACACCTATTACGGTTCGTATAGCTTTATTTACTACTAGTGCTCCTAAATAATTTATTACTTTGTCGATATTTTGTCTAAACGCATTCTCTCCTCACAAGCTTTGTAAAAATGACAGAATAATTACATGGAATAATTTTTTACATAATTATTATTTCAGTAATAGAAAAGTTGAACTAGACACTTTATATAGAAAAACAACTGTTGAGAACGATTAAAATTAGACAACCATTCACTTGGATCATTTTCTACGTAACAAAAAGTACTACATTCCTCAATTATTGATCGTTAAGGATAAAATAATAGTCCAGTCGTCAGAGATTTGATCCCTAAAAATTATACGAACAAGTTGAAGATAATTTTGAACAAAAATGTTTATTAGCACTTTTTGTGTAGAATGAATCATTCTCTCACAAACAACGCTTGAAGCGACTGGTTATTTTGAACGTCAGTCGCTTCGCGCGCGAAATCAACGTTAAATAAAATTTGTATCAACTCGACAGTTAAAATTCAATATCTTTTGATCAGAGTATCCGATCAACAAAAATCAAAATGCGTTTGCGTATTCAATGTTTGCATTTTGCCGCAAAAGAAGTCAGTGTCTACAGAGTTGTTAAATAAATAAACGTTGCTCGATTTTGCCATTTTTCATGATTCTCGTGGGATCAATAAAATTTATTATTTTTATTGACCGGTCGTAAAGAAATTTTTTTTATATAGACCAATCTTATAACCTATAACATGAAATTTTAATTTTGAGTTATGGCAACAAATATGAGGCATTTGAATTATAACTAAAAAACGCAGTCTTAACTTTTACATCACAAACGATCGCACGCCACAAGAAACGCTTTCAAGAAGAAGGTTTTGGGTGTAATTTGTAGCAGAAGTTGGCTAATTTTGAAAAACGTACTACAGTAGACTACCTCTATAACGAGAACTGAAATGGCAGACTAATTACCTCGTTATAAGCGGATCTCGTTCTATCCAACAACAATAATACTGTGCATACATATAAATATGTAGTTTTCTAAAACATTAACTTTCTATAGTGAAGCCATTCGGAGCAATATAAGATGCTAATAAATATTGTTTGAATGGCGTTTTTGAAAAAAAGTTGTTTACTTTTATTGTCAATGAAGTACATTAAAACAAAAAAGAACGTAAAAAAACACGTTTTTCAATCTTATTTTCTCTCGTTATAAGCAAATTTACCTCGCTATAGAGGGTTATAGTTCAGTAGAAATTTTACGTTACATCTAATGTAGGTACCTCGTTATAAGCGAAAACTCATAATAACCGTGTTCGTTATAGAGGGAGTATACTGTAGTATAATTGAAAAAGAGTAGTTTTTAATGTTTTATATCGTTTGTAATGTGAAAGTTTAAATTTAACGTTTTTAAGCATAGTTCAAATACCCCACATTTGTTTCCAAAGCTCAAAACTAAAATCTCATGCTATGCGTTTTGGGGATTATACACTAATAATCGAAACTCCATAGTGGCCGGTCAATAAAAGGGATAAATTGGGTTGATCTCATGAGAATCATAAAAAATGCCAAAAATCACACCACGTTTATTTAACACCTTTATAAAAATGTAAGTTTATTTGCGGCAAAATACAAAAATTGCATACAAAAGCTGCAGTCTTTATCTTTAAAACGCATATTGATATATGTCGATAGGACAATCAGATCAAAAGATATTGAATTTTTGCCGTCAAGCTGATACAAATTTTATTGACCATTGATTTCGCGCGCGTAACTGACATTCAAAATCGCCGGTCGCTTCAAGCGTTGTTTTTGAGAGGTCGATTCATTCTACACAAAAAATGCTAAAGAAGTTTTGTTCAAAATTATCTTAGCTACATTTTTTATTTGAAACATTGTTTTCTATTCGCTCCGTGCGTGGCCATGGTAGGGGTACCTTGAAAAGATGCCAGCGTGCGTAGCGGCGAAATATGACAAAATTGGACACTATCTTTTTACGCATAAATTTTATCAAAAATGTGTGCAAATACATGTTGCGTATTTAGTTGTGCTACTAATAGCAAAAATAGTAAGTGTAGTTTTTATATTTTCCCAAAGATTACATATAAATTAGAGAAAAGAAAAAGATGGATCCGTGCTATTAATATGAAAAAGGAAATATCACGTAACCTCATTTTTATGCAATTGAAATATTTAAATATTTTACCTTAAATGATATTTTATAAGGCTTCAAGCTAACTGCAGAGTGCCTGATGACTTTAGCTTTTATATCATAACTTTTACTATTACTGTTTTAATTATAAGCTCTTTCACGTGAAAAACTTGATTTGCCAGTACTAGATTTTTAACTTTTCTTTTCCGTTTGGGCTTAAAAAGATATATTATGATGAATTTTGAGAAACCCAGTTTTTAATACTACATTTATTTCGTACATAAACTGAAAAAATATAATTAAAAAGTTAATTATTAATAAATGTCAATTTCGCCTGTATTTAACAATGTCAAACATATGTCATTAATGTCATATGTTTAACCTGAAAATTGGTAGGTCCAAAACTGTCAGATGAAGGCGGTATGTGTCGAGTCAGTCACGCACGGAGCGAATAGCGTACAGATTTTTGGTAAATCGATTTGTTTTTCGTTTTTCAGTATTTTTCATTGTGCTCTTTACAATACAGTTTGTCACAAGCAATAAAACGCACCAACAAGGCATCTGTTACAGTTTTATTACAATATTTAATTTCAGACATTCGTCGAATAATTAATGATCTTATAAAACTTAAGTCATGATTTAGATCTTTCTCCCTTAGATACTTTAAATTATGGCCTTAAGAATAAAATGTTTAGTAGCCAATAATATTTTTTGATAAGACATATCTGGATTACACAATGACTATAGTTTTTATAAAAATTTGACAGATTCCTCGACAAGATTCTTAGGTATAGTTAGACTGTCCGTCGGCAAAAAAGTTTATGATAGATACTTTCTCCAGACTTATGTCTCCGTTCTCGGAATATTAATTTGTTGATTTGGGGGCGGTTCTATCATTTGCCGATGAATTTGGTGAATATCCGATTGTTGTCGGTCTCTACCACGGATCAAAGGACCCCAAATATAGAATCCTTGCGGTTATCCACCAGCATCAATTCAAATATTATCGATATCGTTAATAAATAAAAATGTAAGTATGTAAAAATATGTATGTACAAAATTAAATATACAAAATTAAGATAAGTAATCCTCTAAAAATTAGCTGGTTATCTGTGAATTTCGTTAGTTATTTTTCCGACATGTTTGAGTCGTCAGACGCGTTGAAGGACCTAAATTTATCATCAGATTATTTTATTTACGAGAGTAGTGAATTGATGTGAAGAATCGCCATTTCGTGGCGCTAGTTTTGTGGCGCTCACCTCAACATTTTACTATAGAGGAAACAGTAATACAACGCTAGTAGTTTGAAGCAAGCAAGCAATTTAATTAAACCCAGCCTGTGAGAAATGTTCACCCCTAAGAATTACGTTCGGGTGTAACAATTCATTGGAGCGAGGTGTATTAACTCGAGTAAAAACAGGAGTCACTCCATCGCGCTCCAATGCTCCAGACCATCCCTTTCCCCCCTATAGCACTCTGATGCGCGATAGGAGCACAACTATCAGCCAAATGCTCTTCATGTGGAGATCCTGGGTAATAAAACCCCAACATGGTTTCCTAACCGAATTCAAAACTCAGGACAGCGCATTGTCGCTATATTCCTGTTATCTTATTGTGGCTTATCCGCGAACTAAAATTGCTTACTTGGGCCTCAAGTCTCCGCTCTGAGCTAGGCTCAGTTCGGCGACTTGGTGCTTAAGGGGTTGGGCCCTACATGCCCGAGTTTTTAGTGTTTTTTGTTAATATTTTTTTGTGGCTTGCGCCGGTTTTTGTTTGTAGTTTTTTGATTTTTTTGGTGGCCGAAACCGTTTTTTGTTGTTTTTTGGATTTTTTTTTGTAGGATGCCTGAAACATAAAATCAGAATTAGTGCATATTAATATAATAAATTATCTACATAAAATTTACTGGGTCCACGCTGTACGTTGCGATTGTCCACGAGGGTTATGAGCTACGAACTATCTTCATTGTGCGTTGTTGTTGTTTTTTGAAGTGTTTTCTCTCTGGTGTTTTGTTTTCTCTGTGGTGTGATTGTTGATTTTCTCTCTGGTATTATGATTTTATTCTACTATTTGTTGTTTGGGTCTTTTGTGCTTCCATCTGTGGAAAGCGTCGTACCTCAATATCTCTCGCAATATGTGGCTGGGGTGGTTCTCTATCTCCGCGAACTGTATCCTAGCTTTTTCTTTCATTGTGTCGGTCACTCTGATTTGTTGTAGTTCTCTAAAGAAGAATCTTTCTGCTACGTATCTCGGTACGTTGACTGCTTCTCTTAGGCTGTTGTTATGTGCCGCTTGTAGTTTCTTTTTTGATGTATTGCATATGTGTCCCCATGCGAGAGATGCATATGTTAGTATAGGAAGCATTATACTATTTATTAATCTTATTTTTGTTTTCAATCTAAGTTTGCTTTTTCTTCCTGCTAGGCCTCTTATTGATGCTCTTGCCATGTTGGCTTTTTGTACTGTAGCTTCTACATGTTTGCTAAACGTTTAGCCTTTGTTCATGATTACTCCGAGGTATTTTGCTTCACTTTTCCACTCGATGGGATTGTCTTGCACAGTTACCTGTTCTTCTGGTTGTTGGTGTCTCTTTTTGAAAAGTACAGCCTGTGTCTTATCGGAGTTTATAGCGATTTTCCATTTTAAACTCCATTCTTCTATGTCGTCTAGCGCTGTTTGTAAGTTGTTTACCGCTATGTCTACATTTCTGTGTTTGGCCGCTATCGCTGTGTCGTCGGCATAGAGGCTTAGTAGTGTACCTGGTGTTCTAGGTATGTCTGCTGTGTATATAGTGTACAGTAGAGGTGACAGTCCTATCTTGGACTTGTCCTATCCGGACTCTGAAACTACGATTGCTTAAGTACGAAGAGATCAGTCTTGTCATTGCTCCGCTGTAACAGTATCGTCTCATTTTGTAGATCAGTCCTTTATGCCAGACTCTGTCGAAAGCTTTGCTTTCTAGGAAAGCAAAGCTTTCACAGGAGCTATCTAGGAAAATAGCTCCTGTGAATTGTTTGTCATTAAATCCAACTCCTATGTACTCTGTTAATCTGAGTACTTGTAGCTCACTTGTAGTCAGCCATACGCCAATAAAAAATTACGCCTAAAGACTGATCCCTTGACTATTTTCTACCTCTTTTGAACCCTATTTTCTCCCTCTAAACCCCAAATAAAATTTAATAAAAGAAATGTTTATATAATATACTGTTAAGCCTCTTTACCCTTTTGACTAATTTACTACCTCCAAGTTCCCGCCTCTACGCTTCTGCCTTCCATTAATCGGATTGGATATATTTTTGTTACTTCTCCGAAACTTTATACTCAGCCCTTTTCTTGATTTTAACAAGATTATGTGTTGATATATTTAGAATTTATATTAGGTCTTTATGTTAAGGTTATGGAATCAAAAGGCAGGTATAATATGGAAATTGGGTAATAACAGAGCGGAATCAATTAAAATGGTTTAGTGTAATCGATTGTATAATGGAGTTTTTTACTACAAAGTTTTTGTACTACTATGCTGCGCCACAGCTATATCTTTGTTGATCGATCACTAATAATTTTATTAATAGATCACATAGTAAATATTTTCATTCCAGTAAAAAATATGAAAAAGAGGAAAGATAGATAAATTTTGTTTTTAAGGAAGCAACTTTGTAATAAGTGAATATTTGTCGAACTCTACAATTCAATCTCTAACAAGGGTAAATGTTACCCATACTTACTTACTTGGCCATACATTCCTTTAAGAGTTCTAGCTTCTTTGCATATGCCTCGTCACGCTTTGCGGTCCATTACAGCTCTTTCCAATAATGCGGATACATTGAGCTTCTGGGGGTCCCTTTTGATGTTGAAGAACCAGTCTTTATTGCAGACGACCCGCTGGAAGCTTTCCAACTGGCGTAGATACAGCTTCATTACTGGAAGATCTCTAATTACCACTTCTCAGGACATGACATATCCATGTAATTCTCCGGGATCTGACTGTATTTGTTACTAGGGATTGGTTAGAGAGGTTTCTAATTTCTGTGTTGGAGCGACTGTTCCAATTACCTTCAGAATCTTGCTTGTCCCCTAAAATCTTGCTTTATTTTTTGTATTTAAAAGTAAAGTAGAGTTGTCGAACTTTAGTGTAAGATACCATGCCTAGCAACCGTATAATATTGCTGGTCTTATAATAGTACTATAAATTCTTAGTATTATTTCAGTATTTTATTTAAAGCTTCCGCAGCCTTATTTCCCGCCGTTATCCTTGATGATATTTCCTCTTGGACTTCATGTTTGCTATTCAGTATTGTTCCTAAAAGTTCCATGAATTTGGTCTTGCCTGTGTTTACAATCAGTCTCACTTCGCCTGCCGATGATTTTAACTGATGATACATTACTTGAATACGGTCTATTTTGCTGTCCAGAATGTTTATGTCGTTAGCATATGCCGATATTTTGTACTGCTTGCCACCCAATGGAATTCCTCCTTGTGTCTGTTGTACCTTACCAACCACCAATTCTAGAATAATGATAAATGTAAGTGGAGATATAAGGTCTCCTTGTCTTAATCCCCTGTCGCAGTTAAAAACTTCAGTGATCTGATTATTGATTTTGACACTGGATTTAAAGTTCCTGACACATGCTCTTGTCATATTAATCAGTTTTTGAGGGAAACCACACTGATACATTATCCTGCATAAAGTTTTTTGTCCAATACTGTCGTAGGCTTTTTGAAAATCCACGAATATGTTGCGGACATTTAGATTATATTCCCATCATTTCTCCAAGATTTGCCTAATGCTAATAATTTGATCTGTGCTTTCTCTAATTTTTCTGAAACCACATTGGTATTCACCAATATTTTCTTCGGCGTATGGTGTTATCTTTAAGCAAGATATATTGAAGTATCTTGCACCTCGTACACAAAAGGGATATGCCGCAAATAATTGCAGCAGTTTGTTCTATGCTCTTTATTGAGTAATGATACAATCAGTGCTTTTTCCCATATTGTTACAATGAGAGAGTGTGTTTGTTTTGGGAGCTTCTCTTTGGCCTTCTTTATTAATTCCGCCGATATTTTATCAGAGCCAGGAGCTTTATGGTTTTTCAAAACTCTTCCTCTCTCATATACTTCGTCAGCTGTTCTTTGTGGTATTTCTCCTTAGCAATGGCTTATGTCTCTATATTCTCCGTTTGTGGTAACCTTATGCCACCCTTACGATTATAAATTATTTTTGTTTCTAAAGGTGGCTTAATTTAATATTTTTTGCTCAACATTCGCGAAATAATCAGGTTTAAGATATCCAAAAAATAAAGACTAACGGATTTGACTCAGGTGATCTAGGAGGTCACTTAACTGATCACATTCTACTGATCCATTTATTATGAACCTTTCCATTTAACCATTGTCGGAAAAAATAATGAACTGGAGCACTGTCCTACTGATGTATAACAGAATCAATAGTGTCTTCAATCGTAGAAAGATTCAGATCTCTTTTTAAGATTTCTTCCATAACTAAAGATCCAACAATCTTATTCCCTAGAATACCGGCCCACACATTAAATTTTTGTCAAGATATGCTGGTGTCGAGAAATTCTTCCATAATTTCCGTGTGTAGCGGGTAGCGTATGTACTACATTTTTTTTAGTTAGTTTATGTTTAAAGCGGTACTAACTAATTCTCTAAACATTTCGACTGAATTAAGCCTCAATAAACTAATTTTTTTTACATAACTTTACAATTTAATTGTAGAACATTCTATTAAGTAACTGTCAAATGCGAATTTATTGACAACTGACCAAAAAAAATTAAATTAGTCTACCGATATCGATTTGTATTGTTCAAAATGAATAGAACTAGAAATTAAGGTTTAAAGTTACTCTTTTTCAATATTTTCTTAGCTTTTCATATATTCGATTAAACTAGACACACGACTCAAACCGATATAATTCAAGAACGGGAGATTCAACCCCTAATTCGTTGAAAAAGAGAACCGGAGATTTCGTCTGAGCACACTTTTACACCCTCTTGTACACAAGGTAATATCTCCAACCGTGCTTACGTGCATTTGGGAAACTTCAGCAGCAGGACGGCGAGTGGAATTTATCATTTCTACGCTTTTTTACACTGGAAACTGTACTCTCTCGAGCATTCGTGAACTCCGTTAAACGAACTGGAAATTTTTGTCAAGTCATTGAATAAAAAAAGCAAATAGTGGATATTCCTGAATTGTTGAACTATTTAACAATACTGAGGTGGTATATACGAATATTATTAACTATTTTTAAACTAGAAGAATATGATATATGAATTTATAATCATTAAATATTGTAGCGAGATTAAATAAAACGAGCGGTTCGAATTTATATAAATATATTTATTTATAAGTTTACAGTTCGGTACTCTCTTATCAACTAAACTCTACTTCAAACATCATTACATATATATACCAAAACTATTATTCTCGAATTTTCTGGGGTAGCCCCACCTCTAATTCGTCTCATCGAAACCGCATCGAAAGACAAGCACTATTGAAATGCCAATTCTTGCGTTTTCTAGATTTATCCTTCTAAGAATTATGACGTATCGGAGATGGGCTATTTTCTTACAATATTGTAATTTTTGGGAAAGACCATGTATACAGAAATAAACAGTATGATGATTAAGAAATTCCATTATAAATACAGTAATATAAAGCACGCACAAATTAAATTATCAGCGAAGGGAACCTGATAATATTTGAGAAAATTCAACTAAAGATGGTTAAAGAATCTCTCTTCGCTGTTTATGGGCTTATCTCGAGATAACGGGTACAATAAATAAGAAAAAAAAATTAATTGCAAATAAAACAAAGTTAATTAAAGTTGAATTCAAAAGAATACAAAAAGGTTACAAGAATTGTGTATTATAAAAATTAAACCAACCCGCACTTGGTCTTAAGTTAATTATCTGTCTCGCACTGTTGTTTAATGATGAACTGTTGTTACTGAGAATTAAATGTTTGTAATAATTATTAGTGAAGAGCTCTTAATAGCTGATTGAAAGTTCGTATTAAAATATTAATGTTCTTTTAATTAAATTGCTAAATGGGTAGTTAACCCTAATTACAGGTGATGAAATGGTTGACGCAGATTCGTCCAAAATTGGGCAATATGATTACATACCATATTATTCGCCCAGATATTCGAAGGTAATATGATTATGATAACTTACAATAAATCTCGATGACTGCTGCACTACTTCACTGAAGCTACTTTACGTTACTATCCAGCGCTGAAGTTAATTAAAATAAAGGTACTTTATAACCATATTTAATCTAATATGGTATTGCATTAAGATACTCAAATATTTAAGTGTATACACACTTAAAGAAAACATTTACAGAGAACGGTAAGATGAGCAAGCGTTTTTCCTCAAAAACCGCCCTACCAGAAGTGTCGTTCTTTCTCTCAAAATTTCACCAGCTCCCCAAAAAAATCACAGGCCAGCCTGTATGTATTTCTAGAAAGGTAAAAAGGTTTTAACCTTTTTATCTTTTTACAGTTAGAACAGATTTCTTTCTTAAACTAAATGCATCAATTCGTTAGTTGATTAGTTAGCTATTACCGTTAATTTATGCAATCATTAAAATATTTTAATTACCATATCAAATATAGAAAAGTATTAAATATTTAGTACTTACAATTTTGCTACAAATTGAACAATAAACTTTGTCCATATCCATAGGATATGTAAGGTTATTTGTAAGGTTCTTTATTAATTTCCATTGATTGTAATAAAGACTTTTATTTCGAATATGGAGAATTTGAAATTGTTTATTAAAAGAATGGTTTCCAATGGTGTAAATTATTTTTCGGTAGGGTTATTATATTTACTTAGAGTATTAGTTGTTAACGACGCACTTCCTGTTTTAGCAATATATGTATTGGTGGTATACACAAGGCAAAATTTAATTTTTTTAATATCGTAATTTATGTAGGTCAAACATTTTTAAACAGCTTGCGACTATACAAACATACTTATTTATAGTCCTACAAGATATTCAAAAAGGTGACTAATACATTTAATATGACAGCCGAATTGTACGAGGTCTAAATCAAATACGCCGTTTACTAATAAGAAAATCAACACAATATCAGTTCACAACATTTTTATTGATCTCCGTACATTTTACTCGATGATATGCGGTCTTTTACAGTGAGCCAGCTGTAACAACAAATGCATTCACGATACGTTTTAGCAAATAATATTTGGTCACCACAAATAATCCGAATTCGTAATTATTCACTCCTTATCAGTGGCGTTTCATGAAAGCGTGCTTAAAGTCTTGTATTAAAATTTGAATTTATTTGAGAATTTATTGAATAAAATAAAAACAGTTACGTTTTTTTTTAATAAAATGTTTAGATAATTTATTGCCAAATAACAAATATAACAATTGTTAGTAAAAACGTTTGTATTTATACGTATTTATGTTATGATTTTTAATCGTAAAGGCTCTGTACTGAGGTATTAAGATTTTAGAATTTGTAAATCTTAAATAATATTGTTCTAAATAAAATTGTTTTGAATTGGAAAAACTATTTTGGTCAAACTAGTGTACTAGGTACAGTTTATATATGTGGTTTACAAGACTTAAAAACCGATTTTAATCGCTTGAGAATGTTCTAAGGGCTCTGCTTATTAACGAGTGACATTAAAAAGTAAGTTAGCCAATTGTAGTGTCAATTACAGAATGCGTGTTAATTTTAAGTAATTAATTTGTTGCGTATCAATTAAACTGAAATAAAATCTTAAAATAAATAGGTTTTAACTTTCAGGTATTTTATTTTGTTTCATGAATTTATGCAATAAAATCTTTAGTGTTTCTATAAACTATTCAATTTATGATGATATAAATAAGCTAATATACAATAAACTAATCACAACTGAACCAAATTTTTAATAATCTTAAGAGGTGGAGTTATAACCTCTCCAATTAACTTGTTTCCACACCACCCATGGGGTAAAGTTTTCGGTGCATTGTATTTGTACGTGGTGTCCGCAATAGGCCTAATCCACAATGCAATATTCATTCAGAGTCTGTTTCTGACTGAGATGAATTTAAATGAGATTGTTTTATTATAAGAGTAATCAATTTTTTCACAACACTGGTAAATGTGACTGTTTCAATTAATTTTAAAAGCACATATGTACCTCATCTATCTAGCTATGGAAAGCTCGAAACGGAAGTGGAGGATCAAGTGAATAAAGCAAACAGAGTCGCAAGTTGCCTGAATGACACAATATGGAGAAATAAAAATATCGGAAAAGAAAGGAAACGCAGAATTTACAAAACAGTCATCAGACCAATAAATTCGCGGCAGAAACACGACCTGATACAAAAAGGACAAAAAAATGTTAGAAATAGCAGAGATGACAACCCTTTGAAAAAACGATGACAAGACAAGGTGGGCGGCATTAATAACTGCGTAAAAAACAGGTATAATGGAATGGCTACATAAGCCGAATGACAACAAATAGAGTAATAAGCACGGCGAGAGACGGTTCTCCAATTTGAAGAGGATCAGTGTAAAGATCACGAGAACAATGGAATGACAACTTACTGGAGGCACATTGAAAAAACAGATAGTCATATTTACACAAAAAGAAGAAGAAAATATGTACCTCATAATTTTCCAAATTATTTTACTCCATTGATTCTGCAGAACTGTCTGTTGAACTGTCTGAATTATTTGATCCTAATTGTATTGTCACAGGCTCAATAACAGTATCCACCATGCCGTCCAATCTCCACATATCGTCTTCTACTTTAATAACATGGCTTATCGCATTGTTCCAATCAGTTGAATGTATATTGTCCAAACTGGCTTGCAAGAGGCGCTGGACATCAATAATTTTAAAAGTGACATTTTCTCGAGCTACACATCCTTTCATTTGTGCCCAAATTAATTCTATTGGGTTTAGTTCACAATGATAAGGTGGTAGTCTTAAGACGGTAATGCCATGAAGTCTAGCCATTGTATCCACAGCATACTGACGATATGTACTACGACGTTGTCCAATAATATTCATTGGCTCCATTTTAACCATATCCTCGCCGTATGGAATGGATTTTTCTTTTAACCAATTTTGTAAAACTACTTTTCTGTCACTCATATTAGGAATTCGTTCAACAAGTCGGCTATGATAGGATGCATTGTCTAATACTACCACTGAATTAGGTTCAATACGCTGAAGAACGTTTTCGAACCATCTTTCAAAGCATGTGGCGTCCATGTCCTCATGATAGTCGCCTGTTTTCTTTGATACAAAAATGAGAGCACTATTTTGCAGAAAACCTGTATCACTACCGATATGAGCTACAATAAGACGCTGACCTTTGCCTGATGGTGCTCGTAATCCTGTTGATAAGCCTTCTATAAATGCTTGACGAGGAGTTGTTACAGTCGTATCATGCCAAATTTTGGAAACTGTATGACCGGCATTAATCCAAGTTTCATCAAGATAATAAATTTTTCTTTTGGAAAGACGATAATCTCTAATAGAGTGCAAATATCTTCGTCGCCATGCTACTATTTCCTCTTTATCTATTAAAATTGATTTTCGAGATCGTTTCATGTAACGAAAATTTAACTTGTGTAGAACTTTTCTTAGCGTTTCGGCGCTCATTTGAGGAATCATATTGTTTTCCAGTAACTTGGTCCTAACTGTTTTGATCGTTGGGGGCTTATTTTCTAAAAAGAATGTATGTACAGTCCTCCTGATTAAATTCAGTTGTGTTTCATCTAGATCTAGAGGTTTTCGTCCACGCTGGCGAGTTTTTGGCGCACTTAAAGTTGCTGTAATTTTAACTTCACGCACAATCCGTTCCACTGTCGAGGCTGACACCCCTGTTAAAAACGAACAGCGATCTACAGCATCCGTTGTAGAATGTGTTTTTTTAAGTCCATCATACACTTTCCACACGATTTGTTTCTCAGCTTTTGAGAGAGGTTTGTGTCGATGAGATTTTGTGGTACCTGCGCCAACAGCTGCATCCATTTTTATTCTATAAAGACGAAAATATACTTTCATTAATATTGCAAAGTTTTATTTATTATGTTTTAACTTCTGTGTTTAACAATGTAAATGAAATGTCAATTATAGTATTTTTATTATAGAGTGTTGCTTTATTACCCAGGAAACAAAAATTGAAAAGCCATAATGAAGAATATTTCTTATCTTAACTTAAATCAAGTGATAAAAGTTTTTAACAGTGTCCGGGTCCCTTAGAACATTATTGGCTGAACCATGTTCCATACACTTTTCGAAATTTTCTTGATTTTAAAAATTAATTATTGATAATACAATAATTATTGACTTTTTCGATTAAAAATTTAAGTATTAATGGTTTTACTTCATTACAATATAATAATTAATTCTTCATTTTTTTATTACAAATCCAAGTCTTAATCGTTTTGTTTTAAATCTTACAATGCGTTTAATGTGTTTACTTGACATTTCATGATTTCATTTAAGACAAATACGGCAAATCAATAGATTTAAATTTCACAGCTGTTTAATTTACTCACCTCGAAATAACGAAATATAGGTAGTTAACAATAATAATATTCTAACAATAATAATAGTCTAAAATAACAATAATAATCTACGAGTTTGCAGTGAAAACTTTCCGCTGTAATGTATCAAAATTCACTCACGTTCACTGTGCACTACAGTACGCTACTGACACTTCTCAAATTTAACCATTATCAGCAGCTACAAATGTATGTGTCATCGTCTTCAAATTCTTGTCGGAGTATAGCAAATTTAGTGCTATATGTTTATATTTATAATAATAACCTTCAATTATAAATTGAAGCTTTGAAGCAAATAGCGAAATCGACACCACTGATAAATCAAGTATTTGCGTACCAACAGACAAATTGTTATTACATTAAATGTTCAATTAATTCAAGTATTATAAATTGCACTTACTAATACGGGTAATGGTGTAATGTTTTTAAAAGCAAACGATTAATATATGTCAGATGTAATGCCGATTGCAGACATATATATTTGTTTAGATTACTATTTCTAATTAGGTTTTGATAAACGTATATTTGTTTTTGTCAGAAATTAAATGTGTTTAACCTAGAACTACGTTTGTCGATTGGTGCGAACTTAAATATTCAAAGTATATGATCTAAAACATCGGTTTACTTTACCTGCATTCTAATTTTTTTCAGAAACTTAGAAGCCTAACTTGTGAATCAGTATGGCAACCAATGAGTAACAATAAAAAATCACCTATACTAAATTTCAATAAGCTGTAAGCAGGGGACGTAAACATTAGCAGGTGTAGGCTCTTAAACAGGACCGCATTTAGAATTATCTTTTCATTTGGCCAGAAGTATCATCATCATTTTGGCTTTACAACCCTGTGTGGGTCCTAGCCTCCCCAAGAATTTTTTTCCAGTGGTACCGATCCATCGCCTTCCTCCGCCAAGCACATATTTCCATATTTCTCATATCTTTATATATGTTATCTAGGAATCTTGTTCTGGGTCTTCCTCTTCTTCTTTGACCAATAGGTCTATCAAGGAGCGTTTGTCTAGCTGAGTCGGTTTGTTCCATCCGCATTACATGGTCTGCCCACCTCAGACGTCCCATTTTAATGCGTTTTACGGTATCTGGTTCCTGGTATATTCTATAAGGTTCGAAGTTGTATCGTCTTCTCCAGACACTATTTTCATTTACCGCTTTTCATTGCTTTTTATTAAAGTCCAGGTTTCTGAACCATATGTTAGGACTGGGCGTATTATTGTTTTGTAGAGTTTTACTTTTGTATTTCATGATATAACTGTACATTTAAAAAGGAGATTAAGTCCAAAATAGCATCTATTAGCCGTGCAAATTCTGCGGTTTATCTCTGCGATAGTGTCATTTTCAGTGTTGACGAGCTTTCCCAGGTATACAAATTCGTTGCTTCGATGACGTCGTTTTCTATAACAAGTGGCCGTGGTACTGTGTACCTATTTTCATGTATTTCGTTTTATTGGTGTTTATTATTAAACCCATTTTTGTAGCTGCTTCCTTTAGTGCTACGTACGCCTCTCGTGCTGCGTTTTCCGTTCTCCCAACAATATTGATATCATCAGCATATGCTAGTATTTAAACAGATTTGTTATATATTAAACCGATAGTTGTGATTTTTGACGTACGTATTACTTTTTCCAGAGCTAGTTTGAATAGTATACAGGAGAGTGAGTCTCCCTGACGTAGCCCGTTATTTGTTCTAAAAGGTTCAGAGAGTTCTTCCTGGATTCGTACTCTGCATTTAACTTTTTCAAGGGTTAGTTTGATTAGACTTACCAACTGATTTGGTACTCCTAGGTCTATCATTGCTCTAAACAATTCTCTTCTATTTACAGAGTCGCAGGCTGCCTTGTAGTCTATAAATATGTGGTGCGTATTTACACCGTATTCCAGTGTTTTTTCTAGAATTTGTCTCAGGGTTGAAATCTGATGATTTGTGGATTTACCACCTCTGAAACCACCTGGTATTCCTAATATTCGCTCTGCATATGGTGCCATACGATGGCATAGTATATTGGAGAATATTATATACGCTGCATTTGGGAGCAAAGATATTTGAGCACCTGTGGAACTTTCCCACTTGCATAGGATCCATAAATGGGAAACACGTTCGAATACAATGCCCAATAAATGCTGGTTCAGCGTACTAGAATTACAAACATTTCAATTCCATCGTTCTTCAAGCAGTCGCAGATGCTGATGCGAAGTTTATAGCTGTGGATGTTGGTGATTTTGGCCGAAATAGTGTAGTGGAGTATTCTCTGTATCAAATTTTGGAAAATTATTTCACAAGAATGAGTTAACACTCCCCGAAAAATATCTCTAAACAAACACGAGCTCGTCGAACAGTAGAATATGCCTTTGGATTACTGACTAAAAATTTCGTGTATTTGAAACCACCATATTACTTTTTTCAGAAAATGCTGAGATAGTTACATTAGCTTGCTGTGTACTTCATAATATGCTTCGAGAAAGAGAGGGCAGTGTTCGTGATATGCACGAAGAACTGTTATCACTTGACGGAAGACTGAAAAGCAAGTCACATAGTTGGCGAAGAGAATCAAACATCGCCCTAGCAACACGCACTTTATGCAATACTTTAATTCGCCAGAAGGCACTGTACCATGGCAAAACAAATTTGCTTTTATAAATGAGTCAATAAATGAAAATAATATTTAATATTTGCACACATCAGGCTGTTGCTCTGTATTTTAAAATAAATATATTTAATAATAGTCAAGTTTATTAATATTTTTCGTACCTGATGCTTTCATGTCCTCTGAAATTTCTTTTCAAAGAGATTCTATCAAATCTCGATTGTGATGATCTTTTAATTGATAGTTATATAAAGGAGGTCTGGCCTCAATCAGTACAATTAATTTTTCTGCGTCCACTTCCATGATACACACAATATAAACAAGCAAAATATCGCTGTTTCCACATGTGCTTCTTGTGGACTACTCGAGCGGTTTCAAGAAGATTATTCCAAAAACACGTTGCGCCTGCGTACATTGAAATGCTCCCACACAAAACGACGATCCGGTAATCAACATCAAACAGACTGACTGAAAATAAATGAGCCTAAACATGCTTTAGACACAGGACTAATCAGTTGCGTCAGCTCATTATATTTATATGGAAACATCAGCATCAAACTCGTTTAGTAAAAACGTTTTTGACTAAAACAGTTTTGCTCTTTCTGTGTGCGGCCACCCTTATCATAATTTTTTTTGTTTGTCTTACGGTTGATAGAAGCTGTACTTATATGTTCATCAAATTTTAGATTTTTGAAACGGAGCCAATTCTAGTTATTGTTTTTCTTTAGATGCACTTGTTGGTATTTTCTCTATTTTACGAGAATGGTATGGTGCGTTGTCAAGACATTGAAAAACCAATTTTCAAAAGATTTACGTGTCATCTCTTCAGGATAATCACCAGACTTATTTGACGTAAATACTCAGAGGTCACTTGGAACAAACCCATTCCCGCTGCCAATGTGACAAATAAAAGTATTTTACCTTTTCCTAAAAATTTACAGTACTTGGACAACGAATTAAAAATATGGTACATTTATAAGACCACCGCTGCTTAACAGACCACAACGGCTCAAAGAGATATAAATGGAAATTAAAAATGCTACATTTATCTCTTATTCTGATTTGATCTTTTTGTATACTTTCAATGACTTTACTTTTCCACTCCCTTAACTGACCTCATACATGAAAAAAAGTTTAACGTATTTACTTTCAGTAATCTTGCCATCACGTTAGCGAACACTTGTTAAATATTGACATGCAAATTTCTTGTTTTGACCTTTTATTATGCAACGCTGCATTTCAGCTCTTTATTAGAATGTTTTATAATCATTTGCAAGCAAAGTCAACTCACGTATAGATGTTATATTCCTGTTATAGGTCAAGCTCATTTTAAGATTAATGATGAGAATAATACTTCGTCGTTTTCTTCGTCGCGACCGAACTTTAAAAATGCTAAAATAATGGTGGGTAATCATTCCGTCACGGCTATATCCGTAGACAATAACCTTTCAGTAAATATTATGTTTCCAGTGAGAAATAAAATGGTATATGCTGTATTAGAAAATAATCCGATTTTAAAGGCACATAGAGATATATAATATTAAAATTACTCTCAACTAAAATAATAACAATACGAACTTCATATAGTTGATACGACCTCAATACTTCATTGAAATACATTACTTATATAATATAAATCAATTTAAAGTTGAAAAATTCATTTACTTGTGTAAATATTTCCTGTATATTTCACAACAAAGTGGTTTCTTCAGATGTACAACTAAATAAATTACATTTGAAAAGTGTATTTGAAAAATAAAAGTTAATGATAAAATTGATGAGCCGAGAACATGTAAATATGGAAATACTCACATACTTATTTCTTTTTAAAAAGAAGAAAGTTCAACGATTAAGTTTGGAAACAAATAGTCAGTACTTTACAAGATCAAGGAAGTGGTTTCAAATTAAACATAGGAAAAACGTACAGAAGCTTTAAAATTAGAATTAACCAACATAAAAGAATTTTTTTGTAATACCTAGCAGAACATATTCTATGTACTATACGGAATATCTAATACAGCAAAATTATAAAGTTTATATTAATTTCGAAGTGTTACACAAGCATTTTGTAAATTACCTAATAAATTTAAATAATTAAAACTTATTAACTAATTAACTTAGAATTAAATAGAAGTAGTAGATTTACAAAACAGATACCTTCAATGTATGTAAACAAGTACATCAAGGCTGCATAATGTCACCAGTACTTTTTAGCATATACGTGGAAAAGATATTTCAAATGGCTCTGGAAGAAGCAATTAAAATTAACGGAACTCAAATAGACAATATACACAATGGGCAACAAAAGAATTGATATGGTATGTTAGGCAGATGATGCAGCAATTATTGCCGAATCAGAAGATGATCTTCAGAGACAGCTCTTTCAGTTCTTTCAAATAAGCCGCCAACTAAATATGACCATTTCTACCAACAAAACTAAATGTATGACAATAGCAAAAGATCCGCTCAGATGTAAGTTAGTGGTTGAGAACAACCCCATAGAACAGGTGATGCAATTTAGATATCTGGACATAGATATATCAAGCAGACACGTCCCAGTAAAGGACCTAAGAAGTCAGATCAACAAAGCATCCGCATTGTCGGGATGTCTGCGGGAGATAGTCTGGTCAAATCCGTATATGCGCACAGATAGTAAAATTAGAATCTACAAGACTTGCATACGACCGATCATGACATATGGCATAGAAGTGCGCGAAGATACCAACAAAACGAAACAGATGCTAAGGGTTGCCGAGATGAAAACCCTAAGAACAATAGTGAGCAAAACAAGAAGAGACAGGGTGAGAAATACAAACGTTAGAGAGCAGTGCAAAATTCAAGATTGTAAGATGGGGAAGGCAGCGTACAAGGATGTGGTACAGTCATGTAAGACGAATGGATGAGAATAGACTCCCAAAAATTGCCCTAGAAAACAACCTGCCCGGTTCAAGACCTCCCGGAAGACCACCTAAAAGATGGAGGGATAGTTGACAATCTACCTCCCAGGAAATTAACCAGAGGCAGCTTCAGAATTAAACAGATCGAAAGATCTCCAAGAAGTAGTAGAAGAAGAAGAAATAGACAATATAGGATATGCAGACGATACGACAATTCTAACATCAATTTTAGAGGATCTTTAACACACATTAGACCGGATTGATGTCATGAAGAAGAAGAAGAGGGCTACCTAAACTCAAATATCTGGACGATGTGCAGGACGATTTAAGGAAGATTGGAGTAAGGGAATGGAGAAGACTAGTGTTGCCCAAAATCGGTCTTGGTCTTGTTCTTGCGTTTTCGCAAGACCAAGACCAAGACCGCCTAATTTTAGCAAGACCAAGACCGCCTAATTTTAGCAAGACCAAGACCAAGACTGACCCTGCAAGATTTACGCAAGAACAAGACTAAGCCTGCGAGACTCTTGCGTCTTGCAGTTAGGACAGAGTGTCGTTTTAGTGAGTATTGTAGTTCGGGTATATGCTTAAAGACTCTATGAGATGCAAAAAAATATGTAATAAAAATTTGAAAAACTGGACTTTGCGCATTACGAACAATACCATAAACATACATCAAAATCATCAATCAAAATATTCATTAAAAACAACATATTTGACACGTGCTCAGAGGTCATAATTACAATGTAAAAATAAAATATTTTGTACATTCTTTTCCAGCATACGACTTCTTCGCTCTGAAATTAATTGTCCAGATTTTGAGAATAGCCGCCCTCTAATCATAAAATAATCTTGCATTGCTACGCCGACAGTAATATCGTATCGAAATTTTTTAAAAATATGTCACCTTAGCTAATAAAAAATATAACACTTATTATTACGGACACCCACTTAATAATTCAATTTTTTTCCCATTATAATTTAGTTAAAAGGAATCTAAATAAACAAATCTTATCGACCTAAGACTAAGCATTATTTCTGCTGAGTGTGCGATGGGATCATTCGGTTAAACCAAATTTGCTGAAAGTGCGGCGACTAATATTCAAAAGTTTATTAATAACAGATAATGTCGCTTGCCGTGTAAACAAAATACCGAAATATTTAGAATAACGAAGTAACGATATATAATTCTCGGTTTGTAATTAGATACTTAGGGTATTGAAAGTAACGGACATTTAGTTACTTTTTTGACATCACTAAACTTCATTTGACAAGTTTACAATTTGACATGTGGGACAAAGATTCAAATAGTTTTAGTCGGAGTAGTGAGCGTTGGAATTATAGATCTAAAAGACCTAAAAGCAAATTTGATGAGTCTTTCGAAATAATTCATGCATCCCAAATTGCTTTGTTTAAATTGTGCCTACATGGAAAGGTTAAAATGAAAATGAAAAACAGAAACACTTCACGTTTAAGGAAGCATCTAATATCTTTTCACAAAAAAGAATTACAAATATTTCTTCCTGAAAATCCAAAATTCTGGTTCCTAAAAAAATGTTCCTACTACTTTATTTTGGTAAGTTAATGTATTTATTAAGTAGATATCTCCTTAATTTAAAATAACTTCTTTTGATTATCATTGCTTTCTTACCCATTCTTTATTTTTTCAAGTTAGTTTTTTAGTTAGTAGAGCTAAGATTGTTAATAACATTTATGTTGCTTTAATAAGTGAGATTATAGTTTGTTATCTTATCACCTAAAGAATATGTGCCCTTGATACTTGTATGTGGATTTTTGCCACGTACCAATCTTTTTTAAGATTTCCGTTTCATATATGGTGGAGGTCTATCAATACCTTTCTAGACAGAAAATGTTCTTTAAAATACAGTCAAGTTTATGTCATTAATTTGGTTTTTGTTGTGTTTTAACCATGTTTGATTGACTTTCGTGGGGCATCGTAGATAGCTGGGCTAGTTAGAGCATAGGCACGGATCGCTTAGATCGTGGCTTCAAACTCCCCTAGTAACGTTTAATAAATAGCAATAGGCCAATGGGTAACTGCAAGACTTGCAAGACTCTTGCTGCAAGACCAAGACCAAGACCGGGAGTCCAATACCAAGACCAAGACCAGGTGTATTGGCGCAAGACCAAGACTGTCTAAGTCTCGTCTTGTTCTTGCATTTGGGCAACACTAGAGAAGACAGACATTCGAAAAGGAAGGATGGAAGAATGCTTTGAGACAGGTCACAGCTCACGAAGCGCTGTATGCGAAGTCTCGATCTTGAGAAAAATGTTTTCATGTTAATGCGTGTTTTCCTTGTTTGCTTGTTCCATTTTTGATTCACTGTTTGATTCTGCTACAGTGTCTGTTGATATTTGCACAACATATTTTATAAAAGTTATCTGTTCCATTAATTGTCCGTTGGCATACAAATTTATGTTTATTAGTGTCTTTAAAAATACTAGAATTTTAGTTTTGGAAACATTGAAATTTACACGGAACATATCGCTGTGAGCAACAACCAAATTTATTGAGGCGAAGCTTCTATACTGATATTGTATTACTTTTTTCTCTACAGTAACATGCTGAGGCGAGCGCCACGGAACTAGTGCCACAAGATGGCGTCGTCGCGGGTAGCGTCATAAAATAGCGTTTCTTGACATTGATGTACTACAAATATTTACTCTAAGCAGGTTTAAATTAAAAACTGCATGAAAAATAACAAACAAAATGTAGACATTAAATGAAAGTAAAAAAATAAAAGATTATCTGTCACTAAAAGATTTGATTCGTAACTATTTTTAAAATTTGCTGCAAAATTTGCAAAAGCTGCTTATATGATGATTAGAAACGAATTGGTGAACAGTAGTGAATTGATGTGAAGACCGCTATTTCGTGCCGCTACTTATGTGTAGCTCACCTCAGCTTTTTACTATAGAGAAAAAGTAATACAACGCCACTACAGAAGCTTCACTTCAACAATTATTTCCATGAGCACTAATGATTTTTCGATGAACTTCTTAATGACCGCGATTACGTAAATATCATGACCTTTAGTAAAACTGTTTTTAACAAATTCACGTTGTTGTTAACGTTTGACAAATTGCTTGAGTCGTCTGATACTTTTATCCGACATTGATCCTAAAACTACTTACTGACTCGTTGATTTCTTTGTGTGGCTTTCATGTGGGTTTGACCATGTGGGTTAAACAATTGTTTGTATGATATTTAAACGCCACGTGCATGTGCCTTTAAGAAGTGTTAAATGTAATTAATATAAATGGGCGGTCACATAATTTCAATGCGCTTCATTGTGGATAGTAGCAGTAGGCCGTCGTTTCATTTTGAAAGAGTGATACAACAATTAGCACTGCATTTGAAGTTGTCAATCAAAGTCTGGAGTTTATTTGTAACAGACGATGTAGAGATGGCTAACTTATATTTTTTTTGATATTCAATTCGTCGATTTTTGTCTCAATACAGAGAGCCCGGTCTAAGGCACGGATCAACGGATTCTAAGAACTTAAATAAGTACTTTCTGTATATGTATATTCTTTTATTGCACCGAAACCTTTCAATGAACATACAGTACAAAAAAATTAACATAATTGACAATGAATGAAGTATTTTAGGAGAACTTTTATATCTCGGGACGGTGTTATCTGCTTTGAAACACTCGTATATGAAAAAAAATATGAGGGTGCGGTTTCAAAAAAGATGAAAAAAATTAGATAACTGCTTTTTTAACGTAAAAAATCTTTATACATAAAAAATATTACATACATTTTAGAAAATATAAAAATCTACTCTCCAACAATGGCTTGCTCCTTTTAATCGAGATAATTCATAATCTTTTTTACCATTTTTCAATAATTTATCGGTCTAAATCTACAACTATTTTTCTATGTTTAATGTAACTTTAATTACACCATTTGTAATCAACACAGAATAGCAGTGGGTTGAATATACATTAGTACGTATTCAAATCTCTGTGTAGGCCGATTAGCTTTTTCACTTGTTGACAAATTTGCAACAAAACATGGCAAAACCGGTCTAACGAGACGCAAAACTGTCGACGGAAAAAAGTGCTTTAACCTAATGTTAATTTGAGAATTTAGTTAATTAATGAGACTGAAATTTATTATGCACTTAACTACAGCGACGAAGAAATTAAGTTATACTACATGATTTACTAAATTAATTAAAGTTGAAATTTAATAGACAGGTTGTACGCCAAGCTAGTTGCAAGCAGCCGTGAAAATAAAGTTATGATGAAGTAAATAGGTTTTTTACTTTCTTTATCGGAACATGTCGTGTAGTGTACTGGACATGGCATTAATTTAAACATAAAGGTGAGTTAGAAATAGTATTAATAAATTACAGGGAAAACAAGTGGATATTATAAACCTATATATTTACATATTTTTATTATAGCATTTGATTATTATTGTTTTATGTTATAGCCAATTTTGTTCTATATAAAAAATAAAGTAATATGAAAATAAATACAAAAACAGTACGTTCAAGATTTAAATTTGTGTGGCTAGATTTCAATTAATTTTATCTTAATCTCTTTGGGGGCGGGTTATTTTGTACTAGAAGAATTAGTCGTGTGTGTTGAGTTGAGTGATTTACAAGAAGGAATTAAGTCGTCTTCCCAGGAATCAGGGAGAATGTAAACGCAGAAATTGATTAAAAAAAACACATTTTTGGATGGCACAGAATTTAAATGAAAAAATGATGGATTATGATAAATCCACAAATTACATACCAATGCCTTCAAGTACACTACTCAACAATTGAAGTGGATAATTTTAAAATTCCTAAAATTAACATATAAAACTATTTTTAAATTAATTGCCTGTACTATACTCTATATGCTATTTTTATTGCCAATATTTTTTGCATGTGGTTTTTTTCTCCTATTCTATATCTCGTACAAAGAGACATGTTGTTCCAAACATGAATATATCATTCGTATAAAAGTGCTTGTATTGGCTTTACCAGTTGTCAATAAGTCAAGAAATCTATTTATCACAAAAACGTTATGCTGCAAAGACGTTTAGAACTAGTGCAGCTCGAGCAATTAGTTCGTTGAATCCAACAAGGCATAACTCAACCAGAGGTTGCTATGAGGCTAAATGTGTCGCAAAGTGTGACAAGTCGTGCATGGAATCGGTATATAGCAATTGGATCTGCAACATACAGGCATGTAGGAGGAAGAGAACGATCTATAACTCGTCGGCAAGACCGTTTTGTAGTTCTGACGGCAAGAAGAAACCCAACATTCACGGCTTCCAGAATTAACAGTATCTTCAAGCATGCTACTGGACGAGCGATTTCCAGTCAAACTGTCAGAAGACGGTTACATGCATCCAATTTAAGGGCTAGACGGCGCGCTGCCTGTGCACGAGGGAGCAGCGTGCATGCAGATATCGCTGGGCGATGGAACACTATCAGTGGAATTTCGTAAATTGGAGGAATTGTCGCTTTACTGACGAGTCCAGATTTCGTTTGTATACGAATGATGGCCGAATATTGGTGTGGAGGGAAAGAGGACAGCGTTACAATGAAAATCTGAGAGTCCCAACCACTCTTTTTGGAGGTGGATCAGTTTGCTTGTGGGGAGGCATATGTTTTGACGGTCGCACGGACTTAGTCGTCTTAATTAATGAGACAATGACTGCTACACGATATCGAGACAGAGTCCTAGTACCAATAGTTGTTCCATTTTTTGGTGCAATAGACAAACAATTTGTTCTGATTGATAATAATGCTCGCCCTCACCGTGCGAGAATTGTCAACGAGTGTATAGAAACTCATGGCATTTCAAGAATGGAGTGGCCACCGTGTTCACCTAATATGAATTGCATTGAACATGTTTGAGCCGAAATGTCTAGGTAACAAAACAGGCTCCTTCAACCGCCCCAAACCTTAGATCAGTTGGCCAATACATTACGCGCAATTTGGGAACGTATACCGCAACAGTTCAAGAGGTCTTCCAAATAGAGTTAGAGCACTAAGGCGACACAGAGGTGGACCCACACCCTATTAATTTTTCTTTTAGGGATATTAGAAATTGAGCAGGAATAGAAATTTTAGGGTGTTAATTTAACAATTTTTGTTTATTTTCTATTTTTTTTTCTTAAAGAATTTCTTTCTTTCGGTTCATCTGTATGAAAATACGAAGTAAAAATAAATCTTTATTTATATCACTCCATTTTTCTATTTGACCTTATGAACAAAAAATAAAATACACATTTTCATAATATCCACTTCAATTGTTGAGAAGTGTATTCCACACAAGTAAAACATACCTAATTTAATTTTAAATGTTCCATTTATGTTTTTATAATTTTTTTCTATTTTACAAAACGGAAGTTGGGGCCTGAAGAAAAACATAGTACAACGGATCGAGTCACAAAAGCCATTTTCTGTCAGGAAATATTTGCTATTTTATAAAATTCAAATAAAGTACCTACACTAATTTTTAAAGCCCGTTCTAAATATTATAACAGCCGCATTGTAGGTATCGGATGTTTACAATTGAGACAGTTCGTTTTTGTAGAGAGTGAATAGTTCATTGTACGATAACCTATTGGAATGCGATATTTTATCTGAATTTCAGACCAATATTGACTTTGAGGTGTACATTTTATATTTTAACAGTGATCATTGTTGCATTTCAAAACGTGATGTAGCAAAATATAAAAGTATATTCATGTTATATGCAAACAATAGAGCGCAATTAAAAAATGTAGGTGTAAAAATTTTACATAACGTTATGCAGTAACATAACATTGAAAGCTTATGACTGATTTCCATTCAACAAACTACATTTTACCAATAATGTATATGAATACCGTTCGAAATAATTCCTGGATTAAAAAAAAATTCACAAAATCCAGTTATTTAGATTATAAATAAAGGGGTCGTTAGAATTTTTCACACTGCAATCTGAATGATCTTTTGTGCATAACCGACATATCTATTTGTGGATTTTGGTATAGGTTTGAGCGACTGCTGTCAAATCTCTTTCAAGTCGTAGCCTAACTTTAAGAGAAACTTAAGCCTTTTCCTCTTTTCGTCACTGATGCTCTACAACAGGGGTCGGCAACCAGTGGACCGCGGACTGCATGCGGCCCGTAAACTACAGCGCACCACACCATGGTATGGTCCCGCGCAAGTAAGAGCCGTTCTACGCGCATACAAATAAATTTTTATTTCATTGTTTTGTTTCTGCAGAAGCAGGAGAGTCCATTCACATAAACATGGTCTAAACAGACTGTGATTTCCATTCAACAAACTACATTTTACCAATAATGTATATGAATACCATTCGAAATAATTCCTGGATTAAAAAAAAAATTCACAAAATCCAGTTATTTAGATTATAAATAAAGGGGTCGTTAGAATTTTTCACACTGCAATCTGAATGATCTTTTGTGTATAACCGACATATCTATTTGTGGATTTTGGTATAGGTTTGAGCGACTGCTGTCAAATCTCTTTCAAGTCGTAGCCTAACTTTAAGAGAAACTTAAGCCTTTTCCTCTTTTCGTCACTAATGCCCTACAACAGGGGTCGGCAACCAATGGACCGCGGGCTGCATGCGGCCCGTAAACTACAGCGCACCACACCATGGTATGGTCCCGCGCAAGTAAGAGCCGTTCTACGCACATACAAATAAATTTTTATTTCATTGTTTTGTTTCTGCGGAAGCAGGAGAGTCCATTCACATAAACATGGTCTAAACAGACTGTGATGTAATACTTATGCTCCTTAGTTTTAGAATGTACATTACAGTTGTGCCCCATATCGCAGTCATCACAACCTCTGCGCCTCCTAGCGTTTGCTCGCTCACTTTGTTGTCAATAATCGTGCGAAGAATACATATTCTTCAACTAAAAGCGTTTCTTTTGATCCTCCCGATGATGCTGCCGCGCTGTGTTATAAAATTTAATTGTTTTACATATTGAATGTAAATTTATTACTATTTATTTATAGGTAAATATTATATATAGCCGAGAATAGTACTCGAAGTTAATTTTTTTTTCAGAGTAAGACGCTAAAAATGGCTTTAAAAAAGAAAAACTGTACAAGAAAATTGAGTTTTTAAACAAAGCATATTTTTATTTTGATTTTATTAGAAAACCTTTATGTTTAATTTGTTAATAAAGCATTTCTGTAGTAAAAGAATATAACCTGAAACAATTTATTTTTATTTTAGCTCGATTTATAATAATAAAGTAAATCTTTTTCTATTTTGTTAAAGCTGCTTTTATGTAACCGATTCAAAAATCCATTAATTGACATTTTATTTATTGGAATTTAAAGTTAAAATTATCATCGTTTGTTTAGTACTTAATATCTTTTATTTAGTTAAATAATTGTTCTTGGCCAATAAATTTGAAAAATTAACAACTATTGTTTTACTTTCTCAATCTTAGTAATAATGTGTTAAATTTAAATAAACATGCCTTTTTACAATAATTGAGGAGGAAAATGAATATTTTCTTAGCGGTCTATCGTCTATTTTTCAGATGTTATCTACCCATTTCATCTGTGGTGTTCCTCTTGGTAGTCTGGCTTTGTAAAGTCTCCAATTTTATATTGTGGCGTTTCAACGTTGGTCTTTTTAACTAGCAGTTTGGCTTCTAAAGCTCTATTTGACTTTGGCAATTGTTGTGATATCCTCGACTCTTGTTTTTGATCTTACCCAGTGGTTCCTCTTCTATCTGACAGTCGTATACCGGTTTTGGGGAGGGGTAAGGTGAGAATCTTCCAAAGACGTTTGGAAAGGTGTCCCAGGTGTGTTGGATTATGAATCGTCTGCCTACTCCAGCTGACGGGCTGTGACCGCTTTTAGCGAGCATTGCGTCTGTCCCATCAGCTTTGCCGGTTATTCCCATCTGGCACTTTCTGTGTGCGCTCAGTGACCGTTTGCACCTGAACATGGTTCGTAAAGGCAACCGACCTGCGTATGGGGAAAAGAACCGCGTCGTCATTGCACTATTTTACAGACACTTCATCATCATCATTCAATCTTCGCTTATCCACTGCTGGACATAGATCTCCCTCATAATTTTCCATCTATTTCGATCTTGTGCCTCTTGCATCCAATTCCTATGACAACGTTTTAGATCGTCAGTCCAACGTGTTGGTGGACGACCTCTGCTTCGGTAGGCATCATCTCTTGGTCTCCATTCCAGTATCCGTTTTGTCCATCTATTATCTGTCATTCGAGCCACGTGACCTGCCCAGTTCCATTTCACTGTTGCTACTCTCTCTACTGCATCAGCCACTCCTGTTCTTTGTCGTAGCTGGCGATTTGGGATTTTGTCTCGTAGTGAAACGCCTAACATAGCACGTTCCATCGCCCTTTGACCCACACGGATCTTTTGAACTGTTCTCCTTGTCATGGTCAACGTTTCCGCAACGTAAGTTAACACTGCAACAGGGGCTGCTTTCGTAGATTTGACAGCAGCCTATGACACAGTAAGGCACAAAACATTGCTCCACAAATTATACGACACTCTAAATGACCACCATCTGGGTAAGGTCGTATATTCCTTACTGCAAAACAGACGTTTTTTCGTTATGCTGGAGGGTAAAGTAAGTAGGTGGAGAGTTCAAAAAAATGGCCTTCCACAGGGAAGTGTTTTAGCACCGATGCTCTTCAATATATATACAAACGACCAACCTACGCCGACCGAAACCAAGCACTTCCTCTATGCTGACGATCTTGCAATATGTGCTCAAGGAAATAGTTTTGAAGAAGTGGAGAAGAAACTCGAAACTGCATTAAAAACAATGACAGCGTACTACCTGCAGAATTCCCTGAGACCCAATCCCTCTAAAACGCAAGTCTGCGCTTTCCACCTTCGCGCAAAGGAAGCCAAGCGAAAACTCCAAATTGTGTGGAATAGTAATACATTAGAACACACAAGCCAACCTATATATCTTGGAGTAACTCTGGACCGGTCCCTCACCTACAGACAACATTGCATAAAAACGAAAGGGAAATTAACAACTAGGAACAGCATACTCAGAAAGCTAACGGGAAGTAAATGGGGCGCACGTCCTGGCGTTTTAAGAACAACGGCACAGGCACTGTGTTTCTCAACTGCTGAATATGCGTGCCCCGTTTGGGGAAGATCTGCCCACACCAAACAAGTTGATACTGCGCTAAATGAGACATGCAGGATAGTAACGGGGTGCATGAAACCGACGCCACTCTCAAATCTATATAAAGCAGCGGGTTTTGCAGAACCCTCAACACGCAGAGGCGTTGCAGAGCACATAGAGAAAATTAAACAGATCGCGGACGAGCGGCATGCCTTATACAAAGCTCGAACACCACGAAAGCGACTAAAATCTAGGAAAAGCTTCCTTGGAACAGTGCAGGATGAACCACCTGAGTATTTTCCTCTTCCCCAGGTTCAATGGACCGGCCAGTCCCTAGACTTTAAAACGTGGAAAACTATGAATCGGATAAGAACGGGGGTCGCTCCAGTAAAATCAAACATGGCAAAATGGGGAAAAATCGACCAAGATGATGTGAACTGTGACTGTGGAGAAACACAGAATATGGAACATCTTCTTACATGCAGAAACTGTCCTCATCGATGTACCCTCGAAGATTTGTGGCTCGCCAACAAAGATGGAACCGACGTAGCCCGATACTGGGCCGAAATTTTATGAATGACATGTCCGGACACGATAAAGTAAAGTAAAGTAACACTGGCAAAACACACTGATTAAACGTTTTTCTTTTAAGGCATATTGGTATATCAGACGATTTGAAAATATGGTTCAGCTTGCCGAAGGCTGCCCAAGTCAGTCTTATACGACGGAGAAGCTCAACGGTTTGATTATCTTTTTCTATGCGAATCTCATGACCTAGGTATTTATAGGTCATTACCTGGTCTATGGATCTTGTTCCTACGTATATATCTTCGCTGACTACAAGATTTTACAGACACTACAAATAGACAAAACATGGTGTAAATGGCTGTTGTAACATAGTCTGGTGATCAAGCTCATGAGAGATTTTTAATGGGTCATTTGGCTCAGTATGAATCACATATAAAACAATACTTATACATACAATACAATAACAAACAATAATTTAAGGGGGTAAATTTTTTTGGCCAAACATTTTGTGCGGCATTTTTAACTTAGGTAGGTAATAGAAAAGTATCGATCTGTGACCTAATGCTATACAAAAATATTGGTAACAGGAGGAGGGAAAAGTTTTTATTTTCGGAAAAATGTTTCCGCATTTTCGGTAATTTGACACAGTACGGCATTGATGCACAAAGTTTCGAATCAGTATATAGATTAATTTTTTTGCAACGCCGCACCTACATATGACTGGGACAGGGGTGAGAAATCTTAGGCGCAACCCTTAATTTGAACACCCATGCTTTGTGTACCAATAAGAATTGGCTGCATAATTTCTAAAGTTGTTATTACATATTGTAGTATTGATTTATATGCGATTCATGTTGGTTCAAATGACTCATTAAAAATGTCCAATGGGCTTGTAGTCTATAGGTATATATTCGTATAAATAAAATCATTTAAAAGTTAAAATTAGAGATTGGGACCCAAGATTTGTTAAAAAATAAAAGAAAGAAAATTAAAATTGTTAAACGTTAAAAGGTTAAAAGTTATAATTAACATTAAGTATATATTTTGAAAATTAAAATTAAAGGCTAAAATTAGGTATAAAATCTTTGCCCCAGCCGAGGAGGGAGTTATTTTGGCTCTCACAGGACGGCTCAGCATATTAAAAGTATAAAGAGATTATCTCTTGTTGTAGTCTCCTCTCTTTTTCTTAATGTTTCATGGTTTCAGTGACAAAACGAATGATCCAGTCAAACATGTGTTTGTTTTCTATTGCCTTTTGCATTAATTCATGGTGTTCACCCAGAGGGGACCTAGTCCCAGCTGTAGCGAAGCTCGCCCTGCATGATTACATTACATAATAATATCACGTGGTGTGCGTCATACACTACCCCACATTCGGTGCACAGATCATCATCGGTTATTTATACTGTACGTACATGACCGGAAAAATCGGTGCCTCGTCATGAATTGCATGAAGCAGTAGTTGACGTGTTTGTATCTACATTGGTACCACCTCACTACAACAGGGATAAAGGTTCTCGTCCAGGCGGTCTTACCTGTTTTTCTTGACTACTAGTCCTGTCACATCTGGTCCTGAACCTAAAGCTCCGGTCTCCCTTTGATGCATTCGGACCCTCTCGCTGACCAGAATATGCACCGGTACAACCCCGGTCAGGCCACTACCTGTAGAGCAATGGTTGATGCGGTCCTGTACGCACTGCATATTCTGATCAAGGGTTTTCCCTGTGCTTTAAGAAGCATGTCTATATTTTGCCCCATTTAGGACCTCGTACGACACTGTTCTATATTCATATCTGCGTTGGTTAGGGCCAAGGTTTGACATCCATATGATAGGAAGGATGCACTAGTTTTACTTTTCAAGTATTGAGATGTTTTGCGGTTCTGAAGTATCCAACTGAGTTTTCCAAATTCTACCCATGTCAGTCTTGCTCTACTAATAATTTTCACACTTTGGCTCTCTTTGTCAAGTTTCAGAATTTGTCCTGGGTAGGTCTATTCTTGCACTTGTTCTATCTCATTGCTACTTATAGTTATACATACTTCTGGGGTCGTCTACGTGGGTCATTGTTTTTGTTTTTGTCTAATTCATTTTTATGCCTATGTATTGGAATTTGTCTGCCAGTTCCTTCACATTGTTTATTATTCATCGAATCACGATGTCGTCAGCTAATCTGAGGTGGTTTAATTTGTTGCCATTAACATTGATGTCATATGCTGATCAATTTGTAGTTTTAAAGACGCCTTCTAGGGCTAGATTATACAGCTTTGGCGATACTACGTCGCCTTGTCGAACTCCTCTCTTAATGGGGATGGAATTTGTATTTTCGTCTAGTTGTACTATCCTAGATGAATTTTCTTATATATTAAATATTAGTTGCCTAATTTTCAAATCTATTCTACAATTGTTAATAGCTTGTTTTATGGCACACCACATCTCGATACTGTGAAATGTCTTTTCATAGTCTATGAAGGCAAGAAATACAGATAGTTGGTATTCATGTGCCTTTACTATCAATGTTCTCATTGCCGGCAGATGGTCTGATGTATTAAATCCTTTCGGAAAAGATGTAGTTCTACCGGTTACTAATTCTCAATTTTGTAAGCCAACTTGTTGTTAATAATTCTCATAAACAGTTTGGACAATTGACTGAGCAACGATATATGACTGTAATTTTTTAGGACACATTTGTCCCTCTTTTTGTGTAGCAGTATTACTAGACTCTCGTTCCAGTCTTTAGGGATTTTGTTATTATGGAGACATCTATTAAACAGCTCTGTTAGTATTGAGATTGTTATTGCAAAAGCTCGGCAATTATACCGTCGTGTTCTGGACGTTTTAATATTTTTTAGCTCTTTTAAAGCTCTTTCTATTTAGAATTTATGTATATTTAGTAGTACTTCTGATCCAACTTTTTGTTTTTCTTTTGACGTTTTTTTTTTGTTGGTTGATTAAGCTGGCCTTGTAAGCTGTACAACGTTTTGTAGAAGTCTAGAAGGAGACAACAAATTTAGGTTAATTTAGAACGTAAATTAATTTCATACTTCAAAGTTAATTTGGGTAAGTTAAGGAATTTGTCTTCATTAATTTCTGTTGTATTTTCCTTGGTTATCTGGATATTTGTTGATTTTGCATGACAGATACCCAAGGGGAGTAAATGTTATGTCGTAAATTTTTACAGCCTGTCACATTCATATTAGGTGTGTTAAAATTGTTTATTATCCTTCACATTCATATATGCCAGGTAATATCCCCCTGTATTTTATTACAGTATTAATTGTGTTAAATTTAACTTTTCATACTTCTCCATTTTTATGGTAATATTGTATGTATTACCTCTTTGAGTTTAAATATTAACCTAAATGATAATTTATTACAAAAAATCTTTTTACTTGCTCTCACTGCATATGACGATATCAGAAATCTTATTATACTACTTGCACCTAATCAAAAATGTTATTTTGAGTTTAACTAACATCTTGCATTGATTATATATTTCTTGTCCCAAATTTAATGTTCTAGCTTCAAATCCATTCAGCATGTTCTTGAGGCTGGTCATTTCTGCATTCAGCACGTCAATACCAAACTCAGACAAACTTATCAAGCACGGAGCATATACGAAAGCTAAGACAATAACTAAACTATGAGTCAAATAATCACAAATCATGATGTGAGTATGTAGAGACACCCACCATATTGGATGGAAGTAATCTAACTTTGAAACAAGTTCTGGTGAAGTTTCATAGGAAATCCTTCACTATCCATAACTTAGGTTCAATAATTAGAGTGTTGACGGAATCGATCTGATGACTTGTCGAATACTCTCTGAAAATACGAAAGAAATATTTCCATTTTCGCTGTGAGCGGGATCAGTAGCGTCCCTGACTTTTATTCATGTATAAGAAAGGCTTATTTAATTTCACCATAAAAACAATCACAAACTATTTTTTACTTTACCTTATGTATTATTAAGGTACTGATATATTGTGTATAGTATACAAGTCGTATATTGTGTTTTTTTATCAGTGTCTATTATCACTAGCCAAGAGCACTGCATACTTTGTCAGCTTATTAAAATGAAGAACAGCGGAGAACATGTTTTGCCCTTGTATTAGTTCTACTATTTCTTGGATATTTTGATGAGTAGAATTCAAATATGCAATGAAAAATAGTCTATATTTAGCATTTCCACAGTTATTCCATCTTTCCCAGCAGATTTGTTATTCTTCATTTCTTTGAGTACCTTTTTTATTTCATTTTTACTGATTTCTGGTTCTAGGTCAGAGTTAACGTTCTTTATTTTCAGTTGTAACTGATTACGGATTTCTTGGGTTGGTTTTTGTTGTTTTATAGAGATTTGTATAATATTCGTGCGTTATTTGTAAAATTTATTTTATATTGTTGGTCTCCACACATTCTTTGTTCTTTATGCTATTAAGTTGTATGTTTCCCAGGTTCTGCTTTAAGCACTTAGCACTTCATGTTTCTATTTTTTTCAATTGTTTTCTCTATCTTTTCTTCCTATACTCTCTGTTTACACTCCTTGATATTTGTTTTAATAGTTTGGTTTATTTCTTTGTATTCCATTTTATTTCTGTCCTCTTGTTCTAGTAATGTTGTTCTTGTGTTCATAAGAATCTTTGTTTCCTGGGATATGAAAGTTTCTTTTTTTGTTGTTGTCTGTGCTATTTCTTTACCCACTTTCATTAGAGTTTCGGTATAAATATCATGTTTATTTCATCATGTATTCATAAATATCATGTATAAATATATGCTTGTATTCTATATCTTCCTTGGTCGGCAATATTTCCTTTATTCTCTCTTCGTATGTCTGTTTTTCTTGTTTTAGTTTTTCCATGTCTAATTTCTGATTATTTTCCATTTTCTTTCTTGTTTCAAATCTAGTATTAATTATCAACTTGGCTCGGACTAGTCTATGGTCGCTACCATTTGAGAAGCGATTTAGGGCTGTTAAATCTTTAACCATGGATTTTTGCGTTGAAAGAATATACTTAATCAATTTCGTTTTTAGTTTCACCACTGGGACTAATCCATGTCCATTTTCGTTGGGGTTTTTTCTTAAAGAATGTATTCATTGCATATGTATGCAATGCAAATATAATATATATATATATATATATATATATATATATATATATATATATATATATATATATATATATATTACGAGTAATATCTTATTCAAGCGTAGAAAGTCGAAACAATCAATAGGATGACAATATTTCCAATCCACATCGTTTCATTAAAACTATATCTCTTACTGGCTAGAGGGTGGCACTTTTCTTTTTGCGCACTTTTCGTGGCCATTTCCTCTAACTGGCTGCGGGCTGTCACTGGAAAAGACATATTAAAAGGAAAATGCAATAATGCCATCAGTGAACTGTTGCATTCTCCTAATGCTTTGAGAGAAAATCCATCTTTCTGACAAAAGTTTTGCAATTAATTCTGATTTGCGATCTGCCAGTCGAATGAACACTCTCTGGGACTTCTCGCTCTAAGGAGTAATGGAAAACTGTTGAACTTTGACGATGTATAAGATGTTTATACTTCTAATTCAATACAAATAAAACTCAAGCATCGAAAGTAGTAAAGAAATACATGGGAATAAGAGTTTAAGAAAGAAATCTCGATAAGATTTCAGAGAGGATTAAAAGATTTCCAATCTTACTCTAGAGATTTTATTTTACTTGAACTTACCATTATTTTAATTAATTTTATGAAGAGATTTTTTGTCAATACAAACTGTAAAGGATTCGATTACTATAAAAAGATAAACTGATATCTGCCCTATATTATGTTACCCATTTTTCCTTTTATGATGCTTTTCATTTATCTTCAAACATATGTGTCTCTCTGTACGATCTCGTTTCTCACGTGTCCTCTATTCACACTATGTTTAAGTTATCAACTGGATTAATTAAGTGAGCTCTTCTGACATCACTGGCTTTACATCAATCCATAGTTACAATCGAAATATATTTACATTAACATCATGTAATACATAATTTAACATCATACATAATTTTTATATATTTTTACTACGCTTTGCATCTATATATTTTTCAGTTCAGTATTAGTTGTCATATGTCACTTGTAATCCGTCATCTTATCATCTCTCACCTGCTAGCTCTGTCGACTTTCTTAATAAGACACATAGCAACAAAAATCATAAAATGATTTTTGCAAAGATGCCGCTTTTCCACTGCCAGCCAACTCAAAACACACAAATTCTGCAAAGTATAGTGAAGATCCTATCTACTGACATATTCCGATATTTACATGGAAAATCGAATATTATGATAAAACTAGCATTATACCAATAATATGTTATCCTGTTATCCAAACATGACCAAAGAACGGACACGAACAGGAAAAGGTTAAAGTCCCCGATGATGGTAATTCTGATGTCATTTCTACTGAAGACTAGAAAAGCTGCTCGATGGGAATATTAGGGATGGTGTATTGGTTAAAAGTCCGATACATCAAGGACATTAAACGTATAGAGTAGGATTCTCTATGGAAACGGTACTACAACATTTCGTACAAAGAGTGGAGAACGTTCTATAAAACCAAGAGCTGATGCTTGGTGCTTCATATTATCCATATAAAGGGAGCGTTAGATAACACCTCCTACGAAGCAATCACAAGGGCGATTTATTTAAAAGGTACAGACGAAACAACATGCAGATGGATAGACTGCCTGCAGAGGAGGCGTGTGATCTACGTAACGTTACTTGAGGATATGCACCGGTCATCAGGTGTTCTTTGCAAGAGAAGTCTTAACTCCTCTCTTGTGGAATCTAGTCATGGATGGACTGATAGCTAGACTCAGCAACGATAGGTTATGTCTTGGTATCAGCGGATGCCCCCGTCATCTCAGCCCACAAGAAATTTAATGACACATTTAGAGAGTTAATGCAACAAACTCTGACTGTAGTTAGATAATGTTCTTTCAATTCTTCTTTATGTGCCGTCTTTTACCGAAGATTGGCGACCATCAAACGATAGGTTTCTCTGTTTTGTGCCGCATGTATTATGTTCGCAGCTTCTGGTATTTGAAACCATTCTCTCAAGTTTCTCAGCCAGGATTTCTTCTTTCTGTCCAAACCTCTTCTACCTTCAATCTTGAATCTTCTTCTCTCTACCTTCGATCTTGTTCTTTTAATTAAAGGGTTAATATAAGCCCCACAAGTCCAAAATCTTACCAAGAGTCTCCCACTTTTATCCTGGCTTGTAACAAGCAGTGATATGACTGACTTTTGAGCTACTCGATACACCCGTTCGTTACCCCCTTGGCAAAGTTAATAAGAAGATAAAAGGAGTATGTAATAGCTTAGCTCAGAAAACGGATAAAGAAGGATGAAAGTCCACCGTAAATAAGTTTTTACGACTTCATCGAATAGATAAAATAAACTTTTGAAAGTATTACTACAGATTGAATGACTAACTGAGATTGACTGACTGAAAAACATTCGAGATTAAAACAAAATACCGAACCCATCACAATTTTTTCATATATGACAGAAGACGGTAAACTCTTCTCCATGCTGGCTGCCAACGTAAGATAAGTCTGATATGATAATGTAAAGAAAACTACAGAAAATACAATCAATAAAATCGTAGATACGAATACCATAATATTATTGTAGTTAGATGGAACCGAACCGTTTAATTGTTTTTAAAAATAAATGAATAAAATGAGTTTGATTTAATGAGTAGGATTCTCCATCACTTTGTCCGATAATTTATTTGAAGTTGGCATCGTATAGTTGAAACAGCCAATTTTGCTTGTAGTTTTCGTTGCGCGTCGCAGCGTTAGTTAAAACAATTGAATAGTGTTTTGATCTTCTCTGTCTATTTAGAGCCTAGAGAGATGATACATTTTATTCTATCCTCTAGTTATTGCATTCTCTTAAATATAGATTCAACAGATAACATTAATATTTTTGCCGCTTGAAAGGAGTTTATTAATAACTAGTTTCACATCCTCATCTACCTAAGCTAACCCATTCTATTAAAATACTGGTCGACCTCGAACAAAAAACTAATTTAAAATATGAATAATACTGGTTTTCAGTCCGGACCATAACTCATGAACTTTTTTATTATTATTAAAATTACGTGGAGTTGAATGAGAGTCCATAAATAATTTTCAAAACTTTTTAATTGGAGCATTTCCCAGTAATTGTATAGGCCTGTAAAATTGGGGTCATTAAAATGTTTTGCAATGTTATGGTTAATTTTTAGAAGGGTATTTATTTATTTTTCGGTTAATACAAGTGAAGCTAATTAATTTTTTTTTTATAAAAATGGTATTTGACATAACGAAGAAAGTTTAATTCGTCGTTTTTTTAACAACTTAAAAATCCGTTCATTATGGAAGCTAGCAAATGTTAAGGTCTAATCATGATCGTAGTCAGATTTCGTTTTTATTTCGTTTCTAGTCCTTCAATTTGGTTTTATGACCAATATTTCGATTTCCTATAATTTTAACTTGAAAGTGAGATAATTGTCAGCTTTCGATTACTAATGATCTATCTATTTAACCTCATTCTATCCTATTTGCCTAGAATCTACACCGGAATCAATTGATGGTGATGTAGAACAACAGTGGCAATTCTTTAAAAATGCAATTATCGAACCAAGTCGCAGAGAACTCACAACAACCAGATGCAAGAAAAGAGATTGGATGACAGAAGTAATCTTGGAAATGATGGAGGACAGAAGAAGGCAAAAGAATATCAACATCAACTCAGTATCAACAGCTGCATAATCAGACTTACAAAACAAATATGATAATTTCAATCTCCATAAGAAAGTTAAAGAATTAGCTGGGGTAGCAAAACAAAATACCTCAAGCACACTAACGGACAAACAAGAAAACATTTTAGTGGAGACAGAACAAAAATTAGGAATATGGAAAGAATATATAGAGGAATTATTCCATGACCAGAGACAAGAAAATACATATGAAGATAATCAGAATAAGGGACCCGAAATAACAAAGTCAGAAGTTATGCAGTAAAGTCCATCAAAAATAATAAAGCTGCTAGTCCAGATGAAATACCAAGTGAATTGCTAAAACTGGTCAATGAAAAAAACATAGATCTTTTAGTCTAACTACTGAACACAATCTATTCCACAGGAATCATTCCACGTGACATGCTGACATCAACATTTATTTGTCTACCAAAGAAAGTAAATGCCAAAGAATGTAGTGATTATCGAACGATCAGGAGAATACACGTTAAGCTAGAGATGGATATTAGTGATTCCCAGTTTGGATTTCGGAATGGAGTGGGCACAAGAGAGGCACTATTTTCTTTTAACGTGCTGGCCCAAAGATGTTTGGATGTTAATCGAGATATCACTGTTTTTTTTTTTCAACATCTTTGACGGTCTTTTTGAAATATTGTGGTCACCAAACTTTGAAATCCTGTATATCGGTCTTTGTTAGCCGTTTTACTTGGAAGTTATTATTGTTCTTTTTCTTGGAAGACGCAATGATTTCGTTGTATTGCGTTGTAAAGCTTTGTTGGATAGAGCATGTAAACATATATAAGCATTGCGGCAAATTTCAACTGTGCACGTACTTTTCATAGCAAAATACTTGAAAGAAGAAGAAAACTGTCTAGCTTTTGCTGAGGCTGGATGATGTCTAACAACATCAGGTCTTTATATTAATCCGATTAGGTATGTATCTGTTTCATTTTTTGGTCTTCCACTATAAACGATTTCGATGAACGTTTGAATTAAACGTTTTTCTTCAAATGAAAAATCCGCCATACATTTCTTACGACAAGTGCAATCTGGTCTGGTTACTTTGGCATTAACTAGTTTACCTTTATGTGTAACAAACTCTCTTCCTTTTTGTCTTGTCCTTAAAGTTAGAAACTAAATGCTAACTTACCTATTAGACACTGAACTATTAGATTCTAGATTCAATTTTTACGGCAGGTCAATGTTAAGAACAACTTTTAAAATAATTTTCAACAATAGCTAAACAATACTGTATACTAGACGAAAGTGCCAAGCAAACTGAAAAGACGATTTTCTAGACTCCGAAGGTTTATTAAGCCACGCTTTTTTTACATTGCGTGGATAAACGATAACATTCCAGTAATATTATCCTTTTTCCACTCAACAACAATGTTTTTACATTAAGGCGACCGGCGGCGATTTTATCGTTTTTGCGCTCAGCCGATAGAAGATGCAAATATTCATAAAATGGCTATCTTTAAACGATACTTGAATTCTCACAGCTTAAACCTATGGTGTCTTCTTATTTTATCTAACAACTATGCAATATAACCAACATACAACACAGTACTATGCTGTGCTGTTACAGGAATATTTTTACATAAGGTAGAATCATTTTCAACTCTCCACCCTTCCATGCATACGGAAAGGTATCTTGCTTCCGGAATATAGGGAGCGTAAAGGTGCGATCTGACAGAACGTGGAGCGGTGCTCAAAGAAAGATCAAAATACATAATAGTAAAAGACAAAATATAAAAACGTGCACTAACCCACGTGTTTACTCTGAATATTTGTGGTTTACGATCCCTGGGATAGGGCAAAACTGTCTATTTATGGCTAGCGCGGCCCGTTCCGCTATTTGTCGGTATATTAACACAGTTCAAAGGAACCTTCCGACGTGACTACAGACAGGTACGTCCCAGTGTCGAGGTAATTTCACTAAAACCGTCGATACTCACCACCAGAATGATCGGATTACATTTTGAGGGAAGTCGAGTGCATTTACGAAAAAGCAAATATTTACTAATTTTGCAGTAACGTGGGATACCAATTGTTGTCTCTTTTTTAATCGTTAATATCGATTGTCTGTTTCTCTTTTCCGACGTAAACCAGCGAAGAGCGCTATTCCACGAGCTGTGAGATGCCGCCTTGACGCTATCACCAATGATGCATCAGTGTCGAAGTGCCGTTAGGAATTTAAAAGTTTGTTTTTAAAAATAGGGTTTTAAGTAGGTGGAATCGGCAGTGGAAGGATTTCAGTTCTAAACTTTCTTTTCATGGAAGTCCACTGTCAGAGAAGGTCACAAGTTATTATTACACGTCTACGACTTACACACTGTAGGTATAGTCATGCATATATCTTCTCAAATGGCGAACCTACAAAATGCGAGGTAAAGATCTCGGCAGTAATCTTGTCAAGGATATGGGGTATAGGGTTTTTTTTAGTTATTCCGTCAGAAAGAAAATACTCGAAACCAGGTTGATCACACTTTAACATTTTCCACTTATATTAAGAATTAATATTAAATCTAGATTTTTAGTCACTAAATAATTTAAAAATTATAAAAAGATATAGAAAAATACAAAATAAAACAATTTAATAGATAATTTCAAGCGCCAGCTACAAATTTACAAGGTACGTTTGGTACTGGTGCGGTATGCGTCTAGTTAATAATTAAAAACAAATATTTTGCAATCAAATAATTTAAAAAAAGACACATCAGAATCTTCAAAAATGATAATTTACTGAGTTTCAGAGCTTTGTAAATGACCGATTTCGCGTTTTTTTAAGTTTCGAACGATCGACAACGATCAACTTTGAGAAAAGTTACTACGGACCCTTTTTGTTTAGAATCACCCAAAAACCTTTGTGCCAGGCGAAAAAGAAGTTGGCGCTTCACTTAGCCAATCTTTAGCATTTTCTCGTCAAAATAAATTAAAATATGCAGCCAAGATGCTCTCTGTAACGTTTTTTATTGCCGAGATAAAGCTATGGCTATTCTATTTTTACCGTAAAGTGAGCATAATCATTTTTTCTCGGAACGGTTCAGCTATAAATTGTTTCTTGGCGTAAAACTTCGCCAATGAACTAGCAATCAGTTCCTTGCGGTGCGCTTTGTGGCCGATATCTCGGTTTTTTCAGCAGTGTGTTTTGCGTTAGTGGATGGTGGTGTAGTTTTCGGGGATTGCTTAATATACAAGTCAACAAAAATTAATCAGCGAAAAAATATGCCGCCAACATGGGCCCTTTACCCCATTTCCTTGTCGAGATGTAGCTATGGCTGTACTAGCTTTACCGTAAATTTAGCATAAAAATTGTTCCTTGAAAACCGTTGCAGTAATTCTGGGCATAAAACTTCGGCAATGAATTAGCAATCAATTCCTAGCAGTTCGCTATTTGGCCGATATCTCGGTTTTTCCAGGGGTGTGTTTTGCGCTAGTGGATAATGGCGTAGTTTTTGGGGATTGGTTAATATACCAATCAACAGAAATTAATTAGCAAAAAAAATGCCGCCAAGATGGGCACTGTATCCCTTATCCTTATCGAGCTATAGCTATGGCTATGCTATCTGTACCATAAAGTTAGCACAATCATTATTTCTCGGAAACGGTTGCAGAAATATTTTTTTTCTTTCCGTAATAAATTAGAAATAAATATTGTTGGTCTGAATTCGGTCTTATAATATGTATACGCTAGCTTTACAGCCATAACGTTTTCTCTAGAAGTATAACACATGCATGATCCTACCAAGATCGATGCAAAGTTATCGCAAAGATCGATGCATATTTTACTGATGTATTATTCTGTATTATTGATTTTATTAATTTAAAATCATATCAAGTTTAACGATAATCGACAGTTATTTCTAATTTTCTTTAGACATTATATCAAACACATAAAATAGTTACGACTATATCTAAAATAGCATCTGTAATTCCTGCATGTATAAATTAACTTAATGTGAGGTTAAGGATTCTTGCGGAGATAAGAATTTTGCGTGATATTCTAGTAATTTTTAGGAGTTAATTTATTATTTATATGCATAGTAAATTACTCTATATTGTAAACTTATCAGCCATTATGTAATTACTCCTATTAATCATCATTTCTTATGTGAAAAGATTTCAGTCAGATTTTCAGTTCCATATCCATCAAGTCAAATCGCAAAGTTCCGTGTAAACAATACCAACACGTAACAAAGTCATTATAATAAGTGATAAGAACTTCCTTGCATTTTTTATCAGTGAATATTCCCCTTAAAATAAATCACCCTAGTTCAACTCGCAATTAACATGCAAAAAATATGCGGACACACCTAGGTGCATGTTGCATATCGAAAATCTCATTAAACTCTGTACATGGTAGGAAAATGACTACAATTCGCTACGATTTAACAGCATAAGTGGAGTACTTAAGGGCAAGCACACACCGTTTGCTGGATATTTCTCTACCAACTTGGATAGTTTCTAGTCGGAGAAAAAGTTGTTTGATAAACGGCATGCTTTCGGTATTTCGAAGACTATGGCTTTGGTTTTAATACTGACAGTAGTAAAACAGAGTTTTTGTTGTTATCTACAGACTGTGCAAACGACTTTATTATTATTTCTCGCTATTTTATTATACACTTCTCATTATATGATGTGTCTTCCAAAAATGGAAGCACAATATTTGAACTAAACACATTCAAAATCTAACAAAAGAATTGAGGTTAAAATTATAACTGTTCACCTGTATAAACATCGGTGCAAAAAGGAGGTAGCCCCATATTTTTAAGATTTTTCTTTTTAAATCAATATACGTAAATTCAAAGGCGGTCTATAGATTGGTGCAAAAACGAGTAAAATATACTAAATATTCAGATGTCTCCTTATATCTAAACCATTTAAGATTTACCGATGATATCGTTATAATATCTGATAGAGTTAATAAAGCTACAAAAATGCTGGAAACGCTCTAGGAAGTATCAAAAACAATTATTGGCCTTAAAATAAACACCTCAAAGATAAAATTTATGACCAATCTTGTGGTCAGCAAGGAAATTCAGATTGAAAGCCATAGCATCGACTAAGTAATAGCTTACAAATATCTAGGCACGCGATTCGCTTAGGCCGAGATAATGAGACAATTGAATACAAAAGAGGATAGACAATTTTCTGTGCTTAATTTAAGTGCTGTTTCATCACTGGTACAAAGTAATTCTGAACATTGTACCCTCTTTATGACAGAGTAGAGGTTACACAAAGAACGGTACTAGGCTCGGGCTTCAGTCTGGTAGAGGTCTCTTGGTCGGGACTCTTATTACAGCTCAAATATAAAGAATCGGTTAGAGAAGTACTGAAGATAAAGGGACGAGAAGTTATAAGAGAAAGCGAAGAGATGTTAGAAGATAAAGAGAAGAGAAATATTTGGGCACCACCCTATTTTTAGAGGAACAGGGAAACCTTAAGACATATAGAATAAGATAACAAGAAAGGTAAGCTACAGTTAAGATAATCACACCAGAATAAAGTAAACCGTGAGAGAAAAGGTATTATGATTGTGCGGTACACACTTAATATTTCGACACATATACACTGATATACATTTATATGATAAATCAAATAGTAATATGAATCAATAACAATGCTTGAAAGAGATACACCATGCACAAAAATATAAATTTATATCCTAACAAAAAAATAAAAGGCAAATAGTTCGTCAGCAAAGTTATATTCAGGTAAGCAGTTAAAGTAAATGCATTATAACAATTTTTACTGAACAGTTAGCACGAGATAAGTTATTGCACAATTTATTATTGAATACAACAAAAAATATATTTTTTGAGAAATAATTACGAATAATTTAGTATTCTCAAGAATAGGAAAAAAAAAGTAAGGAATATTATAATTGTACCTACGTCAATATTCGTCAAATAAGTGATTTTCATGCCTTGAGAATACGTGAACATTTACTGAATTTTTGATCGTGATCACCTCAAATCTATGCATAAAATTTATCATGACTAATAACCTACACATAAAACAAATGGTTCGTAATTTATACGTACATATATATTATACTGTAGCTTTATACTGATAATTCGTTCGGTTGGAGTTAAACTAAACATCCATAAATAAGTAAGGTACACTGGACTGAAGTCGTAAATCAACTTCTATACGATTTAGGTAAAAATGTCGGTACTCACAATTGGATAATCTGCATTGTACTTAGCCGGCAGTCTGTAGGCATAGGTAATGACGTCTTTCATAAAACAGTCTCAATAATAAAGGCACTTGACGTGTTGTTTTTGCAACAGGTACATTAGGGACTTCTCAAGAGGCGTGGATAATTCAGGTACAAGTAACAAGTTACGATCTTCAATCCGCAATCTCTCAAATTTGATTTAGGCAGACGAAAAGGAAGAAAGAGAAGCAGCAGGTGATACAGGTAGCAGTACAGGTAGTAGTAAATAGTAGAGACGAAACGTAGAGACGAATGAACGGCAAACAGAAGTGACTTCGTTTCTTCGAATTGGAAGACGTCTGTTTGACAAAAGAGAAAATAGTTATTATAGGAAGCACTGTGTGAAGATATATAGATAAGGGTGAATTGAAAATACACTTACCGCCGTTTGATGGAGACAAACCGCTTGCCACAGGAACCAACTCGAATTCTGATCTTAGACAAGCGTGGGAGTATTGGCCGAAGAGTGCCACACAAAAATGATATGTAAATGGCAAGGCTAGTGTGGTCGTTTTTGTAATCTAACCACTCTCTCCCGACAGAAATTATAATTTCATCGAAAACCAACATCTCCGTTTTTCTTATAAGGTAGGCAAAATAAATATTGCTAAGAAAAGAAAAGATGAAGAAAAATCTTAAATCGGTATCAAATTATTAAAAATAAAAATAAATGTCTCAAAGGTGAAAGAAAAACTGACAAAAACTGTAAATTGAAATATTTTCAAAAAATTAAACGAAGTTTCTAAGCGAGACGGTCTGGCAATTTTTAATGATTAGAGTTCCACCATCTTTGTACATCTTGAATAATTTTTTTCTGGTTCATACTCAACTCTGGTTGTATTCCTGGGTACGGTCCGGTTAGCAGTAGGATTTCCGGTTTCGACCGGATTGGTCAGGTACCTGATCCGGTAGATCCCTAGTTAAAATCATACACCTAATGCTAATCCAGCTCTTTTAGATAGCTGAGCATTTGGGGCTTTTTTACTATAAGAATATCTTTGACATCAAGAAAATAAAATACTCAAATTATTTTCCTTTATAGCAATTATTCTAATGATGCTTATTCTTTTTACAGAGTATCTCACTGAACAACATATGCCCCACAAGCATTTTCAGATCGGTAAGTCTTTTTTTAAATACTTATATATATTTTTTTAAGTTTTTTTATAATACTAACGTTAATGCTAAAGTTTATAGAAAAACAGCATTTAACAATTTTGTTTATTTGAATGTATCTTCACAAAAAACGGATCCACAGTCGGGTACATACAAACTCCTACACTAAAAGGAGTATGAGACTTTGCCGTTTTGGAATTTGTTTTTACCCGGCTGTCTGAAGATGTAGGGAGTACAGAAATAACAGTCTATTACCAATTCAAGTTTATATTCATCAAAGTCGTAGCAAAACATATATAGAATTGGATTCGACATACTTCGTTAATTATTGACTGTGAAAGTATGTCGTATAACACTACGGAATAGTGTTGAAATGTCGGCACTACGATCTGTGGCTTAAACTGATACTACATTTATTTCAGAAGTTCGATATTTCGTTGATTATTTACTTTTTTTTAACTTCATCGGGAACTAACTACAAAATTAACTTACAATTAGATAAAAACATAACATTCACAATTTTATAACTTACGACGAAATGTGTCTATCGCATTTTAAATTTTTAAAATCAAATTATGTTAGAGCGACACATATTCTACGATGAACAAGTCGACACTGATTAGGCGATGGTCGTTAGGGCCAACGATTTTTTGTTGTCAAATTATATTATCCATCCAGGCTACTTTTAGTTTCCCAGAATTTTAAACTATTGCAGTTTATGTAGCTTAACTTGTAGTGTCTGTCTTATAAATAATTGATTTTTTATTTTTTTTATAGTTGTGTTCTATCTCCTGAGATTCTAACATCTGACAAATTAAATGTGTAACCTCTTGTGTGGAAATTGTGTGCTACTGCACAAGAATTTTTCTTTGTTTTGCAATCACTTTTGTGTTGCGGTATTCTTTGTTGTAACCACTGCGATGTTTGCCCAATATATTGCCCATTACATTCGAGACAATAAAGTTGGTAACTGAGATGATTCTGTTTTAAAAGCGGTGTCTAAGCAGTAGGTAAGCTTGGAGAATAAGCGATGATTGGATATGCAGTTATATTTAACTATTTTGATTTTGGAAATTCCACTCGGCAGATTGATTATTATGTTAGTTAATCTATTAACATAGGTTCTTTTTTTTGTTTAGGATCTCACAAGCTGATTTTTCAATAGATGTTCTAAAATTCTGTTTTAGGCGTTAGAGTGTCTGACTTTCACGCAGAAGGATCGATCCACAGCACCGGCGATCTATAATATATTTATTCTATTCGATCTAACATCTATAATTTATTTTCTCCTCTTCATTTTTTTTATGTGCTAGTAAGAATGTCGAAATATCCAAACCCACTTCTGGTCTGATTCTGAGCAACGCGGCCTCGTTCATTTTGTATGCCCCAAACACCGTTCACTGTTTGTTACGTTATAACCTTCCTTATCTACATTAGGCCCAAAATATCCTGCTATAATTCCAAAGCCTCACTGGAGGTATAACTTGGGACTATGATATTGGTAAAGACTTACTTAAAAAATATTTAAAGTTAATAAAATTTAGATCATTATAAATATTAAATTAACAAATATCTTAATATGCTCTTCATTTTATTAAAATCAATTGTATTTCTTTTAGCTACGTTTCAGCTTTGTTTTTTTAAGTGTTTTCTTTCAAAAGTTCAGTTTGGAGTCTACAACCGATTAAAACGTTTACAAAAGTCTGTAACCTACTTGAGAAAATGGAACGGTAAAGTCAAATCGTTTGAAACTTCCGTTTTCAATCACAGGGAGACTTGGAAACAAATAATCCTCCCAATCGTAGTATTTCTAGTAATATAACAATTCTCTTGAACTAAATTGGAGCTCGGCAATAAAGGAAACGCCAGGCAATATAAATACTTCGAAATATATTTATTTTTACAAAAAAGAATAATAGTAAATAAAACAATAGACACAAAAGGAATATAAAATTTTAATTGCATGTTTTAAATCTAAAAATAGACCAGACATACACCTGCGTTGTAAAGTAGAATTACCTTTACAGCGTGGTAAAGAAACAAACGCTCCAAAAACACGAAAGTTCACAAAACAATAACATTTAGTAATGAATAGAGATGGGATATGTTGTAACGGTTGCAATTGTTATATTGGAGAGAGTTTGTTTCTAACTACCTTGCACAATAGCGAACAAGCAGCTCCTACGTTTTATTACATTAATAATTTTTTATAACATAAGAGATACTAGTCACAGTTATATTCCTTGATTGTTCTAGACTAGTACCATTCTGTCTGGAGGAAAAATTAGCAGTCAGAAATTAATTGTTCAAACTCCCTCCAGACGTTCTTTACACCTGGAAACATTCCTAGGAATAGACTATATACCATAGTCCAGAAAATAAAAAATAAACTGAGTGATACGCGTAATTATTTACATATATCGTATCGTTTACCTATTGGTGTAACTTTTACCAAGAAGCGGGGATCTATCGGGGAAAGGATGCGTTTATGGTCAGTATATATTTAGTTTTCTCAGAGTTATAACATTGTGTGCTAGAAGTATACAGGTGCCTTTGTGTTAACGATATATTGCTTTTGTTAAATATTGTTTAATTCAATTAAAATGGAAGAAGCTAGAACTAGCAGGGAGCATATATATTTGCATGGGTTAGTCTGTTTTCTAGTTTGATGTTTACATTTTATTTATATTCTCTATTTTTATTGGAATCTTTAGAGTCCTTCTACATTAATCGTTCATCTTAAGAACAGCCCACATGCAGAATGGACATATGGTGAGTGAAAACGCAACCATTTCGAGAGGGATTAGACAGGGCTGTATTCTTTCGCCACTGCTTTTCAACCTGTACACGAAACAAATATTTCTAGAGGCACCGGAAGAGTACAACGAGGGCATCAAGATTAATGGCGTACCAATAAGTAATTTTCGATATGCAGATGATACTGTTATACTGGCCGATAACATCGAAGATTTACAGATGATGCTAAATAGAGTAAATACAACTGGCAACCAATTTGGACTGAAGATCAATAAAAAGAAAACTAAATTTATGGTGATCAGTAAAAAGAACATTCAACATATCGACCTGAATATTGAAGCCGAACGTATTGAAAGAGTACACCGATTTAAATATCTGGGATATACAGTAAATGATAAGTGGGACCCAGACGTAGAGATTAAGATCCGAATTGAAATAGCAAGATCCAAATTCATCAAAATGAGAAAGCTCTTAAGCAACCGCCACCTAAGCGTTAACCTCCGATGGCGCGCCACGAAATGCTACGTACTCTCTACGCTACTTTACGGGAGTTGAAGGGTGGACGTTAACAGCAGCAACTATAAATAAGTTAGCGGCTCTAGAAATGTGGCTGTATCGACGCATATTGAAAATACCTTGGACAGACAGAGTGACCAACACAGAGGTATTAAGACAAATGGGTAAAGAGGTGGAATTGTTAACAACTGTTAAAAGGAGGAAAGCGTCATACCTGGGCCATGTGTTCCGTAATGATAAGTACAGTCTGCTACAGCTTATCGTGGAAGGCAAGATTGAAGGTAGAAGAGGTTTGGGCAGAAAGAAGAAATCCTGGCTGAGAAACTTGAGAGAATGGTTTCAAATACCAGAAGCTGCGAACATAATACATGCGGCACAAAACAGAGAAACCTATCGTTCGATGGTCGCCAAACTTCGGTAGAAGACGGCACATAAAGAAGATCTTAAGAACCTATTTTTTGTGTATATGTCCCTTAAATTACTTTCGACCCAGTTGTTGGTGTCTTGAGTCTACAATAACATGATTTATCATATTTACTGTAAGTCCTTACAGGACCTGATTTACATGTGTCTTCGTGTATATCTTTTCGAGCGAAGTTAAAATTATACAATATATTAAAAAAAAACTACTATGAAAAAAAGAAGACGTTTTTGAAATCAGAGCTTCAAAAATAGTTAAAATTCGTTATTTCTCAGCCAGAAAATTTTCCATTTTATTGGGCTGTGATATCAGCCTGTCCTGTTTCACACCATGCAAGTTAACCGTTTACTTTGTATTCCAGTTTTTCCTCTCTTCCTGGCGGACTTTTCAGTTTTTTATTGATGCTTATAAAATGAAAGTTGTAACGTTATAAACGTCACATCTTTATTAATTTATATTTTAATAATTATTTCATTTTAATTTCTTTATTAATTTATTAATTTCTTTATCTTCAGTTTAATTTTTACTATTTTTTTATTTATAAAAATAGTTGGCGCCCTCTGTTTTTCTCTTCTTCCTCTGTCTTTATTTTTTTCTGTAGTGGGATTATTTTTTGCCTCTTTTTGAAATTTATAAAAGAAGGCAAAAATTATTATAACTCATTTTTATGGTCTACAAATTCTCTTGGGGTAAGTACTTTCATTGTAATATTTATTCTATAATTCTGACCACAATTCCAATATTTGTAACCTTACTTTCTTTCGAAAGTACTTTTTTTTCTGATATATGCATTAGGACTCTTTAACAGAATTTAACTAAGTAGTAACATTCATATTTCATTTTATCCTTGCCATACGCTATTTGTTTAAGTGTAATTTTGTAAGATGGCAAGGAAGTTAAACCTTTCTTTTTGATGTGTTTCTAATGCAGTTGTTCGGACGTTTCGGACAGATAGTTTATTGGACGTATCAAAACTTTATTGGTTTACTGGACAGTTTATTTTTATTGGACATTTCATTGGTTTATTGGATTTATTGGCTTTATATCAACCACCTTATTTGGAGTTCAATAATTGGTCAGGACATACAGCCACGTGTGACTGCAGCTCTCCAGAAGCCACAAATTCTAATTGGACGACCCAACAGCTAGAACACACAAGCAGCCCATCGAAGCAATAAGTAACACTTACTAACTGTTAAGCTTTGGCAGGGTTAATTATTGTTTTTTTATTCATTTAAATAAATATGTTTGGTTAAAATTTGTCTTATTTGCTATTAACTGAGAACTCAGGTTCAATCCCTAGTTTAAGACAAGACGAACTCACCCTTGAGATACTGAGCTAGGCAAGGTATAGACGATAAGCTCCCATGGTTGATTGAGGTATTATTTTTACAATAGTATTTCAATTCTCTTTGGTAGTCTTATCGTTACAAAGTAGTTTCAGCAATCTTTAATTTAGCTGCTAATTCAGCTGTCGATTCATCCGTTGTGTCTTTATTTTGCTGTGTAAACACATTTCGACATAATGTCAGGACATTTATTAATTCCACTATTAAATAACTAAGTCGTTTATTTTGACACTCAATAGAATTTTTCTCAGAAATAATAATTGCCTTTCGTTCTGTTTACTGCCGAATACGTAAGATCAATTACGGGTAGGATTGTATTTGTAACAATATGATTAATAAAAACTTGATAAGCGGAAATATAATATTCTATTGTTACAATGTAAAGTGACCAGCAAAGAAACATATTTTTTACGCGTCGAAATGATCGAATTCACAATTACAGAGATGGCGTATTAAGCACAAAAACGTACTTTAGTACAAACATTGGCTCCGATCACAACCAAGAGATAAACACAGAATAACTGTCTTCTAACTAATTGACCAGAAATGTGTAATAAAAAGAAGTAACACACAAAATTTAAATAGTAAAAGACAACCTAGACGTATAAATAAGAACAAGAAGAGAATGTTAGGAGCACCGTTACTGAGATGAAGATTTGCGACCGCAGCCTTATTGTAACAACCAGACTCATATTTGTTAAAAACTGATACTCTGTCTTATATTGTGTTAACTAGAGATTGGACTATGAAAGTCGGTACAATGAACCACTTTGAGGCTTTTGAAATGTGGATATATCGCTATATGCTTAGAATATCCTGGGTGGATCACTTCACCAATGAGAAGAAGGGTAGACAATAGATTAACTGTTGGCATTAATCAAGATGTGAAAGACCGCATACGTAAGACATATTGACATTGTTGCCTAACTTCACTAATCAAGGCCCACTTAAAGACGAATATTATATAATATTATGTTTGAATCTGGCAACAGTACTTCAGATAATAAAAAATTTCCTGCAATTACTAGATAAAATATTTATTTATGAAACTTCTTCTTTAGGTGCCGTCTTCTTAGCGAACGTTGGCGATGACCTCTGCAAAGCCTTCCCTATTTTGGGCTTTCCTTATTAAACTTTGAAAGTCTAATCCTGTCCAATCTTTGATGTTGCGCAGCCAAGTCATTTGTCGTCTACCGGCGCCGCGTCTGCCTTCTATTTTCCCTTCTATACTAAGCTGAAGGAAGTTATACCTGTCGTGTCTAAATATGTGTCCAAGATAAGACGTTTTACGCTTCTTGATAATTTCTGTGAGTTTACGTTCTCTTTTCGTACGCCTTAAAACTTCTTCATTTCTAACGCGGTCGGTCCATGGAATTTTCAGCATACAACGAAATACACACATTTCAAAGCTCTCTAAACGTCGCAACGAGCTGACTGTTAACGTCCAAGCTTCCACGCCGTGTAATAGTACACTATATACATAACACTTTATCATGCGGTATCGTAGGGATAAATCAAGATTCCGGGTAGTGAGTAACTGTCGCATCTTTAAGAAGTTGTTTCTTGCCTGTTCTATTCTACATTTAACCTCTTGTTCTTGGTCTAAGGTTTCATGTATCCAACACCCTAGATAAACTTGTTCACTTGTTCAACTAGATTGTTGTTGACTAGTATGTTTATAACTGGTGTGTGTTTTTTTTTAAATTACCATTGTTTTGGTTTTTTTACATTCACCTTAAGGCCGTATAGTTCTTATTCTCGCACTACTTTGGTTAACAGAATTTGTAGTTCTTCTTCACTGCCAGCAATCAGTACTGTATCATCGGCATACCTGATATTGTTCACGATTTTTCCATTGACTTTTATTCCTTCTTGTGCTTCATCTAGAGCATGTGCAAAGATGTCCTCTGAGTACAAGTTGAATAATAATGGTGATAGTATACAACCTTGTCTAACTCCTTTTTGGATGTTTATGGTTTCAGTATCACCCAATTCAGTTCTGACAGAGGCGTTTTGGTTCCAGTAGAGTTCACGTATTGTATTAATGTCGTTTGGATCCAGATTCTTTTTTTGCAAGCATTCTATTTATTCTTATTGTGGAACGGTAACTACAAAGTAAACTCTGAACGATTCTGAATTAATTCCGGGTAACAAATCGAAACATTAAAAGAAATTATTTGCACCAGTTTTAAAGTATAATTACTTTCACCGCGTGCTAAGAAAATAAACACGAAATACCACAGCACAATATCGATTAGTAGGAGCGGCATATAAGTGTTGGTTTCTTCCCTTCTTTAATATAGAGTTTATTGGGCAATTGTGTTTTCTTTATTGTTTTCCCGGAACAACCTTAAGTTATGTAATATTTCTCGCATTCTTTATTATGTACTTATTATTTTATTTCTGACCAAGTAACTGTTTAATTCAAAGAGGTATACTCTTTGCTAACGTTCTGCATATAAAACACATATGTTTTATTATATATAGTTTTGGATAACTCAAAATAAAATAACTATTGAATCTAGCCACGTTAATAACATGCTTAAGAATTATATAACTGTAAATTATGAAAATGAATATTAAACTCACCAGGCTTCCGGGTTGAACCGCGTCGATTATCACTGCGTCAAGCTTTCGACATCCTCTCTGAGGGCTTCGGGTGTCTCAGTCTCCTAGTCGACAGACACTATTACACTGGTCACTAATCACTACACTACTGCTACTGGAGACAGAGGACGGTTCATTTATACCGTCAATGATGACGTGGTTTAGGTGGGGGTTGCCGCGAAGATTTTTGGCGGCTTAATATTGTTTAGAAAGTAGAGCGGATGATATTTTCTTTATGCTTGGTCTCCATGTCGAAGGTAACCGGCTCTTTTATTGAAATAACTTCATATAATTCCGTAAATTGGATTATAGAAGCGAATGGGGGCTATGGGAGCTACGATTTGTGTGGTCTATATAAGATCGGTGGTAGTTTGCACAAGGAATTTCATAAAATGTGTTCATTGTGAATGTTGTCTTTGATTGATCGAACAAGAGGTGAAAGTTTTTGTTGGGGATATTGTATTGTCCTTATTCCTCTTAATTTAAGAATTTTGTCGGTTTTGGCAGTGACACTTTTGATGTAATAAGGCTTCCGTATGAAGAGGCTCTGAGTCTTTGGATTGATATTGACTGGAAGATGGATGTCTGTGGATGCTCGTATTGATGTGATTTTCGCGTTAACCATTTTGAATGAGGGCTTGTTTTAAAGTAGAGCTGAGCTTGCATAATTGCAAATACGTCTTGATCTGAAGAAAAGGGCATTAACTAACAACTGAATTAATTTGTGAAGGTGGATGAGAGTGGCATGCATAACGATTGTTATGGATTGGTTTTCGGTAAGCAGAATGATGAAAACCGTGGGATTGGTTTTTCTTTATGATAACGTCCTCTATGTCCCATTGTCAACTGCCTTACACAACCATTGGCCAAGTACTTCGAACTCAGCGCTCTAGGCTGACCCTAACTCTCATCGATTATAATTCATGGAGATTATTACCTTTTTTTAAAAGATTTACATTGGAAAATTATTGTGCAAAAACTATTTAATCGATTTTATTGAAATTTTGTATGATGGTTTAACCTATTAAAAAGACTCGCGTAGTACGATGTGCCTATGTATAATATAATTATAATAAATAAAATCACAAAAACAAGCTTTTTTTAACTCTTTTTTTGTGAATTAGTATTTTTCAATAATAATAATAATTTTTAAAATTTGCATTCATATTTATCTTATGTACAATTTGCTTTTCGCAATCGCCAAACTTTTGTTCCCTTTGAAAAGTGTTCTACAATCAATAATTAAGAAAATGTGGTATGAAATTCCTAAGGTATATGAGAAAAAAACGAGGAAAAAATACGGAATTTTTTTAATGTATTGTTTAATAAAAAGTTAAGTGTACTTTTGAGGACTTACGCATGCATTACTTGGAAACGATTTATGCAAAAAACTACTTTTAATAATATACCTCCCACCCAAATATGCTCATTTTACAGCAGATACCGTCTGGTCTGTTATGTATGTAGTTAGCACTGAAATAAAATTTTTCAAAAACTTATTATGTAGTAAATATACAACTATCTTATACCTTTGAACAAATCTAATACTAAATGTTTTCCAAAGATGTAGGTTAAAGCAATTGTTTGTAATCCAACATCCACTTGTGTCGGCCATATATCTCCGTTTACGTATTGTATGTTAGTGTGTCCATGTCCACCTCTACGAAAGAAACTCGGTCGCGCTGATATGGGAAACTTGAGATAAGACACGAATATTAACAATAATAGTCGAATGTTGTCGCCTAAAGGCATGTCGCGGTGATCTTATTTATTTAACGACCCTTTTTACGTGACGCTTGAGTGGAGAAAGGATAACGTGGAATTGCATTTCCCTGCTAAAATTATGCTAATATCATGTTCATACCGGCACTTTTCTATGCTGTATGTCGAGTTAAAGGCGACTTCCAGGCTATATGTGATACGATGTTATGATGTATACTTGAACGGTTTTATTTGTACGGGTTATGCGAGATAGAGGTCCATTATGTTTAAGCAATTCATCTTTAACCACTTACATTTCTAGGCACATTATCAGGGCGCAAAATATATCCAGATTTTATGCAATTTCTTGAAAAGTTTTATGTAACGTTTTAGCTTTTATGCAACTTTAATACATATTATTAAAATCAAAAAGGTTTATTTCGAAAGAAAGTGATTATATTCGCTTAAAAATAAAATTGACAGTGTATATACTTGTTTGTTTACTTCAGCCAATGGCTTGTTGTACACCTTCGATTTATTCATGATCTACACTGGGGTGCAAAATTAACCGGACACGATTGTCATGATTTTTCTTAAAAACTGGCATTTAAAAGAGTTTAAGATGTTCCCAATTAAGTATTTAATAATAGACACAATTTAAAAGTCAAATTGATTACAACTCAAGAATGTTACACAAAAAAAACAAAAAACAATTCAAAAAATTTGAAAATCTGCAAATAAACAAGAATTATTTTTTATTTTAATATAAACAATTTTTATGGAAAACGATATTTAGTAGAGTGTATGACCTCCACAAGCCCTAATTACGGCTCTCATTCGATCAGGCATACTTTATATTAAGGTAGCAAAGTCTGCTTGAGGGATTTGCCCCCATTCGTCACGAACTGCTTGCTCCAAATCATTCATGGTTTAAAACTCACCATAGTTACGTCGAATACGTCATCCCAGAATATCCCATGCATGCTCTATTGGATTTAAGTCTGCACTCCTTGGCGGCCATGGTAATAAACGTATTCCAACTTCAATCCAAGTAATCCCGTGTTATCCTTGCGATGTGCGGACGAGCATTATCTTGCATTAGACGAAAGTTGTCTCCAATAAATGGGGCAAATGGCACTACATGATCTTCCAAACATTGCTGAATATACCGTTGAGCGTTCAAACTGTCTCCTTGAACTGCAACAAGTTCTGTATGCGCCTCTAGGGAAATGCCTGCCCACACCATTATACCACCTCCACCAAATTGAACTCTCGGAGGAAAACAACATTGTTGATAACATTCACCAGCTCTTATCCATATCCTATGCCGCCCCATCCGATGAGTATCTGCTAAATCTTGATTCGTCCGTGAAAAGCACAGCAATCCAATCGTCAAAACTCCAACTAAGATGTTAGCGAGCGAAGTGTAAACGTTACCTCCGATGATCTGTTGTTAATAGAGTCCCGTAACAGGTATTCTGGACCTTAATCCATTCAAGCGTCTTCGAACGGTATCACAACAGCAACAACAACAACATCAACAAAAAACAAAAACATCTGAGTGTCCGGTTAATTTGGCACCCCAGTGTATATTCATATACAGGCGTCTCTTTATTAGCGTATATCCGTCATAGTATATTTGCCATGTGCTTGTCCAAGTTTCTGGATCCAGGCTTTTCCATTGTAGACAGTGCCTTTTAGCGCTCCCAAGGTCGGTTTTGGCCTGTAGTATTTTGCAGCTGATCTTCGAGCAAGTTCTTCAACTCTCTCGTTGCCGTGTATTCTCTGATGACGTGGCGCCCATCCCAGTGTGAAACTATTGTGTACCACCAGTCCGTCAATTGTTTTCGGCATTTCCACACAAGCCTAAAAACGAATTTATTGACCCAAGAGTATCCATAGCTGCTTCACTATCTGTGTAAAGGGAAGGTGCTAAACTGACACTGTACTTGAGGAAAGTGCTCTAGCTAAACTAAAGTAAAATATAATATAAATAAAAGCGAAAATTATAAGCAATTAGAAAAAATTGTCCTTAGTTCAGTTTTTAGAATTATAATTTAGTTGACTGTTGCATAAGACTCGTTTGTTTATTCACCTAATTCTTATACTTTAGTTTATATTTTAGACATACGTGTTAAATAGTACTTTTAGCTTATGCTGGACACTTGTGTGCAAGCCGTCTGTGTTTTTGACTTTAGAGTATAGTTTAGCGCCTCTTGTCGTGCCCCTGTTGAGTCAACAGTAGGTTCATCGCTGATCGTAACTGTTTTATAACAACTTAAGAACGATTGGATCGATTCAGCTGAGTTTGATTTTGAAATATTTGTAGAAGTTCAAGGAAGCTTTAAAAGGTAGGAAAATATGAAAAATTTATAATCTGAGAAGTAGAGAATATGAAGTAGTTTAACTTAATATTTCATTATTACTACCTTGGTAGCGTTTGGAATCCTCGAAACACTAGTATTGTAAGCAAAAAGATGCTAGTATTTTATAATTTTGAATCATATCAAAAGCAGTCCCTAATAAGCATGACATCAACATTTTTATGTAAAAGTGCATCTAAAGCGTGAGACAAGCTGTTACCATTAATACTAATTATTTTCTTACTTCTTTATAATTAAGACCGAACGATATTCATTCCTGTACAACTGGTTTGCGAAAATAAAAAGCACAGGTCACTGCTTCGTAGTAGAGGATCGTCAACATAGTTTCGCATTCACAATCTTCACTGGCATCTTTATGTACCTTACACGGTGTCTCACTCCTCGCAGTTTTGCTTTTATCAGACGATAGACTATTAGTGAGAATGTGTAATCTTGGAGCTTTGGCTTGTAAGATTATTTTGCAACATAACTACCATTAAGAGATTCACGGACACATAGGATATTTTTTTTCAATTTAATAAATTAGGCTAACATTAGTTTGAGATCGTAAAATGAATCTTCTAACGTTTTTTTATTGCATTAGCAGATCATAAATTTAACCGCGAGGAACTAATTAGATACCACGAGGAAGATATTAATATTAAAATGATTTAATTTGTGTTACCAAGGTTGATATCTTAAACTGCCCGCTATTTTGTTTTACACTGACCGGCAAAAAACCTGTCAATCTGAAATGTTTTAAAAAAGCACTAAATATCCAATTATTCGTCTTAACCTCGGACACTTTCTCTCGTTAAGCCTTCATTACCTCTTTCCATTTTAATGTTTTGAAAACATTTCCGACGTCAAACGAACAGTAGGATCACCAACCTCTAGTTAACCAGGCGCAACTTCCGAAATACTTCCATCACCGCATCCACCCTGCTCCTGTTCTTTCTGAAACCGTACTGCCTTGACTCTTTAATGACTCTCTCGAAGCAGGTCGATTCTTGTCTTCCTCTTTTGGGAGTACCACGAGCCTCGAGATGTTCCAATTTGCCGGAAATCGCAAATCGCGAGTTTTCAGCAGTGCAATCATGTATTCCAAAAGCCTCGTCGGCTTCAGACTGCCAATGCGTTTCACCGCTGCTGGTGGTATCCCATCGAGTCCCGGAGCCTCTCATGTCTTTGGGGCACTCAACGCTTCGTTGAGTTCGTCGGTGGAAAAGGTACAGCTCGTAGCCTGCATACCTAAAGAATTGTACATCGTGTTTTTACTTTTATAGGTGCCCTTTCCAACGAAGCTTTGTGTCTAGAGTCATGTCAAAGTATTTTGTAATTTAATTCAAACGACAGCTACAATGATAATTAAATGCTAGTTTTCTTATATGTAGCCTATTTAAATTACCATAGGTGCCTGTCAAATACGACTAAACTTTTTTAATTATTTGTATGTATGCACGTGAACCATAAATTAAAGAAAAAATAAATCTTTGTAATTAATAAAACATTGCTGTAGAAATTGCTATGCATCCGCCTCTGTCCAGCAACAGTGCAATACACTTTCTTCTCCTCTTTTTAAGTTCGTTTAGTTCGCATTCGCAGTTGTCAATAAAAAAGAAAAATTGTATGGATATGGAAGCAGGCAGGCAGCAGCAAATGTTGGTCGCAACCAAACTTCCTTCTCTCAATTGTTTCATGCTGAATGAATCCGCCGACTCGATTTGAATAAGAACAATGAATTTGCGGAACGAACCCGACGACTCCCTACAACGATTCAAATATCGCACACGAAAGCCATTTATCCGATAATCCAGAAGGTATATCGCCACATAAGCTCGGGTTACAGGGTGAATACTTTTTTTTTCATACACTGGAAAAAAGATTTCTAAATTAATGTTTTTGTTTGTAAAAGTATAAAAAGTTTCCGTCAATAGTGACTAATTACTACAATTATTACAAGGAAGTTCAGTATACAAAATAAACAATCGCATTGTTTGTATTAGCAGGTTCACTGTGTTTTATGTTATCGCTAAGTTCATTATATCTTTCCTGTCTTAATTTAACACTGATGTGCTTTTGTCACGTGGTTAAAACCACAAACTCTATTTTTTACAAACACAATATTTTACATTGCAATTGATAGAGCTTTGTCTGATTTCCACCAATTGTTGGGGGAAAGCTTATTAAATTCCTTTCCCCAGCGTGTACAGTACCAAATATTTTAAGACCGTGGACTGTTGAGTTTCCTTCGATATATGTAAGCGGACTTCACGGCGATGATTCCTTATGTATTTGGTTTGATAGGGTTGTACTTAGAGAAAAATAAAGCGTAATCAATCGATACTACACATTTAATAACTAGAGAATATTTACAAAATCACTATTACTAATTAAAGAGTTTGCTTTAACACATTGTTCATTGTTATACCGGCGTTTTTGGGGAGAACATAGCGGAAACTAAGGCACTTTTCACTGCATTTTTGTGGCGAAGAGATGACTTAGGTACCGGAGAGTACCGCACACATAGCCGCACGTACAACTAGTCACTTGAGAACAGAAAATCACATCTGCGATAGTTTTTGGCTTAAACCAAATCTTATTTTGAGGCAAGAAGTACAGTCTGTCACATAAGATTCGAGCCAATATTTGTGAAAACGAAAAATAAATTAATTTTAATATAACTTGTTTTTACAACAGCAATGCTATCAGAATAACAGTTTTGTCATTAATATTTAATTTCTTTTTTTAAAATAGTCATTTGTTCTAGCTATTATATACTATTTAGAATCCAAGTTTCTTTTTTATGTGGTAATATGGAATAAATATAAGTTTTAAAGAAACAATATCGAACATCCAGTAATAGTGTGAGTTTTTCTACTTGGAGAGAGTCTGATTTATATTCGCGCTCTTATTTGAACCTCATAATTAAGACAGGCTGTCATTTAGTAGACAAGGTACTGAATATATCAAATGTGTACCATAAAACAATTAATAGAGGATAATATGCATAAAGATAATAAGAAGGTTTACAATAATTGTATTTCTAACGAATATTTTTCTTTTCTTCTATGAAGAAATTTCTTCACTAATGAAGGTTAGCTATAACTAGGCTTTATACGTCCCGGTTTAACCGGGATTGTCCCGGTTTTAGACATCGGTCCCGGAGTCCCGGCCGGTTTGTCATTTTGTCCCGGTTTGACAAAACTGTCGTAATTTTGAATTTTTGTTAAGGGATTTCACACGAATGATTTTTTTCCTCCTGGATTTATATTTACTGATAATAAATAAGATTATTCACGTTCGTATTATATAAGCAATTCTAATAATGATGACTGATGATCACATCTGATTGATAAGATATTTTAATAGGGTTCCCACAGAAGACGTGCTTAATTCTCGAAATCATCAAAATGACCAATTCAGCAATTCACCGTATCACATTTCTTAAACACATTATTTCAGTGAGTCGTTAACGAATATAAACACTAAAAAAATCAAGAATTGATGAATTAAAAAAAACAGATCTCAGTTTACCCTAATCATTTGCAGTGCGATTACATTTCGTTTTTTTTGTGAACGGTGGTAAAATACGAAAACACTTTGTGTTTTATTTAATTGCTGTGTTTGATTTAAAATGCCGAAAAGAAATTGCAAATTCACAAGCGAACTTGAAAAAGATTATCCTTTTATAAAAAAGCTTTGTAGTGACAATAGCAGGGTGAAATGCCAGCAATGGTTTTCAGAATTTTCAATTGCACACGGTGGGCGAGCAGATATTAAAGATCACTTAAAGTGTGCAAAACACAAGATGGTGTAACGGCGATTGCAAGTACTTCTTTTATCAAAAATTTTTTAAAAAATGATGATCCCATTCAAAACGATTTAATTATTGCAGCTAAAGAGGCCACATTCGCTTATCACACGGCAGTGCATGAAATAAGCTTCAAAACATCTGATTGTACGTCGAAATTTATTTCAAAATTTGTTTAATCAAAATTTGGGGTTGCGAGAACCAAATGTGAAGCGATCATTTTAAATGTGTTGGCACCTTTGTCTTTGTCAGAGTTACACACCGACTTACAGAAAGGCTTTTTTCGTAGGTGTTACTAACGACACCTCAAATAAAAAGCACATCAAACTGGCACCGATTATTGTTAGATACTGTTTACCATTAGAAGGTGTACATGTGAAACTATTGAATTTTGAGTCCGTTCAGGGTGAGACATCGGAAATATTGACTCAAAATATAATTTCAACATTACGTCGTCATGACATTACAAAAAAAGTAGCTGCATTTTGTGGCGACAATTGTAATACAAATTTTGGAGGTGTGCATAGAAGAGGACAAAATAATGTTTACAGAAGACTTAAACAAGAACTCAGTGTAGATATTGTAGGAATTGGATGTGGCGCACATCTTGTACACAATGCACTTCAAAATGCTGTGATCGAAATTGAAGCACTAGTTGTCAAAATATATAAACATTTTCATATCTACACAGTTCGAGTAACTCAGTTGAAGGAATTCTGTGAAGGTGTAGATGTGGAATATAAAAACCTAATCCAACATGGAAGTACCAGATTTCTTTCTCTTTTGCCGGCAATTGAGAAAATTCTAAATATATTCGAAGGGCTAAAAGCATATTTCCTTTCCCAAGATAAGTGTCCATGTGCAATGCGAGATTTTTTAAAAAGTGAAACGGGTGAGTTATATTTTTGGTTTGTGCATGGACAAAAACAATTTTAACAAGACTGTACTACTCATGGAAAAAAGTGAAGCAAGTGCGACTGACATTATTTTGGAATTAAGAAGATTGAAATCTAATCTTCCATAACGCATGGACAGCAATTTTGTACCACAAAAAGCGAAACAATTATTATTAAAAAATCTTGGTAGTAGCCAGGATATTGATAAATTTCAAACAGAAATAACTGATTTTTACCGACGATGCATTTCATACATTGAATTGTGGGAAGACAGTTTCGGAGGAGCCGACATTTTCGAATGCATTGGACTGAATCACGTATTGAAATGGGACAAAATTGAAGGATCTGATGAAATTATAAACAAAATAAACGGTTCGGACGATCGACAAAATATTAATCTTTTTGACGAGCTATCACTTACGAAAGCTTTTATAGCATTAAAGAATGATGAATGGAATTCCACGACGATAAAAATTTGATTATTTTACTATTTGACTAATTTTACAACTAAATTCTCTTTCGAAAACCACCTAGCTGCACTTTTGGTTTTAACAGATTTTGTAGTTATCTCACATATAGTTAACATCTTTTAGATTTTACATAAATCTCCATACTATTTTAAAGATCATATATATATCGATGCCGAAATCGAAAGAATAGTTTCGATGCCGAAAACTCTCTCCAAAATGGTACTCAGAAGAGAGCGATTGGACTTTTGGGAGTCCTTTTTAATAATTATTCCCTATGGCGTTAACAACCACCAACTCTTTTAATTATACTCCGTAACCAGCAAATTTTTTACATTAAATAAATTTCTGTGCACTTTGTCTGTACACTGAAGTTCTTTCTTAAAGTTGTGTATTCTTGTACATTTCAGATTTAGCTTCTCCTATATTTATAGCTGAGCATGACAAAACGCGTCCTATGTGTTTTTACTATTTCTGGTTTTGAGTTAGTAATTGTATTATTTAATTAAATAATGTACCTACGGTTGTAGTATATTTCAATTTTAGTACAAATATTAAAGAACTGATATAATATACTAACACTGTTTGCTATCCTATAGGTTATCTCTCATACGTGTTTGTTGATTGTTTACCATGCTCGGAGATTACATCACGTATTTGTTCATTTCCATTTGTTTTAGAACTACATCCAATTTATTTCGTATTGGTAAAGCAAGAAAAAACAATTAACAGTACACAGAAATGCACTTATCTCATGTGGCGAAGGTCGCATTCTTCACATTGAAAAAAATAGTCGTTCCTTGAATCACAACTTAGTATTACTGATGAGAATGAAGTAATGACTGGAATAAAGAACAATAAATACATTTAGATATACAATCAGGATACAGCAATATATAAGTAAAAGTAAAAGGTATTTTGTAGCGTGTATGTGATAGAACAGTGACTAACACAATGTATTTGTAATTTTATATATAAATATCAAAGGATAAATTGTGTCATACTGTTCCAAAAGCAAAACTTGTAATCGTAATAAGTAAACCTATTATTATAAACAAATATGTTAGAACTAGAGAACGGACCTATACTCACTAACATTTTCCAAAATAAGTGCATATATATGCACACGTTTTTGCAAATGTATGCATAGTTTTATTTGGATATATAATATTTTTTTAACACATTACAAAGATCACTACCGAACTACGCGGATGTTCCCGACGAACAATACTTTTCAAAAGTTCAAAAGTCTTTTTCAAAAGTCACTGCTGAATTTATTTTTTAAATAAATCAATTATACTCACACCGGACACCAACTACAGTGTTTTTAAATAAAACGAGCGGTTCGAATTTATATAAATATATTTATTTATAAGTTTATAATTCGATAGTACCTTAACAACTCCTAGAAGGTAGGCTTATATATAAAAGTCACTATGTACTAGAACATTCTATTAGATATTAATTTATATTTAGAACATGATCTTTATACATCTATCGATGTTATTGGTGCATACTTCAGGGTACTAATTACCTCACGATCTAAATTAACAATGACATTGAAATTACCATTTAAAATTGTTGCCATTTCTATTTGCAGTAAATAACCGTATTTTTTTTTAAATATATACATCGTTACATTTTTTTACAATTAAAAATATTTTCTTTTTTCTTGACTATTACAGATATTTGTTTTTTATTTCCATAATTACTCGACATTCAGATTGATCATAATTGAAAATGGAAGATGGAAAACTGCAAAAAATATATTTGATCAAACTACTTTATAAGATGCCGCAATAAGTGCGGCATCTTATAAAGTAGCAGTGTCTAGTGAGAACTCCGGTGAGTACCCTTTCGCTGAGCGAGCAGAAGGTTATAATTAACTTTTTGCTTGTCTTTGGTCTGGAATGTTTTCACAGTAGTCTACACTAAGTTGACTTTTCCATTTTCGGCATTCCCCTTACGCGGGTTTTTGGCGCACCGTAGATAAAAGGAATATTAACTCCTTTTTTAACATGCAATGTCATTTATCATCATCATTGATGCTACAGCCCTATAGTAGAACCTCGACTTTACCAAGTCTATTTCTCTAGTCAGCCCTATCCATTGTCAACTGGTGCAGTTTTATGCTGCTATTTTTCTAGCATCATCACCTACACCATCCTCTCTAAGTCTTGGCCCCTACTTCTTCGTCTACTTCCCACTGGCTGTGACATAACGATTTGTTTAGGAGGGTTGTTCTGCTGTAATCTTGCTAGATGCCTTGCCCATCATAGTCTTCCTATTTTTATGAGAGATATTACGATGAGAGATTATTATGAGAGATTTTTACCAAGAGATATGTTTTTTTTACTTGTGGTATATCTCATAGTTATACCTCCTCCTCCAAATACCGTTTTCACAGATGGCACCGAATATTCCTCTCAGGACTAGTAATCTCATTACTAATTTCTTTATGTCCTGGTCCCCACACCAAAGTTACTTTGTTGTGACCTACCAGTTGCTTAAGGGACTGCTTTCAATTCCAAGCTGCTACCGACTCCTTGTAGACCTTTAAATCTTCAGTGAAGGTCACCTGGCTGAGGCAAAAAATATTTCTGCTAAATCGATATGTTTTTACAGGCACTTAACCATTGTTAAGCTTTCTGTTGCAATTATTCCAACTTTATTACTACCTTGTGTTGCGTTGGTTCGAGTTAAGAAATGAATAAAAGATACATTTGTTAAACCATTGTTGTTCTCGCGGCATTGTTAATAAAGATTCTCAGTACATTTTAATTTAAATTTTACTTTATTACTGTGAAAATAAGTTCAGGAAATTACCTTATAACTAGCTTTGTTGAACCAGTTCTAAAATAAAATAATGATTCTTTTTAATGGTAGTTATCGATTCTTACACAACTAAAGTATTTTTTGTCAAGAACTTCTCTGCAAAAGTTATAAAATATTCACTGATAACGAGTAAGATATTTATCTAGAGATACGTCGTTTCTGTCAAGAAGCAGAATTGCCAATTAATGAAAGAAAATATTAATAATCGGCAGCAATCTAGTGTCAGTGTCTATTTAAGAATCCAGTGGAACACTTGTACTGTCCCAGAATTCATTATATAATAATATATTGTGTGGGAGTTTTGCATTGAAAACTGTTTGATATATACTCTACTTGTTTAGGATTGTTAAATTTTTATCAATTTTATTTATATATAGGTGAAATGTGCCTATGATGGACCCCTTAAGGAAAAAGCTCCATAATAATTTTAATTATTTACTTAACAGGTTTTAAATATGACCAGATAACGTCTTGTTATTTGTATAATATGCAATGGTTCAAATTTTGATAAAAATTAATATGACAAAAGTTATTCATAGTTTACTAAAATCCTGTTAAGGATTTATCATGAGCATATATGCGCTGATGGACCCGTTGCATTTTGTATAAGTAAATACCAAATTACTTTATTAAACCAAAAGATATTCTAAACAATAGATAATATTACAAATAGGTATTTTTAAGAAAAAAGTTACATGCACAATTCACACACAAATTGTTTACGTCCAGAATTTAGATCTGCACATTTATTGTGACACCAATTCTTACACACTTGACAACGAATCCATTTTTCTTTGGATCGTGAATGCGAAAATAGTTCGTTACAGTAAATGCAAGCTGCATCGTCCGAGTCGTCTTCTTCAAAAGAAGATTCACAATTGTCTTCAGAACTGTTTGTAGTTGAAATATGAACTTGCCTTTTCACTTTTCTTGTGTCTTGTTTTCTTTTTTTTTTTGCTTCTTTTATATCATCAATTTCTGGCGTTGAATTTAAATATCCTGTTTTATCCCGTTTTCTACCCCTTTTCTGAGTTACTTCAGATACTCCAGCTAAAGGAGGAGGACAAGTATCTTCGACCAATATGTTTAGGATTGACGATGATGTTGATTTCTGATCAGTGATTTTTGATAAACCTTCAATCGAAGAAACATTTTGATTCCGATGTTCCGGTAGTGAGTTCTCGTCAGAACATCCTGGTAGTGGGTTTTGTTCATAATTTTCTCTATCTGTTGTTATAGACGGCAAAAATTGCCAATTCTCGAAGACATCTGGATTGAACGGTTCTATTCCGGTCTTTTTAAATGCATTTATTGCATTTGATGGATGAGCACTTTTTAAATATGCTCTATTAAAGATACTGGCTACTTTAAATTGGGTAACTGTTTTACCTGGATTCTGTCGCAGCCATAATTGAATTTCTTGGCCGTAGTAAGTTTGAAGTGGTCTAAAAAATCCTACGTCCAAGGTTTGAACGTGATGAGAGCAGTGAGCAGGCAAACAAAACATAATAATACCGTTTTCTTTTGCAAACTGGAGAGCTTTAAAGCTTTTATGACTACCATGACTATCGAGTAATAACAAAATTTGGTTGGTTTTAGAAGCCTTTGAATACCTTAAAAAATGTTGCAGCCAGAGACAGAAAATGTCGGAAGCCATCCATCCTTTTTCTTGAGCGAAGGCTACACTTCCAGTAGGTGCATCGATCATAAGTTCGTCTTTCTTTCTCTGTCGAGGAAAAATCAAAGCAGGAGGAACATATGTTCCAATTGCATTCATTGAACATACTACCGTAATATGTAGACCGCGCTCTGCACTACTTAAAGCACCAACTTGTTTGCCACCTTTACTAGCATAAATCTTCTGTGATCTCTTTTGCACAGTTGTCAAACCGGACTCGTCCATGTTATAAATGTTTTCCGGTGGAAATTGAAATTGAACTGACCCATTTCCAGTCTACCATCTTGGTTTCCTTATTAAAACTGTGGCTAATATTGTTTCTTTCAGTTACTTCGTATACAAGTTTTCGTAAATCTTTACTGGTCAGGCCAAAAAAAAACAGCTTCCATGGTGATAATATGGTCAACAATTTCCTTTTCAATAGCAGTGGAAAATATTGGTCTTCGTCCTCCCAAATCACCTTTGTTGCTTATTAAAGCGCCTTTTTAAAGTCGTTTTTGGAACGTTCAATGTTTTTGCTGCCAGCTTAAACCCCATAGTTTTTTATTGTATGCTTTTTAAGGCTTGCTGCATCTTACTCTCATTCCACTGTTGCCTTTTATGAGAATTTATCCCTGTAAAATGTATTATGTTAATCGTTAAGTAGTAACTTGTTTCCTTTTTCCTATGATGGACCCCTAGTCCGTCATAGGTAACGACAAAGGGGTCCATCATAGGCAAATAGACAAGACAGTAAATTTAATTCTGTTACTTTTGTTTTGACTATTCTAACGTAAAAAAAATAGTATTAGACAAAGAAAGTGTAGTTATTTTATACAAAACAAAAGCAACACTTAGGTTAACTTATGTATGTTACCAGTAAAATATTACATACCAAAAAATTTTATTAGATCAACAACGCCAAATTTTAATTTTATTTCACAGATTTACAATTATAGTTATAACAGTATACTGTTATAACCGCCACGGGTCTCAAACTTTGTAAATACTAAACTACAAACTTCTTGCGCAAGCGGCAACCAGCGATGTGCACGTAACCGCGCCATATTTGAAATTACAGCAGTGGTCCATCATAGGCACACTTCCCCTACTATTGCTCTATTACTAAAGTCTATCTGTTTGCAATTGGCAGCTCATCACAAATAGAGGTTAAGGTTTACAATAAGGGTCTCTATTCTTGATAAATCCTTAAATCGTAAATCTAAATCGTAAATCGTATTTTTTACATACACGTCTATCAAATACATAATTTACCGACTTAAATTAACTTACCTTTGTAATCAAAATTGTATGTCTAGGGAGAAAATATAATCGATAAACCACGTATCAGTGGAACAAAGTAACACAATCAGCCTTGTTTTAATAATTTCAAGGCTTCTGTGTATATTTACTTTATTTCATAACTAGGTGGAATCTGACTAACGTGAGATACACGTGGATCTTATATCTGTTAGCGTTTGCTTAATCTAGCAACCATAGTGAATACGAAACAACCAATTAAAATGGTTTTATAGGGTTACACCAACTAATGCTAGGGTAGGAATAGACTTAATTGGAAGTATACAGTGACATATACAGGGGATTTATACATTATTTCTTACAGACCTGTATTCCTAAACAAAATTGAGTTAAAAGCGTGCCCGATAAAATAATAAACGATAATTTTTAATCAAGTAAGCGACAGGGGTATACGTAAACTCGCCACCAATTAGCGTAAATGACCTCGTAAATAGTACAAATTCATCACCGCATAAAAATCCGGAATTTTAAAATAGACTCGGATAGATTTGCACGTCTAATAGGCTCCTTACCGAGAGACACCCGATAGAAATATATCAGTTAAATATGAAATCAATTCGCTTAAAATAATTTCTGAATTAAATAGATTGCCAAGAAATGTAACAGGTAATAGGTAACAGTAAAAAGCTGATGGTCATCGCATACCTCAAACGAAGAAGTGCTGCATAGAATAGGCAAGGAAAGAGAACTTTTTAACACAGTAAAAGTTAGAAAAACATCATACCTAGGCCACATACTGAGAAATAATAAGTACCAATATGCCCAACTTATAGTGAAAGGAAAAATCGAGGGAAAGAGAGGCCTAGGAAGGAAAAGACTATCGTGGCTCAGAAACATCCGACAATGGACAGGGCTAAATTTTGAACAGCTAATAAGAACAGCTGAATATAGAGAAGAGTTTAAAATTGTAGTAGCCAACCTCCATTGAGGAGAGGGCACTTTAAGAAGAAGAAGAAAAAGCTGATAAAAGTAGATAATAAAAAGCTTCTCGCTTACTAATACTTAACGAAGGCCACGTTGCTCAAGTTAGGAGCTTAATCTGGGGTGGCTACGGATATAGATGATAAAAAAGTTAAGGATAAAGACAGATAGATAAACGATAGATAATACTTACATAACAAAATATAACAGTTTGACAAAGAAAAATAAGAAACACGAAATACAGCTACACTGCAAAACAAAATGGGCGCCAATGAGTTTTAACCTAAAACTCATAAAGGAACTCAAGATTAAATAAACTAAACAAACATTTCTCTCAAATAGATTAAAAAAATATGTCAGAAAACATTACATAATTATAACAAAAAAACTATAAAAATTGACATATTTACTCAAAAGCTGTAAGAGGTTGCATAAGGAAAATAAATAATTATGAGCTATAGTCTCGTAAAAACGTAAAGCCTTTCGTTTCTGCCTAAAATATGATAGATACAAGAATGACACAAACATTCTTTTAACAGCAGCAAAATCATTACTTTTAATACATATTAATTGATATATAAAATGAAATACCTTACTTAAGTTAAAAGACGTAATATAAGTTACGTCTCCAATTAACTGTAAAAAACAAAAATAGTCAATAAATTAATCAACACTAACACTATGACAGTCACTGGCCTCTGATGGGAACATATGCTTAACCCAGAGAAAGGCACCGGTTTTTGTCTTGCACAGTCCTGAAAACAGGTGGGCCCTCCGGATCTAGGCGATAAAAGAAAAAGGTATGTTTGTCCTCTTCAACAAAAATATTGATAAAGGTGGTTGGTCTCGACATTGACACAAACGGATGGTCTGTTTAAAATGAAGTGCTAGTGGGGCTCTATAAATATACAAAAAAAAGGATCTCTTAATATTGCAATTAACTAAAAACAGAAAATGATGAACTTACCACATATCTGAGTTATTTTTACCCATATATTTAGTGGCTGTACACATAATATATACCTAGTACGCAAAGGAATACTTATTTCAGTTATCAGCACTGATGATGGAATATGCAGCACGAAATGAAGGATTTTTAATTAAAACTTTTTCTCTCTAGTATATTTGATAGTTAAAATACTAGAATAAAACTTTTTTATATAAAAATTCTGGTCTAGAAGTATGATATTATCTTGCACAAGTCCAATTTACAGCAAGTTTCATACCCCAAAAAGAGTGATGTGACATAAGACAAACATAAAAATGTAGCATGTGATTCTCGTAAGTTAACCTCAACGATACAGATTTATATGCGAATGTGGCACTAAAATAATAAAGCCCCTTCGGGCATTTCACAATTTCGAAGTTTCCATCCCTGGCCGCTAATATTTTTTACATTAAAATCGCCAAAGTGTTTTACCAGTAAATTTGTTTGGAACTTTTTTCGGATCAGATTTCAACGGATCATTTCGGTTTTATGGTGATGAACTTTCCATTATGGAGATTAACTCCATTTGCAAGCTTAAATAAAACTTAAATTTTTTGCCGATGCGCGTTGTGTAAAAAGGGCTTATTTTTCACGCGGGGCTTTAAACGTGCTAATTATTGCAAACTGATTTATATTACTTATTTGACTGCAAGGATTAAAACTTGGTTATTTTTTTGTAGGGATCGTAGTCCTAAGTGATATGATACGAAAAACACAAAACAGAATATATTTGTTGATACGAAAAATATCGTTAGTGTTTGGAGATACTGTTTTCAACTATTGTCCAACTAGAACGATACGTTTTTTTCACTAGATATTCTAGTAATAACTAGATGCAATGCACATTAATTTCTCCATTTTGTTCGATTGGACGCTCATGAAATACTGTCAACTACCCGATTTAATTGGCATACTGTGCATTCGAGGCTACTAAAAGACAAAAAAGACAAAAAGATAAAATGCATGGTTACAACAGCAAATTTACTAAGATGTAAATTGGAGCTGGAAAGTCAGATAATAGAACCAGTGATAGCGTTTAAATATCTAGGCATCACATTATCTAGCTACAGAAAGCTCGAAACTAAATTGGAAGATTAAGTGAATAGAGCAAACAGAGCCGCAGGCTGCCTAAATGACACAATGTGACATACGCGACAGGAACATGACCTGAAACAGAGAGAACAAAAACGATGTTAGAAACAACACAAATGAAAACACTTACAAAAATTTATGGTAAGACACTATGGGACAGAGCTAGAAGTACATATATACGACGTAGATGCAAGTTGGAGAACATCAAGAACTGGGCAATAGGAAGACGATCAGTAGGAAGACTACGAAACCGATGGAACGAAAACTTACTGGAGGCACATTGAAAAACAGACAGCAATTCTCAAACTTGTGGTCGATGAAAGGTGAGCGGTAAGAGACGTGAAATCGACTGCCTCTGACTCTCTTCCTGTTGTGATATTTTTGGCACATCTTGAGTTTAGTAGACGTACGGGTGTTGATTGTTTACTAAACTCAAAGAGGACTCAATTAAAATGTACAAAGCGCGCGAAATGTTGCCCGAACAGGACGTCCATTCCAATAAAACAATTTTATTATTTGCACTTCTTGTTGTACGCTTTATCCATCCAGGTTGATTCGGAAAAATAGGCAGATGTAGCTTCAACAATATGACCGCTACCAACTTTTAAAGTTCAGAAGTCTCTATTGGAAGACCTCTATTTTACTAGTAGTAAAAGACGTATGCTCCCTCTGCGCATGCCGTGACATTCAAGTACTTTTTGACTACAGATACTTAATCGACAGTGGCAAAAAATTTAATTTATGTGTCAAATTTGTGTGGCCATAAATAAATGAATGTTTTCCCTCTCTCCATCAAGTCTTTAGGCCTCAGAAAATTAGTCACTGACGCTATTTAATTTCGGTTTTAACTTTATATGTTTTTATCAATATATCTGGCCATTCACATCATTAAAGAATATCTTTTTCCTAACAATATTTCTACTTAATGGTCTAAAATATCTATTTTTATCGGCAAGAATCAAACATTTATATTGGATGACCTAGTTCAAACTCCGTTCTCTTAATGTTTATATTCCTCATAGTTTAAAATCGTAGTATTTCGGAATATACACTGCCGAGCATAAAATCGGGGTCACACCGTAATTTGAATTTATTTTAGAAACTATTATTCTTTGTAACTGTTTTGGTTGTGACATGGACTAATGGATTGCTTGACAAATCCTTACCCTATTCATAAAAACTATTATCAGTTTTTGTTTTTGTGGTTTTAACGTCAATTGTAAGTTATTTGTGTAATGTTAAGTATCACTAGTTGATGGTACTCATATTTTGCAATCAGCATAAGTCCTGTTGTGGTGGTGTTAGAAGATAGCAAGATTAGCGAAAAAACTGCTAGTAACGTTCGTGTAAGTCTCTCGAATGTGCAATGAGTATGGCGACGGTACAAAGAGACAGGTCTGCTTACTCGAAGACCTGGTTCAGGTCGATTCAGAATTACAACAGCTGGAGATGACCGCTTTGTCGTTTCTAGAGTTTTCAGAAATCCCACGATCACAGCAGTTTCCCTTCGAAATCATCTGCAAGAAGTAAGACATATAAACGTATGTGAATGGACAGTTGGAGGCGACTTCATGCTGCTGGTTTATCTTCTCGAACTAGAGTAACAGGACCCCCGCTTTCCTGTGAACACCTAATTGCCTGATTGGATTTTGCAACTGAACACTTGGCTTGAATAATACAAGATTGGAGTCGTGTATTATTTTCCGATGAATCGAGATTCTGTCTTACGGGCTCAGACAAACGTATAACAGTGTGACGACGTCGAGGCGAAAGAAATGCTCAAGCATGTATTGACGCTCGCACGGAGTTAGCCTTTATCGAGAATGGGACATTGACTACTCATCTCAATCCCATAAAACATGTTTGTGATGAGATGAAGTGACGTTTACGGAGTTATGTGCCGTCCCTCAGAAATTCAAGAGAGTTCCGTGACATCTTGATGCAGGAATAGAACAATATTGATTCAAAAATCTGTTTCAAAGCACGCCTCGTCGTTTGCAATCTGTTACCACCGCCAGAGGAGGGAATACTCGCTATTGTAGTTCTTAAAATCTCTTTTGTTTCAACAAAAACCTCAATAAATTATCACTGTTTAATATTTACTACCTAAAAGAAAAATTGTTCATTTTCAATTTAAAATGGTCAATACGTCAAATAAAACACTATTTCACACCTATAAAACCTACATAACACCGATAATCGAATACAAAGCATGCGTCTACGCATCACTTAACACCCGCCAAATGAACACCATCATGACACTGAAAGGAAAATTCTCAGATTCTGCACGAGGAAGCTCAGACACTGCCCGTCAGCACTCATACATCAACTTCCCAATGTTACACCAATTAAGGACAGAATCCTAACCCTGAATATGCCAAAATACTGAAAACTCTATGCAATCGCCGAGGACAAATACTCACCAGGGTTCCTAAAAGACAAATTCCATTCCCTTCAGCAAAACTTCTACATAACATTGGACAAACTTACCACTGATGAGTATTTTGATATATTAGAATCAATCCCCATAACATATCGCAGCTAACTGAAAGCAAAAACGCTGATTAAGTGCCGTTAAAAAAGAATAATAATTTCTAAAATAAATTCAAATTAAAGGGTGACCCTAATTCTATACTCGGTAGTGTACATATTAGACTACAAGCCCATGGGTCATTTTTATTGGGTCATTTGACACAGCATGAACCACATACAAATCAATACTACAATATGTAATAACAACTTTAGAAACTATGCTGGTAAATTTTTATCGGTACACAAGGCATGAGGGTTCAAATTAAGGGTTGCGCCTTAGATTTTTTTACCCCTGTTCCAGCCAAAATGTACGGCATTGCAAAAAAATTAATCTATATACCGATTCAAAACTTTGTGCACGAATGCCGTATTGTGTCAGATTACCGAAAATGAGGAAAAAATTTCCGAAAATAAATAATTTTTTCTTCAAACGTCAAATAATGATGACATTACTTATCTAACTTGATCCTGTCAAAGTTTGATGTCTCCGCCGGCAGCAGTTTTTTTTTCCATTTCTTTACGGCGGAGGGAAAAATGTTGTCATGGCAACAATATGAAACATGTCACAAAGCAACAATACAAATGTCATTAACAACAATTAAACATCATTTTTATTTATAGTAATATTAAAAGTACAATTAGTTAATGAGGCATTTTCAAAATTGAAACCGTGCAAAAATGTTCCCGACTCTTGATACGCATTGGTAATCAATAAGCTGTCTTTAATAATTGCAAACAACTTTCAAACAACTGTAACCAGGGAGACGCATATTCCATCGACGACTTAATTATTTTAATTTCTAACATCTAGACGACTTTACGACGATAGTTGTCACAGTTAATTTCGAGTAAAAATAGCGTATGAATTGTACTATTTATGGTTGAAAATTGCTACGTTTGAAGAAAAAATAGTATACTTTATTCGGCAAAGAAGCGACTTTTCTTGACTTGCCCTCTATTACGCGCCTCACTCGTTCGGCGCGTAATATCGGGCGCGTCAAGAAAAGTCATGCTTCTCCGCCTCATAAAGTAATATACTATTAACTGCTCCTGCTACCAATATTTTTGTATAACATTACATACAGGTCATTTTTGTATTGCCTACTTAAGTTATAAATGCAGTTGAAAAATGTTTGGCCACAAAAACTTACTCACTTGAGTGGTAAGTTTATCTTAGCTGTGACTCACATGTACCGATAAGAATTGACGGAATAGTTTCTAAAATTGTTATTACATATTTTGTAGTACTGTTATATATGTGGTTCATGCTGGGTCAAATGGCCTATTAAAAATCTCCCATGGGCTTGTAGACTATATGCTATAAACACAATACACAAACACCTTTCAACTAAAAGTAAGCTATTGCCTACAAGAAGTCAATTTTAGACTTACAGATTTTATAGATAAACAAAATACCTCAATAGACGTATTTTGTTTATCTGTAATCAACTGAAAAAAAAGAAATACAAAATTTGTAGTTTAAATTGTTGTTCAATATGTCAAAAACCATAAATTGCAAAAAACAGAAAATTGGAACAAAAAAAAAAATATATTGCAAATCACCCATCTTTCACATACCATCATAAAGTGTTAAAAATACGAAATATAAACTTAAAATAAAGTATGGCCACCACGTTGGTTTATCACAGCTCTACATCTACTGTTCATGCTTTGAATCACATTGTTAATGTCTGCTTGAGGTAGTTGTGTCCATTGTTCTATCAGAAGCTCTTTTAATTAAAATTCATTGTAGATATTGCCCATATGTGGAGTAATTCTTCGTTGGAGCATGTCCCATACATGCTCAATGGGATTCAAGTCCGGTGATTGTGCTGGCCACAGCAATACATCAATACCCTCGTTATCCAACCAGTTTGTTACAATATGCGCAACATGTGGCCGAGCGTTATCATGCATAAAGTAAAAATTTTCTCCAACAGCAGCAGCAAACGGGCGCACAACAAGTTCAAGAATAGTGTCCAAATATTGCTGACTTGTGAGAAAGCCACGTGAGAAAATGAGGTCAGTTCTATCGTCAACCATGATTCCGCCCCATACCATTAATGTACCACCTCTGTATGTACACACTTCTTGAAGATGTCGTAATCGTTCTCCATTTCCGAGTCGTCTCCAAACTCTTGTCCGACGATAATCTGGATGAAATCCATATCTAGACTCGTCACTAAACAAAACTGTGGCCCAGTCATTGTCAGTCCAATTCTGAAACTCTTGAAATCAGGTTAATTTTGCAGCGCGATTACCTCTAGATAAAGGTGGATATCTCAGTGGTCGCCGACTACGAAGATTGGCTTCATGGAGACGATTCCTCATAGTACTGCTGCTAATTGTTACATTATGTGCAAGCTGTAATTCATTAACCATTTCGGGTAATTGTTGGTTGCCTTCTGGCATTTAAAATTAAATATCGGTCTTGAGCGACGGTTGTAGAGCGACCACTTCCTGAATGTTGCTAGGCTGGACTCACAGTGTCTCTAAACCGACGCCACAAACGACTTACGACGATTTGGGAGACACCCAGCTGGTCAGCAACTTGACTTTGTCGCATATCAGCTTGAAGGAGTCTCACGGCTCTATTCATCTCATCCAACGTTAAATGTTGTCGTTGCATGGTAAAAATATCTTTAACTCACCTATTAAGAAAGAATGGTATAAAGTGACTAAAATTAAAAACAAACAAAACATAAAAATGTCGATTTTTTTGTCCCTTATAAAAAACATTCTAAAAACGTATTGCTATAAGTTTTAAAATTTTTTTTTTGATAAGAAGTGAGTGTCTGTATCAACAATAATAGTACAAGCAAATTTATATGGTCATGAAATTTCTGTGATTGGTATTGTCAAATTATTAAAATATCCTTAGACTTTTGCGTTGTGTGTATTTCCGGAGTGGAAATCGAAACGTCAAAAACATTAGTCAACAATGTAGTTTTCATTACAATCAATTGTGGCTTAATCTCATATAAACAGTTCAATCTCAATTACAACCGGCAGAAGAAGTATCGGAGGACCGCGCAAAAGATGGGGGGACAACCTTCCATAGGGGTATTAATGAAGAATAGGTGTACCAATGAACAAGCAGAACTGCTTATAAAGAGGAGGAAGAAAAAGAAGAAATATAATAGTTAACTTAGACATGGCACAAGAAACCAGTTTCAGCACCGTTTTAAGGCTATAGGTATTTTGCTTTTATTTTTTGGATATAGCATTGTCGTTAACACCATAAAGAACAAAAAATTAGCTTACTTTGGCCAGATTGTGCGTAATAATAAAGACCGACTTCTACAGTTGATTCTACAAGGCAAGATTGAGGGTAAGAGAGGCCCTGGACGTAGACGTATATCCTGGCTGGAAAATCCGAGGAAGTGGACTGGTCTAACGTCAACTGATCTATTTCGAGCTGCTGTGAATAGAATAAGATGGGTCAATGTGGTCGCCAACATATCTAGAAGATAAGCACATTTAGAAGAAGATAGCAGGATCTATTCCTTCTTTAATCATTCCTTTTGATGTTACACGATTGAACTAATATGATATCTTTATTTTTCTTCTCTTTCTTTTGTGAGTTGATGGTACTCATATTTTGTAATTGTGTTAGTCCATAAATTTCAATATGTGCGTTTTTCAGCATGCCTTATTTAATTTATGTCAACCTACAGATTAACCGTGAAGATGTTTCACGTGGACTAAAGCGGATTTGCGTAACATTAGTTTAAAATTATATTTCTTAAAACCCTGTAGCTCGTTGGTGGTCGCACCACGGGTGAATAAAGAGAACAAAAATGAATATCAAGCGTATACCGTGACAGTATGCTACATGTTTTAAAACTATGTGTCGGGTAATACGATATAAAATTAGTTAGGGACAGTGATGTGAGCAGTTTTTATTCCAAGATAAAAAGCTGTATGTAATATATCCACTAGAGATAAGTCGTTCCTAACCGAGTTGTTTAATAATAACGATATCGTTATACAACAGTTCTGAACCTGTTTTATTGTGGCGTTTTAAGTTAAATATTATATTTAGATGATATTAAGCTACAATTATTATTGATTGTAATAAAAATTACAGTTTACGTTTGTTGTAGACGTTTCCAGAAATCGTTTTCAAAACATTAAGAAATTGTGGTATCTATAGATGTTTACCAAATTGCGCTTTGTGTCAACCAATTTGATAATTGACTTCCTGGGCCTCGATCTTATAGGTAAATAGTCATCTTTAAGTTGAAATTCTGATGGTGTGTTGTACCCTTGAATTGATAAAAAATTCTGATTTTTGTTTGTTTTTGTATTTAGTTAATTGTGGATGATTGTCTCCGCCCTTTTATACTAATATGTAACATTTTCTTGATGCTGCTAGAGAGGTAACCAATGAATATAATCCCAACGGCAGCTAGCCTGATTACTGAAGATCTAAATCCGAAATCAGAACTTCGATCAACAAGAGAGCAATCAAGAGCAGCCTTTTTGAAGATGAGGAAATTTCTGAGTAACCAAAGACTCAATCTGCAAATCTGAGATCGGATAGTAAAACGTTATATACTCTATTCTTGTTTATGGTGCTTCTTCTTCTTTAAGTCCTGAAGCTTGGACTGTTAATGTTGACTTAATGAGAAAGCTGGAAGCTTTTGAGATGTGGCTTTTTATGAGAATTTTGAAAATATCATGGACCGATCATATTACGAACGAAATGGTGTTGCACAGAATGTAAAGAGACAGAGAACTTTTGACCACAATTAAAAGGAGAAAGACAGCATATTTGGGGCACATACGTAGAAATGAGAATTATGACCTAATGCAGCTGATTATGAAGGGTAATCGAAAGGAAAAGGGGTCCTGGTATATGACAAATATCGTGGCTGAAAAACATTCGCGACTGGACCAGCTTAAAGACATCAACGCTTTTTAAGAAAATCAGTAGATTGAGACGAATTTGCAATGGTAATAAGATAAGAGTTCCTTCTTTGATTTTTCTCTTTTTGTTGTCTGTGTCTTTCATGACTATTGAGAATCTTTGCATTGCACTCTGTGCTTATGGTCCCAGGCATGTTTGCATATCTATGATCTGTTTAAGTCTCTGTTCTTGATGTGTGATTGATGTTAATTTATCCTAATACTTATTGGTCTTGAGGTTTCTCCCACATATCAATTTTTTGCATTCACAAAGTATTTTATAAACGTAGTTATTTGATCTCTTGTTATTTGTGTGTTATTGGGCTTGGCTCTGGGTAGACTAGATCTCAGTGTAATTGAATTATGAGGTTGTTTTGAATATTGTTGTCATATAGTATTTATTTTCTTCTTCTTCTTCTACGGCACTACAGCCCAAAATGAGCCTTGGCCTCCTTTATTTTTTGCCTCCACCCTTGTTTGTCTGTGGCTGCTCTTCTCCATACACGGACTCCTAAGAGTGCTTGTGCGTCGCTGCTTACTGTGTCTTCCCAGCGCTTTCTTGGCTTTCCAACTGGTCTCTTTCCCTGCATTCTGGCGTTCAGTGCTCGTTTTGGTAGCCTATCCTCTCCCATTCGTATCACATGTCCGGCCCATTGCAATCTTTGTATTCTAAATTTATTTTCTATACGTTTTAATTATTCTAATAAGCTTTTTACATATGAAGGGTACAGGCAAAGAAGGTGTTATGTCAATTTTTGCAGAAAATGAGTTTCTGGTCCCCTCTGTTAGCCAGTGATCTAGACTACCTATCATTTTGTATATAATTATCTTAACCCTGAAGTTCGGGAACTAGAAATATTCTGCGAATAGACAGAACAAAAATGACACTATGTTTCGTTTTCTACACTATGTAGTGCATGTAGAAAAAAGACTAGATTTGATTAAGGTTACTTTTCCAATTAGAGGCCATTCGTACATGGAGTGTGATAAAGATTTTGGATTATTAAATCAAAAAGCACGACTGGAACTCCCAGAACTATGGCAGAAAGTATTCCGAATGGTTAGAAAGAAATCCTCCACTTTTCAAGTAGAAAACGTTAACCAAACATACTTCAGAACCTGGACAAGATTCTTGGATAGACGTTATAGAGGAACATGTCCATTTCCTTCTAGGCCGATTAGGGAAATGAAAATAGAAAAAGAACATCCAAGGATAATACTTCACTGAGACAGCTACAATGGTACGCGGGAAACTACTGCTGTTACTGATCCCAAATTTAGAACTGCCTGATCACTTGTATAAAAGTAAGATACACATTTTTACCTTTGAAATATTTCCGTAACAGGAAAATTTCTTTTAGCGCTTTTGCCCATTAGTAAGATGAAATGGAAGAATCTCCAAGAGCTGAAGATATTTTGTGGCACAGCGGCTCAAGATTACTTTAACCAGTTGCCATATTTGTAGAAGACAAACTGATGCATTACCTTTGAGCTTTATGATTATTTATTGCGGTAAGCTAGACAACTTCATCTGTATACGAATTGACCCTAAATTTTTTTTTGTTCTAGGATCAATAAAGTACTCAACACCTGAAAAATTTTACCACATCCTCTTTTTTCATAAGGAAACGCTTTTAGTTTTATTTATATAGATTTTAAGTTTACTCTTACAATTAAAATATTATGTTTAGTAAGTAGTCTATGATATTAAGTTATTTGAAAAAACACTTTTTTGCCCTGTAAAAATTGCAATTTTCTACAAAATGTTTTATTACTTTTTATGCATTTGTATTTTCGCTATTCACATTTAACTGTCTAATAGGTAACATTCCAATACATTATTAAAAAAAAAAAAAAATTGTCACCTTTTATTTTGTCATAATAAACAAAACACCAGAAAGTCAAAACCTTTAAAACCGTTTTTCTCGAAACTTATTTTTTTGACATAGCATTTTCTTTGCCTGTACCCTTCATATGATATTATTCCGTCTTGTGAACATTTCTGGGATAGGTTTGGTATTATGCTATTTCTTTTCTTCAATTTTTCAATACATTTTCGTTGTAGCAGGTGTTTTGAGCTCTATTATAATAATGTTTTGAATATTCATTTTTTGATATTTATGTCGTGTTTTGAGTGATAATTTAAATATCGTTAGTTTTAAGATAATTTGGATATTGTTGTAGAAATTTAATAAATCCTTTCTGATAATCTTTAATTTAAGAGTTAGAAATATTTGTTAGAAATAATGTCTGAGATTTAGTGAACAATTTTGTGCGCAATACCAGTATTACAATGATTCCGACAAAGAAACGAGATATTAGGAAAAGTTAAGGCTTTAAGGTCTATGGAGTTTTTAATTAAATTGTATATTTTTTCATACATTGTCCAAATATCCTATTGTCTGACAAAACTTGTAAATATTAACGCACGAATCAATGCAAAGGAATCGAGTCTTTAAAAGGAACGGTTTAGCCCATATCTAATATGTGACGCTAACATAAAAAGCATATACGTTGTGGATTGATGTATTGCACGGCTTTTTGTTATGGCTTTAAGCAAGTATTTATCTCCCTGGTGGTCTTGAGCGAAGTTAATGAAAAGGATTTATTTAAAATAGGCTGTTTAGATACAATGTCTATTATTAATGTATATTTAAAAAAAAAGCCAGAAATTACAAAAGTAATTTCACATTTCTGTTTGATTCTAAAAACAATGACTTGACAACTTATTGGTCATCTAGAATCCATTTAGACATCGTCTAAGGACAGCAATCCCTAGTGGTATTAGGAGTCTTACATTGCCATGTGGATTATCTGAGAAATATCACAAGATATTTTATAAAGGATTTTTAATAAATTTTATGATTGATGGTATAGAGTCAACTGCAGGAATTTCATTTTCCTTGTGGGCAATTAAAAAGAAGTTTTAAACGTTTTAGATTGTTTGTAACGTGATTAAATTTAGCGCTTTTTGGGCATAGTTTAAATGGCTCACTCACATTTATTGCCAAAAATCAAAACCGAAATTTCATTGATAGGTTTTGAAGATTAGGATCTATTAATGGAAATTCCATAGTGACCGGTCAACGAAAGTGAATCTCATGTGAATCTTAAAAAATGGCAAAAATTTATTATGATAATAATAAAAAATAGTAAAAATTTGTATAAATAAGCAAAACCTTTATTTATTTATTTAACACTTTTACACCTTTATAAAAGCTAACTTCAATTGTACAAAAATTGCATACCAAAGCTACATTATTTTCCTTTAAAAAATTCATTTTTATTTTTGTGAGGGGACACTCGGGTCAAAAGATATCGAAATTTTACCGTCAAGTTAATACAAATTTTATTTCAAATTTATTTCGAGCGCACAAAATCGCCGGTTGCTTCAAGCGTTGTATCTGAGAGAATGGTTTATTTTACATGAAAAATATATTAATTTATTATAATATTTTGCTAATAAACATTTTTGTTTAAAATTAGCTACGATTTTTAATTTAAAACATTTTTTTCTACAGTGTACATATTCTTACCTATATTTGTACATAAATTGATATTTTTCGGTTTTTCTCCACCTTTGTGGCGGTTTTTAGGGGGAAGCCGGGGGTTGGGAGTGGTTAACTTTTTGTATATTTTTACTTTTTGAGTCACAAAATTGACATTCGCAGGAAAATTCAGATTATTCGTGTGACTTTTAGAGGTTCAGTGGTTTTTCATCCCTGACGATTGGAGTATGAGATCATTTGAATTTTTTAACATATTTATTTTAATTAAATGTTGTTAAAAATTACATTAAAATAGAAAGTAAAATTTTACAAAATTAAAAATGTAGTAAAAAAGTATTTTATCTCGGTCCGCATATTATCCATACGTATATTCCATACTATTGTATCAGATACCCACCCTGTGATCTAAATCTTAAGTCCATTAATGCTCATAAACGGAGCCAAATAATGTAATAAACTTTATTTATATATAATTTTATCTTCACGTCATTATCGTTTTGTACTTAAAAATTTATTAGCAGTAACGAGTTACGAATTCACTCGATGACAGAAAGTTTAACAACCAAGTTTATTTTTGCTGTTTTAGAGGCGTTTGTTGGGTTTATAATTAAATAAAAATATTAATGCTAGTGTTGTTGCATGTAAAATGTGCAACGGATTTATATGTATTTTCATAAATGTGGTTCATATTGTTTTATTTGATTTTTATGAGTCAGGTTTACCAAAATAGTAAGATTAGTTTGTTTACAAAAAGAAAACATAAAAGCAGATAACTGTTTTTGAATTTTCACGGAATAGTGTCAGCTTGACATGTTTCGCCCTACAGCTGCAATATTAGAAAAAAAATTGTCTCCTGTATAAGTTCATACAATATACGTAACAACATACGTAAATTTGACGATATTCTGTTAAATTTGTAGATTTGTTGATTGACCTCATAGACCTTTTCACACTGTGCCCTGACATTTTTTTGTATATACCTCTTTGTTCAGTTTATCCAAACTATACTTCTAAGAAAGCCCATTATCCGTTTAGAAGAAATATTTGTTACCAGACCAGGTCCCTAAGAAGCCTGTTCTAGGTACTTATGGAGTTGGCGAACAATTATCATGTAGACGCAGACTATATATTGCCGTTTCATCTGCTTTTTTGGCTCAATCTGCATGGTTGCTCTTTCCACTTTGCTCTATGTTAACGAGGATATAGATTAAGTCTTAAAGCTGGTGGCGACATTCAGCAAACTACCTCGTCAAGAGTTCCAAAAAGGTTCTTGTATAGATTACCCAAAACATAAATCCTATAAAACCAAAATCACTTCAGTTATAAAAAAGAAATACACAAATTAAAAAAACTATAAATCAATTTCAATATTCTCTGTGAAAGCAGGTATGGATGATCCTGTTATTTGATTGCATGTAAATAGTACAGATTTGTATAACTTTTTGAAGCGGAGCTTCTATAGTGGCGTTGTATTACGTTTTTCTATATAGTAAAATGCTGAGGAGAGCGTCACGGAACTAGCGCTACAAGGAGAATGCGTCACGGGTAGCGTCCCAAAATAGCGGTTCTTCACATCGATTCACTAGGGCGCAGGCAATATCTGTAGTATGACTCACACAAGACCGGATCGACTGTTATAACTCTCCCTCAGATGTGCACTGTATATTTAATAAGTAAATTTGTTATAGTCGGTTCGCTATATTTACGCGGGTTTCGGATTAAAAATTTTATTGTAAGTACCCAGTTTTAATTACCTGCTCTTTGGGGAAATATCAACTGGTCAAATGAAATGAAAAATAATCCATAACTTTTTTTAATTAAATAATAATGGAAAATCTTTTATATAATTAACAGTATAACAAGGAGAATTACTTCATTAATGGAGTCTAATGTGGCTAATATAAACCTAATAATAATTTTATATTACACTTCACACAGAAAATATGGTCTATGTATATTTGTTCCATGGAGAGAATTTCTAATGAAAAATAAAAAAATTTAACTTGCCAACAAAAATGAAAATCAGTCATTATCATCAAAAATATTATAATCGTCATTATCATCACTGTCATCACCATTAGGCCCAATATGGTTGTCATAATATTGTTTTGCTATTCCCCATATATATTCGATGTGATTAAACTGGCAATGATACGGTGGCAGACGTAAAACTTGATGACCGTAACTTTCAATAATCTGATCCACAACAAAGGTTTTTGGTTTTGCGTGGATATTTGCCAAGCGTAATAATTCTGATTTTAAAATATGTTGTGTAAATGGTATATGTTCCTTTGTCAACCATTCTTTAATTTTATTAACGGTCCAAGAATTCGTTGGACTTTTGTTTAATACTTCAGAATGGTAAGGTGCATTGTCTAAAATAATTACGCTGGGCTCACTTAAACCTGGGAGAAGTTTTTCATGTAACCATTTTACAAACATTTCTGTGTTCATATTATAGTGATAGTCACTTGATTTTGATTTAGATGAAAATATTAAATCATCACCTTCTATAAAACCCGATTTCCCTCCTGCATGTAAAATTATGTGTCGCTTCCCTTCTCCATCAGTATGTTTGATAGACTTTACGTTATCATCTTGCCATATTCTCTTGGTTGCACCCCTAGAAAATATTCATGTTTCGTCTAAATATATAAAATTTGCCCTTTCTTCTTTTAATTTAGAATATTTTCTTAGAAAGTTAATTCTTTTATGCACAACAGAACTTCTTTCACAAAGGGCTTTTCTGTTATTCTCCTTTTGAAATTTGAAACCCAAATTATGTATCACTTGCCATAGACTTGTTCTGCCAATTTTGTCAAATTTTCTATCTTTTAATTCCGAGAGAATTGTATTTAAGGTCACATGTTCCTTGTTGGCTCGCATTCGATAAATGGTATCACGAATTTCAAATGTTTTTCCATCTGGAATATCTTTCGTTTTCAATGATAGGCGAGTTTTTCGGTGATCTTCTTGCGGCCGTTCATTATTGCGATTTTGTAATACTCCTCTTAGTTTGGTTCCACTAATTCCTAGAGCATCACATACGCGTTGTTGAACAGACATTACCGATTTTAAAGGACCGCCATTTTCTTTTTCATCCGTAAAATACTTATGTACACTACAAATTAGACTATCTACATCTAACACACGTCTAGGCATTTTTAAATATTTCCACCAAACATACAATGTCAACACTGGCAAAGAATCAATTCAACTGCAATATTGTAACAAATTTATACCTACCCTAATGTTATTTTAATGTATTTTAAAATATGACCATTAATGCAGTTTTTACCTAATTTTCTGGGAAGTCGTTTACTGCAACTGGTTATCAATGAGTCATTAGCATAATTTTGTTAATCCGAAACCCGCGTAAATATAGCGAACCGACTATACTTCATAGAGAGTTCGCCGTGAAATTATACCGTGCTAATTTACAAAGTTTGAGGTTACGCATACGCACTTGTGTTGGAATTAATTGTAAATGGAAGATGTTTATTAGCGAAATGTTTTTATTGATAAACAGTTGTTTAATACCTACTATTTGTATCTTGTTTGTACCTGTTTACCAGGAACGTGTGACCACCATGATGGTACTCAGCAATGCTTTTCACGACGTTACAATTAAAAGCACTGGTTGATTCTAACCGATTTGGGTGCAGAAATCCTGCTAGTTTATCTCTTGGTGGATAATGCCTTAACCTTCCAATGGTGAACATTAACGTGGATTATTAATGATGTAACTCTGTGGTTACACCGTTCTCGATTTGGATTAACTCGAAACTACAGTATTTACAGGATATTGGCGATCATACACAAGTTACATGGATGAATAAGTCTTAGGATAATTGAATTTATATAGCCACTGCTAATTAAACACAGATTTTACGCGAAAATTTACTCCTGTTCTTCATTTTAAGTCTTCATTTCTAACTCGGTCACGAAGCGATATACTCAGCATTGATTTCCATTTTCCTCTGAGCTATTTGCAGCGTTTTAGAAGTTGTAGCTGTCAATGTCAAAGTTTTGGCACCGTAAGTCATCACAGGCAACGCACATTGGTCAAATGCTTTACGTTTTAAAGAAATTGGTTACACCGTTCTCGATTTGGATTAACTCGAAACTACAGTATTTACAGGATATTGGCGATCATACACAAGTTACATCGATGAATAAGTCTTAGGAGAATTGAATTTATATAGCCACTGCTAATTAAACACAGATTTTACGCGAAAATTTACGCTTTTATGCTAATAACACCTCATGGTTGCGGATGTTTCTTGCAGATGACTATTCGTTCACAGATAACAAGGAAGTGAGATTTTAACAAAATACGGGCAATAAATCAGAAGTAAACAATTAAAAGTTAATAACAATATTGAATCATTGGTTTAAATTTATATGACACTTTTCTTTTTACCATAATTTCATATAAATCTAATTATCATTTTTAAACATCTTTTTAGTTTATATAATATATTTTAATATTAGTTTAATATTTCGTCTGAATTTGACAGGTCTGTCAGAAGTAAACAACGTATGATTTTTTAATACGTTAACAAATGGCGTTAGAAGCAACCATAATGATTTATTGAATTATTTTAATAAAGTATACTTTGTTTAAAATATAAAAATAATAAAATAATAAAGTTAATTTATTTAATAGGAAAATTATTATAAAAATTTTAAAAATACATAAAACAGTATGAAGCTTTGCGGTAGTCTACTCAGTCTACTGTACCGATTACTATATCATCTTTTTTTCTTTTTACTGGTTATATTTAATGTATTTAACTACTTTATTCTTGTTGTATCTAACACAACGTTTCTGTCATTATACTCAGTTTCAATGTACATTTCAGCTTCTTTTTCTCTTTTTTTTTTTGTTCTATTTTGCCGTACAGAATGCAAAATATCGTTTTCGGTTTATAAAAATGTATATTTGTTTTTTGTAGTGCGCTGCTCTCTATTTACAGCTTTATACCCAAAGCTGGTTTTGTTTTGCAACATATTGCTTACATGAAAGATAGCTTTTTCTTTCTGTGTAAATCAATATTATATGCAGATGCCGAGACTAGCACAAATTTAAATAATTTACACGGTTCCTGTCTTCTTCAGCTACGAGGACGTCACTGCCGTGTTATTTAGATGTTTCCGTGCCCTGGTCTCGTCTTTGATAAATGCCAGCTCGTATTTTTGCCGAACAAGACCTGCATTTTTCTATTGTTTATAATAATAAGCTCGACTATGTTCCGCTATGGAGCTATGCTCGGAAGATTTGTGTAAATAAGCGTCCAATGTTGAGGTAAACTAAAACAAAAAAAAAAACAAAAATCAAAAACGAAAAGTATCAAATAGGTACATGGCCTCCAGTATTTGCGGAACGTGAGCAATAATACTTCAGGATTGAAATAAAATGTTTAGTCAAATATGACTTCACTGTACTTTTCTCTTCATGTTAATTGCATTGTTTCTATTAGTATAATTTATAGTCCTTTATAAGCTGTTTTAAGTTTAGTCAGGTGCATTATTATTCGCTTATTTTTACTAAGACGATAGACTTTTGCCAATTATTTAGTTTTATTAGGTTGAAGATGGTGGTATAATACTGCTGATGATCTCAAAAGTCAAGGATTGTTTACAGGATAAATAGTACATTACTTAAGAACCGGGTGATATTGGTTGGTTCCATATCATCATCATTACTCAGCCCTTTGTGTCCACTGCTGGACATAGGCGTCCCTCATTTTTTTCCATTGGGCTGTATCTTGAGCACTTTTCATCCAATTTCTTGACATTTTCTTGAGATCTTCAGTCCAACGAGTAGGGGATGTTTTTCTTTCGTGTAACCTCGGCCTCCGCTCAAGCAATCACTTCGTCCACCTTTCCTCACTTATTCAGGCAACGTGTCCGGCCCAGTTCACTCCTGTTCTTCATTTTAAGTCTTCATTTCTAACTCGATCACGAAGCGATATACTGAGCATTGACCTTTCCCTTTTCCTCTGAGTTATTTACAGCAATTTATAAGTTGTAGCTGTCAATGTCAAAGTGTCGGCACCATAGGTCATCTCAGGCAACACACATTGGTCAAATGCTTTACGTTTTAAAGAAATTGGTAAATCGCTTTTAAAGATGAGTTTTCCATAGGCTGTCCATGCTAGGTTTATTCTTCTTCGTAGTTCGCATGTATCGTTGTCTCTTGTGATCTTTATTTTGTGTCCAAGGTATATGTATTTTCCATCAGCTCTACTTCGTTGTCTCCAATATTGATATTTCCGCTATGTACTAGGTTTGTCATGAATACACACTGGCACACACTAACTGAAGTTTATGTAGCATTGTGCATATCTCCTTTAGGTTGTCCGAGAACAAAATTTGTTAATCTTCTACCGTCAATGTTCAGGCATTTTTCTTCCCAGTTAAGTTTTTTACGAGCATACTCTAGTACTGGGGTAAACAATTTAAGCGATAAGGTATCACTCTTTCGGACTCCTCTGCCGATTGGGGTATGTTCCGTGTTTATATGTAGTTTCACCAACATAGTTGCCTTCTTGTATTTATTGTAAATTAAAATTGCAAATCGGTAGTGCAATGCGGCATGCTTGTAATGCTTCCAGGATTTTGTCAAATTCTACCGTGTCAAAGGCTTTATGCCTATGGCATGGAGCTATGGAACGACAGATGCTGGGAATCTCACTCAAAGACCATAAAACCAATGAAAACATTCGTAATAGAACAAAAGTAAAAGATGCTGTCGAACTGGCAGCTAAACTGGAATGGAAATGGGCTGGACATAACGAACGTCTCATGGATGGCCGATGGAATAAAGAAATCGGGAATTGGCGGCCATATGAAGCCAAAAGACCACGACGAAGACAGCAAATGCGATGGAGCGACGATATTAAAAGAACTGCAGGGCCAATGTGGAAACGTCTATAACCGTTTTAATGCTCTGTAGATGAAGAGGTGGGCAGATGATATCAAACAAGTCGCGGGCAAGCAGTAGATAAGAATTGCCAAGAGTAGAAATCAATGGAAGCAAATGGAAGAGGCCTCTGTCTAGCAGTGGACGAATATAGGTTGAATAAGAAGAAAAAAAGGTGATCATTTGTTCCATAAGAGGACCTATAGGTCTGTAGTTTTCTAATTCAAACGGCACATGTTAAAAAGGTTTATTATGTTCTTCAGTAGGCAAGTGCCTCCGATTTTGATTGCATCAGTAACTACGCAATCTTCGCCTGGAGAATTGTGATTCTTAGCTTTTCTTAGGGCTAGTTTAATTTCGTCTATTTGATTTCCGGTGGTAGTTCTGATCCTTGGTTGACAATGCTCTTTTTCCTTGTTAATATTTCTGGTACTTTATCTTCTCTGCTATTTGCTTTGGGTTGGCTTGTGTACAGCAATTTGTAGAAGTCTTCAACTATTTTAAGGGTTTCCTCTCTGTTGGTTGTAAGATGACCATTTCTATCTAATCTTTGTTATTTGCCTTGTACAAGTTCTTAGTCTTTTTCTCAATACTTTCATACTTCTATTGTTCTCAATGGTAAGTTCGATTTGTTCTTGGTTGTAGTTTCGAGTGTCTTGCCTAACAGCTTTGGATATTTCTTTATTTCATTTTTGTAGTTCGTCGATTTTAGTTTCCGCCTCGCTTCTCATTTCTCTTCTTTTCTGCTGTCGATGACCTGAACCCTCGGGATTGAGGGACGGCTGGTCAATCGCTCTTTCCATAGCTGTTAGGGACCTTAGAGGATAGGGTTCTCGGTCAGTGGCCATAGATATTGTCTATGGACACTAGCTAGAGGGAATAATACCTTATTAAAACACAGATAAAGTTTATTAAAAAGGAAATAAAACAATATGCAAAGTACTATACTATAGTGTATTTTTATGTATGAGAGAGTAATAAAACAATAAATTATGTATGCAAATCCCTAAACTGTTGATACGGGTGACTCAATGAAAAACAGATATTTGTCAACAAGTTTACAGAAGTATATAGGAAAACAATTTTAAATTGAGTATGACCACCAGGTATAAAGGTTGGAGCAGAATAGAATACAATAGTTGTGAGGCTTACTAATCCCTAAATAAGGTTGCCAGTGTCGGAGTGATGGAGGTTAACAGGTACTAATGAATTTGCAAGAAATGTAAGATGTTTATTTTATTGGTTATATATAACCAATAAAAGTTTAATAAGTACCTACCTATTTGCAAAATAAAGTTTAATTCTTTAGATAAAATAAAACGTTTTATTTTATTTATTTGCAAAATAAAGTTTAATTCTTTGCCTATTTGCAAAATAAAGTTTAATTCTTTAGATAAAATAAAACATTTTATTTTATCTGAAATGAGTGCATTTCACGAAGTAAGGGTTTCAACAATCAAACATTTAATTCCAGGAATCTACGACAGTAATTAACTAGAGAATTACCTTCTAAACTTATTCCACAGAAAATGTGATAGTGGGTTTTTCCATTTTGTAGGAAGGTCCAAGTGGCGTATTCAAAATTCTTAACAGTTCACTAATAGTAGGTACTTCAGTTGCAAGGTGCAGTTTATTGTGTATACTAGTGTTATGGAAAATTTGGAAGTGCCGTGTAAACGCCGAAAAATTGGTCCTCTAACAGTTAATGAAAAAACATTAATATTTAATTGTTTTAAATCATTTACAGACAAACGTTTATGTGAAAGTGTTGATGAGACCGTTGAGTTAGTTAGCAGTACACTTGGTGTTGGGAAATCTACGATTTACAGAGTTATTAAAGAAGAAAAATGTGGTAGTTTTCAAATGCCACGTAATGCTCCAGGGAAACCAAAATTTCAAATAGAATATCATTTTAAAGAAGGACTTCGACGGAAAGTGCATGAATTCTTCTTTAGACAAGAATTTCCAACATTGGATAAAGTTCTTGTCTCAGTTCGAGATGATAAGAATTACCCAGAAGTGAGTCGAAGTACGTTATGGAAACTTTTAAAAGAAATAGGCTTCCGCTGGAAAAAGAATCCCAGAAAGTCTATTTTATTAGAAAGAAGCGATATTGTCATATGGAGAAGACATTTTCTAAGAACCATAAATGAAATGAGAAACCAAAAAAGAAAAATATTTTATCTTGATGAAACATGGATCAACGAGGGTCATACACCAAATAAATTTTGGCAGGATGAAACTGTTACAAGTCAAAGGCACGCTTTTGTAAATAACTTATCTACTGGTTTAAACCCACCATCAGGAAAGGGACGTAGGCTGATAATAGTACACATTGGCAGTTCAGACGGTTTTGTTGAAGGTGGTTTATTAACTTTTGAATCAACTCGTACCAGTGACTACCATGAAGACATGAACGCTGATGTCTTTCAAGAATGGTTCGAACTAATGATAGATCTTCTTCCTAAGAACTGTGTAATAGTAATGGATAATGCAAGCTATCACTCCAGACTTATAGAAGGACTGCCCACAACCAAGTGGTTAAAAAAAGACTTGCAGAATTGGCTGAGTTCAAAAAATATTACGTACCATCCCGGATCTATAAGAAAGGAACTTTATTCGTTGTGTGCCCTTCATAAAGAAAAATTTAAAAAATACGAAATTGATGAAATTGCCAAAAATCGTGGAATGACAGTACTTAGATCCCCACCATATCATTGTGAATTAAACCCGATTGAACTGGTATGGGCACAGATAAAGAGTGAAGTTTCAAGAAAAAATACCACTTTTAAAATTCATGATGTTAAACAGTTGTTTTTGGAGGCCGTAAATAATGTAAAACCTGAAAACTGGGAAAAGGCAGTAAATCACACTATTAAAGAAGAGGAAAAAATGTGGAGCTGGACAATATTACTGATAAAATGATCGAGCCAGTTATTATAAATCTTGGTTCTGAAAGTTCATCTTCTGAATCTGATTTGGATTTGTAACAAGTAGCTGTAAGTTTTATATTAATATTTTTATTCATCTATTTAACATACCTTAGACGTTTTTAAAAACTCTTTTTCTCTTTTGTAATTTTTAAAAATTAAAAAAAAATGGGGATTTTTTCAAACCCTTTTTAATGTAGGCCAGTCAGTTCTAATATAGTGTGTGATAAAAGAGGTCACTTTTGTTTACATACACATAACACTTTACATTGAAATAATTCATTTATTTTTTACAATTATTCAAAGTAATTTTTTAATTAATCTTGAGCACGCCCATGGAGTGGTCGGAGCTACCAGTTAAAATTATGCTAATTACTCTCTTGTTCATAAAAATAAACTATAAGAATCTGTGGAAAAATAATAATTATCTTCAGATTAAGAATGTGTAAGATAATTATGCAAATTAGTCCTAATCTAATCTAATAATAGAATTTGATTATTTAAAACACCTACGACTAATTTAAGAACAATTAAAAATTAGCAAACAATTAAAAAAAAGTCCAAAAGTCGAAGGTATGAAGGAATAGTGAGAGGTCTCCCAAAATATGGTGGGGAGGTCAGGTGTAGTGCCTTTCGGACGAATCAATCAAAACATGTGTTAAAAGTACATAAACAAAATAGTTATAAACAATTTAAGAAAAATTTTATCTGAAATTCGCTGAGACCTATAAAAAGTAAAAAAGTTATTTTATCCTGAAAAATATTTTAAAGTATCGAACAGATTACGGGAAAATATTACAAGTTATTTTATATATCTGAAAAGAATAAAAAAAAGTAAAAAAAAATCCGTCTAAGTTATTTTTGGATCTGAATTTCTTCAGAGTCCAAAATACGAAATAAATATTGAAAATATATTAAAAGTTATATTTTTCCTGAAAATACATCAAAGTTCAAATAATAAATATAGAGAAATATTAATGTCAGTAAATTTTACAAGTTTTATAAAAGCATATAAAAGCTCGTTCAAACAACTAAGTCCCGTCAAGAGACTTAGTTGTCTGAATAAAATCAGAATTCCGACTAAGTCGAAAATAACTGATAAAATCCAAATAAAATGGCGGCGGTTTGATACAAACCGACAAAGTTTCGCCTTGAAACTTTGTCAACGAGAATAGGTACAAAGGTGAAAATAAAAGAGGTTTTTGAGTCTCTAGGAACTTAATCAACCAGAGGGTCTCGACTTGCCAAGAAGGCTGGATCTGCGGACATATCCTGACCAGATCTAGTTGTTGGTCATCGTGCACCTGTATTTATCCATAAAATTTAGGTCAACGGTTCCAACCGTCGTTAACGGTCTTTTTGGCTGTTAGCGATTGGACCTGCACGATAGCCAATGCTCAATTTCGGATATTACCATTGGCTGCAATTGTGTTGCAAGTTGACCAATGATAATTCCGAAGTCTTGGATTGGCTGCAATTACTGTTGCCATTTGACCAATCGCGAATTCCGAAATTTGCGATTAGCGACACTGCATTAGTTGCTAATCTTCTCTTCTTTTTTAGTTCTAGGACAGAATTTGTTTTGACTTTCCAGTAAGGCATTTGTTAATTTATTATTTAAGTCGTTTATATTATTTTCTGTTTCAGGACTACTAAGTATTTCGGAAATACATTGCTGAAAACCATCTGCATCTGATGATTTCATCCATTGTTCCATATAGTTTCTAGTATATTCAATTAGAATTAAATACACTTAAACTAATGTGGTAAAAAATCAATGCTTCATGTAATCGTGTATTAGACATGGATCGAGCCATCGAGAAAAACTAGTAAATAGGTAATTATTATTTTGCCCACAAATGCCGTTTTATATTTAAACATTTTGCAAATTACATATTCGTTAAATTTTTGACTAAACAAATCCTTCGCATAATTACATCCATATTCGATTATTCGTCTTGGTTTTCTCTAGGGAAGAATAATAACTTTGGCCATGAGCAGTGGGAATAAATTACAAACATTTTTTGGTCCAATAAAATGAAATCGTTTTCAATTCAAAATAAACACAAGGAACATCTCCAGAACTTTCTGTTTTCTCCCTACATTTTCATGGTTTTGCAGTGCTAAATTAAATTCCAGACTTTCGTGATTTTCGCAGTTTCCAAGCCTGCAGCACTTACGAAAATATTTCGTTTCAGGTTCACTGAGTACGGGGTTCGAAATACACAACTGAGAAGGTCACAAAACGAAAAACGTTTTAAGCTAAAATAAATAGACGGTTGTGTATACGTTGAGGTTATTCTTTTATTTAAAGAAATAAATATTTGCTTAACAAAATCATTTGAACAAAGGTATATTTTATTAACCGGTTTCGAACACCGTTTTTCCTTGAATAAATTTGTGTACATATTTTTTCTGAAATAAAAACTCATTAATACTTGTTAATTATTATTTGAAATATATACTTAATTGTTATTTATGTCCCAAGGGCATTAAGTAGATGTTTAGTCCCGAGGGCGACTATCTTATAAACACATGGGCCTCTGGCCCGAGTGGTTGTAAGTCACCCGAGGGTATACACATCTATTAATGCCCACGGTAAATACAAACTTTTATCTCATAATACAGTAGAATATATTTATCTGAAACCGAAAATCATTTATGTGGCGTTGCCTAATCGATTTTTATTTTAAAGGTTTGGTTTTGAATTGTAAAATGAAGTCATTGATAAAATATGTTATTAGGTGAACTATTCGTCATTATTAAAATGAACCAAAGTCTATTAAATTAGAAAAGCTAGTAGTAAGCGATTTAGGTAAAATAAATTGTTGCCAACGGTAGTGGTAAAAGCTTATAAAAGTATACTTAATAGTTTTTATTCAAATATCATCAAAATCGCTGTTTTCGCTGTCAGAATTTGATTGAAAATCTTCGCTGTCTGAGCCTTCGTCTACATTAATAACAATATTATCCACGACTTTATCAATTAATGGCTCTTTTGATATTAACTCACGTTCAGTTGCGATTACTTTTTAGTTATTTTTTTCCATTCTTCCACAGGAAATGTGTGAAAAAATTCATCCGATAGCTGCTGTATTGACGTAAATGTAAAGTCTACATTTTTGGCACCCATATAAGATTTCGATCCTGCACAAACCATTTCAGTAGGGTTCAAATCAGGATGGTATGGGTAATTTTATTGATTGCATATTTTACATAGCGAGGGTTGTGCAATTTTAGGGACATTTATCTTCCTGTGTATTATGGTATGATGCATCATCCAACACTATTACACTATTTGGAGACAATTTACTTAAAAGTTGTTCTTTCAACCATTTTTTAAAATTTGTAAAGTTCATGTCGTCATAATAATTTCCAGATTTTGACGTCGACTTCCACCTCAAATAAGATCCAGGAACAAAACCTATTTTTTTTACTGTACCAACAATAATTAAACGTTTCCTTTTTGACACGGGTTTTCTAAGTCCATTATTACTGGTGTCACACCAATTGTTTTTGGAAATATGACTCGTTAATAAATGAGTCTCGTCAGTAAACACTATAAATTTATTTGCTTCTCTAGCTTCCTTAATGTTCCTCAGGTATTGCAGCCTTAAATGTCTAATTTCATATTTTTCGACCCCCAAGTTTATAAAATTCGCTTCTCATACTTTCTTTGCTTCCTGCATAATTCAGTTCGCTTACAAATTTTTAATGAATTTTCTTAATTGTGGGAACTTGTTGACCGCTAAGATAAAAATTATATATCTGTCTCCGTAAGATACCTTGATCACATGTCTGAAATTTGCTTCAGCAACTATATTAAAGGTATAGATACTGGACTAAGAAATGATCCAAAATCATTTTGGAAGTACATTAATGATAAGCGATCTAGTCATAACGTACCTAATTCCTTATTTTATCAAGTCCAATCTGCAACAAATGGTCAAGACAGAGCTAATTTATTTATGAACTTCTTTCAAACTGTGTATTCACCAAATAACAACAACCTTTACGTACCTATCCATCCATTAAATAGCAACTTTAGTACAAATATTTGTCTTAAGATTACCATGACCTATTTTTAATGGCATAAATGAGCTGAACAATAAGCTTACTTCTGGCGCAAATGGAGTGCTTAATTTTTATTACAAAAGTGTGTCTAAAAGCTTGTAATGCCATTTGTTATATTGTTTAACAGATCTCTGGAAACTTCTATGTTTTCTTCTTCATGGAAAGAAAGTTATGTTCTTCCTATATTTAAAAATGGTCAGAAAGACAACATTGAAAATTATCGTAGCATTTGTATACATTCTGCAATCCCTAAGCTCTTTGACTGTCTTATAGCAAAACAACTTTCTTGGTTATGTAAAAGCTTAATATCTCAATCACAACATGGTTTTCATAGAAAAAAATTTACTGCAACAAACTTGGTTTCCTATTAATATGATATACTATCTCATATGGAAGACCATAAACAGGTAGATTCAAAATACACAGATTTTTTCAAAGCATTTGATCGTGTAGATCACCAAATATTTTTGGGCAAATTAATTAATGTAGGCTTTCATGTCAGGTTTGTTGAATGGAAAAAACTCTACATCTTGGAGAAGTCAAAAGAGTCAAGATAGGTTGTCATCAGTCTGACAGTATCTCAGTAACATCTGGAGTTCTTCAAGGAGGCCACACTTCTCTTCTATTTAATATCTTCGTTGACGATATCACTTCCTGTTTCCTAAATAGCAAATGTCTAATGTTGGCAGCTGACTTGAAATTTTGGAAAGTTATAGATATCTTAAAAGATCAAGCCTTGTTACAAGATGAGTTAGACCGACTACAAAATTGGTGCAATCAGAACAAACTCCACTTAAATGTCAAAAAAAATGTTGTTTTATAAATTTTTCTCGTAAAGTCAATAAAATTGGAACAAGCTATACTCTTAATAATCAGCTACTGAATTGTATTTTTGATGAGAAGCTTACTTTCTGTGACCACATAAATTTTATTTTAATAAAGGCATCTAAACTTCTTGGTTTCGTTACTAGGAATTGCAAGTATTTCTCCATTGATTCAACAAGATTAGTGTGTTGTTGCTTACTTAGAACTATTTTGGAATACTGTTATTATTTGGTCACCCTATTTTCAGAACAATATTGGTACCACAGAAAGAGGTCAGCATAAATATTTGAGATATTGTGCTTTTTGAGATAATATTGATAATGATGGTTATTCCCGTATTGAACAACAATTATCTTTATCTCACTCAAGAACTTTCGTGATATGTCAGGAGCTATATTTATATATAAGATCATACATGGATTTATTGATTGTCAAAACCTGCTATGCCAGATTAACTTTAATGACCCATCAAGATCTACTTTATCACAATGTTTTCAATATTCCTTTCCACAGAACAACCTATGGTATTCATAACCCATTGGATAGATACATGGGGCTATTAAATGTTCTCAATTTTGATATTTTCAGTATAACTTTAACTCAGTTATAAAGATCTCTTGCTTTATGATATGTGTATTGGGGATTGTTGAATTTTGTTCTTGTTATTGTTTTTTTAGTATGTAAGATTTTTAGTCTCATTTTTTATACTTTTTACTTACTATTGATTTTATATTATAAGTAATTTCAAGTTTTGAATCCTAAGTGTGATATTGTATATTGTAGTGTATTAAATAAATAAAAATAAATAAATTAATTACCTAAATAAAAAAAAATAATTAGTATAGTATTACAGAGTGCGGGAAGTGAAACATCACAATAATACATTATAAAATAATTGGTTTTGTATTAGTTTTGATTTACTATAAAGAATGACGTCTGAGACCTTCTAAGATAACAAGAAGAAGTAGTTATGAATACATCCGCGAAATGGCGGTTTACGAAAAAATAAAGCTTCTACCGGAATATGAAAATAATGTTTTTCCATGCTAGCGTAGTTCTGAAGAAGCCCGAACTTATGTGGCGAAAGCTTTGCTAAAAATAGAGTCAATGAAGCACTCGTTTTTATGCTTCCTTAGTACAGGGTTGTTTTTCAGTTAACCTTACACTGTTGTATATGATCTGCTGATAATTCAAAATCAATACAGTGATAAAACTTTATACAACAAGGGCCACGTCTACTCTGTTATAAGGACGTGAAAGCTGGGTAATGATGTAATAGGATTAATTTTGATTCCAAACTAGCGAAGTGAGTGTTCTGAGAACAGGTTAAGGCTTTACAAGACGTGATAGAAAGAAAAATGAATATGTGAGAAAACTGAAGAACTACTTCATTAATGAGAATATAAAAGAATACAGAACAAAATATAAACAACTAAATGATGTCATTATTTCCAAAACTCGTTAAACGACCAAATCTTGGAAATTTTTTTTTTGCGAAGTTTATTTTAATTTTAAATAGGAATTAAATGATAAAATGAGAATTTTTCAACTCATTCTTTAGCATACAAATGGTGTCGAGAAAATTAGAGTTATATGAAGAACTCTCTTTTACTTTCAAATCTCGCTGCTTGCTCTACCACAAATGAAGTTGGCCCGTTGGTTAGAGTTTAAAAAAATGTATTTTGGAACTAGCGAACAAAGTTTCTATACTGGCGTTGTAGTTTTCTTTACAGTAAAATGCTGAGGCGAGCGTCACGAAACTAATCATTTATTGAATTTGTTTAAAGTATAAACCATAAATAAATAATAAAATTACTTTATTTAATTTTATATATTATTTAAATTTTAAAATTACAGGAAACATACTAACTACTGTTTCACTTTTTTTAATATAACTGATTATTTTTAAACGTCTTATTTAGTTTATATGATTAAATTTACTATCAAATGATATTTATTTATATTTCCATATAAATATAATTTCACATTAAATACATTGTTTGATTTTTGCAATTATCTGTTCCACTATTGAATTAAAGTGTGATAAAAAGACATTTTCATATTTTATAGTCAAAGCGGAAGAGTCGATTTGTGGTATCTAACGATGGGTGCGAAGCTTCAAACTTTTACGAGCAAATTCATACGTCAAATAACTGTCAAAGTTAAACTTGATAATTAAAAGTTCTCCTATTAGTTTTTAATAATTGTGTGTATATTAAACAGTATTTAATAGTTATATTACAATTAATAAGTATTCAAGATTCCCATTCAGGTAGCCAACGGAGTGGTACGGTGGTTAACGTGTACGGAGTGTAAATAGCTCCCCCCTAAATGGGGGAAGCTTTAAAAAGAAAGACGCCGTTAGGTGTAACTATTACCCAGACAATGAGTGCAAATAACTCTAAAAGTGATGCGGAGTCAGGAAATTATTTATCGGTCCCCGTACAAGACATGGATACCACTTTAAGTTCTGAGAAAACAGCTGAAACAACCAGTCGCCAGGTCATTAGTGATAAAGAAAAGGATATTTATAAACAAAATAAAACACCTAAAGTTTTTAATCTAAGAAATGGAGATAAGTATAATTTGAGTAATATTTGTGTTTTTATCGAACGAAAAAATATTGAAAATGCCGGCCGTCTTCATCCCTTATTTGTGGGAGATATCTTACACAAAAAACTAAATGTTAACAATATTAACCAAATTAGATCTGTTGGAAAAAATAGAATAAAAGTTAGTCTAAAAACATGTTCTGATGCCAATGCTTTAGTAAACAATCCTCTTTTAGCAGAAAATGATCTTGTAGCGTTTATACCAAATCATTTATTAGAAATTAAGGGTTTGATAAAAGATATTGATACTCAATTCGATACGAAATATATTTTAGATAACATAAAATCTCCTTCAACAGTAGTTGATGTTAAACGTACACATCGTAGAATAGAAAAGGATGGTGATATACAGTATGTCCCCAAAAAAACCATTATTGTAACTTTTGAAGGGAACACTTTACCTAATTATATTTCAATAAATAGTGTATATTTTTCGGTGGAGCGGTTTTTTAGCAGAGTTACACAGTGCTTCAGATGTCTACGCTATGGTCACATTTCTAGGCAATGTAAACATATTGAAGAGTTATGTATTAAGTGTAGTAATGTAAAAGCTGAAAATCATGTTTGTCACGATTCAGAAATTCGCTGTTTATATTGTAAAACAAATGACCACATTTCTATTTCAAGAAAATGTCCTCATTATGAAAAACAACGTAAAATTAAGAATGTTATGGTTGAACAAAATATTTCCTTTATTGAGGCAAAAGAATATTGTGAAATGTCTTATTCTGGTATATCTGTAAACAATAGTTTTTCTATTTTATCCAACTCCAATTTTCCGCCTTTACCAGCGATTGAATCTAAGTCTGGAAATTCTAACTCCCTTTTACACTCAAATTTTAAGAATAATAGCAATTACGTTTTGCCCACCAATCCTACACGAAGTCCTACCGGCCATAGCAATAAAAAACGTCGAATTTCTAATGACACTCCTCCTCCACAACCGATGTTTCCGTTTCAGTTTGGCCCTAATCAACCACTGCCTCGAAATAATAATCCACCAAATTATCAAAATTTAAATAACAAAAACATTGTAAAGTCAATTGCAGATTTTATAGTTGAATTTTTAAAAGGTATTCATACCATTGAAGATATCAAAAATTTGAATAATGATTTAATTCAAACAGGAATAAATAAAGTGTTGGAGGACACATGTAAAAAGTAACCTTCACTCCATTACCAAAGACATTAAATATTTGTCAGTGGAATGCACGTTCTGCTGTTTCGAATAAAAATAGTCTAATGCATTATCTTGTAAATAATAATATTGATGTAGCAATAATAAGTGAAACATGGTTTAAACCCAAAAAAGTATATAGTTTCGTAGGTTATAATGTAATTCGTAAAGATAGACAAGATGGTTTTTCAGGAATTTGCATTTTGGTCAAAAAGTCGATTTCACACCTAGAATTAAGCATAGTTTCCAATTTTAATGTCGATCTTCTTGTTTGTGGTATTAATATCAAATTCAACAATAAAACTTTAAGTATAATTTCCGTTTATAGGTCACCGGATATTAAAACCAACACAACTGATTGGGTAAATATTTTTTCGCAGTTTTCAACTCCATGTATTATTGGTGGGGATTTTAACGCGCATCATGCTACTTGGGGATCCCATAAAAACGATTCTATTGGTAAACAACTCATTGAAGCAAGCAATAATTGTGATTTTGTAGTTATGAATACTGGCGAACCCACGTGTATTACCCGGCCAGGATGCAATGATTCTATGACAGATGTTACCTTTTGCTCCTCGGACGTAGCTAGTGATATAGATTGGGCAGTTTACTCTGACACACTTGGATCGAATCATTTTATGATAAAAATTACTCTTGCAATGCAGCAAATTCCGCAGGACATCACAATTCCGCGATATAGATGGAACCTAAAAGGAGCTAATTGGGAACAATATAAAGAGTTTGTGGAAGACTACTTTTATAACTTTACTGATGCAGAATATCCAACCACCAAAGAAAAATATGCATTCTTAATCAATTGTATAAATAATGCGGCACAAAGAACTTTAAAAGAATACAGACCGTTTAAGTGCAAAAATCGAACACCTTCACCTTGGTGGGATGCAGAATGTGACAACATAATTTCTGAAAGGAAACATGTACTGCAAGTATACAAAGCCAACCCCACAAAAGATAATTTTCTTGCATACCAAAAATGCATGGCACTTACTAAACGAACATTAAAAGAAAAAGCTAAAAAAAGTTGGATTGAATGGTGTTCCAATCTCAACAAAAATACTCCAACTAGCATGATATGGAAACAAGCAAAAAAAATGAATCGTAAAACAATAAACATTGGTAAGCCACATAATGATGATTTAATAGATGAGTTTTTTAATCATGTAGCTCCCCAGACTGTTCCTTTCACTGTAAATATCGAACATACGATCTTAGATAAAAAACATTTTTTGGCAAATAATTTTCACATTAATGAACTAAATTATGCTTTAAGAAATAAAAAAAGTACTGCCCCGGGTTTTGATCAAATAAAGTATGCGATGTTAGAGAACCTACCAATTATAGCAAAAAGTTTTCTTCTACAAATTTTTGATGAGATGCTTGCAGGTGAGTGCATTGAAGATTTTAGGAAAATTATAATCACACCGATTCCTAAACAAGGTAAAGACCCTAACTTGGCCCATTCTTATAGACCAATTTCTCTGCTATCATGTGTGCAAAAAACTTTCGAACGTATGATAAAACATAGGCTGGAATGGTGGCTACATAAAAAAGACCTGCTTACGCCCTGTCAATTTGCATACAAAAGAGGAGTGGGTACGCTAGATGCACTTACAACCTTAGTAACAAATATTCAAAATAATTTCTCTAGAAATAACTTTCTTCCAACAATTTTCATTGATATTGAGAAAGCATATGACACATTAAACTTAAATATTTTGAGTAAAAAAATGATTATTGATTTTAACATTCCTAAGGCAATAGTGTATGCTATTATCGGATTATATTCAGAAAGACATGTTTATGTCAGGGATTTTAACAACCATTTATTAGGCCCAAGATATGTTTTCACAGGAATTCCACAAGGAGCTGTCTTAAGTCCTTTTCTTTTCAATTTATACACAGCTGACCTACATAAATTAAAGTTGGAAAAATATCCTTTTAAGATCATCCAATATGCAGATGACTTCTGCATTTACTGTGAAACAAAGAAGAGAGATGAAGCTTTTGGATTTTTAATGGATACCTACAACGTTGTAGAAATATGGTTGGAAGAAAATCACCTTCAGCTGTCGGCCACAAAATCAGCAGTGACCATTTTCAGTAGACATAATATTCCCAATATCGAAACATTTATAGTAAAACAGCGAGAAATTCCTTTTAAAAAGGTAATTAAATATTTGGGCATTATACTGGATCACAAGCTCACATGGAAATTTCACATAGAATATATGTTAAATAGATGTGAAAAAGGCCTAAACTTTCTGAAAATGACAACTAAAACTTGGTGGGGAACAGATGTTCAGACTTCCTTACTTTTTTATAGAACTTACATTCGCTCTATCATAGATTATGGATGTTGGTTATATGGATCTGCCAGCAAGAACTTACTAAACAAATTAAACATATTTATAAACCAGTGTTTGCGTATCTGTATTGGTGCCATGAAGACAACTCCTATTGAGCCCCTTTATGTTGAAGCACGTGAGCCTCCAATTTCTCTTAGAAGACATTTCTTGGCCGAAAAATTTTTACTGAAAATTAAACACCAGAACACTTTCCTTTATACCGAATTAACAAATTTAAACAATTATGATTTAACGAATAAATATTGGATTAAGAAAAATTCTCCAACCCTATGTGAAGCTCTTAGAGAAATCACAGTTTGTGCTGATGAAGCTATTAATTTAAAATCACACACAGATATAAATGATTTTGAAGCTCTTTTTTATAGCGTTAAATTTATTAAACCGAATTATGTTAACACTGGAAGAGCAAATAACAACATTATAACAAGAATCTTATCCAATTGGGATTACTACAGTACTATCTACACGGATGCCTCCAAATCAGAAGACGGTACAGGATGTGCCTTTTACATCCCCATGGAGAAGGTAGAAAAAATGTTCAAATTAAAAGCAAATATTTCCATATTTAGTGCGGAAGCAATTTCCATATATCAAGCCCTACTTTTTGTTTCTAACAGATATTCCTCCGTTATTATTGTTTCAGATTCCATGTCAGTTCTCACAGCCATTAACCAACCTTTTGTTCCAACCTCATACTCCAATCCCTACATAATATTAATTAAAAAATTAGTTAAACACTTTAAGGAAAATAAAAAAAATGTGATATTTATATGGGCCAAAGCACACAGTGGAATTAAACATAATGAACATGTGGACCAACTAGCCAAATTAAGTATTTATTCAGTGGATACCACAGAATTTCTACCCAGTATTTCTGATTTGGTTGCTTCACGCAAGGCAGTTTTAAAATATAAATGGAGTGACCTATGGTCTGAGTTTTGTTTTACCAACCCAAATAGATACACTTCTTTACACACAACTGTCCCTGTTGCACATTGGCACAGAACTTATAATGTCCCTAGGCGTTATATAACAACCATATCTAGGCTTAAATTTGGACATGCTTGTTTTCCTGCTCATCTTGCAAGGATTCATGTGATCGAGAGTAAAAACTGTTTGGAATGTGGAGTAGAAGGTGACCTAGATCATGTAATTTTTGGTTGTGCCAAATATAATTTGGAATCCACCTTATTATATAATAATATAGTTCGTATTACCGGTAAATCTCCGTTTAACGTTTTATCTGCCCTAGCGACTCAAAATAGATTAATTTACGATTGCATAATCGATTTTTTGACCAAACGTAATATTTTTCTTTAGTTAAAAAAAAAATTGGTTTTTACTTTTTACCTTTGTTTTCTCTCCTTTATATGTTTAATCCTATTTACCGTGGCCTAGTTCTCCTGTGTATGTTATATATTATAATGTCCTGATGGTCCCCTGGACGTGAAACGAGTGACCCATGTTAATTGTATATGTTAATGGATATATATGTGTATGTATTATTTATATTTTTTCTCTTCTTTTTGTTAAATGTTGTAAATTTATCTATTTTAGTCTATTCGATTGCAAATAACTCAAAAACTTTTTACTGTACCTAATGAGATTAAAAGATCATGTAACTGGCTGTATGGCAAACTGCCGAAGCCATAAAAAAAAAAAAAAAAAAAAAAAAAAAAAAAAAAAAAAAAACGATGGGTGGCCGTATACAAACAAATTATAGTCAAAACTGACTATAATTTGTTTTCATTTTTGAAATGTTTCATAATTTTTTGTACAGGAAACGTAAAAAAGATCTTGCTAACGAATGCGATAAATCATGAAAAAATGTTAAAAAAGATACACCTGCAAAAGCCGCTGCTGAATAGAGATTTTAATGGAAATATTATGAAATTGTACAGAGAATAGTAAAAACAGCAGTTTTGTTGATTAATATAAAGTTTCGTGCTAGTCTACAGTACCGCATACTGAACCCTTTTTTTAACATTTATTTACCTTTCAGGGCTTGCACCACTTGTCACTTGAATCTTGCCAAGAACGACTAATAGTAGATACCATTTTGAAAAATCCATGTCTCGTCCAAGAAAACAAATGTATATAGACCTGTTACAGAACATATGTCATTTAAAAACAATATTGCGTAATTTTATTAAACCACTTTGTGGATTTTTTTTTTATAACGAAAACCAATATTGCGTACAATTTTCCATAGAGAAGTAAGACTACCACTAAAAATATCACTTTCTGCTAATTTCGTTTGTAGTGTTTGTAATTTAACTTATTTTTCTAAAATGATTATTTGTTTTAAAGATTGTACATATCGTGTAACATTTCGAATGGTCATTTAGTTGAGTTTGTCCATATCAATAACTGGCTCTGCCGGTTGACTTTTTTGCTTTGGGCTTCTTAATGGTTCACCCTTATTATAATATTTGGCCTTATATAGGCTTTTGCTGGAATTTTATTTAAAAGGGACAGAGTTATATTTAACGCCGCTGCTATTCTCTACAAATAAAAACTTCCATATAACCTCACTTTTTACTCTAAATGAAATACGATTGTTTAAAAAAGTAAAATTAAATATTGCTCTCAACATTTTGTATCACTATTTAAAAAGAAATAGCACAAATAATTACTTACATCACTAACAGCTTTAAACGGAAGTTTTATACACTCAGATGAAAAAAAGACAACTCAGAAAATTTTGGTCAAATTCAAAGTATTTCAGATTTTTTATTTTTAGCCCTATTTTGATGATTTTTTTAGCACACTCTGTAAAAATTTATAAATTTTAATTTAGTATAGTGAGTTTTTTATTACAATTTTATATTTGTCTTATTATACGGGGTTAATCGAAAGGTGGCTTTTTATCCTAACTTTGAAACCGTGAAATAAATCCGTTTACGAATTTTCGTATAACCTTATTTTTCGGTTGGAACCATATCTTATAAGTATTATGTTTTTTGTGGCATGTGAAAATATGGATTGGTTCATTTTTAGAAGCGAATTGACTTTGCCACCCACAATTTACGACTCTTCCTATTATTACCATTATCTTTTGTATGAATTTGTAATACGACGATATGGGCTTCATACTTAATTAAAATTTATAAATTTTTACACAGTGCGCTAATCATCAAAATAGGGCTAAAAATAAAAAATCTGAAATGCTTTGAATTTGACCAAAATTTTCTCGGTTGCGTTTTTTTTACATCTGAGTGTAGATTGATGATCACGTTCTCTCTCAAAATAGGTAATTAAGGAAATTATTATTTTCTGGGCACAACTTCCCAAAGCTTTAGGCATTTTTGAAAATTTATAAAGGTTTATTAGTTCTCAAAAGAACTTTTTTTAGTTTAATTTATAGCAAAAATTGAAACGACAATGTAAATAACCAACACGATATTGTTCTGAAGCTATTTTTTTGTGGCATTTTAAAGTAATTACTTACTATTTTAATGGGAATAAGCCACAATTGATGGTTAAAGTAGATTTATTGACGTTTCAATTTCCACTTCGGAAATCGTCCTCAAAATACAAATATTAATAAATTAATAAAATAGTAATAACCAGCACGATCCAATCTCCAATTCACAAACACAATAAAAAAAAGCCGCGAGAAATGAACTGACAATACTGCAATATTTTGCCAACTGATAATTCACTACAAGTTACTAGATTATATCAGAATTTATGCGTAAGAAGTTTGCTGTATGGATGGATATTAGAAGTTACTAGAATGGCATCATTTCATTCTTATCGCAAAAGAACTGTACAATAGCTTCAGCTTTGCAACATGCTCTGTTGATTTGATGTCATCATAGAAACAATACGTTTGTTATTTGATTATGATGGCAATTTTGGCTTACTGGCTTCTAGAGGAATCGCCGAAACATATTAAACAAATTGAATTGATTTTTCAGCCTTAAGGAAAAAGGCCTTAAAAAGTCGTAGAAATTAGTGGCTATGACGATTTAATCAGAAAGCACTGTACGGAAAATCGGTCTCGATTGGGATGTGTTTGATTAGAGAATTACTGCAATGACGTTAGAAAAACTAAAAGCGTTTGTAAAAAAATCTCTTTTTTCATTGGCTCCTGAGAAATTAACACATCCTCCTAACACAGCTCCTGGAAAAGAAATAAAGAGGGATAAAGGTACTATTAATAGTCTCCTGTACAAACACTACGGAGAAAATTGTAGAAACCTTTGTGAACTAAATTTTTACATAGAACACATGACGAAAGATTCCACCTTACCAGAAGAAACCGTTGATGGTTTGGAAAATTATCAAAATGCCGAAAATGACTGCTTTTTCGTTTAAACATGAATCTTTTGATTTTTTTTGTTTTAAACTTTCTCTTTATACGATTAAAAATGTGAAAGTTTTATTTTCATGAGTAAATCCCTTACATTTGTTATTGAACTAAATACAGTTTGATTTTATTTTAGATATTTATTTGCAAAAGTGGTTATTTGCAATAAACATTTTTTTTCTAAAAATCTGTAGGTAAATATTGTATGTGAGGCTAGAAACTTTAAATTTCCATTGCTCAAAACTCTAAGCAACATTAATAAAATTCTTTACGTTTTGAGCTAAACCCTATTCGGCCGTTAATCGATTTCGCTTTCCCAAAAAAGGCTTTCAAGCAAATGGCAAGTTTTGGAAATACTTGCCACTTAAAAAGATGATGATCGAAGTTTGATGCAGGACCACAGACCACACAACAAATGTCCAAACCGTGAACTGGAAAAGAAGAAAATTCCATTCCAGGTAAATTACAGAAAATAATTTTTTCTTAAGAAAGCACATCCCTGTATATCTTAAATGATGTCTAAAAAGTACCAATAACAAAAAGCCTACAACGTTATGAAAATACACTCAACTTCTTTTTCTGCAATTTGTGTGCTAAATTACGTCGTTTTTTCAGTAACGACTTGACAGTCCCCCATACATTAAACCGCCATATAGCTGTAGGTTTCTTTCTGAATAAATTCAGTCTATTCAAATGCTTTTAAAACCGTGATATAAAAAGATGGCGTCTTCTTTATTTCTTTCCAATAACCCAAATGATCTCTTGAATTTCTGATGCTGCAGCAATTTCCATAGTTCATATATTTTTTTATTTGAGGCTGTAGAATGAAGGAGGAAACCCTTTTATTCAAGCTCCCATACATCGAAAATCATGCCAATTCTCAAATCACGGTAGAAAAGAGAATATGATGTATGTATAACGGAAACCGTTGAACATCTTTAATATTGAGAGCTACCATTGTTATCTTTCTTTTCAAGAATCCCCGAATCATCATTTCCGCTCTCCTTTTCCATGTTTTGATTCAACCCAAACAAGTTTTTTGCGTAGTGTGGATGTAAATTATAAAACGGAAGAGCACAAGCAAATGTTTTTTCAAAATTGGATTTTTTATTAGTAGACCTCGATTTCAGCACTTGTGGTTTAAAGCTAAACTATATTTAATAATAAATGGTGAGAATTGCTACGAGGTTAAGTCAATGATTAAAATTATTTTTCTTTGGCGTATCCCGTTTCACTTAGTAGATGTAATAAAGCCGACCATGTGATCATAGAAGGGGACTTAAATCTAGTGGAAATAAACTGAGCTTTCCTAATCCACGAAAATTATTCTAATATGTAATTATATCTGTCGAATGTCAAAGTACTAAAACTAATTGTAGATAACGAAAGTAAAAGCCTAGACTTAATAACAGCACTATTCAATAAGATATATGACACAGGTAAAATACCAACAGACTGGCTAAAATCAACATTCATAGCATTACAAAAAAAAAAAAACGAATTCCTCACAATGCGATGATTATCGAATATTAAGCTTTATGTCTCATGTCCTTAAAAACTTTTCTCAGAATTATCCATACACGAATTTACAAGAAGTGCGAGTTCCAGATGAGTGCCACTCAATTCGGATTTCGAAACGGATTGGGAACACGAGAGGTTCTTTTTGCTTTAAATGTGTTAACGCAACGATGCAGAGACATGGATGTAGATGTATATGCATGTTTTATTGACTATCGAAAAGCATTTGACTGCGTTAACCATCAAAAGATGATCGAAATTCTGAGAACAACTGGAGTTGACGAACAAGACTTGCGAGTTATCTCAGAACTATACTGGCACCAAACGGCAACAATTGAAATAGAGCACACAACATCCGAAGATATACAAATCCGACGAGGAGTGAGACAGGGTTGCGTCTTATCACCGCTACTGTTTAATTTATATTCGGAGTCTATATTCAGAAAAGCATTAGACGAGGTCCAAGGCGGAATTAAGATTGACGGAATCAGCATAGACAACATCAGATATGCTGATGATACCGTCTTAATAGCAAGCAACGCACAAGAACTACAAAATATAATAAATGCGGTAGTTCACCTCAGCGAAATGTTCGGTTTACATCTAAACGTTTCCAAAACTAAAACTTTAGTATTTTCGAAGACACCAATTAACGTACATGTGTATGCCAAGGATCAAATAATAGAACAAGTAAATTCCATAAAATATTTGGGAGCAAATATCAATAGTCTGTGTAATCCAAAAAAAGAAATTCTATCAAGAATCGAACAAGCAAGGAAAGCATTCATGAGCATAAAAACATTTTTTACAAGATCAGACCTTAGTTTGCAGCTTATAATCCGAATGATCAGATGTTACGTTTTTTCTGTCTTACTGTATGGCTGTGAAAGTTGAACAATGGACTCTGAAATAGAAAAAAGAATAGATGCCTTTGAGATGTATATATACAGACGAATGCTGAGAATTCCATGGGTACAAAGAGTTACTAATGTTGAGGTACTTCGTCGCATGTGTAAACAAAAAGAATTACTAAGAACAATTAAAGAGAGGAAAATGCAATACTTGGGTCATGTGTTGAGATGCGAAAGATACGAATTACTTGAAGTTATACTGGAGGGAAAAGTACAGGGCAAAAGATCAGTAGGAAGACGCCAGAACTCGTGGCTGAAAGACCTGAGGAGATGGTTCGACCGCTCATCAGCAGAAATCTTTCGAGCAGCAGTTTCCAAAACTACAAGTACCAGTATCGTGTTCTGTATAAATACAAGAACCGTCAAACGGCACTGAGGTCTCAATCTGCCTACTCCTCAGTGTCGAGAGTCTGCTGTTGTCAGCACCATGCATCTGGCTTATATGTCGCTCACTATGGATTAATCTGTGCATCACTGATCTGGTTTCGCCTTGTATAAAGATATGAAGTGGTGGTAGATTCAGCAGGACTTCCAACGGTGCTCTAAGAGTTGTTTTTATGGTCCCCGTAATACACAGGCATGCTAGCCCTTGTGTATTACCTAGCAGCTTTATTGCTCCCACTTGCTGCGTCTTTGTCCACCACATCATCGAGCCATAGGTTTTCATTGATCTAATAACCCTTGTGTATAACCATAGAGTCATTTTGGGGTTAAGTCCTCAATTCTTACCGCACATTCTTCTACATCTGCCCAGGAACATAGTAGCTTTCTGTGTGGTTTTCAGAATGTGAGTATTCCATGTAAGCCTATGATCAAAAGGTATACACCCTACTAAAGATACACCCCAAGGTATTTTTTTTCTTTAGCAAATAAAATCTCTGTTCCTCACATCACCGGTGGTTTTAGGCCTTGTAGTGCTATTCTTTTGGTGAAGTTGACGATTTGTGTTTTCTGAGCATTGACGATCAGTCTCTCTTGTTTACACCAGTCAACTATATTTAGGGCTGCATTCTGTGTCCATTGCACCAATAGCAATTTTAAAATGCGCATGTTATTTATTTATTTCGAATATATTTTTATTTAAATTAAACGTGCATTTTACTGAGCATGTTATCTAAATGATCTATCCGTCACCAAGTTCAGGCTGTTATTTTTTTTTTAATATTTTTAATTGAGAATCCAATTCGATCCAATTCGATGTCTTATTTGATTCTTTCAAATACTCCCGATACTAAAATAATTTATAAAAGTGTAATAAAGAAACAAAAATCATTTAATTTATTTTGTATAATTACCTCCCAGCAAAGTGGAAGAAAAGTTTCGCCAAGGCAAATAAAGGATTAAAATTTTCCTTTCTGAATAACATCATTATAAACACTCATTTCAATTGGAAGGTTTATACTCTTTTGAGAGTTATTTTCTACGTTTCTCAAATTATGAATAATACACAGATTCAAAAATTCAATTTTCCTTTAGACTCGCTCGGTTTGCTGCGAAGGAGAAATTAAAGAAAAAAATAATAAAGGCTCCATTATCGCTTACCCTCGCTCAGGAAACGAGATTGTTTGTTAATTTTTCTAATGCCCTTCGACTAAATCACCCTTCAGATTGGGGATATAAATCATCGCGAGCCCTTTTCAAAAATAAGCTTTTTTGCTGAAATATTACCATGACATTGCACGTTGTACTTGATGCACCGGACGACAAGTGAGATTAATGAAAAAATTCAATTAATTTTGTTGATCCAACTGTATCGTGCTGTAGGAATTAAGCGATTAGCTGCCAATTTCACTTGTAATTATAGGTGCACGCTCTGCACAGATAATTTTGTCCTACGAGGTATTTTAATGGAAATGTATATTTATCTATACAGTTGATGTTATTTCAAGAATTTACCTCTACTAAGTATACCTAATTGTCTTTTTATATTTTTAAACAATTTACCTACTTCTGGGATATACGAAACTTAAAAAGAAGGCCAATAAACAAAGGCACGTATTCCGTATTATTTTATTTGTAGTAGTAACTCACATCTTTGAATAAACATTCCGAATATTTAAATACTTTCCAAATTTAAAAGTACATTCATAATACATATTCAAAACTGTAAACAATCGCATGTTAAAGTCAAACAGGGTCGTAATGAGATACGATTTTTACGAGATACGAAACATAAAAACATACCAAAGTTATTCAGAGTCTAAGGAGCTACATGTGCTGCTTTCTTCGTCTGGATTATTGATTCGATATAGGTCTCTATTATGTTGTCCATCCATCCATCTTCCACATTTTATTGCACACATTTATGCCATGCAGTTGAAGTTATATTACTTAATGCATCATAAAAAATATTTTTCGTGCCTGCAAATTTAACACGTTCGCGGACAGTAATAAAAAACATTGACTATTAAAAATGCATATGGTTTTTAATGAAAAATACATATTGTTAAAACATAACTATTGGTAGTGGTCTTATATCTTACAAAGCGATTTTTGGTCAAAAAAAAGTAAGCGGGATATGCTGCTTTGTCCCTGATCTTAAAATGTAACATTAGTATGGACAAGAGCTGCATATGCCGCTTAATACGAAACACATAAAGAATAATGATGTAGAAATATTTTAGAGTATACCTTTATTATGAAAATGCAGTATAACTCATACATAAACTATAATTCTAATTATTATTACGCATATGAAATTTTTCAAAGCATGAGTCAGCACACAAGGCTGGTCCTTCTGAACAGGTTTTACACATAAACATGGTTTCTTTCAGGTTTTGTCTGGGATAAAAAATACTGACATCTCATGTGGTGACTTTTGTTTGCATCCTTTTGGTTTGGATTTTTTGAAGAAAATACATAAACTCAAACTGACGGACATCTTCTTCAGGTACATGATCTACGCGCTGCCTTTTTCCTCCTCTAATTGGACCACAATACGCCTTGCATCTTTTACGGTTGGGGCTACTCCAAGGAATGATTTAATCTTCACGGAATTGAAAAAAAGTCTTATTCCTGTCGAAATTCTTGGAAATATATTAAGAGTTCCATATGGTAAGATCTAATAAGTGAAACATTACTTTCTTATACCATCGTACACTTTTTCGTGGAGAAGAATAAATGATATCATTTGGTCGTTACGGTCCACACCAGACATGTTATTATTTTATTGAGAAATTTCTTCAGGCCTGGTTTTTTCTTGGCTATATTTATTTAGAACCTTTATCATCTTAGGATGGTACTTAGTAGTAATACAGAAGACATCTCGTCTATCCTTCTACTTAGATACATAGACATTTCTATATATGTTCCCCATTTTTTAATTTTGCTTTGGTGATATCAGTTGGATTGCTTTTACGATTACGTCGTAGTGTACCAGTAGTATGAGTTTTTCTGATCATAAGCTTAAAAAGAGATCATAACTGTTATAATAGTTATCCATAAAAATATGATGACCTTTATCAAGTTACGGATCCAACAAAGTAGATACCAATGATTGAAGTTTAGGAATACCTCTGTCCTCTTCCGTTTTTCCGCAAAAAATATTTAAATTCAGCACGTAGCCATCATTTGTGGAGGCAGAATAAAATTGTATGTCCACGTCCACGAAAGTGGACGTGGACTTGATGAGTCGTCCACGAAAAAGCAAAACTGATTCGTTAGTGGTCTCAGTTTTATTAGCTTATCTTGGTGATTCGCAGGGTTTTTATATCCATAAGAACAACTAAAGCACCTTAAGATTTGTTCAAATCGCCTTCCAGATAGTGAGCAGTGAAAGATTGTACTACAAAGGATTTATACTAAACATTTTCCCAATTGATCTATATTTTACTCGACCTTGTAATATACAGATAGCAAGGAACTGTTTAGTTTCTTCTGTTAATATTTGTTTTATATTTGCATATCTAGATTTTTTTCTGTGAGGACGATTAGTTCTTCGTAGTAGGTCAGTGTAAACGTTCATTGATTTTGTAATCAGATTTGTTACGTCCTGATTCCATAGTTTTTCAAAAATTTCTACAGGAGTTGGTGGTGTATTCCCAAATTCAATTATAATACCGGTCCTGCTGTCATCAAAATGAAACTCTGGAATATTATCAGTATCTTCTTTCCATTCCGAATCGTTTGCATGATCTTCATGAATAAAATCAGGTTCATGATCTCCATGATCACTAACATCAATTCTCTCAGCTACGCCACTAGAATTCATCATTTCGTCTTCTCTTAGTCTACGGCCAAACACGCCTACAATAGATAGAAAGTAACAATACTTACTGTGAAATAATAGAGAAACAATATCATTACCTATTTTATCTGCTACTCTAATAGACTTTGTAGGGTTCTCCTGCGTTTTCGTTTTAAATACATTTATTATCATTTCCTTCGTTTTAACGTCAAAATGTCCCTTAAGTTTTAGGTGGACTGAAGGTTACATCAATCTCAAGTTCGTCTACTGTATCAGTGCTTGACATTTTTCTTATTCTATTTATCTTCAATAACCTAAGCCTATTGATCAAGTGAAGGTCAAAATAGCCTAGGAACAAATAATATGTATTCTAACAAAACCAATGTCATCGAAAGTATCGGAAAAGTTATGAATGCATTCTATATACTTTTTCAAGTCCAGAAAAGGAAATAAAACTTTTCGAAACATCAATAAATTAAAATATTGGTTTCTTTTAATTTTATCCAAGTGATAACCACAAGCTATTTTTACTTTTGATGCATAAATACTTTGTTTTTGGATACTTAAAGTTTAGTATACACTATAAATCTTATAAAAAATAACACGACCAGTAAATAACTGAACAATAACTATAACGATACAAAACACAAAATATATTAACTTATGAAACCAACACGCTACAATTTCAATATAATCAGACTGAGCAGTTTGGACATGTAAAATGACAATCACGCTTAAGGCGATAAATCATATTTAATAGTATCTTGGCAAATGAGAAGTCGAGTACCTTCGAAACACGTGCGTGTCAAACCTCGATAATTTGTTTACAGTTGGGAATGTGAAATATGAATAGGCTTTATATTCCAGATACTTTTTGTCCTACTAAGTTTTAAACCTTTGTGCTCAAGAGTTTGTCTCGACTTTTCCAGTTCTAAATTCCTTTCAGTATTTACTACTAACACTACATCGTTAGCATAATTGAGCACCAGGCAGTGTTACCATGTATTTTCACTGTTTTCTGATCCGATATTAATTAGAATAAAATAAGGACTAAGTACTGAGCCCTGATGCAATTCTACTTTCGCATGAAAGATATCCTTATATCCTCCAAAAAATTCAACTTGAATATCTTTTTCCAGATCAATATTTTATTAAGTAATATTTAGTCCAATGTCATTTTTGTTCAAATAATCCAACCCTAGTCTACGTCTCAATAGTTTATAACTCATCCTGCATCATATTAATTATGTGTTGCCCACATTTAACATCTACGTGTAGGGGACTAAGCATAAGTCCTAAAATATTGCTAAAGTAAAATAAAAATAAACGTAATGCTCTAGTGAAGATATAAAAGCAAGTTGGGTCACGAAATGCTGTAAATAATTCATCGATTATTTCTTTCCTAAACATCTTGTTTAGTGTAAAATAGATACGATGATTTCGGTCTCTTTCGTCTATTTACAGAAAAAAAATTAGATTCTGATGTGATGCGTCCTTTAGCCTGGATCTGTGGGTTCAAAGCGATTTTCCGCTTTCCCATTTTCCGGGAAAATGGAAATTCCCATTCAGCGACAACCGGTTTTCAATCACCTACGCCCCTGATAATGCTTATCTATTCCGGCAGCCGTTATTGTTCTGTTTTGCCATGTATTTATACAAGGGTTCTCGGCAAGAGATCGGTTTTTAGTCGTTTTCTCTCAACTACTCCTCTCAAAAGATATATGAACTCTTTTTCTGTTTCCAGTGAAATCCAGACTTATCCAAAGCTGAATTTATTTCTTCGCTGTAGGAATTCGCTACCGAAATGAGCCTTAAGAAATCTGAGGAAGAGCAAAAACATATTTTTTTCCGACAGAAAGCGAATTCTGGATGTTGAGTTTCGTGTACAGAAACATACAACACATTTCAAATTAACTCTAATAAACAGAGGCGGCGAAAAAATTCACGAAAGTACTCCTTGTTAAATGTACATTAGTAAAAGTCACGACGTTATACTTCTCGAAAATCTACTTGATACGTTTTTTAAAACAAGATACCTTTAATAAACATTTTTAAAATTTCAAACTGCTTTCAATCAAATTTCTCTGAAAAAATACATAGACGTACCACATCATACACATCAGGAATATGCTTCTTGCTTTTTAAAGGCGGTGGAAACATTTTAACAAAATTGTTGGTGCTATATTTTGCAAATTTGCTTTTCAGTGCATGTTTTTACCTCACTAATTTTTTCTTCACAAGCTGTAGAGAAAAAAATTGCGTTAATGAATTTTTGAAAACTGCACACATCTTTAAAAAAGTTCTGGTCCTGCAAAATTTTTATAAACAATTAAACGTTTCTCGAAAAGAAATTGACTGATCGGATGTTACAAAGTCTCATTCATTTGTAATTAAAGCAGCTAAAATATAATGCATTTTGCGTAAAAAAAAAAGATTTTTTACAAAAGTTATTTCAAAAATTGACATTTTTGGACTTTCAATCGTTAAATTTTGCATAAACTATTGGGCCAAATTTAATGTAACAGCTCAAATTAAAGCTTTATATATGTACTTTCTATAATATTGTACTTATTTTACCCTAAAATATTGATTTTGGTACAATGAAAAAAAAAATATTTAAAAAACATCGTTTTTTGCACCTTAAAAGTGCCATAAAAAAATTATAACCAACATCTTGGAGTTGCAAATACTTGGAGGTTACTCCAGGCATTTATAACGCTGTGCTGTTTTCAAAAATTCACTAATTAATGTTCAAAATCATTCATTTTTGTCTCTACAGCTTCAACTATGTGTAAAAGTGGTGTTACACTAACCAATAATTCCAATTATAATAATTGCAATAAGGCAAAATGAACCTTTAGGTCATTAAGTACATGGTCCTTTGGCGTTGTAAACCAAAATCTGCGCACACAAAATAAACTTGCGAACCGCAGCGATGTTTGAAAGCGTCAAGCAAGCATGGGAATTAATCCCAACCTGTAGAGACCTCCATACCGATAAGGGCATTCGGGCATGCAATTCATTGGGTGAGGAGGATTGATGCGAGTAAATCAGTTCCATGCACAGTTCGGCGACACGGCGCTCATGTGTGTTGGCCCATCCTACCCGTTATAATGATTTTTAAAGTTTTTTTGTCGTTTTTTATATATTTTTTTTTCAAATATCTCTCGTAGGACATGGTTTGGGTGGTCTTGGCGAATTCAGTACTCTTACTTGTTTCATATCTTGTGTCTTACATAAAAAGGAAGTGCTTAGCTACGTATCTGAGCACTTTTACGGCTTCTTTTAAGCATTTGTTGTGGACTACTTGTATCTTCTTTTTGTTTGTGTTATATATGTATATCTAAGTGAATATGCTATTATACGTATTATGATGCTGTTGATTAGTCTTAATTTGGTTTTCATAGGTAATTTACTTCTTCTTCTGTTGAATCCTCTTATTGCAGCTCTGGCCATCGCTGTTTTTTGGACTGTCGCGTTTACGTCTCGTATGAACTTTTAACCTTGGTTCATTCTGACTCCTGACTAGTTGGTTTCATCTTTCCATTCCATGGGTTTGTCTTGCACTGTCAGCTGTTATTCTGAGCCATCTCTTCTCTTTAAAGATAACCGCCTCAGTCTCCTCTGGATTTATGGTTACTTTCCATTAAATACTTCATTCTTCTTACACTTTATCCAGTATCGTCTGTAGTTTTCTTACGGCTATATTCAGGTTCCTGAATTTGCCGCTATTGCACTGTCATGAAACGTCAGTTGTGTATATGGTGGGAAAGCGTCGTTGTCGGAGCTTGCTCTGCTCATTATATCCGAACGCAGTTTGGTGATAGGTTACATAGACAAGGGATTCCAAAGCTTTTAGGAGTCGAAATAAAGAGAGGCCCAGCTTAGCGACCACTTAGGGTTAAATATGTATCCTCGGCTCATTATTTTCAATATTCGTTTTATTACATTCTGAGATATTTCTAATATTTAAATAGAGTCACTAAATCATACAATTGACGTATTTTGTTTTTTTTAACAACTTCAGAGAATATCCTATTACCCATTGATTCCGAAATCCACTTAAAAGTTTTCAAATTGCGGCTTTCATCTCTGCATGTTCCTTCTTGAAGTTAGAGCCGAAACCAATATATTATAAACTATTTTATGCACTAGTCCGTATTATGGGAAGTGATTTTGACTGACCTAAAATTTTCGTAAAATACTAGGGTCAAGAATAAATCATCTTTATTGAGAAATATAAATCAAAACGTCCACAGCATAAATCGACTAAGCCGGCAAAGCCGAGGACTAAATCTGTTTGATAACGTGCCAAATAACTCGAACAATGCCATTGTAAAATAGTTTAATTGCCGATAAATTCATTTTTTTTTCAACTAAGTCCGACAAATAAACCACTGGCCAGAGAGCGCACTCGTTTGCATGGTAAGCATTTTTGATGTTTTCGTTGCGATGGCCACATTTTTTTGACAGTGGCGTAGTCAATGAAAAATAAATGTAAAGTCCAGTAAAAAATTTTAAATTATACTGCCGCTATAAAGGAATTTAAATGTTCATATGACAATTCTTATTTAACAATATCTTTAATGTTTTCCTTAATTGTGAAAATCTGACTAAAGCTCATCAGATAAAAGTCTACTGTTTGACTTAAATTAAACGCTTAAACCTTATATTGAACATTGAAATTTTCCAAGCAGTTTTAAAAACGTTTATCTACATTCGGAACTTTATACTATCATTTGGATATTCTGTTGTATTGAATACACCTCTTGTTTTGAATCCAAAAGAGCTAAATTTAGTTAGAAAACACACACAGGTTTAGATAGAAGTTTTTTTGAACTATTACATATAAGATCTGTGGTCGATGCTAATGACTTCAGTAATTACAGACTCATAAGTCTACTTTCGCATATTTATAAACTACATATTTACAAAAATTATTATGAAACGCTTAGAAAATAAATTCGTTAGAATTTTATCAGCCCGTATTAAGAAAAGGCTACGGAATAAACGATTGGCTATTGGTAATAAAAAATATAAAAAAATGTAAATACACTTATGGACAAAAATATCGAATATTTTGGAATTTTCCAATTTTTTTTTGTAGTCACTATTACTTAAAGATAAATTATAATTTTAGATTAGTTATAATACTCATATAGTAGGCTGATGTACTCAACTGGTTTGAAATATTTTGATGTTTATTTTGACGTTTATTCAGTGGTTAGTGTCATTCGTACATTTTATCATAAAAATCCTTCTTCACGTAAAGCAAAAATCATACTAATTCGGTTATTTTTAGTTTAATTTATTAAGTTTAATTAAATATTGTTTTGATTTAACTAAGTTTAAAACAAGTATACCACCAATTCGACACTGCGATGAAGTCCAAGTAGCACATATTGTAATTTTGTACGAGGAAGGATATGCACAAAAAGGTATCCCACGACGTCTCAGCAGAACTGAATCTATAGTTTCAAATACTCTAAAAAGGTACCGCGAAACAGGAAATTTTGTGCGAAGGCCTGGTCAAGGACGCCCAAGGTGCACAACCGCAATTGATGACCGTTTTTTGGTTCTTAATTCTACACGAAATCGTTCATTGATATCGATGTACCTCAGAAATGAGCTATTAAATGTTAGACAAGTTAATGTGAGTTCACGAACAGTTAGACGAAGATCAAAAGAAGCAAACTTAAAGCTCAAACGCCCCGCCAAAGTTCCACGTCTTCTCCAAAATCATAAAGCTCGTCGTTTGGAATTTGAGAAAACACATATTTAGTGGAATATCGACAACTAGAAAAACGTTCTTGTCATTGATGAGACTAGAATCCTATTATGGAAGTCAGATGGTCAAAATTACGTCTATAGAAGAGTTGGAGAACGATTCGCTAGCTGTAGACTCGCCCAGACCGTTAGTTTTGGAGTTAATAGCATAATTCTTTGGGAAGGTATTAGTTGGGAGGTACGTACCGCACTTGTGGAAGTGATTGGACGGATGAATGGTGATTCTTAGGTTTAAAACATTCTGCAAGATCATGTTTTATCATATGTTGGTTACATTGGATATAAAAGATTCACGTTAATGCACGATAATGCTCGACTACATGCCGCTGCCATAGTGAGTAATTATCTTAATGAGGTCCAAATTCAAAGATTGGATTGGCCACCGTCTAGCCCTGATTTAAATCCAATAAAGCACATGTGAGATCACCTAAAACGCAGCATACGACAAAGAAATCCCATTCCAAATACGAATGAGCAGCTTCGGCTTGTTGCACGGGATGAATGGAATGCAATTTCCCAATGATATGTCCAAAATTTACTTGCAAGCATGCTAAGAAAGATGCAAGCAGTAATAAGAGCTATAGGGGGAATACTCGTTACTGATCATGCACTTCTTTCAGTTTAAACCAGTTGTTTAAGCAATTTAAATTATCATTTAAGTTTAGACTAAAATAATCCTATTAACCTAATATTAAACATTTATTTTTTTCACAGTTTTCTCTGCATAAAAACTTAAAATTGCTCATTAAACATTGTTAAAATAAGCTCTATTTTACAATAAACGATTTGCTTGACCAGAATTTAATTTGAAGAAACAAAAATTTGAAAATTCCAAAATATTTGATATTTTTGTCCATGAGTGTATAATAAACCACTAGCTTTAATATTTTTTGATTATGAAAAGGTCTTTGACACCATAAATCAACAAAAAATGTTGAAGCTTTGACAGAATGCCGAATTGACTATCGCTATATAAATATTAAACACATATACCAAAACGCAACCGCTAGTGGGTAATCGTCAAACTCAGAAATTTCCGATGCAAAGTGGAGTACGTCAGGGGGACACCATATCACCGAAACTGTTCACTATGCTTTTGGTATATTATACATATATATATATATATATATATATATATATATATATATATATATATATATATATATATATATATATATATATATATATGTAACAGAGCAGAAACTGATCGAAAACGGCGTAAACATAAATGCAGAAAAACCACCTGAGATTTGCAGATGATATTGTGCTAATAGCTGATGGGATAGATGAGGCCAAAGAAGAACTTTTTAATCACATCTACCCTTCCTCACTAGAAGGGAAATTACAAGTAAATATATCTACAACCCAGATGATGACAAATCTTGTAGGCAGCGAAGATATATGCGTAGGAATCAGACCGTAAACCAGGTTTTCAGAAACTAAATACGGCCCTGTGCGATGCTAAGACGACTCAAGATAAGACGCAATCTCGATGACAAGGTTGAGCGCGCATTCAAACTTAACAGAATCTGCCCTGAAGGAAGCAACCAAACATAGTTTTGTTTTATATGTTTTTTGTACTGTAAATTCAATATACATATAGGTTAATAGTGCATCTAAAGAATTTAAAATAATAAATAATACAGTTCACCCTAGAATCACCAACAGCAGGTAATGGCCTATAAATACCGAGGTCACGAGATTCGCATAGGACAAGATAACTAAACCGTTGAGCTTCTCCGAAGTATAAGACTGATTTAAGCAGCTTTCGGCAAGTTGAACCACATTTTCAAATCGTCCGACATTTTGTCATGTGTTTTGCCAGTGTTGACTTACGGAGCGGAAACGTTGAATATGACAAGGAGAACAGTAAAAAAGATCCATGTGGCTCAAAGGGCGATGGAGTGTGCTATCTTGGGCGTTTCAATGCGAGACAAGGTTCCCCACCGCCAGCTACGACTAAGATCAGGAGTGGCTGATGCGGTTAAGAGAATAGCAACACCAAAAAGGAACTGGGCAGGTCACGTTGCTCGAATGACAGATAATAGTTGGATAAAGCGGATACTGGAATGGAGACCAAGAGATGATGCCTACCGAAGAAGAGGAATTATATGCAAGAGGCACAAGATCGAAACAGATGGAAGATTATGAGGGAGACTATAAAATATATATATATATATATATATATATATATATATATATAATATATATATATATATATTATATATATATATTATATATATATATATATATATATATATATATATATATATATATATATATATATATATATGTATAGTTGATATTTAATCGTTAAATATCAAATTTCAATTTTATTGTTCATTGTAATTATGTTATACGTTTATAAGTACACAAGAAAACAACATATTTAATATTATTAGATATAAAACATGTAATATTTTTATTGCCTATAAAAAGCATTGACATTAGTATTTTGTCCAGGAGTATAATAACCAGTTAACCAATGCATAAGCAGGAAACATTCATCTCAATTTTTTACTTGTATGCTGATTATTACAGTTAAAAGCATACTCTAACTTGCCGTAACCAATTTGGATAAATTATTCAATCGTTGCAGTAAAATCCATTACCATTGCACGTTACACCATTTTTCTTGTAAACCTATTATTTACAATTGTAGCATCGTTTAAGAAATATTCTTAGAAAATATTTATTCCTTTTTCATCTTGTTGCCTATACCTATTTGTTCTATAAACAACATGGTATAATTTAAAATTAATTTAGTATTAGAAATATTTACTTTCGTATATTAGGATGTGTCGGAATTAAGTTTTATTGTTTCAATAATGTATCTAATCATTTTAAGTAAAATTTTTTAGAATAGTTCATATTATGTATTATATTCCACCCAAGAAAGCGGCGTCAACACAACCAAAAATCAAAGTCGAAGAACTAATTACGGAATCCACGGAATACTTATACAGGAAAACAATATCAGAGAAGATCGCTGGGAATGAAAATTAGAAAACGAAAACATCGAGGCAAAGCTGGGAAAATCTCAAAAATAACATTAACGCAGCAACAGAATCACTTGGAGAATGGAAAGTAAGGAACACTATTTATAACATATCAACAAAGAAAACACCATGGTTTAGAGAGCAAGTGAGGACAAAATGTGAAGAAAAGAAAAAGCTTTTTTACAATACAGAACACAACAAACACAACAGACATACAACCACTATAAACGAATCAGAAATGAAACGAATATTTTATTTAGACAAACAAAAATAAAGGGAACACTGACAGAGCTTCTCAAAACAGATGGAACACGACTTATACGGAACACAAAAAGAAATACGGAGAATGATCAGAGTACAAAGAAAAGAGATGAACGAACTAATAAAAACGAAACACATTCAGAAGGAAACATGGGTAGACTACTTTCGATTTAAACTCATACTCATACTCAAATAAATATTGAGGAGGAAGAGGTAAAAGAAGCATTAAGGAAATTAAAAAATTGAAAATCACCAGAAGAGGACAGAATACCGAACGAACTAAAGTACGGAGGACCAGATCTGACCAAACAACTATTAAAACTAATCCCAAAAATAATAGAACAAAACAGAATTCCTCAGGAATGGAGATCAAGCATCCTAATACCTTTCTTTAAAAAGAGAGACAAATTGGACCAGGAAAATTACAGAGGAATTAATTTATTAAACGCAACACTAAAATTAACAACCAAAGTAATAACAAATAAACTGAATGAAATTATAACACTAGCAGAAGAACGACAAGGTTTTAAGTCGGGAAGATCATGCACCGACGCTATATTTAGAATGAGGCAAGTGCAAGAGAAATTATTAGAATACAACAAACTGGCATATCTGTGTTTCGTGGACCTTAAGAAGGCATTTGACCGGGTCAAATTAAAAGGCGTTATCCACTTACTGTACGTAAGAGAGATGCCTCTAGGAATAATCAAAACGATCGAAAATATCTACCAAAACAACACAGTAAAAGTAGAAGAGCTAACCGACCCTATTGAAGCTGGCAATAGGATAAAAGACAGTGCTTTGACTTGCCCGTGAAAACCAGTGGAAAATAGATGGAAATAATAGTTTTGGTTTTATTTTACTTTTGTTTTCAAATTCTAGAAAACACAAACAAAACATCAACTCAATTGTCCGTTTAGTGAAAAACCGCCATTAGACAAGCAATTAATTGTATCATTTTTAGCTATAGTATATCTATTTCGAGGTGTTTTTATAAATACGTACTCTATTTTTGTTATTTTCCATTCTTTTAATTGCTTGATTTATTTAAAATCTTGCTTTTAAACCCGAATAAAACTCATTTAACTCTGTCACTGTTTAACGCCACAAATCCTTTTGAAAATGCTGATTAAGTAAACAAACAGTGAAACATTGGGTACGAGTGAAATACAGACATGAATATTTTTTGTGAACAGACAGATAAGACCCCCTGCATGAAATTTTATTTTATAATCTGAGTTTTTAACAAAAAATACTCGAGGGTGCCGTGTGTGTACGTTTTGTTCAATAAATTTGAAATGACTGTCAAAACTTTATCTTAAATTTTGAATATATCATGTTCATAAAAAAACTATGCTACTGGGTCAAGTCTTTATTGTTTTAATAGACGTTTTAATATTGTTCTGAAGTAATGTTCTTGTGGCATTTTAATATTATTTAACCCGTCGGTTGGTCAATAAGTCCCGGGCCCCTTTAGTATAAAATCTTTCCAGCGTTTTTCTTATTGGTTGATGCTGCCCTTGTAAAACGACTTACCTTTCCCTTTAAAATATGCTTCAGTTTCAGCGATTACTTCATCATCGGGGGCTTATCTCTTGTCACCGAACATTTTTTTTATATCGGAAGAAGATGGTTATCGCTGAGGGCCAGATCTGGACTACATGGTGTGCGCGGAAGCAATTCATAGCCCAATTATTGCATTTTTGCCATCATTTTCATCGACTTAACACGGAACACGGTGCATTATCTTGGTAAAACAACAATTTTTTTTTAAGAAATGAGGTCTTTTTTTTGTGATTTCGGTATTCAAACGTTCCAATAAACCAATATAGTACTTGCCGTTGATTTTTTCTCCATATTCCAAATAGTCTATGAAAATAATTAATTGCTGGTCTCAAAATACATTGGCCATAACCTTTTTGGCAGTTTGTTGCATAGTTGGTCGCTTTGGACAACTTTCCGGATGCTGTCCACTCAGCCGATTTGATTCCGGAATAAAGTGATGGATCCATGTTTCATCCATTATTACTTACGGACTCAAAAACTCAGACCTATTATGATTAGAGATGTCCAAACAACACCGAGATTCATCAATTCGTTATTGTTTTGCTCTGGTGTGAGAAAACGCGTCACCATTTAGAATACAGCTTTCACATATCCAAATGTTTGTACTAACTCTTTATTAACTTAAGAGTCTCAGGTATTTTTCCCATCAAATAACAGTGATAAATCAACATACGAAATTGATTTTAATCCATTGTTTATAAAAATCACAAACGTAGCGTCACTTCAAACACTGTAACTCGGCAAATTATAATCCGAACGGCATGAACATTTTAACAGTATGTTTTTAAAAGTTATTGACCAACTATCTTTTAATAGGAATTTGCCACAATTTTAGTTGAAAATACGATTACTTTGACGTTTTGATTTCCAATTAAGAAATCGTTCTCAAAATACAAATATGTAGTTTGAGAACGATTTCAGAGTCCTAATTTTTTGTTCTTCTTAATTTATTTTTTGTTTCAGTGTTATGACTGCTACGTTAGTTCAACTGTGTTTTAGTTCGTTTTTATTCCGTGCTGTTTTGTCCCTAATTCTAAAAAATTCCAATCAGCCTATCTTTAATACAGCCTCTATTGCACCTGGTTTATCCTTGTATTTTCTGCTTCGTTATATTTTTAAACATCTTCATTCGATGCTTCTCAGTATTTGTAATTTCCGAAGGACAGATTACCAATCTGTAAATAGATAAGTAGGATGGGGGGTTGCCACCTCATATGTTTACGCCTGCTTTATCGACTGTGAGAAAGCGTTCGATACCATCAAACATGACAAACTTATAGTACTATTACATCTTTCCGGACTTTAACACTAAGGATATCAATATTATTAAAAATCTGTATTGGAAACAAACAGCCCATGTCAAGTATGGAGATATGGTGGCTCAAAACATTACAAAGGGAGTTAGACAGTGCTGCATTCTTTCGCCACTACTGTTTAAGGTATACACGGAACAAATATTTGTAGAGACATGGAATGATTACAATGGAGGTATCAAGATTAATGGGGTACCATTAAGTAATATACTCTATCTTCTTCTTCACGTGCCATATCAGAATTATCCGACCTCGGCGATCACCTGTTGTTTTGCTACACCTCTACGGCCTTTTATTTTACTTTTAAGGATCAGTTGCAGTATTCTATATCGATCTCCCCTCAATATATGAACCAGATAAAGCATTTTCTGGTGTTTAACAGTCTTTAGCAATTCTCTACCTTTAGTACCCCCTCATTAGTTTTTCTTGTTTTCCAAGGTATCTTCAATATCCGTCTATGAATCCACAATTTCAATGCTTCAATTCTATTCATGCTTGATACTTTTATGTCTACACTTCTGCTCCATATAAAAGTACAGGTCAAATATAGCACTTGACAATTCTTTGTCTTAATTCTAAACTGAGATGATTGTTACAAAGAAATATCTTCATTTTTAGAAAAGAGGTTTTAGTCATTGCTATTCTGCGTTTTATGTCTATGTCTGTATATAGTTGGTACGGTATAACAGTTCCCAAATATGTAATTTGCTAACGAAGGTGCTAAAGAATTATATGAAAATGTAAAGAGGCAGTTATCTAAATACATTACAGATTTTTGAAATGTTTTTTGATGAAATTATTTACGACCACATCGTAACAGAAACCCAATAATATGCTACAGAACAGAAAAATAAACATAATTACTCAATAACGCTTAAAGAAATTAAAATTTTTATTGAATTTCTAACTTTCACTGAATACCGTCAATTACCCAGCTAGAGGGACTACTGGCCTGAACAGGAAGACTCGGGAGTAATGCTTGGAAAACATGCATATTTAGAAAGCATCTAATCCATTTTACAAATAATTCCGAAGCTGACAGTAACAAACATGACAGGTCATTCAAAATTTGACCCCGGTTCCAACATTGCGAACGCCTTGTGCCCTCCAAATAAAAAAACTTGGCAGGGCCCTGGTCTACCTGGCCTTTCGGCATACGACCGTTAGCGACTCCACTGCCCCTACGATTCCGACACCAAAATGAAGGTGGCACGACACGTACGCATACGCGCACGCATCGTGGGGCTCCACCTCCCCCGTACCACGGGCGTACAGGTGACGCAGGCAGAGGAATTTCCACCTCGCACGTAGACAAGTCGCCGCCGAGGATCTCTCCTCTACCACTCTTAAATCTCCAGGCGGGTACGTGCCGGGACACCGACACCACGATTGGTGGTGTAAGGCCAAAAGAGGTGTGTACGGGCCCAGCTCGTTCAACCTCGCCTGGTTCTCTTGGAATGAGAGTAGAGTGGTCCCCGAGAGTCTCGTCTTGGATACTAGGAATGTAGACCGGTGACCGTGACGCCTAAACGTCTCGAGTGCCTTTCTACAAACCCGACACCTCAAGAGACGGCTCTCCACCTCTCGATTCCTACCCATTAGTCGCCTCTTACGACAGGCAGGGCCAGGGCCTTCTTGCCTCGGCCGTATTCTTATCTCCGCCAGCCGAACGGAGCTTCGGTTCCAACAGTGGGGAGTTTGTCACTAACACCTAGCTGTAGATGAAATGAGAGTGAAGTATTACGGACATAATTTGCTAAAACAATTTATAAGGGCCAAACCAATTCGATTTGGTTTCAAACTGTGGGCACTGTGTGGCCATAATGGTTATTGTTGCAATTTTGCTCATTATTGTGGAAAAGCTCCGGGAGAGGAATCAACTGAGCCTTTAGGTACAAGAGTTGTTTTAAACATGTTGAGTATTGCAGAAAACGCACAGAGACATACTGTATATTTTGATGAGTATGAGTAAACAGGAAAAAAAAACGAAGTTCGCCAACCATCCGCTATTTCAAATTATAACAAATATATGGGTGGCGTATATCACCATGACTTGTTGTTTGAAAAACACCATATATCTATCAGAGGAAAAAAATGGTATTGGTGTCTTTTTACAGGAATGATAGATATGGCTATCGTAAATGGGTGCGTGCTATACAACATAATACATAGAGGGGAAAAACATATCTATAAAAAATTTTAGGAAACAGCTGATTCGTATTTAAAAAGTGGACACGGCGTAAAAATAAGCAAAGGTCGTCCATTTATTCTTCCAAGTACATCAAGAAGCAATATCTCTAAAAACATTAGATATAGCAGTAAAAAACCACATTGTAGCGAAACGAGAAAAACAACGAAGATGTCAAAATCGAAAATGTACGTCAAAATCGCGAACGTATTGCCAGAAATGTAGTGTAAATCGCTTTGCGTATCAATTTGTTGTTAACAATTTCATAAAGAAATATAGGATTTATATAAACATTTTTAAGTCCGCAGTATATAATAGGAATACGTTTTGAAAAACTACTAAATAATTTATTATTTATATTATTATTTTTATTATTATAAACAGAAATATAATATTCTATTGTTAAAATTTAAAGTGACCAGCAAGGAAACATATTTTCTTACCCTCCTCCAATGATTAAATTCAAAATTTCTGAGAATTCATGATTGACAAGTGATTTCGACAAGTTACGACGCGTGATTTTGACTGACTAATTTAATTTTTTGTTTGCTAACCTTTCGTAGTTTATATTAGAAGCAGCTTCTTCAGTAGTACTAACTGAATTAAAATACCCTGTACAAAAACTAAGATGCAGATAAATATTTATTTTAGCATCAATTTGTGCAAAAATGAACTTGGAATCTGTTGAAGTTCAACTCTGATTATTGTAATTATTGTATTGATTAGATTACAAACAAAACTTACGAGAAATTAAATAATTGTTTGTATTTGAATTATCTGGTTTGGTTGGCATCTGATCGTAATTAATTCTACAGAGCAACTTTATTGTCTAGAAATTGTCAAATTAAAACAATGTAAATAATGTACAATCATTAATAAATAAATTTGTTTGAAAGTAATTTCTGCGCAGTGAACATTACTATTTACAAACCAGTTAAAATATGTAATTTCTGACATTAAAAGCTGAAATATTATTTCAGTATACACGGGTTTAATCACCCATTTCTCTCTTTGACTTTTGATTACCCACATTCGAGAATACATTTTGAAGATTAATGGTCTGCTTGACAACTGTAAAGATTGTTTTGTTAATGAACTTTTAATTTGAATGAAAGCTACACAACCCTCTGGAACACCGCTGTGACCTGTTTGGGGGTCGCCGGGCACCCTTGTGAGAACTGTTTCAAACGGTTATTAAAATAATGATCTATTGTTCTGTACATCGAATCAGATGGTCTAGGTGGTTGTCGTAGATGGAATGTTACATTTGAATTAGGCTGAAAGCGGGCCAACAAAGAATTAATGATATTTCTAAAGGTTGATTTATATTTGTACTGAAATAATAAAAACTTCGTAAACTGAATTCAACAAAACTTTAATTGTATAATAAAATTGGTTTTTTTAAGTCTTTTTTTAAAATTCGTCTGGTTCATTATTCAAAAAGTTTTAAAGTATATCAGATAAATAGTCATTTGCAACGAAAAAAAGAAAAATAATTTTCCAGTACATCTAGTACCCCATTTCATAGATAGATTCCCCAAGGTATTTCTCGCTCTTTTTAATTTGTATTTAAAATATTGTTTTAAAACATATTTTCGGAAGTTCAAAACATTTTAATTATAATCAAAATATTTTATTCTCAAAAAATGTAAAACATTTAGTGCCCTCTACATGACTTTTGGAATATAGTATTGCAGTATTGTAAAGCTGACAAAATAATTAGTGGAAATTAAAAACAGTTTTTTACGGTCTGATACGGAAGTGCGCTGTTTTCCCTAGCTATTTATGTTTACCCTTTCTTCTGTCATAGCTGCCAACATTTTGACAGTATCGAGACTTCTGTAGACCCCTTCAGCATTTTCCCGAAAGAAAAAGTACAACATCTTCGTGTTTCAGTTTGTGTTATTTTAGTTTTTATTTATAGTGTATTCTTCTTTTACCAATCCCTTCAATACGCTATCGGCTATCTTTAGTGTTAGGAGCCTTACCTGAAATAACTGAATAACTTGGTGAGGGTGAGTAACCTTTTTTTTTTGTTTTTTTTTTTTTCGTCTTTATTTCGTCTTTATAGAAGGGGTCTGGAATCTTCAAGATATCTCAGTCCAGGACGCCGCCTGACTGACCTTAGTGCAGGATTCGTTCTTCGTACTAACGGCGATAGTTCCCGAGGTACTTTAAAATGTCCTCTCATCACCGAATCTACGCCGAAGGCCTACCTGCTAAACCAGACCCTCCCCTGTCATTCAGCGATCCAGAGGAGGAATGGCCGCTGTAAGGCCGGCATCACTATCGAAGCAGTACCTTCATTCATTCATTCTCCATTTATCCACATCCACATTCCATTCATGAGCAAGGAGGCTCCCTGTCTCGTTCCAGGTAGCTCGTAGAATACCCTCATCGCTCCTATTACGACATCAATGCCAGACGGGCATTTCCTCCTTGGGTCTAAAACATTAGTTTTAATACAGGAATGTATTAAAACTAATGTTTTAGACCTTTGAAGATATTTTAGGGAAAATAAATTTATCAAAGTAACGTCCAAAATTACACATATAAAAACTAACTAATAAAATTACTTAAAATATTTAACTCGGAACACCAAGATTTCGGGTTAAACAGCGTCCATTATCACTGCGCCGAGCTTTCGACATCCTCTCTGGTGTCTTCTTCAGGGCTTCCGGGATCCCAGTCTCCTGAGCCCCAGTCCCTACTACACTGTTCACTAATTTCAGTACCTATTCTCATTTAATTGTCTCTGAAGGGCATGTAAATTGGCCGAATCCTACCTTGAGGGTCATTCTACGGCATAGCCTGCTAGTCAACCTTCAATTTTGTTACATTTTTATATTCTTATTTTGTTACAAATTGTTCCGATTATATACTGAAACATATAGGTTTCCAGTCTGTAGGACATTTTAACCTTCCTAGTTTTCTGTAGATGTGTTCCAATCTTTTAATCCATATATATTTTAAAAATGTCAAGTGTGTTATTCGATATGTCTCTTGTAGTAAATGCGTTGTGAATTATCCAACATTATTATTTTTTAAATGAAACATCGTACACATTATTTTCTATAAAATCTAGTTCACTCATAACAGAACGGACCAAGCGACAAACAAATACGATAATCGGCAACAGTAAACTTACCATTTATATTTTGCAATAGGCGTATGAAATAAAGTGTTTTAGTATTCCGGAACATACTCCCAGATCACGTACATCTGATTATTCAAGACCTATCGGATGACATATAAAACAAGGTAGGGGAGAGTATTTTAGGAGATTTATATCCACGAAATATATACATGGCGGATTCCAGAACATACAAAATAAATATAGTTTAATGAAATATTTAATTTTAAGTAAAAAACTTCAAAAAAAATTTAATATAGTTTGGTTTATGTCATTTCTTAAAACGTCGATAATGTTGAACTACAATATCTGTCATTATCTGTCAAAAGATAAGTTCATGGTACTTACATAAAAATGATATTCTATTGAAAATGTATTTGAATCTATGTACATTGGGAAAAGAGCTAATATATGCAGAATCCTTTGATAAGCATAGGTTACATGATATTACTAGCAACAACGGTATAAGAGTGGCACAGTTGGCAATGGCAAATAAATTCAGAGTAGTTAGTACGTGTTTTCGCCACAAACATATTCATAAAGAAAACTGGATGATACCTAGTACTAATAAATTTAATCAAATTGATCATTTATTAATATCTAAGTGGTGGGCAATCACCGTAGCAGATGTTAGATCTTATAGAGGCACAAATTGCGATTCGGATGATATATCGAAGATAAAACAAATAGTATCAATGGTAAGAAAAGAGAGGCGCCAAACAAAGAAAATGGAATACATATATGTTTAAAACTCAAAAGAAGAATCAGTACCGGCAGAAAATAAAGTAATATTAAATGACAGAGAAGAAGAAAATAACCTTGAAGACTAATGGAATATTATTCAAACAACTGCCAATACTCACATCAGGGGAAACATTAGGCGAAACCTTAGGCAAAAGAAAGAGAAATGGTTTGACCAAGATTGCCAACAAGTAACCAATAAGTAATAAATAACAAAAATACAGCTAGGCAGAAATGTCTACAAAGGAATTTCCCGATTAAATAGAAGATTGTATAAAGAAATAAGAAGGGATGCAAGCAGAATATGTAGTATAAGTAAAAAGAGAGAAATGTTAAATAGAAAAATACAACAAATTACAGACTATAATAACAGAAGAAAGACTAGGGAATTTTACAAGGAAACCAAGTGATACACTCAAGGACACATGACAAGAACAGCAGTGTGTAGAACAAAAACAGGGCAATTTTCAGCAGGAAAGTAGAAATAATGAAAAGGTAGAAGGTGGGAAAAATAAAGCTCCTGGCACAGATGAAATAACTGCAGAACTAATAAAGAATGATGGACATGTGCTATGGAAGAGTATCTATAAATTATTCTGTCGCATATGGACATTTGAAGTCATTCCAGAGGATTGGAAAGTAGGAATCATACTTCCTATGTACAAAGAGGAGACAAAGTCATAAAGACTAAACTGACTTGGCCATTTAGAAAGAATGCCAGATAGTCGAGCTGTAAAGGAAAGCCGCTGCATTTGGTCTAAATATAAATGAAAGGAAAACAAAATATATCGAGTGCACAAAGTCGAATCGACGTGAGAATCTGAAGGTAGACAACCATACCTACGAATATGCCTCCACCAAGAGACATACAAAGACTTGAGTAAGTTACTGAATCGTAAGTCTAAGCTTAGAATCTACAAAACAGTAGTTAGACCTGTGGTCATATATGGATGTGAAACGTGGAGTCTTTCCACCACTGATGAAAATTAATTGAGAATATTTGAGCTCAAAATATTGAGAAAAATATTTGGACCAACCCATAATCAAGATGTAAAGGTAATCCAAAGATGGAAACCCTAAGGAAATTGGACAAGAGGATGGCCCCTAAAAGGTGGATAGACGATGTAGGGGAAGGCTTTAAAACCATGAACACCAAATAGTGGCGAAGGAAAGTATCCGATGGTGCTCAATGGAACACTGTTAAGCAGGCCAAGACTCAAAAAAGGCTGTAGGGCCATTAAAAGAAGAAGATATACGTTAGCGGGGCATTAACGTTTCGATTTAAAGTCCCACCTAGTAGGACTACTAGTTCGATAGTTGGCTTCACTCACGCTTCGACTTCCTATTTCAGTCCTAGTCTGTTTTCACGGTGGTGTGCATCGCCCATCCAAAAAATGTATCGAGTAAAGTATACCAAAATATAATCAGGAGGAGGAAAGTGGCAGCAGCATTGTGCTTGTTAGCCTCACCATTTGAAAAGATGGAAAATAATGTTGGATTTGAGACATCAATAATTAGAAAGAAAACACTTACTTATCTTCAAATAAGTTGAGTTAACATGCAGTATTACAGATAGATGGGTTTGGATGACAAAGTAAAAGCAAGGAAGTAGTGAAGGAGCTTTCCTACATTGCAGAAATAAATTAATAAATTAATTAGGAACACAACAATTTCCGATAGCCTTTGGTAGGACGGACATAGCCTGAGCTGGACTCATAGAAAATTTAGAGACTATCGGTACCAGAAGTCGTCTGTACTGCACTGGAAAGACTGGAAAGCCGCCTTTGTTTATACTACCGCCCGTGTAGTACTTGTATGAAGTACGTGTTAACGAACAGCTGTCAGAAGAGATCCTAAAAAACGCTCTTGAGGATGAAACAGCTGGAATAAAGGTAAATGGAGTTCCCATTAACAACAGTAGATATGCGGACGACACTGTGACCTTAGCCGAAAATATTGAAGATATTCAGAGACTGGTGACCAGAATAGCGGAGTATGGAAAAGAGTACGGGCTAACAATGAACGTCAAGAAGACGAAATTTATGAGAATATCGAAAACTCAAAAAAATAACGAGAATCTTCTAATAAACGGAATCAACGTCGAACGAGTGGACAAATATACATATCTGGGAACAATGATTAACTCCACAAATAATTACATTCAGGAGATCAAAATCAGAATAGAAAAGGCTAGAGCAAATTTCAACAAAATGAGAAGAGTGCTATGTACAAGGGATTTAAAATTGGAACTAAGTTTAAGGTTGGCGAGGTGCTATATTTTTTCGACTTTGTTTTATGGAATGTAATCTTTCACCTTGAATGCGACATCAATAAAAAAACTGGAATCATTCGGACTGTGGGTGTATAGAAGAATTCCGAAAATATCGTGGATAGAACATGTCACAAACAAAGAGGTTCTGAGAAGGATGAATGAAGAAATATAAATTTTAAATACAATTAAAACAAGAAAATTGAAATATCTTGGACATATTACACGTGGAGAGAAATACACCTTGCTCCAACTGATTATGCAGGGAAAGATCCAAGGAAAGAGAAGCATAGAAAGGTGGTACGGATGTACATCAAATGAACTTTTTAGAGCAGCCGTCTCAAAAGTCCGAATAGCTATGATGATTGCCGACCTCCGCCGCGGAAATGGCACTTGAAGAAGAAGAATTGTATAGCATAGGGAAAATTAAGTTTCAGGTCGGATGATGAATTCAGGACGCTCACTGGCCAGTGTCTGTATTATGGTGAATTATTGCTTTCTCAAAGAAGATATTGTCATTTTGGTCTGTAAAAAAACAGGCATTTCGAAAAGAATACGTTAGGGCCTTGTCAGCGTGATGCTCGTTTGTCTGCTAAGAGCAGAAACCCATTTTTCTTATCTATGTATTTTGCTAAATTAAGTGAAATTTGAGTGTCACCCCGTAAAAAACAAGGCAGAAGAGAGCGTTTGGAAGATTTATACCCGCGAAAAAACTATATAGGGCGCACGGGCATTTTTCAACTTCTGTCCTAACCAGAGCACACATTCACATGCGGCTCGTTCAGACTTAATTTTCCGTAACAAAAAAAGAAAAGCCCACGTACTTCCTCATACTGAATTCTCGCGACGTAAACTTTCGAAAATACTCGAGGGCAAGCGCAAAAAATATAAAAAGAGAAAGCAGGATAAACTGGGATACAAGCCCCGCCAGAACAGGACTTGCAGATAAAATGACCGGTCTGCAGAATATGAAATACACTGATCTACTTTGGGGATTACACGGAGGAAAACAGATCGTGAAAATGGGTAAACGTGGACGTTTATACAATGATAATCTAAGATGTTTCACGAAATTTGGTGACTGTACTACTTATACAGAGATATAATAAGTGATTACGTGTTTTTTGTAAGCCTATAAGGCAAATAAAACTTTTGACAAATTAAAAGGCGCACACTAAAATTTTTGCATAAAGCAATCTTACGGAAATTACTGGTGATTTTCGTAAATTTTGACATTTCTTATGATAAACAACATTAACGGCTACTATAATATAAATAATAAATTTTCAAAACAGTAAATTTTGTGAATAGATGGAAATCTCTCGTTAATACTTTCATGCCATACCTATACGATTTTAAAGTTGTCCTTACTAAGGATAAATAGGTCGATCGACTTTGTGTTGGTTGTTGTGATAAGGTACCAGACCCATCAACTGTTGCCAATGGTTTAAAGAATTCTGAAGAAAATTACTACAGCATACGATTACTGTATTTCGTATAACTCAAACTGTATCTTCCTTATGAACAAATTCCTGTACATTCAAGTATGAAAATTCTTAATAAAATATTTAAGTTAATTATAGGTGCTTTAAAGTTTGTTGAATATATTTATATCTCATTTGGTCAGCAGAATCTTGTCAAGTATGATTATTATGTAGTATAGAAATATACTACATTTCTTGTCATATCTTCTCATATTTCACATGACAATGTTTTGTTGATAAAACAACATTTACAAGTAATCTATATATTTATTTCGTTTCCTTGAATAAACCCGTTCTTGGTGTACATCTTAAAGAGATTTGACAACACTTTTTCAGCGACTTTTTATAATACTCATGATGATGGAACACTACAGCATTTATTAACTGAGGATTTAACTAAAACATAAGTTTTTTACTGTTCTTCGATACCGTTATACTTTATAGTATTAAAAATCATGCCTGTTCCCATGGCAGTGATAACCGTAGCTATTCTCAAATTTACCAATAGCAAGCGCTTACACCAGGAAGCTATTAGATTAAACTTACAGATATTAAATTGCAAGCAGATGACACAATTTTATTAGCAACATGTACTATTAATCTTTCGCAGAACATTAATGTTTATGTTATTTACTAATAATGTAATACTTTTCATATTTTACTACTATATATTACTTTTGTTTCAGATTACCTCAAAACCGTATTTATGTCTTAGAAATCCAATAGACAAAACGGTAAGTTAATTGATTCTATATATTCTTTTCTTAAAATGGTTCTTAAACTAAACTTACACTAAATGGTTCTCTTATAGTAGGTAACTTCAACATACATTACATATATTTTTAAAAGTGATTAAACGACGATTAATTGTAATGAGAATTAGATTTCTGTTTTCTTACAGAAGAAACAAATACAAAGACGGTCGTCTTATAGCTTATAAGCGGTAGGTATATTGACATAAAAAATTAAAATAGAAGTTGAATTTCATAATCTTTTTGAAAATCATTAATCTTCGCTGTAAGCGGTTCATTTTTCCTAGGTCTTTTTCCGTCGACTACTATTTCATCACCAATTTAACTAGTAGTAACCAGATTCCCATTCATCTTCGTTATCTGTCTTCAAAAGATAATAATATGTAGCTGTTAACGCATCGGATGATGTCTGACTGTAGAAAAAAATCAATTACTCATTTTCTTCTTCAATATATCGTTTTGGCTTAAGCCGGGAGTCTTAAATTTACATTCTAAAAATCTTATTAAAATAGTTCCGTAAAAATACAAACTATGGTTAAAAGTTATATTAAAAATAACCTTTTTCCTGTCCCATTTCGAGTAAAGCAGTTAACGTTCATTTAAAAATTTTATCAAATATTAGCAACGTTTTGCTATTTGTCTAAATAATATTTCTTTTTAAAATAGTAGAACTACATATCCCTGTTTATTTGATCATGGCAGCTTCAGTATGTCCTTTTTTGTCTTGTCAGGTTGAGTTTGTACGTTTTTGTCCACTGATTTTGTTGGTCAACGTAATTCTAAGGTCATCCACTTCCATGTTACAATATTGTGTGCTAATGTTTCCCTCGTCGCTTTATTTATTTTTCTACTAATTATAGAGTATTGATTATCGTTGAAGAAAGTTGGACATTGTTCATTGTTATTGTTGTATGGAAAACTCGACATTTAAATTGAAAGGTTAGTGGTCCTGTACACAGGAATAGTAAAAACTTCCGAAACCCAAAATGCCACCGCGGAGACATCGATGCTCTCTCAACCCAAATCTAAGGAATTTATTCAATTTTATCATGTAATGAAGTAAATGTTGCTTTAGATAAAGACACTAAATTCCATTCTTAGTTTAAATGAAAGCACTGTTATGATTGCATTAAAATAAATGAAGAAATTATTTGGAAACTCATTATAGAGTAAATTGAAGATTTAATTTTTTTTTACTTTCATTTACCTATTAGACATTTAAATAATTTTTTAATTTTTGCAAAATATGGACATTTATAAAGTTAATTGTTAGATTCATTTATTTCAGTGTAGTAACACAATATAAAAGTATTAGGTTTACTTGAAAAATTACTCTTAAATATAATGTAATATGTAATAAGCTTAACTTCTTGAATGTTTTGAGAAGCGATTCAGCTTTCCCAAAATTTAAAAATGACGTCTCATAGGCCAAATTAATAAAACACATTGTAAATATAATATTAATAGCTAGTAACGCTTGTAAGTTAATCTATCAGTTGTAAATTATTACTCTTCTTCTTCTTCTTCTTCTTCTGGTGCACTCCATTACTGCAGTTTTGCGATCACTACATCAAAATGTTCTCTTCTCTGCGCCACTCATTAGTAATTGTTGAACGTTTATTCTCGTCCAAGCTGATATTGCGAAGCCATGACATGACTCTTCTGCCTACATCCTCTTCTGCCGTCTATTTTCCCTTCAATTGTTATTCGTAGCAGGTTATATTTGTCATTTCTCATTATGTGGCCTAGGTAGGAGGTCTTTCTTTTTTTTCTCTGTCTGGTATATTTTGTAAGCCTTCCTTTTTTTCCGTTATTAGAACGGTGTCGTCTCCATACCTGATGTTGTTAATGTATTTAACGTTTATTTTTATACATATTTCGGCGCCATCTAGTGCTTGTTTGAATATGCATTCAGAGTACAAGTGAAAGAGGAATGGAGACATGACACAGCCTTGTCGAACACCTCTTTGTATACGGGCGCTTTTAGTAGTGTGGTTGGAATATTTTAAGGTTTCTTCTTGGTTCCAATAACGGTTTTGAATTATGCGGAGATCTTTTGCGTCTAGCTTCATTTAACAATTTTTGGAGAGGGTAACTTTATTACCAAACTTTCCACATTTAAGAGAGGCGTAGTTGAACACCTGATTGCTTAAAAATATTTATTAAGGACCAATGAAGCAATAAAACACTTCAGATGTATTTTTCCTTCGATTTATTTATAGTGAACTTAAGGGCTGATTCAACATTGACAATTATCGCAATTCTGATAGTAATAAAAAGAGTTATACAAATATTAGCTTTACAGTGCTAGAAGGCAGTAACAGAGATACATAGAATTGAGAGAAACAAACAGGTATACGGTTTAACACAAAACACCGGGTTTAAAAGCGCATTTATCACTTACGCACCAAGCACTTTTCGGGATCGACAACACACCCCAGCCCGTCTTTACTTGCCGAGTGGCAAATTAGCACTGACTGTCCTAAGTTATATGACGCGGAGTGAAGAGAGATTATGAAGGAGACACGAGAGCTGACGAGTTGCGGGTACAAGTTGGTAAAATAACTAAATACCAAAATTGGTTACAATATTATAAATAGGTTGTTTTTACAACAATTTTCATATAACAATTTTTCATGTTGGACTCTTATCAACAGTCTACTGGTAGTCGATGAAAGAGACATACTTTTTCTGACGATCGAGGCATTTTTTAATGAGTGTTTGAATCGCAAATAGCACCTCTCTTCTTTTGAAGACCTTTCCAAATCCGAACTGAGAGTCACTTGTGTCTATTGACACAAAATTTATTGCAAATTATTTTATTGCAAAAATAAAAAAATAGTTATTCTACTATTATACAAAAATAATACATCATGGATTATTTTTTTACAACAGTGACCAATAGCTAATCTTATTGTCGTTAAATGCTGGAAATTGTCGTTGATAACCAGGTAAAATTGACATTCATGACAAAGCCCGGTCTTTAACGTCAATGTCCAACTAACATTATGGTCCGTAACATATATACCAATGAGAAATTAATTGACATATTCGAATAATTATTTAAGTAAACATAGAGTGAAAAGGAGAATTCTTGAATCAATATTTTAGAGTAACTTTCAAAAAACTGCAATTTGTCATCGTGATCGCTAACCATATTAAAACGGTTACTCTGTAAGACCGTCCAAATAAGATGCGTATCTTCACTTACTAGTAAACCTAGCCACATTCACAATTTGCACTGCATTATCACCAGTCGACCACACGCATTCTCTCTTGACATATTTGAAAACAGTGCATATGAGATATAGAAATTAGATACAATAATTGGGGTCAAGCATTATTTACGGTTTCTTGATTCGAGTATTCATTCAGTTAAGTAAACTCTTATATTTATGAATATACGATAACGATAAATGATCATACTTCCTGGATTTCCATACAGAGTATTCATTACAGTAAAAGTATAATTTTGAAGACATTATTTGAAGAGTGTAAATTTAACAAGGATCTAATAACCAGTCTATGTTTCTAGCGGAAATGTGTACTTACACTATCTAAAACGAAGAAAAGTCGTTGAATACATGCAATAAATCTTAAATCAGAATCATAATGTTATCCTAGTAAAAAGAAAAATATAGAAATTGTAGCATAACTAGGTAAGGCAAAAATAAAGGGCGCCACCTTCTGGACATAATCGGTTATATCTTACAAACAAATCTCCATTCCAAATGCATACCTGTTTACATCTTTGTTTAAGGTTTCTTATTAATTTCCCGTAATGATCTGGCAAAACCAATAAAAATATTTATTGAGAATTTAATTATTAATTTTTATTATTATTAAGAATTTACGCTTCTCAGAATCTACATACAAGTCTACATATTGTGCATAAAAAACAAAGGTTATTTAGAAACAGTAAAAAAAGTTAACCTTCTACACCTCATAATACAGGGCAAGATCGCCGGACGGAGAGGCCTAGGTCGACGAAGAACATCCTGGCTCCGAAATCTCCGAGAATGGTATCAAGAGACCACCGCTAATTTATTTAGAGCCGTCGTAAACAAAGTTATTATTTATTGCCAATATGATCGCCAACGTTCGATAATCGGACAGGGTACTGAAAGAAGAAGAAGAAAAAAAGTTAGGGACATACCTACATATACAAAAAAAACGAAGCACTGCACTAACTACATATAAAAATTAAAATAAAACAAGATATATTTCCTTCATTCACCACCAGAAAATATTCAGCATTGTAGTTCAATCTGTTTTGACAGGTTATAAATAAAGTTAAAAAACTTACAAAGAATTCTGCTCTTAACACCATTGAAGATGAATCTATTCGGCATTACTTTAACCACTTAATTCCATTTCTTTTTAGCTGCTAAATTGCATTTCTTGCAAATGAGACTATTTAACTGTGTACTGAACTTCTTGTATTTATCAGAACTCTGATACTATTGTTCCCATCTTTTACCAGCAAAATACTAAATGCTGCTACGTACAAACCTTTCTCCTCTCGGTTCGGACTTAAATGGCGCTATCCCCAAAATTACATCTCTCTTCCTTGGACTCTTTACCTGAAGTGACGCGATGTAAAAAATTTAAACTCTACGAGAATGTGTGGAAATTCCCTAAGTAGATTTTTATTTATTCCTTTATTACTATTGTTCCCATCTTTTACCAGCAAAATACTAAATGCTGCTACGTACAAACCTTTCTCCTCTCGGTTCGGACTTAAATGGCGCTATCCCCAAAACTACATCTCTCTTCCTTGGACTCTTTACCTGAAGTGACGGGATGTAAAAAATTTAAACTCTACGAGAATGTGTGGAAATTCCCTAAGTAGATTTTTATTTATTCCTTTATTACTATTGTTCCCATCTTTTACCAGCAAAATACTAAATGCTGCTACGTACAAACCTTTCTCCTCTCGGTTCGGACTTAAATGGCGCTATCCCCAAAACTACATCTCTCTTCCTTGGACTCTTTACCTGAAGTGACGGGATGTAAAAAATTTAAACTCTACGAGAATGTGTGGAAATTCCCTAAGTAGATTTTTATTTATTCCTTTATTACTATTGTTCTCATCTTTTACCAGCAAAATACTAAATGCTGCTACGTACAAACCTTTCTCCTCTCGGTTCGGACTTAAATGGCGCTATCCCCAAAACTACATCTCTCTTCCTTGGACTCTTTACCTGAAGTGACGGGATGTAAAAAATTTAAACTCTACGAGAATGTGTGGAAATTCCCTAAGTAGATTTTTATTTATTCTCTGCGTATATAGAGAAAAAAATTGGGGAGCAAGACGGTAAATAATTTCCCTTGAAAGCAGCTCTCTTACAACAATAATTATAAACAGACTATTGAAGTTGTTTAGTCTAATATTTTTAAAACGCAAAAAGATATAAATTATTTTCGATTTTTATGATTTACAGTTCTGCTAACGAATTCAACTCTTACTTTACCGAAGTTTCAGTTCCATATAATAACTGGGTGCATTGCGTACAATGAATTTACATTAAGAAACTGATAAAGAGATGATGCCTACTAAGTAAATTAAATAACTGGAAGATATCCACTAAAAGTGATGCAAAAGTTCTACGGACAACCAGGCAAGATGGAGGGCCCGAGGTGGCATCCCCACCACACTACTAATCGACCTTCAGATTGGCAATCTGTACTCAGATTACCAATTATGTTATTATTTTAGAAAAACTCAGAAACATCAAAACAAAAAGCGAAAGAGGTTACTACAGTACATGATATTAAAGAATAGGATTCTTTTACTCGCCAAGGGCATCAGAAATAAAACATTGTAAATAAAAATGTTTTACTGTTTATGAAAAATTTTATTGTGAAGACAAAATTCTTTTGAACTACCTACCTACGTACATCCTAATAGAAAATATGTAAATATTGGATTTTAATATTTTGTCGCCAGACTGCTCTTCGTGTCGTAATAAGAATATTTTAACATTCCTGTTTTTTTCTGCACATGCATTCTAGGGATGCAATAACCTTTTTGGAAGGTAAACATCATTTTTAATATCACATCTTCGTCGACGTTACCGTCATATTAGTCACAACCATGTAATACTCGACAGAATGCTGAACTTTGATCGACAGAGCGTAGTTCCGACTTCGCCTAACGCTTTAATAGAATCAAACAGCTCAGTCTGGAATTTTTTATACACTGAACGAATGAGTATGTACGAGAGGCTATGCGCGTAATAACTATAACTATAAATCATGAATATAGCCAAGAACAATGCGATAATAAACGACATTTCGAGAAAATGAAATACTATTAAATAAAGCTGCATATTGGTTCGTGTTTTCGAATAAAACACAAGTTTGCAATTAGTTTTAAATCAAACCAACTTATAATGAAAGAAATTGTTTTTGAAGCGAAGCTTTTATACTGGCGTTGTATTACTTTTTCTATAGTAAAATGCTAGAGCGTCACAGAACTAGCGCCACTAGAAGTTGTCACGGGTAGCGTCACGAAATAGCGGTTCTTTACATCGATTCACTACTCTCGATCAATTCGTTCCTAGTAATCATATATTTAAAAAACTTATACAGAAGTAAAACACTTCACATTTTTTTATATTTAGGTATAAAACATATAACTAAAACTTTTAAAAAGTGTCGTCAAAATTTATACAGTCGCATAACGTGACGTTTTCGATTTAGATCAGATCATCTTCAGTGCCTTCTTTTCTGATCTGATCTAGATTAGTTATAATTATATGTTTCATACCTAAATACAAATGTGAAGTGTTTTACTTCTGTATAAGTTTTTTAAACGATGGTATACAGCCAACTACTGGGATTTTCCCATTAATTTTTATTTTTAAATCGTATATTTATTTTAAGCAGGTTTAAATGACACACTGAATATATGCCAATGTCAAAAGAATATATGTCAATAAAAGATTCGAGTAGTAACTAAAGATTGTCAAAATTTAAATGTCAAAATTGTCACCCAATTTATAACAATATTCAATCATCTATTTAAATCTTTGTGACAATTCTCGTTATAAAATAATTTCATATAAATACAATTATTATTTTATTTAGTTTATATAATAATTAAATTTATTCTCAAATAATATTCATTTATATTTTATTATCAATTTAATATTTTGTCTGAACTTGACAGGTCTGTCAGAAATAAACAATATATGCTTTGTTAATACGTTAGCAGATGGCGTTAGGAGCAAAAATAATAATTTATTGAATTATTAATTTAATTAATTTAGTTTGTTTAAAATATTAATAATATAAATAATAATAAAATTACATACTTTATTCAATTTTAAAATTAATCATCATCATCAACTATGTGGTCTATATTTGTCCACTGCTGAACGTAGGCCTCCCGTTAAATTTTCCTCTTATTTCTATCTTGAGCTTCTTGCATCAAATTTGTGGTGATTCGCCTTATAGCATCCGTTCATCTACTCGGTGGTCATCCTCTGTTTCGATGTGCCTCTTGTCTTAGTCGCCATTCCAGAATCTTTATTGTCCATCTATCATCCACGAATCTGACATATCCGGCCCAAGACCATTTAGCCATGGCTAATTTTTTCAACGGTATTCGTGACTGCTGTTATTTTTCTTATTTCTAGCTGGAATATTAGACTTAAAAATGTTGTTCAATCTACCTATCTCGGCCTAAGCGAATCTCATGCCCTAGATATTTGTAAGCTATTACTTGGTCGAAGGCTTTCAATCTGAATTTTCTCGCTGACTACAAGGTTGGTCATAAATTTTGTCTTTCAGGTGTTAATTTTAAGACCAATTGTTTTTAATGCTTCATAGAACTCTACTATAAGCGTTTTTATATCTTGTAACGTTTTTAATAACTTTAATAATCTTGGTAACGTTTACGTAAGTCTATTTCTACATTTTAATATTTAGTATGATTGCAAAACTTAAATCAAAACAAAAAATTATTTTTTTAAAAAGATTGAACTGTTCGTAAATCCATTAAATATTCAAAACATGGAACATCGACATTGAAGTTTATTAGAAAACTTTCGTTTTCATTTCCGTACCATCCTAAAACCCAATAAATCAAGTATAATTTCATAACAAAACAGGCTTAGAAACCAACCAAAAACAATTAATCATTTTGGTTTTTCATTCGTTGATAATTCCCTGGATAAAATACCCAATAACCATCAGCTTAAAATTGTTTGCACAATTCCTTTTCTCAATTAATAATAATTTTTAATTACGAGCACACAAGGGAATTTTACGAGTTGTGTGCTGTTTTTTCATTTATAATATATCCAAATTATACTTAGATTTAATGAGAACTTTTGTAGTTCGTTTAAATAAAGGTGCGTAGTTGTTTCTGTGGAATAAATTTGTCTTATGAACATCTTTGTAGTAATTTTGAACTTGATCCCTTATGAAAAATATTTTTATTTGTTTACTCATATTTCTTAAATTTCTTTTTACAAACTATTTCAGGAAGTTTTGAAATTCTCGAATAGTTTTGTTGGTAGTGCTTTTATTAATTAGTTTTATACTGTGCTCCTTATTCCTTAAGCCCTTGTCAGGGCGTTTCATGCTATACGCAAAGTGCAAATACATATCCGCAGGATCTTAGCTGAAGATCTCCAAGTAGCGCCACATAGCTTGCGGAGGATAATTTCTGGTTCCAATTTTAGCAGCAAGATTTCTTAGAGGATCTGTGAATTTCAACGTTCTGTCTAATGGATACCCAGATATTTCGGAAATCTGTTGTGAATAAGGCGTTGGTTTTCGAAGGCCATATTGAGTTCTTTTCCTACGATATAGTTTTCATTTTCGAAAGTAGCTTCCAGGAGTTTCCGATATCACCTGTTAGGCTTAGTCCATTTCTTTAAAGTTTTGGTATTTAATGAATTGCTTATCCGAATGTTGGGTATATCCACAATATACAGACTAAACAAAATCCAAAATCGGTGCAAAGAATAAACTCTAAGAAAGTCCATTACTAAATTTCTTTTCTCCACTTTGGATTTCCCGTAATCGCTTGTAACGTTATGTTCGAGAGCATATTGTCTATAAGAGAGACAATATGACTAACCATTGAACTTCCTGCAGAAGCTTGTAGATAACACCCTGTCTCAAACCAGTGTAAACTGCCAATCAGTGTATGAAGTAGACAATTTTTTTTATTTTCTTTGAAACACACATTCAATGTATGTTGTACATGCTAGGATTTCATCTGTCATCTTGTCTGTTGCCTTTCAAGAAACCCAAAGTAGGAATAAAGTGCAACCATCTCATATTGTATTCTTTGGAGCATCCAGTTTAGGCATTTTTCAAATTCTATTGTAAGTGCGGCCCAGTTGACTTTTTGCAGGTTCCATCTTGGACGGGGCACTTTGAAGCGATGTTGGCTATTAATAGAGTTTTTTCCGCTATTTTTTTTTTTCGTTGATAGGAACGTAGATCATTTAAGGGAGTTTATTAAATGCTATACGCCTGACGCGAATCTATTTTGATCTCAAAATTCGTCTAAATATAAATTTACAAAATGTGTATTAACATTCTTGAGCCCTTATTTTCTGTGAAGGATTAAATACCAAACTTAGCTAAGAAATTAATTTAAACGAAGCAGTTTTATATATTTATAAAGCTTGTTATTCCAAAGATTAACGAAACTGAAATCGCAAGAGGCTAAACGGAACAAAATAATCCAGTTTCGAAACATTCGTCCAATAAAAAACGACGACTATCCCCTAGACAACAATTAAACATACAAAATGCACCCTAATTACTACGTTAACAGCACAGCGCTACCACTTTCAAAAAAAGGGCAAAAATAAAAGCGACTCGCTAATTCCCCAGCCGACTTACTTAATTTCATTTTAAACAATCGCTTGCGATGGCAAAGCAGTTAGCATTATCTAGTCGGCCGTTATAATTAATATCCAGTAATCCGGGCGAAGTAAATTTTCGCGACGGAAAAAACAACAAAAATAAAGTTTGGAGCCGTGGCATTCAGTTCCTGAAACGCGGGACACATTCAAATGGCATCAAATACTACAAGTTACTGAATTAAATTTAGAGGTGGGACTAGATCCAATAAAGCTGGTATTAGACACCCGGCAATCATGATCTCTTTGAGATTTAATTAACCACATTAAATTTGGATCACGAAAACACCTTTTTTTCGTCTTTATAAAGGGGGGGTCTGGAATCTTTAAAAGACATCTCAGTCCAGGACGCCGCCTGACTGTTCTTAGTGTACGGTTCGTTCTTCGTACTCCTGACGATAGTTCCCGAGGTACTTTAAAATGACCTCTCGTCACCGAGTCTACGCCGAACGCCTACCTGCTAAACTAGACCTTTTTCTGTCATCCAGCGATCCGGAAGCGAAATGGCTGCTGTAAGGCCGGCATCACTCCCGCCCGAAGCACTACCTTCATATGTCCTTCATTCATCCACAGACTGTCAGCAAGGAGGCTCCCTGTCTCGTTCCAGGTAGCTCGTGGAAGACCCTCATCGCTCCTAGTACGGCATCACTCCCAGAAGGGTATTTCCTGTTATAATCTGTTTATGTCTCCGGTTTTCATACATAATGTAGCTGAGCCTATTTTTAAAAAAATTTTAATGTGATTGTCCTTGTGTATTGTAGTGTGATGTTTAATTTTATGTTTATAACATTTTATTCTTGTTGGATAGGCCGCAATTGACGAAATGCCCCTGAAGATGCTCTAGGGAGCGAAAGTACTTGGGCAAGATTAAATTAATAAAACTGTGCTCGATATCTGCCTTTTATTTTTTTAACTGTGCTCAAAGTTCATTTATTCGAGCATTCAACCTTATATCAATTTACAATCTCTTTATGTTTGGCATCTTTGTCCACTGTGCCACATCCTCCGTGTTGTTCCATTCTTCTTGCCATCTTTCAATTGCACAACACCGTCCAAGGCCCTCCTCCTTTCGGATTCGGTTCCCCTGTACTACCTCTATTGTTTTCCTCACTTCTTTACTTCTTGCGGTACCCATAAAATTTTTACGTTATTGTACGACACTCTGTAGACTCATTTTCAAAAACCTTGTAGATTGTATCTATTTGTTGAAATGTCTTAAAGTATCATTGAACTTTCATTTTTATTTTTTCATTGACTTCTTTTAAATGTAAGTACAAGTGACGCTAAGTAAATGGTTGTCAGATCCACACTCTGCTCCTCGATGGATTCTGACGTTATTAACCTTTATTTTTTCCATCTTTTAACATGGAGTTTTCCTTGCATATACAGTAATCGATTATTGATTTTTTAAATTTCTTGTTGTTTGGGTTCGCGTGAATTTATGAATATCCTTGCGCTGATAGTATCCATTCATTATCTTTTTTGTTTATTATCTTTTTTCTCCAAATGAAACTTTGCTATGTACTTTTCTTCCAGTTCTAGCATTTAAGTAACCTAATAGGATTACTTCCTTCCTAGTTCCAATACTCTCTACCAAGTCGGCCCATTCGTCGTAAAATTTATCCTTTACCTCGTCCTTTAATTTATTTGTTCCCAGTTCTTAATATTTCGTGAGAGCCTTTTTTTAATTAGTATAATTACACCTACTCCTTCTCTTCTATCTTTTCCTACTTCACTATAGAAATGAACAAGTTTCTTCTTTGTTTCTGTAAAGACTATTACATCTAATTTAAATCTCTTAATTTCTTTCAACTCCTTATCTAGCTGACTTCGAACAACTTATGCGTTCCATGTTCCAAAACTCATTAACCTTTCTCATAAGCTGGGTCGTTTTCCGTTAGGACTTTTCGTTGTTTTCTTTTTAGGATTTTTTGTAATAATTTTTTTCCCGTTTGATGGGGAGCAGGTCCGTCTGCGTCTACTATTTGCTGACTTGTTAGCTGTTCTTTGTTTTGAGACGTTTCTTGGTATTTGTGATACCCACCTAATACAGTGAGTACTCCAAGATCTAGAGTTTCACCCTCCTTCTTTCTTAACCGGCTATGGCGAAGTTACTTCAAGTTAGTATGAAGATTATAAAAACAATTGCATTTCGTGGACTGTATCAAACGTGCAGATAATTGTGGAAACACTTCCAGAAGCGGCAGATAACAGTACGATTATTGGGACAACTATTTTGTTATGAACCGTTGCAATAATTCATTCGGATTGTGGCGAAAACACGCCCAAATGCCTTTCCCTATTCTTCATTTAAAATTGTGTATACACTTTTATTTGAATAAACAACTCCATAATATTTTAAGCAATATAAATTAATTAGTATTACTCTATCAAAAAAGAGTGTCTACATAGATAATAGTATTATATTTTTAATATACGAAGTTCTTAATTATTTTCGCAAACATGCATTAAAAGAAAAAAGAAAGCGATATATAAAGTAGGATATGCTAATACAGACAGTTCCAGAATCAGTGATTCACACCCATCTCGGAACAGTAAAGGGCCGGAATGGAAATGCGAGCCTACGGGGCCAGTCGTCACAGTTAAGACCCCTGTGGGATCCGTTGAACAGATTGCTATTTAGTCCTCGAGCCGGTTGCTGGAGTAAAAGTGAGAATTTTCAAGTAGATATTGTCTTACTAACCGTTAATTGTACTCCGAGATAGCCGCTGTAATTAGACTTATTGCGTACTTTCGCCATTTCTGGCCTTATCAGGACTTCTAACGTTTCACGGAAAAGTTTCAAGTTATTCAAGGCTCCATTGGTGGGCTGTTTCTTTCTTCGGAGAAGATTTAACTTTAAAGGAGAATTGTGCAGTTATAAAATTACCATTTTATTTATGACAATAATTTCAGTAAATTAGCTTGAGAAAACAGGACCTAACACAGATTGTTAAAGAAGCTACGTCAAAGAAGTTCCTTATAAAAAGAAGTCGTATCTAGCATATACTTTAATATTTAGATGGTTGATTTTTTAGGTTTATTTGTTTTCTTTATACATTTTTTTACGGTGTCAGTTGTATAGTTTTTATACGAATCTATATAGGTCTAGAGGTCTTTTTAAATATAATAATGTTTATTCCATTAATTATCACAATTTTCATACATACCATCAATATGCATGTTATGTTATGTTGTTGTTTTTTTATTTCCTCCCAAAATAGTCTTGCTAATTCTTTTAATTAACCAAGCTATTTTATTTATTTTATTCCTTTTTTTATTTCTTCTATTGATTTTACCATTGCCTACTTTGTATTCTAGATTTTGGTGTTTTCTATTCAGATTCATAGTTTTAATTAGTCTTTATTATTTTATCGTAATCATTTGTTCCATACCAATTAATTTTCTTTCGTTTGTTCCTAACCTATTTTATTGACGTTTTACGTGAAAAATGTCGCATCTAAAATAAGTTTTTTTCTCCAACCTTTTAAAAATAATGTTTATTTCATTATGTTCGCTGTTTCATAATCACAGCCTGTAGCTCCCACTGCTGAAATAGGCTTCCCTCAGTTATTTCCAGTACTCCCGATCTTGTTTAGTTTGTTGTAACTTTTTTATGTCATACGTACATTATGTCGGAGATCTTCTCTTACCTCTGTATGCTTCTAGGACTGCAATTCTAGCCTTTGACGCCATGCCACTCCATTATACGTTTAGCTTACCTTGCATCATTTATTCTAGCCATGTGCCCGGCCTAGTTTATCTTCATATATGCTAACCTTTGTGCTTTTTCTACAGATTCTTTAGTAAGTGTTCCTGCTATAACTATCGGATCTTATTTGATAGTCTGTTGGTAATTATTTTGGTCAGCAGTTTGTACTGATGTGGCAACAGATCTATTGGTCTATAATTTCCATTTTTTGTTTTTCTTCTTTCTTGTGTAGTAAAACTAACTGTGCATTTTAAAAAGAGTTTGGAATAGCATTCCCATAGAGGCACTTTTGCTATTTCGTCATCCACAATTAGGCACTGACTGCAGATCTTAGATATATTGTATTTTATAAGTTTTTGGGATAGCATTGTGAATTTTTTATTGTCTAGGGAGGAATTAATATTTACGAATTGAGTCTAGATTCGTTTATTATATATGTAGTGTTTTTAAGCTTCATTTCCAAACCTTTTTCTTTGGCTGTCCATTTGATTATATTGAAAATATATTTTATATTTTCACCTTGCCTGTGTCGCATAAGCTCTTAAAAAGGAGACATTAACCCTTATCATTCGAACGAGCATATCTTTCACTTCGCTAGCTATAAATACGCATCTTACGCCCTTAAATACATAAATAACGATTACTATGTGACATTGTACCTCCTCACCGTTAAAGAAAAAGGACGTCTAATGCCCTGACTAACGATTTCAGGGGATATCGATGATACCCCTTTAGTCATTATTACTATCAGATCGAATTTACATAGAAATGTAAATATAATTGATCTATATTAGGTACATCGTGATATTACCTATTTTACAGTTTTGATATAATCTTCGGTTATCGACTGATAGTGTTTGTATAGTATGTCGTTTACTAAATAGTGATGTGTTCTAGAATTGCAAATATAAGGCACTAAAATTGTACATTGAAATACTAGTCAAAAATAGTATTACCTGCCATTTTTTTTTATAGCTTTTAATTGTACTGATAGGGGAATATCACTTTAGAGAAACATTTTAAGCCGAATTCAATTTGGCATCGCGTGCCGTTTGTCGTGGACCAATACGCACTCCAATGCGCAACGCCCGCCTCAAAACTTATACAATTTTCACTATTGACCAATTGACCTGAAAATGCCCACATCACTGGCCAGTCCCGCTCCACCTTCCATTCAGGTCTCCTATACCCTGGGAGCCCTTTGCCGGGGCTCTGCTCCTGTTCTACTAACCTAAACTCTTGGCTGGACTCTTTTTATCTTTAAAAATGTGTTTTTGTTTCATTACCGATATAAGAATTATTTATATTCCATCAAAGATGGAATCTACGCAGAAAGCACTCTGTAAGGCACTTTGGAAATGGAGAAGTGGCCGTAGTATTCCAGGCCGTTCCTTCCCACTTGGTGATATAGCGCCCAACATACAAATCGATCCTGTGACCCAGACTCTCACTGAGATACCGTACAAGATCCACACCAGCAGCTAATTAACCGTACCGTCGATATCTTCTGCAGTTCCTGACACTGTCCAGTGCTGGATGTTTCGGCGAACGAGAAGTCCCCGAAGCCACCAGTCCCAGAAGTTACTGAAGCCACCGGAGTAGCCGCGGAGTCACTCACTGCCCCACTGCATGTGGTACGAACGCTACGTAGGCACAGGCATACTTTCAGCTTCAGCTTCATTTTTGTTTTGCATATTTTTTCGTTCAAAGGAATCAAAGATAAAAGTTTTTTTCAATGAAAATTCCCTGTTTTCAAACCATAAATAGCTCAAACAGTATTGAATTTATGAGAAAACTCTATAGAATAAAAGTTGCTTAGAATTTAATTCTCTATTGATTTCCGTGATTATTTAAAGCGAAAGAATTTCCACCACTGACAACTGGTAGCAACCACCCCTTGGGTCGAAAGCACAAATCGGCGGTATATAACTTTTGTTATTTGAGCATTATCCCATCAACTCACCAAATTTTAAGCGAATAGGTTCAGTCCGACAAAATTGAGAGGTGAATAAATTCTGGCAATTGATTATTTGATTATTATAGACAATTTTATTGTCTATTACATAGCAGTAAAATATTTTTAAGCTTCCAGAAATTAATATATTTCTATCATATCTTTTTATCTTCCTCGATCTGTTTTATTATATTTTTTTAAAATAAGTCAACAATTTTGTTAAGTTCAGAGTCATTGAGATAGATCAGATTCGGTTTAACTAAAACTTATACCTTTATGGGTGTTGCGTTTCTGCTGGAATTCAGCGTTTCCTGTGGAGGTTGCTGATCAACATGACTATTTGCAGTTTCGAAACTGCTGCACGGAATAATTCAACTGATGACATTTCGAATCATTCAGCCAAGAACAGCCAAGAAATTCTACGTCCCACGCTTATTCGTCCAACAATCTTTCCTTGCATTGTAGACCGTAGGAACTTATATCTTCTGCTTCCAGAGACGTGGCTAAGAAACTCAAGTTTTCTTTTCTTTAGGTATAGTAAATATAATTTCATAGTCAATATTCAGTCTTTTCCAGAACTACATGATTTGTACTCGTATTTATTTTGACAACAACAAACATGAGGTTAGTTTTAGGATATAACTACTGTGCTTATTAATGCTTTGGTGGAACGCCATCATGCCCATGGGATATATGGTACAGGGAACAAGAGTTGCTGGCTGACAACCCTTTTCAACCTTCAAAAGAGATGACAAACTCTAAGCGATAACCTTAACAAGGTATGAGCGCACTGCCGCACCGTGCCTTTTGTCAGCATTTCGTCACAAGATGTCCCAGAAGAGGACTTAGTAATGAAAACTCTTATCGATAACCTTAACAAGATATGAGCGCACTGCCGCCCCGTGCTTTTTGTCAGCATTTCGTCACAAGATGGTCCAGAAGAGGGGAGCATAAGAAATGAGTATAAGGGAACGAGTAGAGAAGCAGCCCTAGTGTCTGACTTTGTTTCTGTCTGAAATAGGTCCTACTAACCCATTCAAAGTCGTACAGGTGAACTTTTAGTTCGCCTGTCGACTTAAAGCGAGAGGCTTAGGTAATATGGAGAGTTTACATATAGCAGATCTGCCTTCTCCCGAGAACTTATATAATATTAATGGAAATTGATAACGAAATTAATTTATGGTACTTGTCAACTCGTACGATCCAGAGATGGATGGTATGAGTTGATCTTAGTATTGGTTGGTAATGATGGTTTTCGGTAGATGGAAACATCTAGAAATGTATTGGCCTCTGAAGTTTTGAAGCCAGGAATTATACTTCCATTAATATCTCATTGGTAGCTTGGAGTGAAGCAAAATACATAAATTTTAGTTTTCTTTATTTCCTTTATTTGTTTATTTTGATTATAATCCTAATGATAAATTTTATCATATACTAAAATAAGGAAGGAAGAGGTAAAGGAAGCATTAAGGAAATTAAAAAATAGAACATCACCAGGAAAGGACAGAATACCGAACGAACTCATAAAGCACGGAGGACCAGATCTGACCAAACAACTATTAAAACTAATCCAAAAAAATAGAACAAAACAGAATTCCTCAAGAATGGAGATCAAGCATCCTAATACCCTTCAGAGAAGGAAACCAATTGGCCCTGGAAATTTTACAGAGGAATTAGATTATTAAAAACAATACTAAAATTAACAACCAAAGTTATAACAAATAAACGGAATGAAATTATTATAACACTAGCAGAAAAACAACAAGGTTTTAGGTCGGGAAGATCATTCACCGACGCTATATTTATAATAAGGTAAGTGAAAGAGAAATCATTAGAATACAATAAACCGGCATATCTATGTTTCGTGTACCTTACAAAGGCATTTGACCGGGTCAAATTAAAAGACCTTATCCACTTACTGTATGCAAGGGAGATACCTCTAGGAATAATCAAAACGATCGAAAATATCTACCAAAACAACACAATAAAAGTAAAAGTAGAAGAAGAACTAACCGACACTATTGAAGCTGGCAATGGGATAAGATATTCCCTGAGTCTTCTATTGTTCAATCTCATTATGGATGAAATAATAACACAAGTAAACCAAAAAAGGATACCAAATGAGAGGAAAACAACTTAAAATATTCTGCTATGCATACGACGCAATACTACTCTATCAAAGTGAAGACGATTTACAACGTATGCTGCACCAATTTAATATAAACGTCAAAAAAATTAAAATGTTAATTTTCCCAAAAAAACACAAAATGCATGGTTACATCAGCAAATTTACTAAGATGTAAATTGGAGCTAGGAGGTCAGATAATAGAACAAATGATGGAATTTAAATATCTAGGCATCACATTATCTAGCTACGAAAAACTCGAAACTGAAGTGGAAGATCAAGTGAATAGAACAAACAGAGCCTGAATGAAACAATATGGAGAAATAAAAATATCGGGAAAGAAATGAAAGGCAGAATTTACAAAACAGTCATCAGACCAATAACATGTCATCAAACACACGCGGCAGAAACACGACCTGACAGAGAGGACAAAAAGGATGTTAGAAACAGCATATATGAAAACACTTAGAATAATTGATGGCAAGACACTATGGGACATAGCTAGAAGTACAGATATACGACGTAGATGCAAGGTGGAGTACATTAACAACTGGGTAAGAAATAGAAGAGTAGAATGGAACGATCATATAAACCGAATGACAACAAATAGAGTAGTAAAGACGGCAAGAGACGGTTCCCCAATAGTAAGACGATCAGTAGGAAGACCACGAAAACGATGGAACGACAACTTACTGGAGGCACATTGAAAAACAAAGTCATGTCTACATAAAAAGGAAAAGAAGAAGACTAAAATAAAACATCAATAATTTAATTAATAACAATAACAGTTATAGGGAGGAGGTTCTAATCACAGATATTAAAGGTTTTAACAATTTTCATTGACGACTTTGTGATAGTCTAAGCCCCTTATTCGTAGATGCAGTAAAATCAGAGAACAACCCAACACATGTGTCTCTGTTATTCTAGGGTAAAATTGACAATGCTGTGAACCTATAAATATCGAGTAAATAAATCCTCAGTCGGACATCTTGTATAGAGTAAACGTTCAATTATTTTGATTTATTCCAGTTCTCACTTTATTCTTAGCATAACAAATAAAAACTTATTGAGAAAGCAGGCATACTCTTTCACGATTTATAAAGAAAATACCACACGATTGCTAAATTTTCTTCATAACCTATTTAGCCGTAAGCATATTACCTATTACCTGCGATCAAAGGCAAGCAATTAAAAATTTCTAGAACCTTCCAACGCCATTTTCTCTCTCTGATTTGATTTAGCGGCTTTGTGATAAAGTCGGCGTGTTGGTATTTGTTTTATACTCTCATTAGTCATGGAAATTACGCTAAACCGTGACTTTTGATGCAATTGAATTATGCATTTTGCCATGTAATTTCGCCACAATGTAAGTGTGAAATTTGACGATTAACTTCAAATTGTTATGGAAATTGACTTTTTACCAGGAATTTAAAATTACACATGGACTGTGTGAAGACATGGGATGATTCGATTGTGCGGATGTGTGTTTCGATATAGAATGACCAACGACACGGTGACAGGTGAGTGAAAAACTAGACCCAAATTGTTTTAAATTTCTGATTTATTTATTCATCTTATTGCAATTTACACAGTTTTTAGAAACCAGTTAGTTTTAGTTTTTAACTTAATTCTATTGTCGTAATACTTTTCTTTTCTGTTTCTTATTTTTTTCTTTTAATTAGTGTGTCATAAGTTGCTTTTTTAATAATGCTGTGTTCTCAAATGCCCTTTGTTTAAAAGTAATTCACGTAGTTATACAAACACTTAGGTGAAATAGACCTCAAATCATATATAGATTTTAATAAGAGTTATTTAAAGTCATATTACTAACTGCAACACGAATTTGAACCCTGCACGAAAAACAAGCAGGATTTTACACAGTGTTGGTGCACAGTACAAACTCTTCTTTCTTTTCGAAAACATTCTTTCTATTTGTTTTGTTTGACTTCATTGTAATCGTTATATTTTGCTTTTGCACATACTTTTAATTTCTCTTATCAGGTGGATTGTGAATCCTTTTTTTCTTAATTTCAAATAGTTTTTGTCTATCGAATCGGTCAAATTTGATACAAGCATGCTATTTAGGGTGGCAGTGAAAAACATTAAGATACCTATAATAGAAGAAGAAGAAATGCTTTTCTAAAATATGCGTTTCTAAAAAAAATTATCTTCGTTTTTGAACTTGTTTTATAATGAAAAAATTGTCGTTACTAGACTTGCCTTTTTGAAATCCGTGTTGTTCTTTTCGTGTCCTGGTTTATGTAATATTTTTATATCTATATATCTATCTAATTAGCCTTCTTCGGTCCATCTTTGGACATAGGCCTCCCAAAACCTTTCCATTCTTCTCTGTCTGTCGCTACATTCATCCACATAGAGCCCACGTGCTTCTTGATATCATCCGCCCATATCATTTGGAGCCTTCCTCTGCTTCGTTTATATTGCCACGGTCTCCAACTTATAAGAATTTTGTTCCATCGGTCTTCTTTTTGTCTTGTATTGTGTCCGGCACATCTCCATTTCAATTTTGCAACTTCTTGTCTAACATCCCTCACTTTTGTTTTCTCTCTTATCCACTTGTTTTTCTTTTCATCCATTAGTCTTATGTGCAACATTTGTCTTTCCATTGCTCTTTGGGTTTTTATGATTTTGTCCATGTTTGCTTTTGTAAATGTCCACGTTTGGGAACCATAAGTGAGAACAGGGAGTACGCATTGATTATATACTTTGGTCTTGATTGAAAAGTTTCGGTGATATTGTGTCACCCTGTCTCACGCCTCTATTTATTTTTATTGATTTTGTTCCTTCATATACTTTAATTGTTGTTTTGGCTTCCTTATATATATTGGCTATTGGTTTCGTATATCTGTGGTCAATTCTGCTGGTATTCAAAGAACTTTTCACTGCCCAATTTTCGACACTGTCGAAAGCCTTTTCGAAATCTATGAACGATATATATAGAAGAATGTGGTATTCATTTGCTCGTTCTATAAGTACATATTTTCATACTTAGTAAATGGTCACTCGTGCTGAATCCCTTTCTAAAACCAGCTTGTTCTTTCAACTGGTATCCGTCGAATTTTGTCGTCAATCTATTGGTTAAAATTTGTGTTAGTTTGTTAAATACTTTATACATTACATTACATCTGCTTTATCCCCTTTCTTGTGTAGGATAATGGTTACGGATTCCTTCCAGTTGTTTGGGATTCTTTTTTCTTTTAATATCTTATTAAAAAGGAAATGTAGAGTATTAATTACCACTTTTCCACAATATTTCAGCATATCTGCAGTTATTCCATCTTTTCCAGGCGATTTGTTGTTTTTCATTTCTTTCAATGCCTTCTTTATTTCTGATTTGCTTATTTCTGGCTGTAGCTCTTAGTTGACATTTTTTATTTTAGCCTTAAGTTGGTTTTTAATTTCTTCTGGTGGTTCCTTTTTTGTTTTATATAATTCTGAGTAGAAATGGTGGATTATATTTATGATGTCATCTTTATTGTTTGTTTCTAATCCGTTTACATCTTTCATTTTGTTTATTTCACACTTACCTAATTTCGGTCTTAAGAATTTCCTATTTTTGTTGTTCTGTATTACTTCTTCTATTTTTATTTCTTGTTATTTTCTCTTATTTTCTTTTATCATTCTGCTTATTGTTTTATTGATTTCTACATATTCTATAGATTTCCTTTTGCCTTCTTCGTTCAGCTTCTTTCTTTTATCCATAAGCTTCTTTGTTTCTGTTGACATATAGTTATTCTTTTGTAGATCCTTTTTTGCTATTTCTTTTCCTGATGTAATCACCGTTGCTGTAGGTATGTTGTCTGTTTCGTCTATATCTTTATCATCACTGTCTAATTTTTGGGTAAGTTGTTCTTTTAATAGGTTTTTCTATTTCTATTTATTTTGACCTATTTTGTTTCTATCTACTAAATCCCAGTTTCTAATTATTTTTCTTTTCATTTCATAGTTACCGTCAATACTAATTTTTGCTCTGACCATCCTGTCATCGCTACCTGTTGTGAATCTGTTTGGTCGCAAGGCTTCGGCTACATGCGTTCGCCAAATGTGTACGCGCCTTTAAAGGCCGTCTACACTCTCGATTGAAGTTCTTCAGACGAAGTGTCGAGGTAAAGTTAATCGAGATGAGGTGACTCTCTACATACTTGTAAAGTCGAGTAATGTAGTGTGACACTTTGTATTCGAACTTCGGGACCTTTGACTCGCACGCGAAAAACCGACACAGAACGAAAGTAGAACAAGGCGAAGCATGAAGTACCTGTCTACACTCTCGTACTAGCTAAACTTCGATCAACTTCGCGAGTATTATAGTGGTCGCTTTAGACTGTATAAGTATGTCTTCTTCTTCTCATGGTGCCGTCTCCTTTCGAAGGTTGGCAATCCAAATGGCAATTGTAGTTTTGGAAACTGCTGCTCGAAAGATTTCTGCGGATGAGCGGTCGAACCAGCTCCTCAGGTCTTTCAACCACGAGTTCTGGCGTCTTCCTACTGATCTTTTGCCCTGTACTTTTCCTATCAGTATAACTTGAAGTAATTCGTATTTTTCGCCTCTCAACACATGACTCAAGTATTACATTTTCCTCTCTTTGATTATTCATGTAATAATATAATGTATAATGTAATTCACTATAAGTATATGCTGTGATGAAAAATAACTTTGGTGTTATAATTCAAGTGTATTGATACGTAATTTTTACATAATCGAAAGAAACTTTTCATTACGTCTGCCTCAGCATTAGCTGAGAAACCAAATATTTATTGTCCGATCACACGCTCCTAACCAAGCCAAGTCAGTTCTAACATAAAATTATATTTTTTGTTGTGTGGCCCATTAATTCGATAAGTGCACAAAATGTAAATAAATTTAGGTTAATGCATTACCAGAAACAGATTTATTTAAAATCTTGACTACTTCATAATCGAAAGTTTTAAAAATTACACATATGTATTTCTGAAATATCTGGTTCATAAATTTAATAGTTTTGTCCCGAATTCAGACATAACAATTAAATTAAAATAAATTGTTCCAACTGTTAAATAAAATATAAGCTGGCTCGCGAGAAACCCAAATAAAACAAACCTCTTTAAACGCAATCCATCTAATTGCATTATTATGCAAGTGTTTTATAATTGAAAAAGTGTACAGTTATAAAAAATAATTTATGGGCGTACATTAGGCGTTTAAATCCAATATTCTATTCATTAAAATAGAATTATTTGGGAAGTCACGTTCTGTTGAGAATGTAGCTTTCTATACTACGTGTTTTGTGGACAATGATAGGGTAATGGTTTATTAATAATAAATGAAGCCTTTGGAAATACTAATTTTCAGGAAGTTGTTTTTGACGTAATGGCCTGATGGATGTTATTTGTTAAATAGAAAAATAATTTTGAATTCTGAATCACTATTACTACTGCAATATCAAATTCCTTCTACAAAGAGAGCTTAAGAAAAGTGGTTGCAAAATTATTTGCGATGTCAAAGGATAAATTTCAAAAATATCTCAGATGTTATCCAGTTTATATTAAAACACCGAAATATTTTTTAATCCTTTTGCATCGCCGATATTTGAGGACTCTAGAAGTAAAGGGGTATAAGTGACAAAAAGTAAATTTTGAGTAAACCCCGTTCAAAGTTGAGCCTTAACTGTAATTGCCGTGATTATTTAATGCTGATTTTTCTTCTCCGGTTTAGTAACTGTAGGCATTATTATTATTATTTATAACAAAAACGCATAAATTAATTGACTTTACTCATTTTGAAGCTATTTTTAGGTTGCTAAGTAGAACTTGTACCCCTTTACTTCTAATAAATGCAACATAAATGTAAATAAATCATAAAGTTTTTATACAAATTTATTCTTCATCATAACACTAATACATAGTTGACTTATGATTCGTTAATATCAAATTTGACTTTAAACTGTTGAAGATTTGAATATTTAGCTTGCTTAAGCAAGGCCTTTAAGAGGCCTTATGCCAATCGGTGCTGGCAAGAGATCTGGCAGGACAGAATTTTTGCCAGTTCGAGTAGGTCTCATAGATATCTCACTAAACTCTTCTATGCTACCTACAGCTGCTTTCTTGTAAAACTGGGTAAAAAGTTTGTCCTGCTGAAAATGTAACCATTGCATACTCTGTATTCCGTTTACGCTCTTCTTGAAGTATGGCGCAAGTGTTCGGAAGTCTAAAAAATCGTCATTTTTCATCTGTACTATAAAGAACTTTCTACTTGTAGAAAGTGACCAGTTCCATCCAATGTACATACAGGTCCTTTTTGGTTTTTTTCCTTTTTAGCTCTATCAAACCAAAGTTTTGGTTACACTCATTATAAGAATGGCCACTTATAAACAAACGATGTTTCTTAAAATGTAGAATTGACTGTCAGATGACCCTTGTTTTAGCCTCCACAATTGTCACTAAATGCAAAACCGATGCAGCACCTACTAGTGTCTACATCGTTAACTCGTCCAGTCTTGATTACTTCTGAGTTGGAGATTATTGAGCTGGGTCCTCTTGAGTTAAAGAGGTAGGGCGCGTCTCACTTTTAACGTTTTGATGCTGGGCCTGAACTAAGGGACGGGATATCACGGTTTGCGATATAGCGCCTGTTTCACTCAAGGTACTGAACACGACGTCAGATATTTTAAACGTCTTAGTTGTGCTCAATATGTTGGAAATGGCATTCAGAAAGTCGAAGTTGAAGCCAGTATCGGATGGGTAGCAATGGAATTCAGCGAGTCCTACTCCATTAGAGAAAGCTAGATTTTTAGCTTTTGGGCGGCGTATGCCGAGGGGGCGGTAACCTATTAGTTTTTGGTTTACCCTATTATTTGCGTCAATATGTTTAGACTTAATACGTAGGGTCCAGGATTGGCCTCTGAAGCAGCCTTTCGTGCTGCATCAGCTAACATACCTACACAGAGAATTTCCTCATAGAGGTTGTGCAGATGGTCATCGACGTTTTTGACTGAAAGAGCGAGGGTGCCATAGTAGCACATATGGGGGGAGGCTTCTATAGATTTTAGGAGATACGATGATATTTCCTGACATCCACGTGACGCCCGATCTTCGTGCCACATAAAGAAATGGGACGTTTCAGTCGAAGATGATCCCAATTTTTCTAGCATCCTTTAGGTCACGACCCTCATCTTTTGCTGTTCTTATGTTTTCCACCTTACGTAAGTGTAAGTATTTTTCTCTCTGAGCTAAAGCTTTTTCTTCTGACAAACTGTGATTTATTTTTATCTGAAATTTGTCACTTGGCTTTTTGACACTAAGGTTAAACTGAATATTAAAAATATTTCTATTAAAGCTTTCCTTTACAGGTTCTTTCTGTTTTTCCTCCTTACAGAAATCACAATAAATTTTGTACATTATTTTCAAATTGACACTCGGGAGGAAGATACCTCCTACTCGGAGTCTTATTTCTAGTGTAGTGCTTGTGTACCTAGGGAATTTAATAATATGCTCTTTTATGATTTCAAATGCCCCTTCAGAAATTTTGTTTGGGGATGATTTCTTTCGTCTTTTATCTATGCATGCCACGCCTGAGGGGACTTTTTTTAACGTACGTTCAGTTTTTACGTTACATACATCCATGTCCTTTAAAGCTTAAAAAACGAACTCTTCTTAAAAACACTGTAGTTTAATGACAACAAGTTAATATTGCTTTAGAGAAGCTATAATATTACTACCCATCCAAAATGATAACAAACTCAACTAACAGTTTGACACAGTGGAACAAGGGCACAAGTGCACTTGTACCTCGTCTCTTCCAAGCCCTACTTGTAGTTGGCTTGGAGGTTAAGTAACTTGCCACTAGAACGCAGCACCTGTTCGCTTAGATTTCTTTACATCCAAATAGAATAAAAGATTTCCAGTTCGGCGATGCAGTTATCTCAATATTTACAAAAATGTCACTTATAACCCTTTACTTCTAGGGTCCTCATTTATATTATTTTATCTTATGTTTCTATTAAAATTTTTTATTAATTTCTCCTCTTCCCTTTGGCTTTCTTTTCATTATTTTATTTAAAAAAAAATGTAAAAATATAGGAAAAAAAATTTAATAAAAGTATTACACAGTCATCACAAATACACCTATCGTTAAATCGAAACCGACGTAAACAAAAAGCAACCCTTGATTCTATACAAACCACCTCAAATTATATGTTTACACGTCTTCATTGTTAACCAGCAAAGTCCATATTAACCATTATCTCCTAATTGCTTTAATAACAATGCAAAAGTAACTTTCGCCATGGGCCTTGACACCAACGTCTGTTTTTTGTAACTGGCATCTGCTGTTATTATCGGCATCCTGCTGACTTGTCGGACAATTAGAGTAATCTTTAACAGAGTGACATAAATAAGACGTTTCCTGAGGAGACAACAATAATACGTATCTGCTAAAAGTGTTTTGTTTCATTGTCGATTTCAGGACAATATATTTTTATACAGAACGGGCAGTTCCTTTTAATTATTTTTTTCATTTTCGAAGTAGCTATATTTTTTTTAGCTTTAAAAAATTAGGATTTAAAAATTGATGTGCTGTCAAGGAATAGGTGTTATGAGAAAAGAGTCTGTCAGGTATTTTATAGTAATAAATGACTTCTATCGATTGTAGAGATAAGTCTCACATCCCATATAAAAAAGTACGTGCCTTACTGTTTTATTGCAGCTAATTGACTTTTTTTGGTTCATCTTACACTTATGTATGATACCCATTCCAGAATTCTGGAACCTTTTACCAGTTTATACACTTGGTAATCTCAAAGAAGTGTTTGCAGCCTACGATTTAGTACTTCGCAGTCATGCAAGATATGGTTAACTGTTTCATGTTTTCTGCTATGTCCAGTAAAACCTTTTATAATTCTGAACTGATTCCCGCGCATTTTCCTTAGTACTTTAGCTTTAAAGCAAAATTAGTACGTTATTTTTACAAATTTTCCGTAGAGCCTCAAACCCTCGTTACGATTTCTATGACAGTTAGAACAAGTTGACTGCGAACCACAATTTGCAGTAAAGTGCTTGGTTCTCAAACAATTTCTACACAATTGCCTTGTGTTTACAAACTTTTTTTGGATCGAGGAGCGTTTAAAACCATTACAATTATAAATTTTATGATTTTTAGAACAAAAGAAGTACCTTAAATTATTGGATTTACTTTCAATATTAAGAGAGATGTGTGACACATGTATCGCTGAATCAGCGGTCGGCATGTTGCCGGCAGTAATTTAGCCGCTTCACGGATAATTCTCGATTTTAAAAGACGGATGGGAGCGATGGTTCTGCTTTTTCGAAATCTATTTTGTGACCTGTCTGAATATTATGTTGGGCTAGGGTAGTATCGGAATGTTTTACAGATATGGAATGTTCGTAAATACGGTTATGGCTTCGTCGGTTTGTCTGTCTTATGTATGTCCGTGGGTGACCATCTCCCAATATAAGGAACTTCTGAGTTCCAAGTTTCTGGAAACAGTAAAAGGGGAGGATTAAAGGAGCTCTGGTGAGAAATGGACATGTCTGTGAAGAGAAATATAAATTAAGAAAATAAAAAAAAAGCGTCTACAGAACCACAGTTAGAAGTATTATCACGTATATTGTCATTAAACGACAAAGAAAATTTTGCTAGAAGCTAATGACATGGATCTTTGAAGAAAATCAAGAATTCAAAAAGTTACAAACATCAGAGTAACAGAAATTTTAAAAGTAAAGCACAAAACCATGGATGATACAATGGAAGAATAACTTGTGCGTTTCGGTGATGTCCAAATAGTGGAATATACAAAAATATCAATACAATTTATTGATTGGAAGACAAGGGAAAGAAGAACTGAAAAACGCCATCATTATATTTCTTCGACAATGATTGATATTTCTTGACGATATTTTCTGTACATAGTCCAGTTACACAGTATGTATTTGCCTGAAAGTTTCAACTTAGCTTTAACTGAATTATTTAGTACTAAACGTTTAGACAATAAAGATTAATTATAATGATAGCTGATCGCTCAATAATAGTCTCTGGTTGATTGTTCGTATTTGACTAATAGAATCATAAGGAAATTATTGGAGCTATTTTGATTAGACATTAATATTAATTAACAGCAATTTAAATCAATTTGTAAATAGGTCACGTTTTTATTCGTAAGAGCGTTTATTGATTTATAATTCGAAATTGGAAACCTTATAATATAATCTAAAGAGTGCGGAGAAGAAGATTGTATGATATCACTTTTTATTTTTGTTTGCTACTAGTAATTTACAATTAACTTCGTAAAAACAGTTTTAATAAGTAAATATGGTAAGAGTGGTGTACTTGCAAGGAGAACCTCCATTAAATGTTCTCCTTATAAAAAAGTTTGCTCCTGTTAGGTTTATTATTATTCAGCATTATGTCTTCTTTCGTATGTACCATTTTCTTTTAAGCCTTTGAATATGTGTATGAAGCATATGTGATTACCGATCTTCATCATCATCATTTTGGCTTTACAACCCTACGTGGGTCCTAGCCTTCAAAAGAAGGCTAGGACCCACGTCCGTTCTCTCCAGTCGTCCCTATCCATCGCCTTTCTCCGCTAAGCACGTATTCCCATATTTCTGATGTCTTCATCGATGTTATCAAGGAACCTTGTTCTAGGTCTTCCTCTTCTTCTGTGACCAATGGGTCTATCAAGAGCATTTTTCTACCTGGGTCATTTTGTTCCATCCGCATTACATGCCCTATCCTTCTCAGACATCTTATCTCAATATGTTTTACGATATCAGGTTCCTGGTATATTCTATAAAGTTCGAAGTTGTATAGCCTTCTCCACACTCCATTGTCATTCACTGCTCCATAAATTTGCCTTAGTACTTTTCTATCGAAGCATCATAACATGTTTTCATCATTTTTTGTTAGAGTTGAGATCTCTGAACCTTATTTTAGTACTATCCGTATTATTGTTTTGTAGAGTTTTGTATTTCTTGATATAATTGTGGATTTAAAGAGGAGGTTGAGCCCAAAATAGCATCTGTTGGCCGTGCAAATTCTGCGGTTTATCTCTGCGGTAGTATTATTTTCAGTGTTAAGCGCTCCCAAGTATATAAATTCGTTCACTGCTTCGATGACGTCGTTTTCTATAACAACTGGTCGTAGTATTTGTCGATTACCGATCAACCAGGAGATTAGAGCACGCATCGGAAAAGCTAGATCCGCCTTCAATCGGATCTGGGCCTTCTTCAAGAGTCACAACCTCTCTCTTGATACAAAAGTAAGAATGCTGCGATGCTACGTCTTCTCTGTCTTTTTTATGGTGTTGAATCGTGGACCTTGAACGAACATATGTGCAGAAAACTGGAAGCATTTGAGATGTGGCTATATCGGAGAATACTTAAGATGCCGTGGACTGACCGAGTCACAAATGAGGAGTTCCTCAGAAGAATAAATAAGAACCGAGAAGTACTGACCACCATAAAACTCGAAAGTTACAATTTTTCGGACATATTATGCGAAAGTAATCCAGATATGCTCTCTTTCAAGCCATCGTGCAAGGAAAAATATTTGGAAAACGAGGTCCAGGAAGAATAAGAACATAAAGATAAGATAAAGATTGCAATGATGATCGCCAACATTCGTAACGGATAGGTACATCAAGAAGAAGAAGAACCGATCTTACGTGTTGTATATTTATGATTTTATTTTTCTTGTAATGTTTAATATTAGTTGCATAATTAAATCCTGGTAGCTTTTATTGGCGATGAATATTCGTCTCCTCTCTTCCTCGCCAATGTTATTGCCGTATGTAACTAGGAGTTCTAAATATATAAAAGTTAAGTTTTTACTATCACCATCTTGGGCTCGACAATCCGCTGTGAATCCTGGTCGAATCTAAGATTCGTCGCCATACTGTTTGGTTTCTGGCGACTTGGTGCCATCTTCTGATTTTTACATACTATACCTAAGTCGGTATCAACTCCATCAACCTTCTAATTCGCGATCGGCTTCTGCTCCTTCTTTCTATATGTGATCCTGTCGTTAGCTTTTTGGCAATCGTATTGTCTGGCATTCGTATTATGAGTCCAGCCCATCTAAGTCGCTGTGTGTTTAGAGTTGATATAATTTGAAATTAAAGTTGGACTAAGGTTAGATGGCAAACTCCAGTTTTACAGTTCGGATATAGAAATTCTGGAGCTTATGGTTCCCGGTTAGAAATCCAATTACATCGGCACATTGCCGTATATTTATATACGTTCAAGTATTTTTTATTCAATTTAAACCCAATCTCTCTTTGGTTTTCCGGTTAGTTACGCAGATACTACAAAAGTTCCCTGAAGATTACTGACTAGTCCTACAATGTTCCGAACTTTATTATAATCCACTTGTATTTTTTAATATATCTCTTACAACAACAGTTTTTTAGTTCGATGTTTGAGTTTTTTAACGTTAATGGGATAACTCCTGGGAATTTTACCATTTTAAGTATTAGTAACTACTATTATTAGCGTGAGTATTTCTGTTATCTCTTGATGTACATATTCTCGATTTATATTATCGGTTGCACTTTTTAAGTTTATAAAGAAATGGCGAGTATCAATGTTGTATTTAAGATTATATTCGAGAATATCTAGAAGCAAATATCTGGTCTAGTCCTGATTTTTGCCTGCAGAAGCCACACTGATACTTGCCAACTATTTTTTCTGCGTATAAAGGCGTAGTTTAAAGAACTCCCTCTTGAATTTATCTGCGACTTCACGATGAAGAATATTCGTATTATTAAAATCCATAGAGTCTTGTGGTATGCACATGTTTGGCAAATCAACATCACTTTTGTGAAGAGTGATCCTAGCTTGGAGACACTTTGCAGTTTGGCCAACATTCTAACCAGTTAAGCAATTCTTCAGTTGGCCAAACTTCACAGTGTCGCTAGGATCACTCTTCGCAAAAAGCAATCGTTAGACCATTAAATATAATTATAATTGATTATATTAATAGGAATATAATTAATAATTCCTCCATTAATTTCAAAAGAGATATTAATAATTTGAGCCAAATTTATCATTTTCTGTTACTTTAGTTGCCTAATAATTCACAATAGTAACTTTAAATATCAAAATTAAAATGAATTTTTCTTTGCAATTTTCACTGTTAAATGTTAAAGAAATCACTTTTGATACGGAATTAAATTGTTGCAAGGGAATGTCGATGGTTAATTTCTTTCTTTTCAGCCTAATACAAATAATAATGTATTACAAAAACGTTTGACACTGTAATTATTATTCATTATGCCTTTTTTGCAGATGTGCAATATTAGGATTTTGTGGTTTAACTGATCTGGAAAGCTTACCTTCCTTTTCTCTCTCTCTCTCTCTCTCTCTCTCTCTCTCTCTCTCTCTCTCTCTCTCTCTCTCTCTCTCTCTCTCTCTCTCTCTCTCTCTCTCTCTCTCTCTCTCTCTCTCGGACAACTTTTAATCTGAATAACGCGAAGCGTTTATTTCTAATAACGGTAAACTGTCGGAAATAGACATCTGTAGGATCATAAACCGGTAGCTGAGTAGCCTAGATTGGGAATAAAATTTTACAACTAAAGTACCCACTCATCAAATATAAATAAAGCCGCTTATTTTACAGAGCAACGTTTTTAATCCCATTTTTCCATTAAAGGTGTTTGTAAAATGGTATTTTTTAACGAATTCTTTCGCAGGTGTACTTATATTTTATTTTACTTTTTCCTATTTATAAATATTCTCCAAACGCTGAAAGGATGTTTTATATGCATGTCTATATCTAGCCTTTCCAAATATGCGGTACATAGATTTAATATTACAACTTATATTAATCTGCTTTAACTTTATACAGGGTGTTTCAAAAAGGTATGTCATAAATTAAATCACGCATTCCGGGGACAAAAATAAATTGATTGAATCCAACTTACCTTAGTACAAAAGTGTACACAAAAAAAGTTACAGCCCTTTGAAGTTACAAAATAAAAATTGTTTTTTTGCATTATCTCCTAAACTACTTGACATTTTGTAATAAAAATGGACACGTTACTTTCTTGTTCTAAAAGCATTTTTCATAAAAAAGAAGCAACAAAATCTAAGAGCAGAGAAAAATTTTAAGGGGTCTGTGTAGCCCTAAATCCCCTCAAACTTTTGAGTACGTTCAAATCAAATAAATTTTGTGGCATGATTAATTTAACACATCATTTTTAAAATTTTTTGCCTTTTATCACTTTTTTATCAAAAAACATTTTTATTGAGTTACGGCCCTTTTCATTAACCTTTAAAAAGTTACGTGCAACTAAATAAATGGCTTAAATGAATTACCAAATACAAAAAATGTCTATAACCTCTATAAATATTATATTACAATAAATCTTCAAAATGATCCCCATTTTCTTCAATACACATTCAGTATTGTTTTAACACGTTGCCCACCGTCTTGGTCTATGTGACCGAGAAAAAAATGGCTCCGCACGCCAGCGAGTCTATTTGACCGAGAATTTTAACGTAACTGTGATGCCGTCTCGGTGACTATGGCCTGAACCACAGCCACCTAAAGCTTACAAGCCGTGAAATAAAAATGGCAACGCCGCATCAGCTGTTAGAAGTAGTCCGACTGTAAAGAGCCCAACAAAATAATAAATAAAAGAGGAACATCATAATATTCGCTATAAAGTTAGAATTAAGTAAAAAAATCGTACAAAATAGTCTGATAAGGTACATACATCTATTAAAACTGCAAAACATTGAATACAATGAGGTGTAATATTAATAGAATTTAAAAGTAATACAAGTGTATTCAGCTTACATTATTTACATAATTTATGTTAAAAAAAAAAAAAGAAAATAATCTTTTAATATTTTTGTAAACAACTTGCAGTTTATTGAATTCTAGTATCCCTTGAGCGAATATTATATTTATTAAGAGTGGCTTAAAAAAATGTTATTGAAATTCCAGGTATTTATTTTTTTAAAGTTGAAAGCTTGCGCTTTTTAGATAAACTTTTAGTTAGTTTCTTTGTCATAATTTCATTATTCTTGTTTTTTGTGAAGTTATTTAACAAAGTATTGGAGAAAATCACAGAAATTTTAGAATATAGTTCTCTAACAGCTGTTCCACAAACATCTGTTTATGTCCTTCACATAAACAGATACAAGTAATTCCTTCTTAATGTTAATGTTTGAAATAACTTTTATACACTCATCACTGCACTGATTGTCAATATTTAATAAATGAAAACAAATCCTTTCTTCTACAACTTTTATTTGCCAGTTTTTTAACACAACCCTCTCACTAACACTTTGTAAAAATTTCTTGAAATCCACGATAAGGTCTTTGTTTTCGAGTTCTTTTATATTATTTTCTTCCCAGAGACTTATTTCTGCTCGTCTAGGTTCAGGATTTTTTCTTGTTGGTGGTTTTGGGTTAGATAAATATGACGGTTGGTTTTCAAAAATTCTTGGTATCGCATTCTCTTTCAACTTGGGAAAAACCAAATTTCGTTGAAGAACCGTACCATTTTTATCAATGAATGACTCACTTTCAATAATATCCGTTGCATCAAAATGTTTTTTACATACTACCGAACTAGAAGTTACTTTGAAATCTTCACGGTTAATAGATCTAACCCACTGAGTACGAAGGTGATCGTTTTTGGGAAAAGAGAATGTACTTTGGGCCTTTTCATACTTTAAAGTAGTTGCATAATTTGATTTGCAATTTGGTACACTGCAGTGTCTCGGCATCTGTAATTAAAAAAATATGTTAGAATATCATATTACTACTCCCTGTACCAATAAATTAACATCGACTTGGGGTTTGTAATTACTAAAGCAGTGTCTGAATTTGTGAATTTAACAGTTTGTACGTATTATTTGTCTGAATAATATATATCTAAATGCTTCATACAATTATTACAATATACGTAAAAAATACATACCTTTTTTTTAATCGAATAATTTACCAATAATACAAGAAATACAAACAAAATTAGCATAATCTCTCCAAGTAAACACAGGGCTATCGGACTACCTCCAACGTTGCCAATTTTCTCACTTCACGGCTTGTAAGCTTTAGGTGGCTGTGCCTGAACGGAAAGTATTACAAAATCCTCTACGGCAGGCAACGTGTTAATAAGGAAAACGCTGAAAAATCATATTTTTCTGAAAAAATTGATTTACAGCTTTAATTATTCTAACGCTCAATTGTTGTTCGTCCTCTATTGTTACAGAATACACTTTCTCTTTTATAAATTAAATGTGTCTCTATTTTTTACCTTTTTTTTTTTCAAAACAAGTTCTACCATCCCCCTCCTTTTTTAGACAATTTTATCCCAGATCTGGGAATCCCAAAACTTCCATCTTTTTAACCTTTTAGCTTTTAACATAATTTTAATTTTCTTTCTTTTCACTTTTTAACAAATCTTGGGTCTCAATCTGTAATTTTAACTTTTAAATGATTTTATTTATACCAATATATACCTGTATTGTATTAATCTCTTATTCTTCTTCTTGGTGTGCCTATCCGTTACGAATGTTGGCGATCATCATGGCTATCTTTATCTTATCTGCAGTAGCGCGGAAAAGCTGCTAAAAATCCTTTATACATTATAAGAATTAATAGGGATCCTCTAGGGAGAAGTTCTATATAGCCCTTCACCAGACTATAAGCCATAATCGCCATTTGCACCATGTTTTGTCGATTTGTAGTATGTGTAAAGTTTTTAATGCTTTGTCTACTATGAATGGAGGGAAGAAGGGTCCCACCACACGGGGATGCAGATTGAAAGGAGTTGTTCTTACTGGTTTGTCTGATAACTCTATCGGTCCCTCCCCCCACACATTGCCCTGAACGCAGGTCGCTTGCCTTTACAAACCATGTAACGGTGCAAGCGAGGATATGGTGGAGAGGAAGGGACGTCATGACAGTCATAGAGCGCGCACAGAAGGTGCTAAATGCTCGCTAAGAGAGGTCCCGGCATGTCAGGTGTAAAAAGAGGAAGTGAGTATAGTTACTAGGCAGCCGGTTACGGTTAGCCATATTTGTCATGACTGCGAGGTAATAGATGTCAGACGACATACACTTTTTGGAAAACTATCAAGTAACTCATCAACATCCACTACACCTGTATAAGCTGTAGCAGGTACCAGAATTCTGGAATGCAATTAAAGGAACCAAAAACTACAAACAAATGTATACTGAGGAATGATCCACGGATTTATGGAATGATTCATATTAAAAACACTGTCAACTGTATTTCAATAAAACAGGCGTGGGATTTTATCTCCACAGCAGTGGGATTTTTTCTCCTATTTCCAACATTTACAAACTTGTTGCTTATTAAACAAAGATACTTAAACTTCAAATTCATACCTGTATGTTTTTGACTCAGAAATTATTATCGATACGACTATCACACACACACAAACACACACACACATATATATATATATATATATATATATATATATATATATATATATATATATATATTTATATATATATATATATATATATATATATATATATATATATATATATATATATATATATATATATGTATGTATGTAATTATATTATTAAATAACAAAAGACGAAACGAAACATACCAAAACTCATTTCAAATGTTAAATATCATTTTACGACTGTTGCAAATTCTTTTAATTGAACTGTTAAAAAAAAGGTTATCTTCAAATGGGCTTCGGCCTTACGGTTTAATTACATGCTTTTATCGTAATAAAGATTAGTTTTAATTAGTAAAAAATAATGATTTTTACGTATACTTTTTAAGATCTTTTATGCTTAAATTTTAATATCTTTTTAAAATGATCAATAGATTATATGTAGTAAAATATTTGTATCCTACACCATTCTTACTAGGCTCTGAAACTTTAAAATGATTATAGCCTTCAAAAAACCAGATGAATTTGAATCTGGTGTACCAGTGCTGGTTTTGTAAATCGTAAAGATTACAAACAACCAGAGATTTTGTAAAATATAATATAATATTCGGTTTTATCTTGTTCCAAAAAATCGCAGGTATCATTCAGCGCCTAAGTCGGTAATCTCCAATAAACGCTATACGCCGCGTATAGCGTTACGCCATACGTCGCGTCTGTATGCTTTGCACAATAAATAATGGATGCGGTTTGGCACAGCCACCTAAAGTTAAAAGCCGTGAAGTAAAAAAGGCAATGTCGCAACATATCATTAAAGTAGTCCTATGAAGGAGAAATAATGGTGGTCCGTTTCATAACCCGAAATATTTTAAATAATAATTCATGGATCTCTTTTTAACATTGCACAAATAAGAGACATTTTAATTAAATTTAATAAAAGGAAAATACGAAATAAATCAGTTAAACCCGTTAATAATAATATTTATTTTCCATACAAAGGTTAGAAATGTATAGGAAGAGTAAACATTTATAATTTTTAAAATCTAGAGTTCTAATTAATTGTAGGTATTATCTAAGAGATTAACAGAAAATACGGATATGTACCTACTCAATATTCAAGCCATAAAAAAACGCATAGAGGAGAGTCATAAATCAAATCATTATAAATTACAGTATTCTTGTAAAGTATAAAGAAAAAACACTTTTAATTAGATACTTTTCTATCTTAGTGCACAACTTTTTATGTCTCATTAATTTTATTGATATTACAGTAACAAACTGAGAGGTTACATTAACACTGTAATCACTGTCACTGAAAATTGTACAATTTTATGGACAAAGCTAACAAAAAAGTAAAATAATATAAAATAACAAAACAAAACAATCTTAAATTAGTAAAATTATTGTACACCTTACATAATTTGTACAGGTAACCATAAAATACAAAACAAATTTAATAATAATAATAATTTTGTTTCTTTGTTATTCATTATATAAAACAAAAAAGACTAAAGTGGTATGGACATGTAAGAAGAACTAGCGACAGCAGATGGATAAAGAGAATAACCGAATGGAGCCCCATAGGAAGGAGGAAAAGAGGATGACCCCGAAAATCCTGGATGAACGAAGTAGACGACGCCATGAGTAAGAGAGGCTTAAACGATGGAGAGTGGGACAACAGAGAGAGATAGAAACGGTTGAGCGAGGGAAGGCAATGGGGTTAGCCCGATTAGGAGACGGGGAGAGGCAGTTGTAATTTGGCCATCGAAGGAAACAGTCGTTTGTTAGAAGATAGGGTGTGGTTCGTGAGTTTGGATACCGGCATTGTGACAAGAAGTGAATAGTTTTGCAGAAGGAGATAACAAGTAGATTAAAAGAGGTCCTTGTATCTACCGTGGGCATTTTGTGAAGTATATGTGAAAGTAGTTTCACGGCATCAAGTTGACAAAAGGAGGTCCTTGTGTCATAAATAAGTAGCTGAGTTTTTGGAGAAATGAATCTGGTGTTTTTGTGTAGTCTGCAGGAGGTTTGCAGATACTTTAGGAAGGAGCCGATGTGCCAAAGAGAAGAGATCATATCGTTGAGGAGACTGGATTTTTCTGGGTATGTGCCAACATACAATGCAATAAGAAAAAAAACTGTAAGTGTTTTGTACAATTGAAATTGGTATCTGTGAAGGATCTGTGTTGACATCATGGTCATTATCATTAAAATTTAAAGAATTGAGTTTTGTTTGACTAATCAAAAGTTAAAGTTTTGTTGTTTTTTGTTTCAAGTAAAGGAAAGTTTAAGAAAAATTGGTTTTCACTTCTTATAAATTTTATGTAGATTTAAAATCTTATTATTATAAAAATTTCATTTATTTTCTTGTATGCTGATTGATAAGATAACGGCAGAAGTTGAAAATTGTTTTATTCCTTTTTTCCTTTTTTTATATAAAATAAAGAATACTTAATTTTTGTAATATACTATTTTCTTTTATTATTATCCTTCTTCTCTATCTCGATAAAGGACAACTAGAAAGTCTTTGAATCCATCGAACACAGGTAATATAAGGAGTCTTATTTTACATTTGATAACAATTAAATTATAATTTTTTTATTGGCTCAATAAATTAAAATCAAAGTCAAAATAAACAATCATAACAATATATATATATATATATATATATATATATATATATATATATATATACATATATATATATATATACATATATATATATATATATATATATATATATATATATATATATATATATATATATATATATATTATGTCTTCATTAAGAAACTCATGGACTGAATAATATGGTCTTTCAGAGAGTTAGGATTTTTACAGAACTTGGTGAACGATGTTGCGGATTTAATTTGTCCCGGTAGGTGATTATATAGTTTTTTTGCACTATATAGAATAGAATTCTTTACTTATTCAGAGGACAAGATCGGTAAATAAACATCATAACCAGAACTTCTAATGGAGTAGCCATGATCAGGTGTTTCAGGAAACATTTTTAGATGGTTGTGAATTAAACAAACAGTTTCTAAAATATATAAAGAGGAAAGCATCACAACTCCGTGATTTTTTAAAGTAGCAATGACATATGTTTTTGAGACCAAATAGATAACGAATTGCTCTGTTTTGTAATTTAAAAATAGTATCCAATTGGGCTGCTTTACTAAAACCCTAAAAAGGAAGCTTATATCGAAGATAAGACTCGAACAATGAGAAATATGCTATTTTTGCAGATGATTGACACAGATCTTATTACAAAGCAAGCTGGGGCTAGTTTCTTTCTTCAGGAATTAGCATGCAAGGACCATTTAAAATTACTATCGCTAAGAATACCTAGTAAATATTACAGAATTAACGATATTGATAGGGCTGTCATTTAAAAACAGGGGCTGAGTGGCTCCTTAGCTACTATCTTATCCACGTTAAATTACATAATTGTTTATCTTTTGGGAAAAAAAATGTGCTTACAGGCCCTTCCAACTTCAGAATGCTTGTGTAATTACTTTTGCATCGAGATACTACACAACAATGTCTTGGCATCTGTAAATGAAAAGAACAATATATTTAAGCTTTTGTGGCATTTCAACTATTACGATATTAACCGGAGAATAAACCCACCGTTGTCTCAAAAACTGTGATTTCATTGCCCAAAGGGTTAATATAACAAAAGAATTAAAAATTACCTAATAAATACTGAGAATAATGAAATTCCACACCTAACCTAACAACGTTTATACTTACATTTGAGTTTATTTTAACCTGTAGTACAATATCAATAACTAGTCGAATAAACAACTAACTTAAATAACTGACTAGACACATAAAAGCACTTAATATTAATTAAAAAAAATAGAATATACAAATAGTTATCGATTCATTGTAATCGCTGTTTATATTCAAACAGGACTACCCTTAGATGTTGCCAAATTTCGACTTCATGGGTTGTAACTTTGGGTGGCTGTGGGTTTGGCGGTTTTTTATTGTACGCTGAACGCAGCGTGCAACTGCTGTATAAGCATACAGATGCGATGTACTTACACCGTACATAGCATGCGCTATACGCGGCGACGTACAACGCGCGCCGTTTATTGGACACCACCGTCTTACCGTTTGATTTATTGAATTTTCCGGGTTTTTTGCAAATCTACTTATAGAGCTACATAATGTATTGTTTCGTATGGTAAGGCTTAATTATGTGCGAGGGCCATTCGTAAAATAAGGTTCCCCCGAGTTTTAACAATGGGCAGCTTTATTTTTTTTATATAAGTGTTATATATCTTTTCTACTTCATATCTATATCATTGGTACTCAAGCGTAAGTCACCCAAGTGTTTCTTTAATTTTGGGAATAAGTGATAATGATGCTTGGTGCTTAGTCCGGAATGTAAGGAGTGGGGCATAACAGTCCAGTCAAAATATCTGAGCAGTTGTTTAGTTTGATGTGAGACATGGGGTCGAGCGTTGTCATGGAGAAGCCTCACACCCCTGGATAATCGTCCTCGCCGGCAGTTCTGAATAGCAGGTCTTAGTTTTTTTATGTCTCGCAATATCTGCCGGTGTTAACTGTTGTTTTATGAGGCTAAAAGTCGATAAACATTAGGCCCTTCCTGTTCCAAAAGACAGTTGTCATGACTTTTCCAGCAGACTGCGTTTGTTTGCACTTCCTCGGCGAAGTTGAGGTACGCCGTTCACGTGATTGGTGCTTGGTTTTGGGGATACAGTGAAACACCAATGTTTCGTCGCCTGTAGCAATGAAATCCAAAGGTTCTTTCTTATTGTGTTCACATGTTGGACATATGCGTCTCGTTGCTGTTTATGATTTTCTGTAAGCAGTCGCGGTACCCACCGCGCACACACTTTGTAATTTAATTGTCTAATAATGCCTAATTTTTTATTATTATCTTATGAATTGTGGTGTAGGAAGTCTCAGGAATACGCAAAGCAAGATCGTTAAGGATGAATCTCCGATCTTCAAGCAATATTCTTTGAACTTTTTCGACAATTTCATCTGTAACCGAAGGTCTTCCGCTCCGATCTTTATCGTGGATTTTCGTTCGGGCTTCATTGAATTCTCTACACTATTTGCAAACATGTTGAATATATAATATGTACTTTTCCTTATGTCTAACAGACCTCTTATGTCTGTTGCGTATGAGCAACTGCTATATAGTATAGAAGCCCAATCCATAAAAAATTGGAGGCATTCGAAACGTGGTTATATAGGCGCATTCTTAAAATTCCTTGGACTGCAAAAGTCTCAAACGAAGAAGTGTTAAGACGAATTGGGGATGGTATACTCTCTGCTACACGTCATCATGCAAGGAAGAGGAAAGAAAAGACTTGGCAAGAAAGAAGAAATATTTGCTGAGGAATATCAGAGATTTGACTAAACTCAGTGTTGAACAGATATTTCACGTTGCATAAGGTAATGAAGCGTTTAAAGCAGTGATGGCCAACCTTCGTTAGAAGATAGCACAATAAGAAGAATATCGTTACAGAAGAAGAAGTAAGAAGTCTTATATCCTTTAGTACAACTAGTTGAAAATAATCTAACAAAATTTATATATACTTTCTGGCAATGTTTGTGTTCAAGTGCATTCTGAGTGGAGAATGACCCTTATTTTTCGTTGTAGTGCTTGAGCAACTTAGTTGCCTAAATTAGATTACGTTAAGTCATTTATTACCACGTTCTAAATATTTAGTAATATCGTATTTTTTATCACTCGATATATATATATATATATATATATATATATATATATATATATATATATATATATATATATATATATATATATATATATATATATATATATATATATATATATATATATATATATATATATATATATATATATATATATTATTGTGATATTTAAAGTCTTGGTGCGCCAAGCAATAATTAGCTAATTAATTTTTTTGATTAATTAAAATTATTTAAATGATATGATTATGACTCTATCACAATTTTTTAATTCTTTTATCTCAGGGTTAAATTCGTGCTTCAATATCTATGCTATTACATGTGAAAGGTAAGGTCCAAAGAATACCGGAATAATACAAAACACATATGATCTAACACTATATATTGAAATAAAAATAACGAAATAATTCATACTCAAAAGTTTTCAATAAACAAATCTCATATAATGATTCTCAAAATTTTGTTCTACGTACGTGAACAATCAAAATTAATGGTACAAACAATATTAATTGAAATCTCAAAATCCCAAACTATTCTAACTCTCCTAATCAAAATATTTATATCCTTTCTAAATTAAGTGTAAAAATTGTGTTATCAATAAAAGAAAAAAAACTGCAGAAAACAAAAATATCTCTCTCTGATGATGAGTGGTCCAAATCCTTGTTCCTTGTAGACTATATTATCTCCTCTCAACCGCTCCCTATGTAATCAGCAATCTTACAACAGATTGTTGCAAGTATATCGTCCTTAATGATCTCCTTCAAAAGCACAAATCATTCAAATTATGATAGCCTTTCTCCTCTCGATAAACTGAATCTCTCGTTGGCCCGAGTGAAAAATGACTCTTGGAATATCTTCTCTTTACGATAAACTGAATCTCTCGTTGGCCTGAACAGTGACTCTTGGAATATAAGTAGAAAAATATGACTACAATATTTTGCTGCTTCAGCTTCTGTCAGATACACTAACTCCACAAAAACTCACTAACATTCAACACTACTGCTTGCTACTTCTTGGGAACCGCCAGAGAACAATCACTGTTCGTCTTACAGACTTGGAACACCAACTGATTATCTTTTCTCTCTCCTAAATCTAGCTAAACTTTCATTCCTACATACCTATCCCACCTTTTTCAATCTCCGCCAATCAAAACTCGTCACAATTCCCCCATTTTTTCATTTCGATAACAAACAAATTTTTACCTATAATTATAAAATTTCCTAAAACTTATTTACAAATAATATTTTTCTATAATTCTTAAAAACTAACAAAAACCTCTTTCTAAAATCTCTTCTATTTGTCTCTAATCACTGCATTAATGTATTTGGAAAACCCGGTTCAATTGTCTTTGGATTTCACTTAAAATTATGCGGGTCACTCAAGTATAACAAAGAAATAATTTATGCATAGCTTACATTTTGTTTAGTACAGGTAATCCAAGAATTTAATAACTTTCCTTCTTCGAAATGTTTGTTGGTTATTATCCTACTTATCTGAATTATTTTAATGTTTTTGAACTTTGAAATATTTTAATCAACCCAATATTTTTCTCGATTTTACATATCATAACAATATATATACTTAAACTTATTAAAAAATATACCTCACATATAGTGGTAGCAACCTCACTCCGACGCTATTTTCCATATAAAATGCCATAAGAAATCGCTAAGGTCCAAAATAACAAATTGGTCAGAAAGTCTTACAACTCGGGAATGACATGTCGGATCAAGACGTGTGAGGTATCGACGGAAAGGGAAGGGGATCATAAATATTATAATATGAAAAAATAAACACGGTGGCGTTTACAAAGTCACGTTATGCTGTATCTCGGTTGATAGGGGTCCTATTTTAACGTGTGAGGTCTCATGTGACAACATATAGCAAACACAATGCAATGATATGTAAAAAACAAACATGGCGTCGTGTGACAATTTGACAAACCTGAATTTTAAAACTTTTTTGAAAACATAAAGTAACGATGGGAGCTCATTGACGACTTATGGTATATTTAAGAACTTAAGATGTAAAAGATATTTTGCGGCAGACCTCGTAGTATCGTTGATCGACTTTAAAATTTTATTTGTCCCTTTTTTGGCTAACTAGGGTTGCCTTTCTATTAATAAGTGTAATATTTCAATGTTTGCTCTATTTATTTTTATCGTTCTCTTTTTTATTATGCCTTCTACGACGATATGATTTATAAAAACCCACATTATACCTTACATACTAACGTAACGTTGAACTTGATACAGATTATTTATTTGAGAATTTAGTTATATTCTTTGTAAAGTTTTGTTAACGCTTGTTTACAGTCGAGATTCATTTTCTAACGTGCTAATTTTGTAAAACAAAACAGCTGCTGAATATATTAACCAAAATGGACATATATCACCTTCCAAACCACGAAATTGACTTTTGCAGCTGAGTTTTGTGGTGTGTCGGATTTTGAATACTCACTAACGTTCGACACAGTGAACTTGATACCCGATACCAAATATTTTTCTACCCTCTTCCCTCCGAGTTCCAACTCCGCGACCGTCTGCGATAAAGAGCGAATAAATCCACGACCTTTATGCCGACTGTCGAAATAAATGGATTTATTTATGCTTGTTCCATTATTTATAGTTTTCAGTATACACCCATTTAGGGTATCTGCCACACATACAATAACAGCTAGCGATGGGAAATTGTGCGTCTTATTTGAGAGCGTTCCTTCGCCCACCAAACTGTTCCAAAGTTTTAGCTCCGTCAATATTGGTATCTGTTGTTTCAGATATGAATAATATACATATTTCCGTGATAATAATTTCAGAACAATTAACAACAAAACATTTTTAATGCAGCATAATACTAATCTTTCTTTATTCTGTACAAAAACTTTCGAAAAAACTCTAAAATCTGTATTTCCGAATCAGCACAAATTTCATCACAACAAAATCATGTTGAAAAATAAATCGGGTTTTAATTAATTTCCCGACCAATAAAGCCTCACTGATTGTATATGTTTGTAGGGTAATAATTAGAGAGCAAAACACATCTTCATTCGAAACTGTCTGGACAAAAATGACTAGGAAATAAATATTTACCTGTGTCTTTGCCAGACAATATTAAATATGAAAAAATGTTCTATGAAGTAATTGAAGGCATAACAACACCAATTAAGATATTAACATGGACATATATGCAGCATATAACAAGAAAAGATAAAATAAAAAAAGAGAGAGAAACTAATAGAAGATCTTGGAAATAGAAGAGTGTCAGAATTCATAAATTTAAAAATCTGAAGTTTAAAATGCTGTGGTCAACTACCAAAGTAAGAAAATAAAAAACACGCTAAGTAAAATAAACTTTTTTATAATTTTTTTAAAATACTTGTTTCAAGAAAAAGTCCGTAGTTGCAGAATAACAGTTGGCAATGAATTTCACATCTCTAACCTTAAACCCATTTAGGATATCTGGCATATATACAATAACATCCCCGTTCAGCGTTATTTTGGAAAAAGCTGTGCTCGTGTACAAAATTCGATACGGAATATGTTCAACATTGTGCATGTCTTTTGTACTGTAATAAATAGTCTGCAGTTTATATTCCCCGAAAAACAAAAATACAGAAAATAGCAAAGCAGAAATAGGACTTGTCCTGGTTTTACTGTAGGTTTTTTTTCTATATTTTTTAAATACACTAAAGAGGTTAGCTTTGTAGTATTTCCATGCGTTTTATGTAAAGCCATTTGTAATTTTGCACTGAGCTTGTACTTAGTATTATATTATTTTGTCCCGAGTATTGTAGCTTATTTACATTATTATTATGACATACATATTCCCAACTATCATAACTTTTTCTATAAACCATACATTTTGAATATTATCAAAGCTTTACAAGTAAAATTTTTAAACTGTGGAATAAGAGGTCATCCAAAAAAGAAATTCTTTATTTGTACAAATTTACAATAGGAAGCCAGTATTGATTTATTAGTATCTTCAAAATAACGAACAAAAGGAAATATGGCGCTTTATAAGAGGTCAAAGAAACGGAGGAATTAAGTAATAATTTTATTAGTCATTTATTATTTATATTTTAAACAAATTATATTATATTAAAATAATTCAATAAATTATTATGTTGGCTCCTAAAACCAGCTGCTACCGTATTAGCAAAGCATACGTTGTTGACTTTTGAAAGACCTGTCAAATTCAAACGAAACATTAAATTAATAGTAAAATATAAATAAATATCATTTGATAGTAAGTTTGATGTAATATCTAAACACGACTTATTTAATATGCACAAAAAACTAAAAGAAATGATTAACATATTTAAAAATGGCAGCTGTATATATCAGAGTTGTTTGAAGATGACAGGAATAATATTGCCGAATTCTACCAAAACTGTACTGACGGCCCAGAAATTATGAAATGCGAGGTAGAACACGCTACAAATAAAGCTAAAATTAGAAAAGCTTGTGGTCCAGATGATACACCAACTGAGTTGCTGAAACTAATAGAGGATGATGACATAACAGAGATAAAAGACATAAAAGACTTTTTAATTCAATATATAACACCGGAGTGATTCACACAGATTGGCTCAAATCCATCTTTGTCGCAATACCTAAAAAATACATTTCGAGAAAATGCTCAGAATATCGATTAATTAGCCTTATGAGCCACACTCTTAAAATTTTCCTTCACAAAAAGAATACTTCACAACAGAATTAGATGCAAATGCGAAGAAGATCTCGAAGATACCCAATTTGGTTTTAGAAATGCTATGGAAACCAGGAAGGCACTTTTAATAGGCTTAACATCCTATTACAAAAATGCCGTGACAAAAGAAAAGATGTATTTGCATGTTTTGTGGACTTCTAAAAGGCATTCGATAAAGTACAGCATGTAAAATTAATGCAAATACTGAAAAATATCGAAATAGATGACAAGGATATTCGTGTCATTAAAAATTTGTACTAGAATCAAACTGCTATCATAAAAATTGGAGATAACTACACCGATGAAATCTCCATACAACGAGGAGTCAGACAAGGTTGCATTTGGTCGCCAACATTGCAGTGATTGTAATTGTAATGTGATTAGATATGCAGACGATACAGTAATTCTGTCAGATAATATTGAAGGTCTCCAAATTCTACTGGATCGTATTCACGAGGAAGGAAAGGAAATGGTCATTAAAATAAACTCAAACAAAACCAAATTTTTAGTGTTTAATCGTGACACTCGTGACCCATATCCCGATGCATAGCTTCAGTTAAACGGAGTTCAAGTTCACAAAAGGACATATTTGGGAACTGTGATAACGGACCAACTAGATCCAGACATAGAAATAAAACGTAGAATAGCAATGCCTAAAACTACTTTTATGAAAATGAAGTCATTTCTTTGCAATAATCATCTCAGTTTAGAACTAAGACAAAGAATGGTTAAGTCATGTTTGGTCCGTACTTTTGTATAGTTCAGAAGTGTGGACGCTAAAAGTATCGATCATGAACAAAATTTAAGCATTGGAAATGTGGGTTCATAGACGAATGCTGAAGGTACCTTGGAGAGCAAGGAAAACAAATGAAGAAGTACTAAGGAGCGTCAACAAAGATAGAGCACTGCTAAAGACCGTTAAACATCGAAAAATGTCTTATCTGGGACATATAGTAAGGGTAAGTCGATATAAAATATTACAACTGATCCTTAAAGGCAAAATAGAGGGCCGTAGGTGTAGATTTCTTGGTTGAGGAACATTCGTGAATGGACTCGGATATCAAATGCGGGACAATTATTTCATATTTCAGAAGATCGAGAAGCCTTCGCAATGGTGATCGCCAACGTCGGATAATTCTGATATGGCACGCGAAGAAGAAGAAGTAAGTTTGATAGTAATTAATAATAAAATATAAATAAATATCATTTAATACTAAGTTTAATTATTATACAGACTAAATAAGATGTTAAAAATAATAATTGTATTTACATGAAATTATTTTAAAACGAAAAGTGTTACAAAATTGTAAACATATGATTCAATATTGTTATTAATTGGATTGGAAAATTGGAAATTTTGACAATCGTTACGAATCGAATCTTTTATTTACAAATATTCTTTTAATTGTTTACTTAACATTTAATGTCTGTATTTTGTTAGTTATTTTTCATGCAATTTTTAATTTAAACCTCTTACAGTAAATAAATGATGACTAGAAACGAATTGATGGATATATTATTTTTCATATAAAAATGTGTGCACGTCACAACGCACGTCACAATGTTTTGGCAACGCTGTGGGGTTCTGACGTCGTAAATCTTGAATGACGTGCACGCATTTTTATATGAAAAATACTATAGTAGTGAATCGATGTGAAGACAGCTATTTCGTGACGCCTTCTTTTGGCGCTAGTTCCGTGACGTCCTCCTTAGCATTTTACTATAGAGGAAAAAGTAATACAACGCTAGTATAGAAGTTTCGCTTCAAAAACTTATAACAGTAGTTGTAGCAGTAAGCGCTTTAATTTATTTACAAATAACTATGTAATAATGCCTGTCTTCAGCTTTCATACAAACAAGTCCTATCGTCGTGTATAACGAAGTACATTTATGTACATTGTTTATGACGCCATCAAACTTTGCCGAGTTGGAATATGTAACAAAGTAAAAGTAATTCAAAGTAAAACTAAAATTCCATGAACTGGAAATTTAATGGGAGACGGAATGTCAGAAACTAATGTTTCTCTGTGACAGTTTAGAGGACGGTATTCATGTAGGTTTATAGCCCAGTCGGTAGCTAAATAGGAAAACAGCAAGAATCTTCAAAGTCGACTTAGCGGAAGTTTTAATAGTCATTATGTAGTCATTATATACTGTATTTTTTATATTATGCAGAATCTGAATTGTAATGATAAACAAAGCAGAAGTAACAAAACTTCTCAATAAGATTTCTCAATAAAAAAGGGAGTGGTGCAAGGGTGTCTACTTTGTCATTTATATTTTGCTATATACAGTAAGGTCTCATTGTATGCGGTGGATACGTTCCAAAGAAAAGCGCATATAAAAAATCGCATAAAAAAAGACATTAGTTGCCTTGACAAAGTAGGGATATGTCTCGTAGCCTTCTAAAATTATATAAAACCAAGACAAAAACAAAACAGTCTCCAGAAATTAAAACAAATAGGCTGCATGATAAATTACTTCGAATGGTCCATATTTCTATTCGTTTTTGTGACTATTTATATTTATTCGTATCGTGTCGATAAACAGGAAAACAATGGAACCTGTTTGGAAAAGTGAAGTAATTATTTATGAACTTCGTCTGCAGTTGGATGTTTGCCTAAGTTGTCTCGTTCTAAAACGTGTTTAAAATAGCTTAATTCTTCAATACTCTTCCAGTTTAAATCGTAATGTTTTTCTATCAATTTTCTAACATCAACTGCTTTTTGTTGTTTTACTTGTAAAATATATTTTGGTATTATTCTAGGACAAAACTGATCCATATTTCTATTCGTTTTTGTGACTTCTTCTTCTTCACTGGCTTTACAACTCGGGGGTGAGTCTTCGCCGCATCCACTATCACCCTCCATCCTCTACGATCTTGCGCTTCTATTTCCCATTGTTGTACCCCAATTCTAGAAAAATCGACTTCAACATCATCCTTCCATCTTTTTCTTGGTCGGCCTACTGATCTTCTACCATCTGGTCTTTCAAAAAACACCCATCTTATTCGGTTTGCCGATGATCTGCCCATCTTATTCGGTTTGCCTTGATAAGTCTAACTAGGTTTTCAGTTTCATACAGAGTCACCAATTCAGTATTGCGGCGTCTTCTCCAATCCCCTGTGAATTCATCTCTTTGAGGGCCAAATATTATTTTAAGAACCTTTCTTTCAAATACTAAAAGCTTATTGATTTCCCGCTGGTTGAGAGTCCATGTTTCACTGCCATATGTAATAATTGGGCGAATAATCGACTTGTACAGTGTTAACTTAGATTTTTTTTTAGCAGCTTCGATCTTAATAATGTTGAAAGGGAGTATGTATAATGCTTTATTTCGCGCAGGTATCCTTGCTGAGACCTCTTTTTCTATGTGGTCGTCCGCTGTGATTATCGCCCACAGGTATTTAAACTCCTTTACTACTTCGAAGAGGCATATGCTAAACAGTACGATAGCTTTAACACGCATAAGAAAATAAAGGAAATGACAAATACACTGAGAAAAAAGAAAGATGCCCTTCTGAAAGACGCAAATGGAAAAATCATTATAGAAATTAAAGAGAAATTAAAAAAATGGAAGACATACATAACAGATCTGTTTGAGGATAATCGACAAGAACCGGAAGAAATCGACAGCGAAACGGGGCCAGAGATCATAATAGAGGAAATCGAACAAGCAATACGAAACGCAAAAAACGGAAAAACTGTAGGTCCAGACGAAATACCTGCGGAACTACTGAAATGTCTAGACGATGAAACTCTACCTGTACTTCTGGACCTATTTAATGAAGTACAGAAAACTGGAAAAATCCCACAGGAATGGTTGGTCTCCACCTTTGTAGCAATACCAAAAACAGTATATGCCAAAGATTGTTCAGACTATAGGACAATATCACTAATAAGCCATACCCTCAAAATATTTCTAAAGGTGATTCATGGAAGATTATATAGAAAACTAGAAGATGATATGGATGATACTCAGTTTGGGTTCCGCAAGGGACTGGGAACGAGAGAGGCATTGTTTGCTTTTAATGTCCTCTCTCAAAGATGCTTAGATATGAACCTAGATATTTATTCCTGTTTCATCGACTTCGAGATGGCATTCGACAGGGTCCGACATGAAAAACTAATAGAAGTACTGAGAAACAAAGATATAGACAGACGAGACTTACGAATCATTATCAATCTGTATTGGAATCAAAAGGCCAATATAAAGATAGAAGAACAAAAGTCCGAAAATATAGATATAAAGAGAGGAGTAAGACAGGGCTGTGTTCTGTCACCATTACTGTTTAACGTGTACAGTGAAGCCATATTGCAGGAAGCGATAGCGGATCTGGGTGATGGAATTTCTGTAAACGGAAGAATAGTAAATAACATAAGATTCGCTGATGACACCGTTATAATGGCAGACACCCTGGAATCGCTACAAGAATTGGTAAATAGAATTAACGATTATTGCATTAGATACGGACTAAAAATAAATAAGAGAAAAACTAAATTTATGATTGTCTCAAAAACGCAACATGGAAATGAAAGATTAATGATAGAGCAAACCCAAGTAGAAAAAGTAGAGACATATAAATATCTGGGAACCTGGGTTTATGACAAAAATGACCAAAGCAGAGAAATCAAAGTCCGAATTGAAACTGCAAGGCAAGCATTTGTGAAAATGAAGACAATGCTTACCAACAGAGACCTTCAGTTGCATCTTAGATTGAGAGCTCTAAGATGTTACATATTTTCTATCGTACTATACGGAATGGAAGCTTGGACATTGAAGAAACAACACATAAGAAAAATAGAAGCGTTCGAAATGTGGTGTTACAGAAGAATATTAAAAATCCAGTGGGTTCAAAGGATTACCAATGCTGAGGTACTACGACGTCTAAATAAGGAGTTAGAAATTATGAACAGCATAAAAAGAAGAAAACTAGAATATTTGGGTCACATATTTTTGAGCTGCTAAGAATTATTATGCAAGGAAGGATCCAAGGAAAAGAAGCATAGGAAGAAGACGCATCTCCTGGCTAAAGAACCTTAGAGAATGGTTTAACTGTAGTTCACTACAACTTTTCAGAGCAGCAGCCAACAAAGTGACCATAGCCGTTATGATATCCAACCTCCGATAGGAGATGGAACTTTAAGAAGAAGACTACTTCGAAGTTTTGATCATTAATACTGATGTTCTGTCTAACTCTTGGTCTTGGATTTTTGGTTACTACCATGTATTTCGTCTTTTCTTCATTTATTCCGAGACCCAGACTACCTGTTTCCTCCTCGAGTTGTAAAAACACTTCTCTCGCGTCTCTTGTAGAATGCGTGACTGCATCTATATCATGAGCAAAGGCCAGCAACAGTTTTGATTCTTGATCAGCGAATCCTCCTGTCAACTCAGACGAGATTTTACTTATTGCATATTCTAAAGCAAAATTGAACAGCAACGGTGACAAGGGGTCCCCCTGCCTAAGTCCTGAATTTATACCAAATGGCATCGATGTTCTGCTTCCTATCTTTACTTGTGCATATGTGTCTGTCACGCACATTTGCGTTAATTCAACTAATTTTCTTGGTATTCCCATTTCTAAGATTGCTATCCACAATTTGCTTTTTCTATGAAAATTTAGTGCACATCGCGGTTGAATTCCCAGTTTTTCTCCAATATTTGTCGGATGGTAAATATCTGATCTATAGTTGACCTTCCAGCACGAAAGCCGCATTGGTAGTCGCCTAGAATATTTTCCGAATATGGTGTGAGTCTCTTTAGCAAGATAATTGATAGCACTTTATATGATGTGCTAATAAGCGATATGCCTCTATAGTTTCGGAATTGTTCTTTGTTTCCTTTCTTACATATGGGAATTATAACGCTTCCATTCCATTCTTTAGGCATTTTCTGTTGTTGCCATACTCTCAGAATGATGTCATACAATTTTTGGTGTAAAAGGTTTCCTCCTGTTTTTAACAACTCTCCATTTATGCCATCATTTCCTGGTGCTTTATGGTCTTTTAGAGACGCAATCGCATTCTTTACTTCCTGGTTGTTGGTGCTGGTATTTCGATATCTGCAGAATGAAACGTAATATCTGCTTCCTCCGTCTCACTTTCAATATTTAGTAAATTCCGAAAGTATTCACTAAAGAATTTCCTTTTCATTTCTCGGATTTGCTGTTCTAGGTAGCTCCTCTTTTTAGTTCTGAATAGTCGCCTTGTTTGTGCTCTTGTTCTGTTAAAATCTGCTTTGTTCTCATCTGTGGGGTCTTGTAGCATTTTCAATGTTTTTTTCATTTTTATTTCCAGAATTTCCTCGCATTCTTTATCAAACCATTTCCGTTTTGGGCGAGTCCTCTTTTTTCCAATGGTTTTCTTGTTGTTTCCAATGGCTGCTTGTTCTATAACTGATGCCACTTGCTGCCATGCTTGTTCTAATTCTACATTATGCTCTTCCTCTCCCAGCAATTGGAATCTGTTGCTTATTGCCACTTGATAATCCAGTTTTTTATTTGGTGTTTGTAGGGCTTCTATGCTTCATATTTCTCTTTTTTCTTGTTGTTCCAGTTTCTGTATTGATAATCGCGTTCTTAACTTAGATTTCAACAGAAAGTCATCGCTATCGCTGTCAGCTGCTCTCATACTTCGCGAATTAATAATGCTACTAGAGTGTTTTGCGTCAATGAGGACATGATCTATTTGATTTCGTGTTCTTCCATCATTTGAAGCCCATGTGACCTTGTAAATGTCCTTTCTCTCGAATTGGGTGGATTTAACGATCATGTTATTAGATATTGCAAATTGTGTTAGCCGGTGTCCATTATCATTTGTTGTGTCGTGTAAGCTATGCTTACAAATTACTTCTCTTAAATAATCTTCCTAGTTTAGCGTTGCAATCTCCCATCACTATTTTGACGTGTTTTGGAGCAGCTTTATACTGTTGGTCTAATAATTTATAAAATTCATCCTTCCTATCTTCTTCGGCATCTTGTGTTGGGGCATATGTTGAGAATATTGTGAGATTGAACCACTTACCCTTGAGTCTAATATAGCAGATTCGTTCGTTTATTGGCTTGAAATCTCTCACTGCTGATTTTAATCTGTTTGCAATGACAAAGCCACATCCTTATTCATGTCTATTCTCACTACCCGACCAAAAAACTATAGTATCTTCCATTTCCAGAATTCCTGTTGCTGTCCATCTTATATCCTGTATTTATTATAACAATCCATGTTATATTTTTGTAGTTGTCTAATGGCTCTCGTCACTTTACCAGGTCTGTGCCAACTTAACACATTCCACGTTCCTATGCAAATGTCCTTATTTCGTTGCGAGTGTCGTTTATATTTTCTATCCGTCCTATTCCGAGGCAATAGTTTCTATTTCGTAGCTCCAAATTTTTACATGTACGGAACGCCTGCCAATTGCACAACCCCCTTTTCGGAGGATCATTTCACCCGCTCTCGTCAGTTACCGACCCAACTTTCCACCCGGGTTGGATACTGGATCTCCAATTGGGTTGTTCGGTTTAACAGGAGGCACCATCGTGAAGGTATGAAAGTCGGATTTGAGTAGAAGAGGCTAAGTGGAGTAAACTGGAAGCAAATCCATGTTTTCGCTTTCTACCCATTTACCCCGCCCTATAGTTTTTGTAACTATTTATATTTATTTATATCGTGTCGATAAACGGTAAATTTTCTAACATCAACTGCTGTTTCTTTTTTTACTTGTAAAGGAAATATCTTTTAAAAAACGTGGTCTAAGTGATTTATCTATTAAGAGCAGTTGCTTTATGTCCACTTGCTGTTTTTTCATCCTTTGCGATGTAAGTATGGTTAGGCATTTTTTTCCAATACATTCCCATCTTCAATAATTTTCGCTATCTCCTGTGGAAATATTTTTGCTGCTGCTTTATCTACTGTAACACTCTCTCCTATGATCTTGATATTATGAAATGTATTTCTTTTTATAAACCCGGTTAGCTATCTTTCGCTAGCTGAAAATTTTTGACCAGCTTCGGAAGTGGAAGTTGGTGCCTCTGACTGTTTCATTAACTCATAAAACTGAAGAGTTTTATGAAATCTGTAATTTTCGTGTTTCTCCTTTCTTGTATAGTAAAAGTAAAGAGATACTTGATCATTAGGATTTTAACTGCATCCAAAGCATTTTGACTTCCAGCTGTAATCATATCTTTTGTTATTTGGGGTCTCTGCCCACACATATTCGAAATCTGTGTAGAGCGTAAATTGTTTTACATAACATTAATATTTATTTTTATACAAATTTAAACTTGATAAATTCGTTAGAAAAAATGCGCCAACTAGTGAGTTTTAATAAGGTTAACCTTGTTCTTTTATGCCGACAAATACTTTTTATTAAAAATTCGAAAACAAATATAATTAGTTATCAATTTAAAAGAAGCTAAAATTCGTGGTATGCTATTGTCTCTTGGTGTACTCTTTTCGTTCCCATCATTTTACGTAAATAACAACAAATTAAAGAATGCTTAAGTTCCCGAGTTATTTTTTAATTGGTCATAAACTTTAATTATCTCGTGTTTAACTAACCACAAGATACCTCCATAATGTGGGTAGTCGGATTTTTATTGTCTAACATATGGCTTTTAACGCTTTATATGACGGTTGTTTTTTATTTTGAGAGACAATAGATAAAAAAAATGTAAAGCAAGTTTAAATTGTTTATATATTATAGTTTTATTTCCATTAGTTTTTACATATTTCTGCATAGTATGTACTTAATGCTTTTCCAATACATATTTTAAAAATACAAGGATTTTCTGAATTCTTTTTTTAATGGAAAGTAGGTGGTTAATCTTCTGAAGACCGTACCAGGGCGTGTCCTGTTCTCTCTCTTTCACTCTTACCTTTGCTGCATATTTCCTTCTTTCTGACAATTTGAGTTACTGACTCCAATATTGCCTTGAATTCTGTCTTTCTCCTTATTGCTACCTACATTATTGTATTTGCGCTTACCCTACCTACCTTCCTGTGTAATTCGTTTCTGTCGTCATTGAACATTCTGCACTCAAACACACAGTGCTCGGCCGTATCAGACACTCCACATTCTACGCAGTTGCCATCCGCTACTTTCCCTATCTTTTCTTGATAGCCCCCTCAGGAGCCGTGCCCGGTTAAGAACTGGGTAAAAAAGTAGTTAGTGTCTCTGTTGCCGCATTTTATCTAGTCCACATCATTTGTAGTCTTGTCCAGTCCGCCCTATGCTCGTTTGTTCATTCTTCCTGCCACTCCCCGTTATGTTGATATTCCTAGCTACTATTTTCTCCTGCTCACCCTTCCCGTAAGTTTCCGCCCTTTCTTTCACCATCAGGTAGATGGGTAAGACACCCGATCACTTGTATGGCCACCGTTTATGTTGTTCTGCAGGCCAATGTTAGCCTTAGCAGTGCTTTTCTTTGGAATTTTGTGCACATATAGCACAGTAGAGTGGACCACTTCCATTTAAATTCTCCTTTTGGCAGTCCCTGGTGCTCCCACATTGGGCATAATCCTTGTCAGCGCCGAAATTCTCTCCTTTGCCTTGCGAACGACGTACTTCACGTGCTTAACAAAGGTTCACCTCGTATCTAGGACTACCCTCAAGTACTTCACTTTTTTGGCTGGTACAATCCTGCCTCCCTTCAGTACAAAAATTATATGGTCTCTGGCCCTCTGGCCCTTAAGGATCATAGCTTCAGTCTTCTCGGCCGCCGGTATGAGGTCTCTGCTTCATATCCACGTCTTCATTTTGTTGAGTGCTCGGTTCGTTCTATGCATGATTGACCAGTTTTCGGTCTGTACACCAATGATCAGGTCGGTCTCCAAAATCTTGTATAATTTGTTGATACCTACTTAGCCTAAATACTTGATATAAACTGAATTTTCATGTAGTTCATGTCGATTTTCACATCCTCAAATGGCAAATGGGATCCCCAAACGTATAAATGTTGATCAGCAGTGTGCAAACTTCTTCAGCCGTGTGGATGACATTTGGGTACATTTCTATGACCCGTAAAAAAACTAGCAGTCGATGGACTGGGGACACTTGGTTTCCCCAAGTCCTAAGAAATTTCGTGATAAAAAGTCTGATGAAAAATCCTCGCTTTAGTTTTTGTGATTGCTAAGAAGTATTCCTAATTGATTTTTTCGATAAAAATAGAACAATAACTAAGGACTGAGTGGAGTCCTGATGCAACCCTATTTTCACATGAAATTTATCAGTTATCTTACAATTGTCCTATGATTGATTGTTTTTATTTCATACATACCGCACACAATCTGCGCGCACTTCGGGAACTCCTTTTTTATTGAGCTCCCGCTTTACTCTATCAAATTATGTAATCATTTTTATGATGGGATAATAATTTCTTTCATTGTGTTACTGATAAAATTCCAGATGCGCCTTATTCATTATGATCAAAAATCAGTAAATCTATTTTTTATCATAGGTCAGTCACTTATATAATTTCAATCTATAACTCCTTACTTACTTCCCGGCCAATTGCTCCAACAGCTACTTATATCGATCGAGTATGTTTAGTTGATTCACTGTACCCGAATATTCTGCCTGTTACGGAAATCCATATGCGCTTTGATCAACGGTCTAACTTTTTTATCATATTTCGAAAACATATGTGTAGATCTAGTAAAAATTACAAATGGATCAAATCCCACCTCGTCCAATCCGAGCCACATCTTCTGAAAGAAATCTCACAGTTAAGATATTACTACAAATATCTCTTTTCATTTGCTGCAAACTTTAAAAAATGTAGTGTTTTATTAAAATCATGTTTACAACAGCCATGAGAAAGGAAATGAAATCTGATATCCATTAGCACTCAGCGAGAAATTGAAAATTATCGCAGATGAACGGATTGGGGAGAGGATTAAAAAATATTTTGTATCGAGTGTCAAGTTCACCGTGTCGATAGAAATAAAGTGTCCTGAAACTTGAACCGGTTGTTTAACAGGCGAAAGCTGAATAAATACTTCAGTTTGTGGTTTAGGTGTCGGCAACAAATGACTTACGCCAATTTCATAGCGGCTGGTAGGTTAAGAAAGGGGAACAGATGTACGCTGTTCAGATATTAGTCAGACAAAAAGGAAACTTTTTAACCATTTGGAACTTTTTAGCTAGTGCTGCTGAAACTTATTTCTGGTGTTGAATATTGTATTTACATGGGATTAAATCACAATTTGATTGTAATAAAAATTACATTTTAAAATTTGTTTTTGTAGCAATATATATTAAGAAATTATGTTAACTTAAGAAATATAGCCTACAGCCCAAAACATGGTTATTTGCCTATACGATCGAGACCGGGTAAGTCAAATTGACTGACACAAAGCGCTATTTGATTAATATTACAGGTTAACATAATTATAATATTTTCTAAAAAAGATTTCCGTGTTAAAAATCGTAACGTCAAAAACAAGTGTAAAATGTAAGTTTTAATATAATTAGTTGTGGTTTAATCCCATATAAATAAAATATTTCAGCTAGTGTATTAGTTTTTATATCATACGAATAAACCAGGAAGTCGTAAATATGACAGATATTTGCTTTTGCACTTTAAAAAATTACAGAATTCCATTTAGATAACTGTAACATCAGTTTATAGAATTAATATTCGAAATATAAAAATATTTTTAATATGCATATGAAATGATTTATTTCTTTTTTTAGATTTCTGTAATGCCATCACCGAAATGTTTTTTAATTTCTTATTCTTCTTCTACTTCTTGGAGATTTTTCGATCTGTTTAATTCTGAAGCTGCCTCTGGTTAATTTCCTGTGGGAGGTAGATGACCAACTATCCCTCCACCTTTTAGGTGGTCTTCCGGGAGGTCTTGAACCGGGCGGGTTGTTTTCTAGGGCAATTTTTGGGAGTCTATTCTCATCCATTCGTCATACATGATTTTACCATACCCTCTTACACTGCCTTCCCCATCTTACAATATCTTGAATTTGCACTGCTCTCTGACGTATGTATTTCTCACCCTTTCTCTTCTTGTGTTGCCCACTATTCTTCTTAGGGTTTTCATTTCGGCAACCCTTAGCATTTGTTTCGTTTTGTTGGTATCTTCGCGCACTTATAGCCATATGTCATGATCGGTCGTATGCAAGTCTTGTAGATTCTAATTTTACTATCTGTGAGCTATACGGATTTGACCAGACTATCTCTCGCAGACATCCCGACAATACGGATGCTTTGTTGATCTGACTCCTTACACTAACCACTAACGTACATCTGAGTGGATCTTTTGCTATTGTCGTACATTTAGTTTTGTTGGTAGAAATGGTCATATTTAGTTGGCGGCTTATTTGAAAGAACTGAAAGAGCTATCTCTGAAGATCATCTTCTGATTCGGCAATAATTGCTGCATCATCTGCATAACGCACCATACCAATTCTTTTGTTGCCCATTCAGTATCCGAGATTGAGAGATGTTACTTTGTTTATAATTTTGCCCATGAGTAGGTTAAACAAGAAGGGTATTTTAATTTAAGTTTAGCAATTACGAAAAAGTAAAAAGACTAATTATTATAACTTCAAGTCTCTATGATTAAAAAATTTTCACAGGAAACTCTTATTAGACAACTAAAATTAAAAAAAAAACTCACGCTCTTAGAAATCAGTAACATAAAATCGACAAAGCAGCAAAAGAAAATATTTTAAATCCACCAAGGAAAGATGGCACAATGGTGGATATGTTAGTATATAAGTATGGAGGAAAAATATCGATAGGTCATTTATATATCAACAATAATATTCTTGTTGTAAAGGCCCTTATTAATAACCAATAATTTTACAGAAAGAGGGTATATGGAATGCAAATTATAGATTTATTTGCCGACTAATTTATCAATCTGTCAGCTTTGCAAGTTTTAAAAAGCACAGTGATAAAGATTTGATTTTAGTTTCGCCAAGTAGGAAATCTTAGTATTCCTAGTGTTATCAATAATTTTACATTTATAAATTCTTACAACTATAACCTACCACATAGTGTTTATACATTTACAAACATACCCTGATCTTTTTTTACCAACTTTAGTACTTTTGCTATATGCAAAGTCACTATCACAATACACTTTTATAATACTTGTCACACATTCTTCCGTGGTCTGCGATTGGAGCTCTAAAGATCTCAGTTTTTTCAGTTCTTTCAGTTATTTCATCATCTACTATACTAATATATATTTACAAATTGTTCTTTAGCTTCATTATGTTCATTTTCAGACATCAGTTTTGTTGGGTTTTCCATAATGCAATTATCCTTACTTAAATCAGTCAATTCTCATTCAACATTCAACTACACAACAGCTGTAATTAACCTTTGTTTCCAATATACTCAAATCTTTCAAATCCAATAAAAGTTGTATCAGACAATTTAACTAATATCCAAAATATATTACATTTCAGCAACATCTAACCTTAGCATATATTGTAAGTACAAGCAGGTATTGTATTGATGGTTGCCTACTTATAATCGAAATATTCTCGTTAAGTCATTTTTCTTCTTTTTGTTCCTCTTTATAAGCTACTCTGCTTGTTCATTGGAGAATTAATACCTCTTTGGAAGGTTGTCGTTCCATATTTTGGACGTGTACGAACTCATTACTTTATAGCCCCCCAATTTGATCACTGGCATCCTTTGGAGATAGGTAAACACATCACCGCAGATAGGTAAACTTACCACCAGTATTTTTGCCCCAAGGTTTTTGCCGGAAGATTGCCAGTTACCTGTTACACTTTTCGTTTATGTGGTAATTTATTTAATTCAGAAATTATTTTAAACAAATTGCTTTAAAATAGATATTCAGATAGACAGATCTGAAAATTCAGTTGCATAGGTTTTCGATACTGACTTTGTAATGAAAATATTTATGAGCATGTGCTGTTTCCGTTTATATCGGCAATAGTCCTCAATTTATTTACTAATTAGAGATCTATTTATTATGACAGAATGAATCAAAAAGTTTAAGTACGGTCTCCTGGTTTTTATAAACGGTTAAAGCCTACCTAAAAAAACATTATTCTGTGAAAACAAGAGAGGTACATGTAAACTCTGCAGTTTTATATACACCATTGTTTAGTACTCTAGAAGCGTAGATACAAAAGTGAGAATATTGGGATGAGAATGGTAAAAATGGTTGGAAAAATGTGAATGAGAGGATTCGCATGGATTTGTGGTGAAATGTATATGGCTGGGCTGGGATGCCTAAACAGTTAGAGGGAAAAGAGACTCATTAGTTACGTAGTTCTATACCATATAATCTGCCATATTCATAAATGAAGGCAGGTTAAGGATGTCCGCATGAAATCGTTGACAAAACAATCGCCGACTCGTTCTGGGTCCAAAAATGACCAGACAAATAAGTGGTGCAGCCACTTGCCCTTGGAATCTCCTCTCTTGTAAGTGGTTACAAAACCAAGTTTTTGGATTTTGCGAAAACAACTTTGAGTCAAGGGAAATAAACACCCAATTCGGTACACAGATGATCGAACGGCAATTACGAAATCAGCCACAAGTCTTAAAGGACTTAAAACGACACCAACTTCTTCGGAGCAAACAAGCAACGAATTAATTGAGTAATGACCATTTAATAAGCTGTGGATGGTGGAGCGTATTGAAATGTACCATCCAAATAATATGCCTCTGTTTTCGCCAAGTATCGTAAGTTCTCAAGAATGCCAAAAACAATAATATTTTGTTGCGAATCGTTATCCAACACACTCAGAGAAACACCGTTTCTCTGAGTGCTCTTCTGTACCATATCTTTTTGTCTCTTTAAGTCCCTCGTATTGGGATCAAATAATGTCATGCACGGCAGTGCGCCTATACTATTCCAAGCGTTCCTCCAGACTTCGCCAGATTTCTGGGGCATCGCTTAGTTAACATCCCTACACAATACCAGAATGTTTAGTAGGAAAACTTAAGTTTACTTGCTATATATTTAACTAAAAGTTTGCTAGATAGACGGATTATTTCAAAGTCTCGAGAAAAATTTACTAAAAGCAGAAAATACTTTTGTTATTGACTTGCAGCAGCACATTCTTTCCCTTTAGACCAAAATATTAAATTATGATAATTACTTTGAACTTTCTTTAAACCCATTAACTCGGACCATAGACTTTAAAATGTTTAACAGTATGATTTCTACGCATTTGTTTAACATATATGTAGAAACTAATAATACACATCCGTTGCCGAGTAAAAGTTAAAGAAAACTGATGTGCTCTTTGATTTTAATAAGAAGTGTATATTTTATTTTATAATCCACAACCAAATTCTTATAATTTCAAAAGTTATTACCGTTATTTATCAAGAAATATTGGTAATTAGTCGAAGAGATTCCAAGTCATTACTATCTAATATGGGATAAAACGTTAGTGTTGTACTATTAAATTATTATTAGGAAGAGCACTTGAGCAAACATTGATTGTGTAAATAAGACATATCATGTACTATTATAAAGCCACTTACTGTGAATGTGTACCCAGATGTTTACAGAGCTATTAAATCGATTATGTATCATGCTAAGGCGTGTATTATCTGACACACAATGTAAATGACGTCTTTTGTTCAGTTTTACTATCTAAATACAAAAACCACAGGAATTATGTGTGCGATGCCCTTTTTTACGAATACAAAAATGTGTTTGTTAATATTTCCCTCCTTGGTAAAATAGTTTCATTTACATCAGATGGGGTCCAGATAGGAATTCAGTAGAAAACCCCTGTTGAACAAAAAGATTGAATGCAACACAGAGAGTGCTAATGTTACATCGTGCATGTCTTTTGTAACGTAATAAATATAGTGAAAAAAAGAGAATGGGCGCAGAGTTTATGGCCGAAATAATTATATTGTTGCGGAAATGAAGTGGATGGATAAGGGTCGAGGGACGGAATAGCACATTGGTGGCGGAAAAGGACTTTAATTACGAGAAATATAAGTGCACTTAAGCGTTTTGGACATAATAGAATGGCCGACGAGTTGTCGGCCGTTGCAAATTGGCGAGATAGAATCATGATTGATTATGCAGAGAAAGAACCGCATTGCTCTTTGTTAGCAATAGTTACTGCTCCTTAAAAGGATTAACAGTCACGAGAGTTCTCGAGTTTACCATCGGATATAAAATGCTCACTATCTGGCCATCTTAATAATACATATACAATGTTAAAAAGTATTTTCCTAAACAAGTGAAAAACTCTTTGAACTTTCCATTACATAATTGATTTTTTTTTCATTTTTTTTATTTATTATAGTCATCTAGACTTTTTATTGACACTAGTTTTCACAAATAGCCTTACAGGCCTTGCAGGACTAGGTCTTGGTTAGAGATTCTTCCCCATTTTCTTTTATTCTGTTCATTAAACTTTCTTCTACCTTATCTCTTTTCAATCTCGTCGGTGCTATTCTTAATACGACCTTCGACACTCTCGTTTGATGCATTTTAACTACACGGCCAAGCCACATTATTCTTTGGGATCTAATTTAAGACGATCTCGAAAGATATTCTATAATTCTTCCCTCAATAATATTGGCCATTATGTTAGATACAGCATCGATCAGAGAAATTTATTACATTTAGTTACATCTTCTTTTTCTAAGATCGCGATTAATATTGCCTCCGACTACTTTGTCATCTTTTCCTTTTTCCATAGTTTCATCGTGTGATTATCTACAGCTTCTTTAAGTTCTAGGCCTTCCTTCTTTATGAGGTCGTTGATCAGTGTATTTGAATTGCACTCTTGTTATTCTTAAGATGTTTAATAACGTAACGTTTAATTCTCGTTTGTCGGTGCTTCTTTCTTTTGGTCTTCGGCACATCTAAATTAAAATTTTCTATTATTTACTTTCAGTCATTTCTGCTGCTTCCCTCACCAGATTTTCTTTTTCATCATTTCAGAAAATCATTTTCTTCTGGTAATGCCGTTTTTTTGTCCCAGCAGATTGTTGTAAGGCTTATTTGGCAGTGTTATCCAATAATTAGCACATATCGTCGAACTACTCCTGCTTTGGCTTCTTTCTCAAAAAATAAAAGTATTTCTAGTATGTTCTTAACATTTCTAAAATATATCTCTTGAATAAATATAAATAACTTTTAATATTTTAAATAATATAAAACATCACTTTCATTCAACAAACAATCACATATACCTTATTCCTATTTCATTTGTTAACATCTCTCCCCTCAAAAAACTTCCTTACTAATTGTCAGACAGTTACAATATTAATCAAAGATCACCTATCATCAGCAATACAGGATAGTTTGAACTATGTATCACGAATCATTAACTAATAATTCCTGTACCGGCAGGTAAGTAGTATTTTGTTTGTTACTATTTTATTACAATTCAATAGATTATCCTTAACAATTTGTGGGTTTTTACTTTGTTTAATTAATATGCATATTAATAAACACAGACATGTAATATTGGCATAATTACTATAACTTTTTTGATCTTTTATCTTTATAATACAGCACCGTAATATGGGCTTTTTATAATTTCAGCGTTTAACTTACTTTGTACCGTTTGACCTGAAGATGCTTTGCAAAGTGTAGAAAGCGAAACCGGTCGTTTTGGTAGTAAAATTAAATTGATTGTGAGTAAGTCTTTACCTATTTGAAATGGACTCACACAAGCAACACATTCATAATTTAATTTTTGAAGTTATACTTCTATACGCGCGCTCCACGTTGGAAATTTGTATGGGAGTGAATCTGTGAAATAATTACATATGTAAGATAATGAGTAAGAGAGAGACAGAAGATATATTTTCTCTCTCTTCCTTTCTCAAATATAAAAATGTTCCTTTTGTATATACAGTATACTCCCTTTATAACGAACACGGTTATTACGAGGTTTCGCTTATAACGAGGTACATTAGAAGTCCCGTGAAATTTCTATTGAACTATAACCCTTTATAGCGAGGTAAATTTGCTTATAACGAGAGTAAATAAGATTGAAAAACGTGTTTTTTACGTTTTGGCCCGACCGTAGCTATAAATAAATACCCATTTTAACTGCGGGCCGCCCGCAATAAACTTCTTACAATTTATGATTCTTAGTCGGAAATGTAAAATTTATGATTCACAAGTGTCATTGTATTGGGTTGACCATTCACACCTAATAATATGGGTCCTAATAGACAAGATGTGGAAAGTGTTTTAAAGGTTGTCAGAAACTTTATCCAAGGACAAAACGCAAATGAAGAAGCATAAAACTGTTTCACATCTGTAGAAACTATGATAGATAGAATACTGGACAATCTAAAGCAGTCAAAAATGACAAAATAACTTTATACGCTTTATACATATTTACAGAATACAGATTTTTTGTTTTAACGTATATCATTGACAGTAAAAGTAAACAACTCTTTTTTGTTTTAATGCATTTCATTGACAATAAAAGTAAACAGCTTTGTTTCAAAAACGCCATTCAAACAATATTTATTAGCATCTTATATTGCGCCGAATGGCTTCACTATAGAAAGTTAATGTTTTAGAAAACTACATATTCATATGTATGCACAATATTATTGTTGTTGGATATAACGAGATCCGCTTATAACGAGGTAATTAGTCTGCCATTTCAGTTCTCGTTATGGAGGGAGTCTACTGTATATTTAATATTATATATATATATATATAATATTAAATATATATACAAATATATATATATATATATATATATATATAATATAAATACAAAAGGAACATTTTTATATTCGAGAGAGGAAGAGAGAGAACATATATCTTCTGTCTCTCTCTTACTCATTATCTTACATATGTAATTATTTCACAGATTCACTCCCATACAAATTTCCAACGTGGAGCGCGCGTATAGATGTATAACTTCAAAAAGAAATATCAAGGATTGGGTTGGGATATTTAACAAATAATATTCTTTTTAAAAATTTTATTTTCTAGTTGTCGGAACTCCTAGGTTTTAACAATTTTGGCCAATTTGTTATTAATTCTGTTTCTCTTTCTGCTATGTCTTACCTATAGCATTACATATGTAATGATTGTGCAGATTGACTCCCAAATAAATTTGTAACGGCGAATGCGTGTATAGAAGTGTAACTTCTACCGGCAGTCCCACTGGACTGCCACACCCGTTTTATTGAACATTTTAAGATTCAAACAGAAAATCCTTATCCAAATACAAAAAGCCAATTTTGAACAAAGAAAAATAGAAATATCACATTTCACCGATAAATACTTTTATAGCAATCTAAAATTTATATTGATTCGTTATAAAGTAATTAAAAAAAAACCACTTCATTTGTGGGGTTAATTTATACCATGTCATTGCCAGATATACTCTGAACGCATTCTACGGCAATGGTCAACCAATTATTTTGTGCGGAAATAAAACGAATAGACATAGGGGTGTCTGGGGTCTTGAAATGCAACAACACGAAACGAAGGGCTGCCTCACCCCACGACAAAGACTGTTTAGCGAGCGACAGTAGTTAGTACAGATGGTTGTATCCTAGATGCGTATGCGATTGGGAAATAGTCCATATTTTAGCATTAATCTCTTGAAAGGCAGACAGACTTAAGTAGATTGCTGCATGTGTAAATATAATGGGGCATGTGCATTGACAAGGAATTAGGGAAAGGAAATCATTAAGAACTCCAGTGCTGCCATTTCTGATATGAGCAACCGTATCTATGTATTATGGTTATCTATCACGATTTTGTTAGTATTTTGTGCATTCTAAGAAAATTTGCATATTGTTTATTAACCTACATAAATTTTAACGTAAGGAATTTAATATACGAAAATTACGGAATGCAGAAAAAGAATATCGAGAGAAGATTGCTGAAAATGAAATATTAGAAAACGATAACAACGAGGAAAAATGGTAAAAACTCAAATATAACAAAATTAGCGCAGCAACAGAATCACTTAGAGAGAGGAAAATAACGAACGCTATCATCAAAAAAAAACCCCACGATTTACGGAGGAAGTGAAGACAAAATGTGAAGAAAAGAAGAAAGCCTTTTTACAATACAGAACATAATAAACACAACAGGCAGACAACCACTATAAACGAATCAGAAATGAAACGAATATTATAGTAGAATTTTTAAATATACTTTTTTTACTTAACAACTTTTATTGTATTATATTATTTTTTGCAGCAAGGACATAATTTCCTATATTACTTAGTACTTTAGTATTTAAGAATTTATTTTACCATTTAAAAAATATTTGTTCAGCTAGTCTTTAGTTTTAATATATTACAGTATAAATGGCTAAACAATACATCTTGACTTTTAACAAACATTTCCATAATTTTTAATCCCTTCAAGAATATCTATCTAGCATATTTTTGAACCTTAGGTAGTCGTTAACTTTCCTCCATACTCCATAATGCGAATTCGAAAATATTAAATGTCGGCAACGCCGCTTCGTTTATATTGCAAATGCAATACAAGGTGTATGAGGGAAAGGAAATCATTAACGAGATATGGTTTTTATGACCGGAGGTTTAACAACACAGGGAAGTAAGTGTGCGCAGCAAACGGCTGACTCCTTTTGTTCTTGATGACATTACGTCTGAGAAATACGAAATGTGTGCCATTGTATAACAGGGAAATTTATTTGTTCGATTTATTACATTGCAATATATATATATAGTGTTTGTATATTTCCTGACCGTGAATTTTTAAGTATAGCCTTTTTTATATCCCCGGTTTCTCGGTCTGTGTCTGTTATATCTAAAAATATTAACCATTCCTTAAAGGTTTAGGTTATTTGCCATTTTCAATACAGTTTATTATATAAACATTACATTATACAATTATATTTCTTGTTTACACTGTTTAGAAGTTTAACTTGTATTAAAAAATTGGTATATGACATCTGGCAGTTATCTTAAACTTAAAACATGACTGGTTTGGGGTCGTATCTTAATTATCTGTCGTGGTGCATTTAAAAACAACTCAATTCATTAAATTATGATACAGATTGGAAAGATCTTTGATGTCAGTCATATTATTGATAGAATTTTGATCTTTTTTTATGTGAATCATCTCCAATACGCATCTTTTGTTGTAATTTTGTTCTTTTTCCACAATCTGTACATTTTCAAAATCAAAGGAATAGCAATTTTCTAGAGAAAGTTTAGCTATGGAGGTTGGGTTTAATATGTTGGTTTCTAAACTATGTGTGCAACAACCCTTTTATGTAGGTACTGGTGTGTTTGCCCAATATATGTCTTAATCAACATTAATATCATATTTTGTGTCAACATTTTTGACATTTTTTCAGAAATCCATTAATGTATGGTAATGATATATAGTGTTTGATTGATTAATGCCAGTAAATGTTTATAATAATGCCACTAAATCAAACAAACACTATATATCCTTACCATACAAGTTAAAAGTGATATGGACTTTTTATATATTTATATTGGTGAAATGTAACGTTTAGGATATCATCAGATTTAGGGATGATTAATAAAAAAATGTTTCGTAACAAATATCATGGGAAAAACCGTTTACCTGTTTCTTAACGATTTTATAAACAAAATATAATCGATTAACGATCTCCATTTTGTCTCGTATTAGTTTTAAAAACTCTGGTAAATTCTGTAGGAAAGTAATTATGCAGGGCCATTGTTTACTTTGCTTATAGAAAACAAAAATGGGCAAGTTGAAAGTCATTTCTTGAAAACTCGAGAAGAGACTAAAAGACGTTTGGTTGAAAAAAAAAAGGAACAAGAGGGAGAGTTTTGATTTTAGTATATATTTGGAAGAGAAGAAGGTAGTTATCTGTTGCTGACCTTAGAAAGATCATCGAATCCTGAGAAGTAAACTAGTGAAAGTTTAATCGGTGTAAAAGTAATTTTATGAGTAAGAAGTTAAAAGGTGGTAGAATTTTCTGGACTAGAAATAATCATTGGAAGAAGTTTGCAGTATTTGAATTTTATAGTATTTGTAAGTACAAATAAGTTTATCATTCATCGGGATAACCACAGCAAGGAGGCAAGCGGTCAAGAGAGATAGGAAGGTTTTTTAGGACATTTGACCTAAATTATGTCCAATCAGAATGAAGGAACGAGTTTTAGCTAGAGAGTTTTGGTAAAACAACATTTCTAAATTTAAAAAGAAAATATTCTCTGTTACGAGTTGAAATAATTGAAATTTAACTGGTTTTCGAGAACAATATTACAAAGGCATAAAGTATTTAAAACGAAACAATAAAATGTATAGTTTTTCTTTGTTAATTTTTGTAAAGTTCCTGTCATTTGTTAAAGCTAATTTTACTTGGAATTGTGTAGTTGAATTGGTCATGTATTTATTTTCTTCTACTTCTGTTGTTATTGAACGAAAAGGTACCAATTTCTGTGAACTCAAAAAAGAACCCTGAGATATAAAAAATCTAATTTTTTTTGTTTGTTTTTAATTCTATTGAAGTTAATTAAAATAGGGATTTAATTTAATTTATATGTATATGCCTCCTTACACAACTTAAGCAGAAGTTACCAATCGACACATGGCCACTTATTAATTTCATCTAAATACATTAATTTAAATAAAAGGAGTACTAAAATTTATTGGAGAAAGTCGTGGATGTGTCTTTTAATTGGACGCTTTCATATCTACCTTGCGTGGTTCAAAGGGATTCAATTGGTATAAAAATGTCATTGTCTTAACCTGCCACGGAAATCGGATTGTGCTTGTGAAAGTTAACCAAAACAAAAATTGAAAACGCATGGACCTCAGTAGAATATCAGTAGTAATAATATTGTTTCTATTGAGTAGTAGTCTATCTATTTTTCGTTATTATTTTGTAGCTCTGTAAGTTCTTGACACTACTTCTTTTATCGTTATGTTGATTTCCCTATCATCATCATCATGGCTTATTCACTCCTGGCGGAGTGTTTGCCGCCCTTTTGGGCTCTCTGATTTATTTATTGCGTAGAATCAGTCCGCTGTTGTTTTTTTTTATTATTATAGCAGCGTGTGTGACTTGGCCCTATCTACAATTTTCCTCCATTCTTTCCGGTCCTTACAGCGCTCCTTCCAATTGTAGATTCTCATCTTCTTTATGTCTCCTAAGACTTGATCTCTCCATCTTGTTTTGGGTCTACCCTTTGGTCTCTTTGTTGTTGGTCTCCATCCAGTTATTCGCTTTAGGGTAGAGTCTGGGTTAGCTCTTTCTGTGTGTCCCAGCCACCTGAGCCTTTGCGTCTTCACGAACTTGATTATGTCTTCACCCTCGATGACTTCTTTAATTTCTTCATTGGTTAATCTTCTAAATTCGCCTACACTTATTCTCACCGGTCCCATTATTCGTCGAATTATCTTTCTCTCTAGGATTTCCAACCTCATTTCATCTTTTTGTGTTAGGCACATCGTCTCTGCACCATAGGTGATCACTGGCCTGATTGCAGTCTTGTAAATTTTTAATTTGGTTTTCTTACTAATGTACTTTTCTTTCAGGAATTTTTGGTAATTCCAGTAGGTTTTATTACCCAGTAGGATGCGTTCATTTATTTCATCCGTTCTATCATTTCTGTCATTCACCATCACTCCCAGGTATTTGAAATGGTGTACTCTTTCAAATGTATATGCACCAAGCTTAATTTCTTTCTCTATGTTCGTATTCTCTCTTGAACACTTGAGGTATTTCGTTTTGCTTTGGTTTATTACTAGCCCTCTCTTCTTTGCTTCTTTATCTAGTATTAATATTATGTTCTGCATGGTTTTTAAATCTCTAGTAACCAGTGCAATATCGTCTGCATACGCTATCAGTTGGGCTGAAGATTCGATAATCGTTCCCGTAATTTTGGCTGCTCTTACTGCCCCCTCTATGGCAATGTTAAATAATGTTGTTGACAGGGAGTCTCCCTGTCTGACACCTACCTCCATTTGTACTTCATCTGACGGGCCTTCCCTTGTTAAGATTCGTGCCTTGGATTCCTTCATCGTCATTTTCGTGAGACTTATTAGTTTTTCTTGGATACCTAATTGATTCATATCCTTAATTAGCTCCTCCCTTATTACGCTGATTTCCCTATATATTACATTAATAAACTTATACAAATAAAGTAATAAAACTATGATATTTATAATATTAATGCCATTCGTTCTAAAACTGGACAATTTAATACAAAACTGTTAAAATATTGATGCGAGTTTGGTTATTCTCCTTTACATCAAATTTAGATTCAATACATACAGAATGTAGTATATGCTATGATAATAATTATGCTTCATGCTTCACTTAGGACGTTAGTGAAGTAAAGAAAAAGCATATCTCTTTATTTTTGATGTTTTTATGTTGACTGAAAAATACCTAAATCTAACAAAAATTTTTTTTTCAGGTAAGTTCTGCTGATTTGTTTTACAAAGATATTTTGGTAAGTGTCAAAAATGCCTGTATTGTACATTGTAGATTTCAAAAGGGTTTTTTGGATCATTAGAAATTTTCACACTACGATCTAAAATATTAATTGACTTGCTGTCAAGCGTCTGTGGAAACGCAAAATATTTAAATATTCGCACAGTCTAAGATATTAATCGACACGTACAATTTTAGAGATCGCTAATATTTCCATTCCAAATGAATGTTTTTTAAGATTGTAAGATTGTTTCAGTGGCATCGGAGGTCACAGATTGAAGCTACAAAACTGATTAAGTGACTGTAAATTTGGAATGCAAAGCTAAAATGTATGAGAATTGAAAATATAATAATATAATTGGGTTTTAAATGATCAGTATATTCGAAAGTTTTTAAATGAATAATCCAAATGGTTAATAGAAAAACATCAAGAAAGGGTTCTCTACAAATGATCTAGAAATGTGCTTTTTTTTCTTTGTTATTGGAAACAGAAACAATGAAAACACTACATCAAAAATATAGTTTGTAGGTTAGAAAACCTAAAAACTATATTTTGTTTCATTAATCTGTCAGCGCCACGTTAGCCATATGTGCGCTAAGACTGTCGAAAGACAGTTGAGATGCGAATAGTCAAGTCGTTGTAACTACATGTCAGTGCAAGTTTGAATTCTGTTGAAATTACATCAATACAAAAATTTCTGTTTCTGTTTCATTATTTTTGAAGTGAATATTTGAAAGTAATTGCTCAAAACGATTTCTAGACATTTTGTGTCTTATATTGTTGCTAACAAATAAGTAATTTCTGCTCCAATAATCGCGTTATCGTGAAGCTTTTAGCAATACTGTTGATCTGCATACAAAATCGTTTAATCATCTATATAATTGAACAAGTCATCAGTCACAAATAGTTTGTAAAAGAAATAAGTAGTTTCTCTAAAATTGTTGTAATAATCCAGTCTTACTCCTGCATTCTGAATAGTCTGCGGAACATTTTTCAACTTTTGTGCCAACGAGTGCCAACTTCGCTCGATAATATATCTGAACTCTCCCCTTCATCTTCTTTGGTGACAAGAGCAACTGCAGAAATTACAGTTTCTATTGTCTGCTGTATCAGATCATCCTAAAAAGAAATTAGTTTTGACTTTCTCTGTCACTGGGTATATAATCATCTGATGATCCATCCTACCTATCGAACCTATCGAAAAAATTCATATAGTCTAATATTTTATTATACACTTATACAATAACCATACGCAAAGAGCACAGAACAATGAATGACACACATTATAACGTCAATTCGGTCTATTCATACAAAAATCAACGAGATTGGGGCATCACATAAATTATAGTGTTCAGATAAACAAATTTATAGTGCTCGTACATTGAGAAAGACGTTTCTCGAACTCTTCTCAAATCTACTCTAGTAACTTCCGGAGATATTTTTGCAACCTCAATACATATCTTTTCTTTGAGTTGATTGATATTTTGTGGTCTATTTTTGGTGCACTTTACGTTTTAAGTATCCCCATAAAAAGAAATCAATAGAAGTCAAATCACGTGACTCAGGCGGCCATTCCATTATTCCTCTTCGACCTATCCACCGATTTGGAAATTCGTTATTCAAGTATATGCGCATTAAGACAGCATAGTGTAAAGGCGCACCATCTTGCTGCAATAAAGTATTTCTGTTTGGAAACAAGCTGTTTAATTCCAGGATTAAGAAGTGTTGAAAAATTCTAAATATCGAGGTTACGGTCATGGTTATGGTAGATCGGGCAGGGCCCATTTATGAGCCCTTAAAACACTTGCACCTCATAAGACGGGTCAATTATCGAGGACCTGTTAGGTGCCTTCGAAAAAGTATGGTCCAGTTATCATATTATCTATTATTAATGCCCAAACATTAACTTTCTCTTGGTATTAAGTACGGTACTCTTGCATTCGATGTGGATTTTCCGTAGTCCAGTACCGATTAGTTTGGTTTAAATGGAGAAAAAAAAAGTATAATACCGGGGCTGAACGAGTTAAACAAAATATTTAGTTAATAGAAGAGTTGAGCGCCAACTATTTTTAGAATAAAAATAGTAAAATACAAGAGAAAGATAACAAATGAATAAAATAAAAAAAAAACAAAAAGAAATTTTAAACTTGTTAAGTTTAAACAGAATATATCAAGTTTCTACTTTATGTAGATTATCGTTTATAATTTATTTACAGGTCACTCCGATCAACAAAAAAAGTCTAAATTCGTATCCCATCAATATTAAAAACTACACTTTAATTCGTGATTCACCAAAATTATTTGCGTATAATACGTTGGTCGCAAAAAGCTCTTTAGATTAAAATCTTACTATCGTATAATGTGTTACAATGTTGACTAATGCCTACCTTATTACAATCGAATTTTCTCTCACAATTTCCATATAATCAAGGCAACTAATTTTATTAGTTCACTTAAACATTAGCTTTCGTTTGGTCGTTTGCTCGTTCCGTTTATTCCCAGCCAGCAAGTAATAGTCCCATTAACTTAAACATGTCTTTCCAAAATATTCCTACCACTACTTTGATTGCAGATAATTGGATATTTTGTTCGTTGAGCCGGAACATGAAAGCCGAAAATACACAAGCATGTCTTGTTCGTGACAAAACCAAGGAAATGGATTTGGGTGTAAGCGACATAAACTCATTGATTTAACGGAGAAACCACATGTGTTGTTTTTAAAATCAGAGATTTGAAGTTAAGTTTTTATAGTTATTACATGTTCTGATTTCATGCAATAGAGATGTTTGCCTTATACTTTTTATTTAATATATATGTAACTGTACTTAAACAGAAACTATTATTATAAATAAACTGTTACAATATCGCGTTTTCTGTATTTGTTTAATACGTTAACAAATTCGAATAAACCAGCAAAACCAGAAGTGAATACAAAGGACTGAAAAGAATACGACTTTTCTGCGTTTTTTTAATAACACTTAATGTTAATGCTATGAAAGTTGTAATTGTACATTGTATTCGGGGTTTATAGACCTTTGCCTGGAATTTTGTCTGGAATAATTGGACATTATTATAAGAATAGGGTAACTACTGCATTAAAGACTCGTAGAGTACCATCGGGAAAAACACCATAGAATTGACACGTCAATATTGTAAACCGTTCTTTATCATGGAGAGAGGAGGCCACGATTCGGCAAAAGGAGAAAAACATATTTAGATCAAGAGGTCTCTCAAGTCGTAAACATACGAAATCCTCGTAAAGAAATCATAGAAAGAAGAAAATCTAATAGGAGAATATGCACATAGAATGTCAGTATTTGCGGCTGGAAAACGTTACAATGGAATTCAAGAAATGGAAATAATGACAATAGATCTACTTTGAATTAGCGAATTGAGATAGCCAGAGCCAGGGACATGTAAAAAGGACTTCTTCTTCATGTGCCGAGCTCGATTATCGAGCGTTGGCTATCAAATTGGCTATAGTAATTTTGTTGACGGCAGCTCAGAAAAGTGATGCAGAGGATCTGTTAAACCAATCTCTCAGGTTTCTAAGCCATGACGTTCTTCTTCGACCTGACCCTCTTCTTCCGTCTACCTTGCCTTGTATTATTAAATGGAGTATATTATATCTCTCTGGGTGGCGCATAACATGGCCAAAATATTCAAGTTTGCGATTTTTAACTGTTTTGACGACTTCTGTAACTTTTCCCATCCGATGCAAAACAACTTCGTTACGAACTCTATCCACCCAACTTATTCGTAGGATTCTCCGATACACCCAGATTTCAAAAGCTTCCAGTTTCTTGAGAAGTGTATCCGTCAAAGTCAAACCGTCGACACCATACAAAAGACTAGAGAACACATAACATCTCACTAATCTAATTTTCAGACTTAAAGTAATATTGTTTCCACATATCAGTTTCTTCATCTTAAAGAATGCAGCTCTGGCCTTTTCTATCCGTATTCTAATTTTTATGCTCATGTCCCAGTTCTCATTTAGATTACAACCAAGGTAAGTGATACTGTTAGTTCTCTCCAGTTGTTCACCATAAGCTGTTACCACTTCCGGTTGTATTGGCGTTTTACTGACGACCATCACCTTTGTCTTTGCGGTGTTTAGCTTAAGGCCATATCCATCACACGTTGTGGTAATCCTATTATGTTGAAGTTCTTCGTCTTGCAATTAACACTGTGTCATCCGCATATCTCAAATTATTAATATTGACGCCATTCATTTTTATACCACATTGAACATTATCCACTGCTTTATTGAAACTGAACTCAAAATAGATGTTAAATAGTAGCGGAGACAAAATGCAGCCCCGTCTTACTCCTCTTCGTATTTGAAGCTCTTCAGAAGTGTCCCGGCCAATCCTGATGTTTGCACGTTGATGCCAGTAAAGATATGCTGTCTGTCTTTATCATCAATACCTACCTGCTGAAGAATGGCTATCATTTCAGTATGTTTTACTCGATCAAAGGCCTTCTCAAAGTCAATAAAACATATATAAACTGGATGTCCGACATCTCTGCATCTCTGTACCATAACCTGAATACTAAATAGTGCTTCTCTTGTTCCAAGGTTATTGCGGAATCCAAACTGTGTGTCACCAAGTTATTGTTCTATTTTTTGGTACATCCTAGAGTGCAAAATTCGTAGAAATTCATAAATTTTATTAAACAGATAAAGGAGAGATATTTTACCTGAACTTTCGAAGAGCTTTATTATTTCACTCGGTATTTCATCTGGTCCCGTCGCTTTTCGGGTCTTTGCTAATCGTATTGCTTGTTCAATTTCGTCCATAGTTATGTCAGGTCCTGTAACTACTTCGTTAATTTCTAGCTCGGGCCTTTCCTCACTAAACAGTTCCTCAATATACTCTTTCCATCTGTCTATTTTATGCAAATTAGTGATAATCAGTTTTCCGTCTCTATCAACGATGTTATTTGCCTGTTGTTTGTTCTGACCTGTCAGTTCTTTTATTTTTTTATACATATTAAATGAATCATGTTTTCTCTGTAATTCTTCAATTTCTAAACATTTGTTTTCGAAGTATGTTTGTTTTGCAGCTCTTATTTTAGTCCTTATCTCTTTATTAATTACTTTATACATTTCGACGTTTTGGTTCTTAAAATTGCGTTTTTTTTTTCATCAAGTTCAAAATCTCATCGTTCATCCACTGTTGCTTTTTTTGACTGCTCTCTTTTAAGTTTGGGGTTGAGTTGCTTATAATCGTTTTGATTTGGTTCCAATGCTCTTCGATGGATTCTTGTTGTTCATAATTCTCAAAATTGCTCTCTAAATTGTTTGCAACCATCTGGCTATTGTTTCTAATAAAATCCATATCCAGTTTGTTATAGGATCGTTGTTGCTTTATCCGTTTAAGTTTTAATTTTATTTCGGCTAACAACAGATTGTGATCAGATGGAACATCGGCACCAGGAAAAGTTTTTACAGACTTTACTGCATTTCTGTAACGCTCACTGATAGTTATGTAGTCACTTTGGTTTCTAACGATATTACGGGGAGGGTCTGCTGGAGATTTCCATGTATATAATCTCCGTTTAGGTAGTTTGAAAAAGGTGTTCATTATACATAGGTTATGTTCTTTGCAAAAATCTGCGAAATAATCTCCTCTTTCATTTCTATCGCCCAGTCCATAACATCCAATAATGTTACTTTGTCTGCCTTTTCCTATCTTAGCATTAAGGTCACCCATCAGAATGGGAAGATCTCTAGTTTTGAGTTGGTCAGTAACAGTCTTTACATCGGCTTAGAACTTTTAAAGTTCTTCTAGTTCACTTTCCGCTGTCGGTGCATACACTTGTATTAAATTTATATTTCTGGGTTTCGCGTTCAACTGAATCATTATGATCCGTTCAGATACCTGGCATATCGCCCTGACACATTTGCTAACCTCCTTTGAGACTATGAATCCTACATTACGATGATAATTACTGTCTTCTCCTTCATAATACACTTCATGATCATCCACATGGCATTGGCCAGATCCGGGCCATCGCATTTCACTAATACCCAGAATTGATATTTGCAGTCTTCTTTATCTCGTTTATGGCATTGTGTGTTTTTCCGGGTTCATATAAACTCCGCACATTCCATGTGCCTATTCTACAGCTTTTTTTCGATATCAAATTTGGCCAAGCGAGAGATTCTTCGCACCCCTGCCTCATTTAAGAGGCGCCCGTACTCGGGGCCATCGTTTAATTCCTCAGCCATATTGATAAACCTGGGAAAAATAGTGTAGTAGTCATTCCCTTGGCTTTCTACACCGCTGTGTACACGCTGTTTAAGTGGTTACCACCGCACCGGGTAGTGTTATGTATTGACCGTTCTGGCCTACATGACTTCCGCTCAATACAAATACCGAAAGACAAGCTGCCGCTTTCCAGGTTCGATTTTATATAAACCCTAAAACCATGGGGCTGCCACCTCCGCCCTCCAGACCGTTGTGAAGACCTTCTCCGCCCTGGATGCCGTTGTGGTCTTCATCCATGACCCTGGAGAAGGGACCCTTAACAGGTACTAGTTTCCCGGGCCAGGAAACACCTGGAATCTGCGGAAGGCAAGGATTGATTCACTTACCCTGATAGGACTGTCCAAAAGGAGTTCCTACCCGTCACCCACGACAAAAAAGGACGGTAGTGTATTATATTATTTTGGTAACAGAACAGAAGACCTGCGTCACAAAAATGGTGTAGGTATATTAGTAACATCAGAACTGAGTAAATATGTATCAAACTTCGTACCAGTCTCGGATAGAATATTACTCCAAATAAATACTCAACCATTAAAAACCAATACCAAACCAAAAACCAAAAAATTGAGGAAGGTCGACGAGGCCAAACTGTAGCCCCGTCACTCGACAAAAATCAATGGCGATAGAGTAAAATTAACAATAATAATGTCATGTATGTGTTTAGAATAATTAAGTGTTGTGGATGTAAAGTAATTTTTAAATTTTAAACATAGAAATAGGTTTTTTATATTGAACAAAGATGACAGACTGTGGTAAATTTTATCAACATTACATTACATCATTGATGATACAACCTCATTAAGTTTCTCCCTGATGAAGGACATAACCAATGTCCAAAAGCTTGGAATAAAAATGTACAAGAGTACACGTTTCATTTTTTGTTGCTGCAAACCCAATATTTAAGTTCAAATAGTTCAAATTGAACTTATTTATAAATTCAATTATTTTTGTATTAAAAAAATGTTTTCAAAATTATAAAAATTTTCGGAGAAACATTTATTGGATTAAAACATTTTTATATTAAATATTTTGAAGATGTATTAGCAGTAATTTTTACTTACTAAACTAATTTTTATTTGGTAAGTTAACAAAAATTGTTTTTTCTTTTTAGTTCAACCTTGTAAGTATTTTGTCTTTTTTAGCTCTTGATAATAATTGTAAACACAATTGAAAGCTCGAGAATAAAAAAATAGTTAATCAATAGCCCTTTTATTGACTCCAACCCATCCAAAACGAGTCACAAGTACTTCTTTCTTCTTATATATATATATATATATATATATATATATATATATATATATATATATGTATATATATATATTATAAGTGGTCAGCATTCGGACGAAATTCCATAGTCTTCAAGTCCAAAATGCCACTATACCTCAAGAAGAGAGTATTTGATCAATGCATATTACCCGTCTTGACATATGGATGTGAAACTTGGATATTAAAGAGAGAAATAACGTCGAAACTCCAAGTAACTCAAAGAGCAATGGAAAGATGTATGCTAGGGATAACAAAGAGGGATCGTAAAAGAATTGAATGGATACGGAGGCAAACCCAGGTGACTGATGTAATCCAAAGAATAAAATCCCTGAAATGGCAATGGGCAGGACATATGGCAAGAAGAACAGATAACAGATGGACCACTAGAACAACTATGTGGTACCCCAGGAACGCTAAGAGACCAAAGAGGCGCCCAAATCTCAGATGGGATTATGATATTAGAAAATTAACAGGAACAACGTGGTCTCGAATAGCACAAGATAGAAAAATATGGGCGCAAATGAGCGCAAATTATTAGAACAACGTATAACTAAGACATCGTCGAATATAGAATAACATTGAAATAAGGGAGGCTGCACCGTAATTGGAAACGGTTGATAAAGCTGCACATGATGATGATGATGATATATATATATATATATATATATATATATATATATATATATATATATATATATATATATATATAGTTTCAAAATTGTTTTGTTAATCTATTGTTAATATTCTTTGTAACAAAAAACCTTTGTCTTTGTGTTACATAGAACCAAAAACGAGGAATGTTAATACTGATTCTGATAAATATTTAATTAGTATAGAATTTATGACGATCCACGTAAAAACTGCTATAAAGCTACGCATACAGATGCAATCACACAATATTAATTACATTAACTTGTTTACATTAGAGTCACGGATAGCGATGGTGATATCACTTTGTCAACTTTAATTAATTTCCAACAAACCGCATTGTTTTGTTGTTCGCAAAAACATTCATTGCAACTAATTGAAACCCGCAATTACTCTTAATATCTTTTCTATAATGGCAGAAACACGCAACTGGGCGATATTTTTGATGATATTTTAGGCAGGAACAGGTTTTATTGACTTTGGTTGACTGATGTGTGTGTATGCAGGTATGCACAAAATTGCTTTTTTAATTGAAATAAACAACGCCCACTACTTCTTTTAAAACAAAATTGTATCGATTGAAAAAAAGTGGTGCAGTAGGCGGTACTGTAGCTGTAGACCAGCGCGAAGCGTCATACTATATTTTCTATATTTTTAAATAATTTTTTTAATTGAATAAAGTCATTGTATCATTTATTTATTATTTTTTATAGATTTTAATAGAATTGAAAAAGTTTACATGTTGTATAAGGGACTAATCTCGTCGCGTAAATAATATACATCTATATAGCACAACAGGTCCTAGAGGCCCATGGCTTAAAATTTAATCACTGATTTTCTACATTTTCTTGTGTCCATGGCCACAGTTTTTCAATTTGTTATGATTGTTGTAGGTCTTCCTTCACGCTTGTAGCCATTTTTTTTTTCGTCGATGTCCTCTTCTCTTTTTTTCGTCCCCTCCCAGCAGCGAGCCCTTTGCTAACCTTCCACCCATCATTCTTGCAAGCCATCTAAGTCTCTTTGTCCTCACGAGCTGCTTAATTTTTGGTTTTCCGTACAGCTCTCCGATCTCTGCATCTGTTCGTCTCCTCCACACGTCTTCATAGTCTTGTACTTCCCCGAATATCTTTCTTAAAACACTCTTTTTCCAGATGTTTAGCATATTTTCTTGATTTTTGTTCATAACCCATGGTTTGCTTTCGTAAAGGATCGTGGGTTGAATCACTGTTCGGTATAGTCTCAATTTTGCTTCTCTGGAAATGTTTTTTGCGCTTAATAGTTTATATAGAGCTTCGACCGTCTTCCTTCCTATCAAAATCCGCTTCTGAATTTCTTGGCTTTCTTCCCCTTTACTTGTTACTCAAACTCCATCACCTTTTCAAGACTCTTTACTTTCGTTGTTTGTGGTAGTCTTTAGTTGTGTTTTTTCATATGTCGTCTGCACCATTTCTATATACTTTGTTTTTTGCTCATTAATAATAAGTCTATACTGTTTAGCCTTCGCTTCAAAGAGTTTAAAAATCTTCAACAGTTCCCCTTTAGTTCTTGCCATTAAGACTACATCGTTCTTAAGGCAGGACCTGGCTTCTGTTATTATAAATCATACCTTTCGTTCGTATTCCACTCTCCCTCATTACTTCCTCCAGCAAGAAATTGAAGAGTATTGTGGACAGTAGATCTCCCTGCTTTAGTCCCCTTCTTACTTCAAATTTTTCTGTTAGGTTTCCTTCTATCCTTACTCTATTGTCGGTCTTCATTAAGGTCATTTCTACTAGTTTGATCATCTTTTCCGGAATTCCAAGTACTCTTTAAGGTATGGTGCAGACGCCTTCTTATTATAATGCTTGTTTGAAATCTACAAAGAAGAATCTGCCTTTTTGAATCCTTCCTGGTATTCACCAACCTACTCGTTTAAGTGCCTTTTGAGTCTACTTCTTATGACTCTGCCTTATATTATTACTGTGGCGAGTACGCCACAAAAGACAGAAAAGATTTATTTTTCACGTTGAGAACGCCTATGAATAACTGTTCTGATGAGACTTATTAAGTCGAAATACGTATCAACAGATACATTGACGCTTTGTACGTGAAATCAAATCTTTGCTGTCTTTTTCATTTTATTCGGATCTACTCTGTATAAGTACAAGAAACAAATTCGTTAAGGATTTCTGCTTAGTTGATAGACATGTCGTGGAATGCAAATTTTAGATTCCCCATGTCTCTATTAGCATCTTTATCAACGTCTGTTATACCTTGCATTTTTAGAAGGTTCAGATTAAAGCAGAAATCTGAATTTGTTTCGAAACTATCTTACCGATTTTTCTATCAGATGTCGCTATTGCGTCCATAACGAAGCCATTTTATTGTTGCTTCTTAAAAGACAGAAAAGATTCATTTTTCACGTTGAGAACGCCTATGAATAACTGTTCTGATGAGACTTATTAAGTCAAAATACGTATCAACAGATACATAGACGCTTTGTACGTGAAATCAAATCTTTGCTGTCTTTTTCATTTTTTCCATTTATATTTGCCCGTATTCGATTATGGAAGTAGATGTTTTCGATAGCCTGTATAATATTGTATAATATAGATATGCTGAAATCCACTAGGAAACGTAAGTTCCTGTAGCTGGCTGTATACCATGTATCACAAAAATTTTTATTTCAAATCTTTAGTAAAAGGTATAAATAAAATACCCAAACTGGTTGAGTTGTTATCAACAGGTCCTCGAAGACACTTTGTCTCAGGACCGAGTATCCGATGTAGAGCCATACGTTGCCATGTTACCAATTCCAGCGGTAACTTAAACACCCTAATTTTTAATAACATATAATGTAACTTATTTTTGTAAATTTATAACATTTAAAGGGTTTTCACCCATATATTTTAGTGGCTCATAGCATGTACACTTTGTTACACTGATGATGGAATTTACATTTCGAAAACGTTCTGTATTTGTGATATAGCCCGTTTGGGTATTTTATTTATACCTTTTACTAAAGATTTGAAATAAAAATTTTATAGATATGCTGGTTTTTTGTACTCGATGGCCTTTTCTGTGATTTGTCTTAGTACAAATACGGCGTCTACGCAGGATCTTCCGGATCTGAAGCCTTGTTGTTTATCTGATAAAGTTGTTAGTTTATTGATTTTGTTGGTTATGACTTTTGTGGTAAGCTTAAGTGTGGTGTTCAGTAAATTTATACCTCTAGAATTGTTGGGATCTTCTCTATCTCCTTTCTTAAACATTGGTATCATTATGCTGTTTCTCCATGAGTCTGGTATCTTGCAGTGCTATATTAGTTTTTGTCATCTGCTCTACTTTGTTGATACAAGGGTATTTTTTTATATTCGCACGTTAATTAGAATATATATGTTTTTCATAATACTATTATTATTATAAACATCAAGTGTAAGTGGCAAGCCTGTTCTTCCCTTACCAGCATTTAAGTATATCGAAAGTATCGTGTTTTTTCTCCAATCTCTCTATTTCTTCCTGATTCATTAAATTAAGACTTATCTTAAAACTATTTTTAATATCTTAAAAGGGTTGCAACCCTTTACGATCATAACTGTAATTTCATCAGTCATCCATTTTTCTTCTGTGATCTGCCTTTTTATTAAGAGTTAGATTAGATTAATTTAAGTTCAGGCATGTATATAAATAGATATATACATGTTTATAAGTGTCATCCGTCTTCATTCAAATTGTGAACTTATTATTCATTCCAGAAATATTTTTATTATTATATCTAATTTCAAAAATTCACATTTCGAGATAAATTAATTATCGCACAAAAAGAAAGTCTAATTAATATGAGGAATTCTTGGAAACAAAGCAAAAGAACAGATACGCTACTACCTCAGGTAAATTAGAAAATTTATTCTGAAGACATACCTACCTATTCCTTGTTATCTTTGAAATTTGAAACAGTTGAATTGTTAAATTTATGTTTCGGTGAATCAAAGAGATACGTTTTCTGCATGGAAGCTACGATTTGTTATTTTTTTTAAATTTCAGGTAATAAGGAGAGCTTCTAATAACTTAGCAATGAAACATTGAAAACTTTTCTTTTTAAAACTTCCATAACATTAATTATAATTTATTAGCACTACAGTTGTTTTGACAGAGTGGCTTTTTTAAGTGATCTATTTTTGGCATGCTCAGCTGGATACGTTGAGGAGATACGTGCGTACCTCCGTATGTTAAGAGGTAGAAATACGTACGTATAAGCTGTTTTTCTATTATTGAAAGCCCTTTTGTGCTCTGCTATCAGTTTGTTAAAAGTTCTATCAGTTTGACCGATGTAAGTTTTTGGGCAGTCGCCATATTTAAGTTTGTATAAACCACTGTGTAAGTGTTTTTGCACTGTTTAAGTGCAAAAACTTACATCGGTCAAACTGGTAGAACTTTTAACAAACGTGTAGCAGAACACAAAAGGGCGTTCAATAATAGAAAAATAGATTCTACGTACGCACTTCACCTTCTAGACCATAATCATTCTTTTAATGACAAATTCCTCACATTCACAAACAGTTCTCTCCTCCTCTTATTCAGTTGAAGACTATAAAGTGTAAACGCATACCAAAAATAAATAACTTGAGAAAGACACTTTTCCGAAACAGCTGTAGTGAGAATTAATTATACTACATTTTGTGGAAGTTTTTTCAGTGTTTTATTTTTAGAATTATTTTTTAAATTAAAATATAGGTATATAAAAAATGTTGCGTTTAAAAAACGTCGTCCCCTTTGGGGGGTTCTTGTTTCTGGATCTGCCCTTTATCTTGACGCGTATTATAGTCAGAATTACATTATTTCACATTGATTATATATAAAATCAAGTAGACCTATTTACTGACACATTCTTTATATAGATTTACTTTGTAACATTATTATTAGAAATTTTCTAAATCCTTTTTATTCGTATTATACTCAATTTAAAAATGCATATTATAGTATGAAATCAAAAATAGAAGAATAGTGTCCCTTATATGCTTAGAGTTTCTTTCGCGGTACGAGTAATGAACGCGTTCAGGATCAGTTCAGAATCCTTTTATAATCGGGTTGTACGCAAGCGCGGTTCATAATCAGTTCAGGATTGATTTACATCATTTTAAACAACATTCAATTCAGTCTTTAGTGCCTGGTTTGTTTTATTTTACAGCCAAGCCCGATTTGTCAAAGAGCTTTTTTGTAGAAATGGTCAGACATCTTGTATCCTATAATAAAGTTTATTCTGTTGAGAAGATAACCAAATAACAGATAATTCACAACTTACCCACGAAATCAAACGATGTGAAAAAGATTTAAAAAAATAAATTAAATAATAAATAAAACAGTTGTAGGCGTCAACGCTAACGAATCAGCTATTTATCTGTTTAAAGCTCAGAGCACAGAATATATAAAAATGTTTGTAAGTATTTTGAAATTCCTATTGCTCATGTACGAACTCAGAGTTCTCTTCTAATCTCAAGGATCGGTTGAACTAGTTCTGAACTACTGACTACCGCGAACGACAAGATTCCGGAATAGCAGTCCCTCTCAGTACCGAACTTGATCACCGCGAACCAGAGATATGTCACATATCTCTGCCGCGTACACTCATTTTTACACTGCGCATGCGAAGTAATCCTGAACTCGTCTAGGATTCGTACCGCGAACGAAACTAATACCAGTTTAAACTGCTATACCGAAAAAGAAATATAACCAAAGTATAAAGAGGTTCCATGGAACCTCTTTATACTGTGATATAACTTAATAGATAAAATTCCCGGAATGTAATAAGTAATAAATGCAAAAACACGATTCTCATAATCAATCTGTTGTCCATTATCAACGGAAAAATTATTTTATTGTGTTGAAAAACATGTAGTTAATACATTGCCTTCTAAGCAGCTGTTGTACGAATTTTTTAATATTTGTATGTACCGATATCTTTAACTTTGTATTTGTTCTATTACTTTAATGTAATTTTTTATGAAATGCTCATTTAAACGGATAAAAAGGGTGGTTTGTACAAAAATCAGATTTAATTCAATTTTTAGAAAGGGTCATCCACCAGCAATTTAAGTTTCGTTAGCCGAAGGGTCGCATAAGTCTGATAAAACTACACGTGCGTGATCAAAGTAGCACGTGGTGTAATCACGCACTGTGGGGGATTCTTCCGTTTGTTTTGCCTTCATTTTTGTTGTAACATTCCTTTCTCAAACAAGCCCTGGACGGTTACTCCCTCTTTACTTGCCATTAATTTTTCACTTGTCATTGATAAATTATTAACAGTGGTGTACAATATTTAACGGCGACAGATCTTGTGGATCTCACGTTTCTTAAGCTTTATTTGTGCTGTTGTAAATATTAAAAGAATGTTATAAATCATTAGCGGATTACATTGCGTGCATTCTAAACACGAACTATTTCTTTATTATTTTACACCGAATTAGTAACTATGAAATACTATTTCATGGTTAATCATAGTTCGATGTTCTTAAAAGAATATTATTTTTATTTAGAAAAATATTAAGTTATTGTGCATATTCCATTAATTATTGTACAAGCCCCATTTTATATTTTTATTTGTGGATTTACAAGAACTTATTTCTTCTGGACCAACTCTTTTTTCTTTTGTCTCCATGTTCATTTTATTTCCACGGCCATGGAGGGCCATAGTCCCCAAAGATCGCTAGCTCTCTTAAGTATTCCTTAGACAATTATTTTCCCCCTGCTTCATGCACCCCATGGGCGACACCTAGAGATTAGGTGATTTTCCAATCGAGCATGGTGCAGGTGTCTATTTTGTGTTTGGCCTCTTGTCTTAAATATCCCTAGGACATTCCCTATTGGCCTTCGGGACGTACTGTGTGGGAATGAGCCTTCCCGATCTATCCTGCGTAGACACCTACTCAGTTTAGAGCTTTCCCCGTCTTACCCACACAGTCGCAGATCAGCACGATCTATTCGTTTTGTTTAGAATATTGTAGAATATTTTCTAGGACTATTGACAGTATAGTGTTCAAACCATTAACCTTTATTTTTGACCCATGAGCGTAGTAAGTGAGAAAACCTATTGTGATTTGAATAAGTTGTCATTTCCTTCCCCTCTGCTCTATCATCTGATTAATAAAGTTGTTGATCAGCACTCTTGCATTTAAAATTCTATTGTTCAGTTATATCTTTCTTGTCTAATCATAGATTTAACGAATTTCCTTTTACGTTTTCGAATTGAGTAGCTATATCCACTTTGTTTTTATTAATGACATTTTTATATATTACAAATTATGCCAGTTCTAAGGTTATGTTGAGTATATTTAGATGAAATGGAATACACTCATACCTCTCAATATACACATAGCATTGACATAATGTTTAATTTATGACATGTAACAACTGTAACATATCTTTTTTTAGTGGTTAAGTAACCTTAATCGGGAACCTAACGATGTGCTGGGAATTGTAGAGCCCGAAACCGGTCCTCCAAGGTACATTAAAATCAAGTCTTTTCTTACCTGTTTTGAACAATATTATATTATGCAATGTAGTCTCGCTCTCGCACAATTATGATCTCGAGTGTGCCAACACAGTCCAAACCTGTGGTTTCCCTCGTGCTAAGCAGAATTAACATAGTAACGACGCGTCATCAATACTTAGCCTACATTCCATATCTATAAGTGAACAAGCCAATACCTGTCGAAATTTGCTTCGCAACGATAGAAACAGTCGATATCGAAATATCAAAATTCGACACCGCTGAAACGCTTGGCCGCTACAAGCCACTGATCCCTCTTCTGACACCTCTCTATGTATACTAAACATTAACATCAATGTGGCATTTATCCTTTTGCTCTACTCGAGGTTTCTGTTCTTGTTAAACTGACTGGAAGAAAGTTGACTCTCGAAACGAAGTACACTAACGCTAGCCGGGCAACTTATTGGAACCACGAAAACGACGAACCTACTCGATACAACCAAGTAAGTAAAAAAACGATCCTAGTATAAAATCTAGATTTTTATATTAACCTGGATGTAACATAAATCGAAAATAAAACATAAATAAGAAGAAAGTCCTGGCATTTCTCGTCATTAATATAAAATAATGTGGATTTGTTTTTACCAAAATAACCTGATTATGTAATTTCTGTCGTCTGTTAGTAGACGCATTATTTTATTTAAATTTAGTTAAGTTTCTTCTTTTATATAAGTAATAAAATTAGTAGAGACTTACGTTTTTCATTGAGAGTAAGTAACGAGTACAGTAGCAATTTCATCCAAGATTATCCGAGATTGGTAATTTTCGTCAACTTTAGGGTTTAAAAGTATCCAATCTTTGGTACAGAGTAAAGAATACAACAAATCCTTGCAATAGTCGTGTCGTTGGAAATCCCATAAATCCCTTGAATGGGATTGTAATCCCATGATTTTAAGATTAAACGGAATGAGACCCTGTTGTTGGTTACAATATAATATCCCATTTTTATTCTTTGGGCCAGATTAAATGAGGGTCTCGGAATTATTTCAATTTTGATAGTCGTTTATTTAGGATTTCTGATAGTAATTGAGGTTATTTTTTGCGGAATAAACGTTTCAAGAATAGTTATAACACAGCGAGTAAACAAGTTTTTAAATGGCGATCTAATTCATTGATTTTCAATTAATAATATGGATAAAAACAGGAAAATTTACAATTTTTGTAATGAAACCTATAGTTATTGATAGTTTAAAGTAGATCCAATATCTGATAATGCTGGTAGAGTCGATCCGTTTTGAATAGAAAGGATATTAGAATCAGTTGTTCATCATTTTTGTTTCCTTTAATTGAAATTTTGATAAGACCTTGGGTTGTGTGATGCAAATGAACATTTACATCACATTCATACTAATATATATATATACCCATCACATTCATACTAATCATACTAATTCATACTAATTCATACTAATATAATATATATATATATATATATATATATATATATATATATATATATATATATATACATCACATTCATACTAATATATATATAGCACGAGTAAAACCCTGAGATAAGAAAATTAAATAGTGTGATAGAATCATAATTGCATCATTTAAATAAATTTAATTAATTGCTTGGCGCACCTCAGACTTATATATATATATATATATATATATATATATATATATATATATATATATATATATATATATATATATATATATATATATATATATATATATATATATATATATATATATATATATATAAAGTCTGAGGTGCGCCAAGCAATTAATTAATTAATTAAATTTATTTAAATGATGCAATTATGATTCTATCACACTATTTAATTTTCTTATCTCAGGGTTTTACTCGTGCTTCAATATCTATGCTTTACATATGATAGGTAAGGTCCAAAGAATACCGGAATAGTAAAAAAATATATGATACAACATTATATATTGAAATAAACTTCACACTCAAATATCTTCAATAAAAAATATCTCATATAATGATTATCAAAATTTTGTTCTACGTACGTGAACCTTCAAAAATTAATGGTATATAAGTACAATATAAATTAAATTTTCAAATCAAAATTGTTGTTCTAAATCTCCTGATCAAAATATTCCTATCCTTTCTAAAGCAATTAATAAAAAATGTGTTATTAATAAAGAAAAACTGACGAATGGTAAAACTATCTCTCTGATGATGAGTTGTCCAAATCCTTGTTCCTTGTAGCCTACACTATTTATTCTTAGCAGTCCCCTAGGTAATCAGCAATCTTACAACAAATTATTGCGAGCCTATCGTATTTAATGATCTCCTTCAAATGCACGTATCGTTCAAATGATGCTAGCCTCTTCTCCTCTCGATAAACTGAATCTCTCGTTCCGGCCTGAACTGTGACTCTTGGAATATAAGTAGAAAAATATAACTTACAATATTGTACTGGATCAGCTTCCGTCAGATACACTTACTCCACGAAAACTCACAAACATTCACTTTTACTGCTTACGTCCTATGGAGAACCACCAGAGAACAACGACTGTTCGCCTTGAACCCTTGGAAACAACTGATTATCTTTTCTCCCTCAAAAATCTAGCAAAACTCTCATTCCTACATACCTATCCCACTTTTTTCAATCTCCTCCACTCAGAGTTCGTCACACTTATCCCCATGTACCATTTAGACAACAAACAACAATTTTACCTACAATTATAAATTTCCTAAAAAATATTAACATGCTAATCGGTTTCTACAAATTCTTAAGAACTAACGGAGAATTATATTTTCTAAATATTTCTATTCTATTGTCTTATTCACTGTATATCGACTTACAAGGCTATTTGGAAAACTCGCTCGCATTGTTCACGATTTCACTAAGCTCACTCACGTCACTCTAATATATTTTACAAAGAAAATAATTTATGCATATCTTTAAATTTTGTTTACTACAGGTAATCCAGGATAATGGACTTTCATTTCTTCGAAATATCTTTTATTTTGTACTTTGAAATATATTAAAAGCAAACCAATATTATTTTCTATTTTACATAGCATAACAACATACAATATATATATATATATATATATATATATATATATATATATATATATATATATATATATATATATATATATATATATATAAGAAAAAGTAGTCCAAAGTTTTTTGACTAGTTTGGAAAAAATATATGTAAATATTTTCTTCTTTTTGGGTGTGGTAATCAATAAAAAATAGGGCTTTGCTAAGGCGTACTATTTATTCTGAATCCAAGCTTTCGGTGGTTTTTTGCCACCTTTATCAAGGTCTACAAAGAAAATTACTATGTTGTAACAATTTGAATGGTGCAAAAAAGGCTATAAAAAACTTACCCGAATGTAAGATTCGTGGCATAAACATCAGTCCTACCGCAGATACTTCGGTGTAGAAAAACTGATCATTAAGAGTAACGTCAATGGTAAACAAGGAATTATTGGTGTGATTTCCAATTTTCCAAACATAAAGTTTCCCAAGGCACAGGAGGATGGAAATCACTATATATACTCTTTAGAGAGTCAGTGGACAAAAGAAATATATATCTGTTAAAGCTCCTAATGCTTTGATTTTTGCAGTAATAATTTTTTCTACGAGGCCCTTTTTTTTCATCATGACAAAGGCGTATTGATCTGGAAACAAGGATGTTGATGACTTAATTGCAATACCTTTGTTTCTAAATTAAAAATTAATGTCTATATTTACGTCTCGAAGTACTAAATTCCCAATACATATTACTAGTATTAGTAGATTTCTTGCATGACCTCCGCCCATGCTATCTAATAATAATGTTGGTTTTTTTAGTGCGTTTTTCACGAGCAATTTAATAAGCAAATCAAGGGACAACGCCCTTTCGTTCCTTTTTTAAGGTAGTCGACCGTTGCTGGCACGCATTCGCTTTCCATCATTTTTTTTTAATATAATGAGTTGTCGAGAAGTTCCGAAATTACAAAATTACCTTACAGTTAATTATAAAATTCGGGGAGGCTAAAATATTCCGATAGTCAATTTAAATTTATAAACTGGCGCTTTTTTTCCTCAGAATTTTTTGATTATCTTTATAAATTTTAACTTTATCCAATTAACCCTAGTCTCACCTGTGTTTTCTACAATATATGTTTAGGTAACCAACCAATGTATAGGGTATTTAAAAACTTGAGCACATATGACGCAACTCTGCTGGTAGCTTATAAATTGTAAATTAATAATGTTGATGGTAAAGAAGCTATATCTATATATATTATATACTTCGATTTCGTATTATATTGTTGAAAACTTCACCATTGAACTCGTGTTTTATAATGTTGTTTCTTTGTATTATAGAATCTTAAAATCTGTGTACAAAATCGAAAATTATCACAAGTTGTCATTTTTTTGTATACTATAATTAACATTAAGTTTGATATAACTTATTTTTGGCTCTTTTTTTATCGTAATGCATTATGAGGTAAATATTTGCGGAATTCAGAAAAACAGAAATTCGTTTAACATGTCATGCAGGGTTGTAAATTTTTCAGTTGTCACACAACTTCATTTTTACGCGAAAACTGAAATATTCTAACTGTCTATTCATAAATCATCATAACGAACTTACAGCAGTGAAAATTTTTTTACAGTATAAAAACCTAACTCATGAATTTTCTTCTCTGCTGAAGAATTGTTACTTGCCTCACCTACCTGACTCCTTACCTGTCTTACCTGTGTGTAATTACCTGTTCTAAAGAATGATCTAGAGATAAGCGATAAGTTCTTACGACCCTCTGGTCATTGCCGATAGCTTCTGCGATAAAAAGAGATCTAGCGATAAGCGACCACTTCTTACAACCCTCTGGTCATCGTTGATCACTTATTTTACTTCTTGTACACCCCCAAGGTCAACCTAGGCCATCGATACCTTCGCATCGGAGACCCTGATGGACATGTTACCAAACTGGTCCAGTCTCCCTCTTACTCATGTACTATTATATATATTATAGTACTATATCTATTGTAGTACCTACTATTCTGGTCGAAGTTTCATCGTCACTATCAACCCTGCAGTCAATCCAGCTACGCAGATATCTATCTAAGTGCTCTACCCTTTTCAAGATATTCTTTTTTAATTTTAGTACTGAGCCTTCGATATTAATTTAAACTAAATTAAAATTTAACTTTTAAATTAATTTAGGGACTACATGTCTCCCTGCTCAATTTTAAACGCGTGGTACTTGTCAGTTAAAACGACACAGGCCAACTGTGTTGAGTTGGTCTGTGTCGTTTTAACTGACAAGTACCAAGCGTTTAAAATCGAGCAGGGAGACATGTAGTCCCTAAAGTAATTTAAAAGTTTATCCATTGTCATCGACCTAGAGTCACAACATAAACAAAATGTAACATTCGGAATGATGTAAACCCATATAGGAGGTCACACATTTAACTTTATTGTTAGCTACAATTACATAAGGCACTGAGGATGATCTATTCAGATCGAAAACGTTATGCCAGTAATTAAATTTTGACGACACTTTTTATAAAGTTTTAACTATATGTTTTTATACCACAATACAAATGTGAAGTGTTTTAACTTCTGTGTTTTTTTTCTATGTACTTTTGTTTCTTATATTTATTAACACTGTTTGACTTCGCTGAGTATTCTATTTCGTCAGATTTTACATCCTACCGTCCATGTTGTTCATCCACCGAGTTATTTTATGCCTGCCCAAATATACTGCGTTGGGAATTCCACACCAGTTGGGTAATTTCAGGTATTTCTTTTAGGTATCTCACCCTCTGTTCTATATTGATATGGTTCACGATATTTAATATCTTTCGTCCCTTTTGTATGGAATATCGTGTACCTCTGTTAGTAGGTGGCCACATATGACCCATTTTTGAACTAGCTAAATCTTATAATTGATTTTATATATCATTTAAATAAGTATCGTGTAATATTAAAGAAATTAAGATTGGACATATTTATTAGATATATAGAAGCTCTTAAGCAATCTTACATCAAATATTTTTTTAGTTCTATTACAGAAAGTGGATATAAAATATTTATATTTTTCGTTTTACAAATGATGTCTATGCGATATATTTTGCTTGTATTTGTAAATAATATTTTAACAAGTTTTTCGGATGGTGTTTATAAAACGAATCGTTCTGTTAACCTAGTTTTCCTGAACGAACGCTTAAAGTGAACCAATTCATCAATGTTCCGCGATATATATCAATAAAAATGCCAACGATAAAACAAATTCCGCGTAAGCATACCAATAAAATTCCGTTCCCACAGGTTCGAAATAATTCAAAAGTGAAAAATTGTTCGGGAGATTATTCGTGAGCACGACGAGTCAGCTAGCAGACGAACATCTCGGCAACCGTAAAAAAATCTCTATCTAAACGCCATACCGATCTTTCTCATAACGTATTCGGTATAATATCCTGCGGACAAGTTTGGGGCTACGGATGGATTTCCCCAGATGCCGTATTTTACTTTCAAAACATGCTGGCGTCCTCTCCTGGCAATTTGCATCCGTTTTTGGGGAGGATCGGGAGGATGTGTTTGTCGGAGACGATTCTCTTCGGACCTTAACACACACCTTTTCACCTTTAAATTCAATCACTCGCCTCTACGTTTCCTGAAAACCTAAACAGACAAAAGTTTACGGCTTGGGACAACAGATTATTCTCTACGTCTGATAACCACTGGGCGATCTATTATCCAACAGAATTTCCATATTTTAACCTGAGATGACATAATACTGAAACTAAATTTAAGTTTAAAAAAAAAACGTTGTTTAAGATGGATTATGCAAAGGATTATGGAGGAGGATAGAGTGCTGACCAAAGTCGCTACTTTTTATTTCATTATTTATAGTGATGTACCGTTCTTATTCTACTGCATTCATGCATATTTTTCATATACTCTAATACCGAACTTGGTACATAAATTTATTATTTCTTACAATTATTTCATCATCTTATCTTATTTATATTGTAAAACACAGTGAACCTTGCTACTAGGAATTAGGCATTGAGATATAAGGTTCGTGTACCAAATAAGACCCACCTAACAATGATAACTTTTTATCTAATATTTTTAGGAGATAAAATGTCGGGAAAAAGTATATAAAAAATTAGTATTATTTAAATAATCAAATAAATTATTAACTTTTATAGTACATTCTTGTTAGGAATCCATCTTCCAAATATGGCCCACTCAAAAATTTAATTTATGAAGCATGTTAATAGCAATGAAATTAATGACAAGAGTTACCAAATATTTAATGAACATTTATATACCACTTCTCACACCATGGACATACGAAATTCGGCACTTTTTGTCTTTGGACGTCAACCTTACGCATTCTACGTGAACATACTTTTTGCATTTTTAGCAAAGTCTCATCTCAGTTGTTCTGTCTGCACAGCATACATGACAAAACCAGTTACCGACTTTTGATGTTTCACTGCAGCTTAGAGCAGAATAGTAGTTTTCAGTGCTGGATTTCTTCAGATGTTTTATTTTCCCTTTCCCAACTGAAATCTTCTTAGAGGTATTATTTACTTTGACACTTTGTTGCTTTTGTCTTTCAGTGAATAGTTCCTTACTTAGTACTTGCGCCTTGTAGTTTAGTGCCTTTCATCTATGGGTATGGATCTTCTTTCTCAGCCCTGGAGTTTTCAAAATTAGTTGAAAATAACAGTCGAGTTCGTCAGGGTTGTCGCTATCATCATTATCATCATTAAGACTGACGTCACGTCAACTATCCCTTACAGAAAATGGCTGGCTTTCCAAAGAACTAAAATTGCTGGATTGGCGTCTCCTTTTTCAGGAACTCCTTTGAACTGTTGGAAGCTGTGATGCTTCAGCAGGTTCTAGACCCGTTGGCATGACCTCGTCTGGATCGGATCTGGAAGGACGGTAAGAAGCGAATGCGTAGCTAGCAATAGATTTAGGATCAAAAGAATAAATCCCAGTAGCTCGGAATCCAGACGCGACATTAACTGGAGACGCTGCTTTTAGTCATACCTTGCTGAAGATTTTTCCAAATTCCCGTCTATTAATTACTCTGTTTTCTTCCTCTTTACCACACGAATTGTTTAAATACTGACTTGTCCATAGGTTGTAGCTTATGAGTCGTACTGTTAGATAAGCAGTACAGTCTAATACTGTGACTTTAATCAACGTCACAAATATCAGGATCTAAATGTGACTATCTCCATCACAAATCAGATGAGCTTCTCCTGCAGGCTTGTATTTGGCAAAATGATACTTGATAAAGGTCGATGAAGTCATTGAGCCCTTGTTTGTCATTTCTGCCGATGTTCCAGGTGGCAAATAATCTTCCCTTTCTGGCCTGCGTCGCTTTCGAATATTAAAGAGCACAATTTTCTGTTCATAAATATTTATCAAAAAATTAAATCAATAATATGTATTTTCAAATAGTAAACCCAAGTTGCATCAACTAAACATGTGAAAGCATTTATCACCTACGATTTTCTCCTGTCTTTGGCGTACATACATATAACGCAACAATTATTACATATCTGTTAAAAATGGATGCGGTTTTCAATCCGACTGACACGCTAGAGAACTTATACAATAGCTCAGTATTTCATTGCAAATGATTTATTCTTTAAAATAGTTGAGTATATTAATTGGTTCAGTTTGCACACTGCAACGCAAGCATCGCAAAATATTTTGGCATAATTCGTGCTATCTTAGATCAATTTATCCTCAATATCTTTTGTTCAACCTCGTAAACATGACAGAAAACTCTACGTAAACCCTACGTTTTAATTTATGAATGTAACAGCTCTAAAAGGTACAACATCCTGCCAAATACATAAATTATTGTGTACAGATAACTTCATGCTGCAACATCGAAAATTTTATAATACCCATGTTCCTCCGTCTATGGATCTGGTCAACTAACAAGAATCGATCTCATCATTAACCGATAATTTTAAAGGAAATGAAGGCTAGTGCGACAATCGTATCGAACCAAGATTCTAGTATACATTGTTTTAAGCTTTTCGACTCCAGGACCGAGAGATATTGCTGCCACATTTGACTAGAAAAAATGGCCTTAGAGGCGTTCAGGCATAGTGTCACCATCTTTGCACGGTGGTATCTTTGCACCTTTACCCGTTTTTGGTAAGTGCGTCAACTAAATGTCCGAACCTCCGTTTTCTCTAGTACTGATAAGGATAACTGTCGCAACGAAGAGTCATCAGTGGGGTATTAAAGTTTTTGTAAAGACTTGATACATTACATTTTCTGTTTTCTTTGTGTATAGTTACACATTGTTTTTTTATCTGTTGTATCGCAAACCCACTGTTTTCCGACTTACGTGGACTTCTTTATTTATTAAGTTGTTTTACATAAACATGATGCACAATGGATAATTTCGCAATCGTAAATCAGATAAGGCCTCATGCATGTATTTACTTATAAAAGCTTAAAAAGAGTACGCAGAACTAAAAATACGGAAAACAAGATGGCGAATCAAAGGCGGGTAAAATATTTTTATACATGGGGTCTACACAAATAACTTTAATTAAAATATACTCAAATCAAAGGATTACTTTGATTTGATAATGATAATTATTAAATGATTTTCTATTCTAAATATTCGCCTCCAATAACATTTCGAATGAATGTATGAGCCCTTTATATTTATCTTTGAGAGTCCAACATTTGGCAGCACACCAACTAGGAAATCCAAGTTTTTACAATGGATTAAACATTTATTATAAATTAAATAAATAAAAAAAAACTATACGCAACCATGCGGTATCCATTATAATAAAGTTTTTAATTTCAGAAAACAAATAAAAAGTCTTTTATTCGTTTTCTGGTGATTTATCTCATCTGATCCATGATAGCAGGTTTAACACGTCCTACTGGTTTTGGTATTTGCTTTCCTGGAGCGGCTGTATATTCATTAAACTTATAATATGGTTTGGTGGAAACGAGTGCGTTCAAATGTCTCATGGGGTTTTGTTATTTGCCATACCTTAGAGCGGCTATATCTGCATTATGGCTTGATGGTTCGAAAGGAATGGGCGTGCATGGTACAAAAATTAAAAATCGCAAAAAAAGGGATACACTCAAGGTATGCTTAAGGATAACAGTAAAACCTAATAACATTTAAAAATTTTAAGGGTCAAAGAGATTAAAATTAAAAATTAAATTAAGTTAAAAGAGTATATCTATTACGTGACTAAAATATATGCCTAGGTAGAATCGGCGGGCGAACTTTCGACACCAAATTGTCTTTGTACCTGGGGTAATCGAAGGGTCAAATTTTATTATAGGAAATTTCGACACCGCGGCGTAAAGCAGGTAGGTAGGTAATTAGCGGCGATGGACATTTGCACCCAAGCAGGACAAGCGGGTTTTCCCAATATTTATTGTCACGGCGGGGGGCGTGGCACTTGTGTACTTGTGACTAAATTATTTCAGTTGTAATTTATTTCTTGTTTAACGTTGACTTGTGCACGTATACGAATATTTAAAAAATGAGTTTGATAAAAAGTTCCCGTGGTCGAGATTTATTAGTGGTGGAGCATCATTCGTTCTCGAAACAGAAAGTGTTAAAAAGGGGCGAGATATTTTGGCGCTGCATCCAAAGAAACACTAAGTGTTCCGCAAAAGTGTTTACAATAGGCTGTGAGGACCTCACCATCACAAGAAGTGATTTGGTACATAATCATGAAGCCGATCCAAAAAAGCTTGAAGTAAAGATGGTAACCAATGCATGTAAAAGAAAAGCCCAAGAGGACATATCGGAAAAGCCTGCCAAAATTACAAGAACTGCTGTTGCTGAGTGTGATGCCAATTTGCTGACGGTTCCTGACATAGCTAGCATAAGAAAGAACATTTACAACTGTCGTCGTAAACTGTTACCAGGTCCGTTACCAAGAAGCATATCAGAAGTCCATAACGCGGTTAGTAATTATTCTCCTAAAACCTGTCGCAATGAAAGTTTTCTGTTTTTAAATCATCCTGAATTAAATGTAATTGTATTTTCATGCGAGACAAATATTCGTTTGTTGTGTAAATTAAAAACTTTGTATATGGATGGTACATTTTCATACAGTACCAAATATTTTCTACAATTATTTACTATACATGGCTTGGAAAATGGACATTATGTTCCTTTAGCATACTGTTTGTTAAAGGACAAATTGTCAATGACATACAAAAATTTATTTTCTTTATTAAGGTCTAAGATTTTTGAAACATTTCAATTATCATTAGAGCCAACTGAAATATTTGTGGACTTTGAAAAAGCAATTCACTGTGCTTTATTGTATATGTGACCTAATGCAAAAATTAGTGGATGCCGTTTTCACTTACACCAATACTGGTTTAAAAAAATTCAATCTTTGGGTTTGGTACAAGAATATAAGGATACAAATTCAGAAATTGGAAAATGGTTAAGGCATACGTTTGGTTTAACTTATTTAAATCCAGCAGAAGTTGAAGAATGCTTTCTTTATGATTTAATGTCATATAAACCTATAAACGCAACACTTGATATATATGCAGATTATTTACTGGAAAATTACATTTTCGATAGCGCTCTATTTCTACCACACATATGGTCTAATCAGAATCCGTCTATTGCGAGGACCACAAATGCCTGTGAATCCTTTCATTCGAGATTTAATTCTTCTTTTTATTCAACACATCCTTCTATTTTTATTTTTATTGAAAAGTTAAAAGAATTTCAAGTAGACACTTATGTCAAAATAAATAGTTTACATATACCAGCAAAAATCAAAGATACTACTGTTAAGGCTAAATTGGCATTTTTGGAGAAAATGATGGATAAACTACGATCCCAACAAATACGTAGGTTAGATTTTATAAAAGCTGTATCTTATCATTCCTATAATAGCAAATAAATCATTGTATACAAGTATATTAACGGTAAAATGTACAAAAATTAGGTACTAGTTGTATTATATTTAGATATTATTACAGTTATAAAGAAATAAAATGTACATTACTTTTATTAAAATAAATAAATTAATTAATTATGGTATTTTATTTATGTCGCAGCTATATTTATTTGGTGTCGAATATACCTGTAAGATAAAAACGGGAATTGGGGCTGGTGTCGAAAATTGCCATTAAATTTTAGTCGCTACCTGCTTAGTGTCGAAATTTCCTACGCCCTGTAGAATGCACGTGGTTAGAATGAAAATACTTTAAAATAAAAAACTAGATTTTAGGAATAATAATAATAAAAAAATTAATCCGTATATAAAATATCAAAAGGAAAATTCTTTAAGCTAATAGGTTAAATAAATAAATTGAACTTAAGAGATTTTATTGCTGGCCGACAAAGTAACTTTATTACCAGTAAGTGAAATAAACCAATGTTAGGAAAAAATACCAAAAAGGTATTAAAAAAATTTAATGAAAACGCAATAAGTTTTTGATTGATACTCCAAAATTAATTAGTAAATGAAATAAACATGAAATAAAATCAAGTAAAATCACAGTTCTTCAAAACAAAAGAATTATGAAAGCAAAAAATTAACCCTTTCAGTCACAGCGTCCTCTTACGGGGACACAAACTTAATAAGCATCATCACTAGGAGCGAACGCAGTACCAGTGACATAAAGTTGATTGCGTCTGTTTCGCGCAAACTGTCCAACCTCCATAAACGTGTAAATTTGTGACGTATTTCCACGGAGAATTAAAAGCTGAAATATATATACAATTGGCTTTGTTGTAACTAAAAGCTTAATAGCTTATGCTTTTTTATTTAAATAAACAGTTAGCGTTCTTGTAAATTTTGTATAGTTTGTAACAGAGACGTTCTCCAGGAAGGACAAACGTACTTCATGACACAAATTGTGAGAGTACAATTTTTCGATTTCGTACAATTCGACTATTTTTAAAAAATTAAGGAGCTGTCAAAAACTGCTGTCAAAAAGTAAGAAAAATGGTCATCATGAAATGGTTTGATATAAACCAGTGATTGTTGCATCTAACTTTGTTGGTATATATGACAACTGCATAATTTACAAAGGTGGTACAAAAATAATAAACAATAATATTGATATACTCCAACCTAAAGATGTTAAGTTTTATAACCAAATCTTAGTATATAAAAATAGGACGTTCTGCGAAACAATTGCTTTCATATGTATATGTCGTAGGCAAAGAAAAGAAAGAAAAAATGGGAAAGAAAAGAGGGAATAAGAATTGGTGGAGAAATCATAAACACCATGAGATTTGCAGATGACACGGTATGGCTGAGAGTATAGACGAACTACAAACTTTACTAGATGCAATAAATAGTGAATGCATTCTGCATTCACTAAATGCATACACATAGAGAGTGACAAAATATAAATATCTGGGGGCTTACATCAACACAGAATTAGATCCAGACCAAGAGAACCGGGTACGAATAGAAATGGCAAGGGCAGCGTTCTTAAAATTCAAGCAATTGTTCTGTGACAAAAATCTGAATACTGCGCTGAGACTGAGGTTTGGTCAAACATGGACACTAAAAGCGCAAATAGTTAAGAAGATTTAAGCCTTTGAACTTTGGATATACCGGAGAATGTTGAGAATTCCATGGACTGCCAGGGTCACCAATGAGGAAGTGCTGAGAAGGATGGGTCGAGACAAAAAATTGTTGAGAACGATAAAAGTACGCAAGACTGCATAACTTGGACACATACTGAGAAATAATAAATATAGTCTTCTGCAGGTCATCATGCAGGGTAGAGTCGATGGCAAAAAGGGAATGGGTAGAAAGAGGAAGTCATGGCTGCGAAATATTCGAGACTGGACAAACATGGCTGTAGACGAATTATTCCACGTTGCAAAAGACAGAGAAGCTTTTAAAAATGTGGTCGCCAACCTCCGTTAATGGGGACGGCATAGGAAGAAGAAGAAGAATGCCGTAGGCAATCGGTGTAACACGTCTCCGTGAAAAGCCTAGTCATTACAGGTATTGAACACACGCTGTATTACAATCATTATTACTTTGACTGAAATTATGCGCCATTTCACGGACTGCCGTCTACGCTTTAGGCGAACAGTGTTACAGTCCGAATGATTTAAGGTTACGTTTAAGTTGTTTTTAACTCATTCATTTCATCATAATTCCACGGCTTTTTGGCGTCTTTGTTCACTTAATAATATTGGTTTATTTTTCATAAAATACACCCTTGTGGATAGGTATCCATACTTATATAGTAATAAACACTTCCAACGAGATATGTGGTAAAATCTTAATTCGACGACTGAATTGACTAAACATACAACCGTCAGACGCTGTAACGTTCAATCATTCGGCCGGTATAACCGTTTGCCGTCTGCCAGGGACGGCAGTCCCTGAAATGGCGCATAATTTCAGTTAAACAAAGTAATAATGAAAGTAATACAGCGTTTGCCGGCAATACGTGTAATGACTATAAGACTTTTTATATAGGCTATTTTTTTTATAGGCTTTTCACGGAATGACGTGTTACACCTATTGCCTGCGACATATATATCATGAAGAATACTATAATAATTGTGTATTTCCTTTTCTGATAATTGAATATATTTCAGTTTTTAACTTTTTCTTGTGATTTTACTGGAGGACTACCTAGAGTAACTTTGTCCTTGTACAAGGACATTCAATAAATCAAAAACCAAAAAAGCTATAACCAAATTCTATGTTTTAAAAATGTTCAAAAAAAATAATAGAAAAAGGCTGACAAGTTTCAGATTTTTATTTATATTAATTCTTGTAGCGTGACTGAAAGGGTTAAATCAAAATTATTAAAAGTGGTTCTTATTAATTGCTAGATGCCTAAAATAAGTAAACGACTACAATTTTAACAGCTTTACCAAAAAAAATTAACAAAAACACGTAATGATAAAGAAGAAACAAAACTCACCTCTGAGGTAGCTTCAAAGTATATATATATTAAGGACAGAAATTTGAACTATTATGCATATTGGAAGAGATAATTTGGAAGGGATTATCACATCTTAAATTTCGACATTTCTTAAATTTTGTCAGACCTATGGATTACCTCTTCTTCGCTTCGAGAGAAATGATGATAATCTTCATCTGCTTATTTTATTATTGGTTATCTTTTATATTTTTTTGTACCTCATTTGTATTTCTAAATCAGTAGACTTTTAGTACTAGTACAACTGTAGCTTGAAGTGGTAATATTTACAGAGAATATGTACAATTGTCTTGCATTGGAAACCTTAAAAAACGCTGGGGTGAAAGTAGACCTATGAAGGCTTTGTAAAAATGCTTTTATATATAGCTGGAAAAAAGTTTAAAAAAGATACGACAAGATAATCTTTCGAAGCTAGCAAACACCATAAGGTGAAATACCTACACCTTGACAATTGTTTATGTGAAAAACGATTCATAGTATGAGATGATAAATGCGGAAAACAACAAGATAATCTTTCTAATCCCCAAAGAGCATAAGCTTTAAAAAAATATGAATACAAAAGTATTGTAACTGTGCAAGTTTCTTCGGGAAAGAAGCTAGGAAAAAATCACAAAATCTCAGTAAACTATTAGCTTTATTAGTTCATTTGCAAAAGTGCTATCAATTATCTTGCTAAAAAGACTCACACCATATTCCGAAGATATTCTAGGCGAGTACCAATGCGGCTTTCGTGCTGGAAGGTCAACTATAGATCAGATATTTACCATACGACAAATATTAGAGAAAAACTGGGAATTCAACCGCGATGTGCAACAAATTTTCATAGATTTCCAGCAAGCATATGATTCCATAAAAAAAGCAAATTGTGGATAGCAATAGTAGAAATGGGAATACCAAGAAAATTAGTTAAATTAACGCAAATTTGCGTGACAGACTTATATGCACAAGTAAAGATAGGAAGCAGAACATCGATGCCATTTGGTATAAATTCAGGACTTAGACAGGGAGACCCCTTGTCACCGTTGCTGTTCAATTTTGCTTTAGAATATGCAATAAGTAAAATATCGTCTGAGCTGACAGGAGGATTTGCTGATCAAGGATCAAAACTGTTGCTGGCCTTTGCTGATGATATAGATGCAGGGTCGCATTCTACAAAAGACGTGAGAGAGGTGTTTTGATAGCTCGAGGAGAAAACTTGTAGTATAAATAATAAATGAAGAAAAGACGAAATACATGGTAGTAACCAAAAATGCAAGACCAAGAGTTAGGCAGAACATCAGTATTAATGATCACAACTTCGATGTAGTAAACGAGTTTAAATACCTGGGGGCGATCATCACAGCGGACAACCACATAGAAAAAGAGGTCTCAGCAAGGATAGCTGCGGGAAATAGAGCATTATACTCCCTTTCAACATGATTAAGATCGAAGCTGCTAAAAAGAAAATCTAAATTAACACTGTACAAGTCGATTATTCGCCCAATTATTACATATGGCAGTGAAACATGGACTCTCAACCAGCGGTAAATCAATAAGCTTCTAGTATTTGAAAGAAAGGTTCTCAGAATAATATTTGGCCTTCAAAGAGATGAATTCACAGGGGATTGGTGAAGACGCCACAATGCTGAATTGGTGAATCTGTATGGAACTAAAAACATAGTTAGACATATCAAGGCAAACCGAATAAGATGGGCAGGTCACGTGGTACGATCAGAGGATGACAAGAGTGTTAAAGACAGTGTTTTTTGAAAGACCAGATGGTAGAAGATCAGTAAGCCGACCGAGAAAAAGATGGAAGATAAGCTGAAGCCGATTGGGGTACAACAATGGGAAATAGAAGCGCAAGATCGTAGAGTATGGACGGCGATAGTGGATGCGGCGAAAACTCACCCACTCATTTGCAAACATATATGAAAGCCGGTAGTCTATTACTTAAGTTTCGAGTGTACTATAATAACATTGAAACAAAATGGTGTCAGAATTAATTTTTGGATTCTTTTTCGCATTCTACTACTTTAACTTGAACTTAAAAGGGATGATTCCCGGGAGTTAGCTGTATATTTAGTTAAAAAACTCTAACATCGAAGTAAAACACTTTTGTTGTAAGGGCTATATTTAATTAAAATTATATTTATAAATCCAAATGGATTAAAGGCTTAAAATCTTTTCGGACTAATCCTTCCATCTTCAGTGGACTTTTATAGTACCTATATAGGACTAGTAAAGTAAATGACCGCAAACCCAAGCACTCGTTGGGTTTACATTACTACTTAGACCATACTTCAAAGTATTAAATTATACGGCAGTATGCCGATAAAATTGGATTACTAACCGGGAACATAGAAGTCCCTACTCGAAACAATTTATTTGTACATCTGTACTGTCAGAATGTTAAATGCCAACTATATGCCGACAATTCGGATTTAGATTGTCGGCATGTAGTTGGCAGAAGTGTTTTACTTTGATGCTCGACTTTTTAAGAAAAGTTTAACGTTTAACTTGACCTTTAAGAAACGAAACTATTTAGACGAATAGTATATAGACTCAAAAGTACATCTTTTGTGTAAGGTTAGCTAACAAACATTTGCTTTCCTTTAAAGCTTTAGATCAAATACGATGCATATGAATGTCGGTTAAAAAAAGGAACATTTATAAATTAAAAATAACTAAAAATAAAATCCCTATTACGAAGTTTGCAAATTACTCCGTGAATAATTCGTATTGTTCAATGTTACATCATTAGAACTGAAGGGCATTACATAAGAGCACACAATTCGCGGCATGCAGGTTTAAAATCGAACTTAATCAAGTAATTCATGGTAATTATTCTGCAAGTTCAAGTATGTGCGGTTCAGTTACTTCCTCGTTTTTCTACGTTAGGTCATCGCAAGAGAGTGGAGCTGCGGGAATCTGACAAGGTGGATAACAAAAATCTCGAAACTCGACCATTGTGTTAAAGTAATCTTAGTAGTTTTTTTATTTGGTAATGCATTTACAAATCTAAAGCTAAAACTTTTTCGTAAAATAGTTCTTCTTAAAGTGACCTCTCGTCTTGAACCTAGGCTACTACAATTGCAAACTTTTCTGTCTTCAGCTGTTCTTATTAGTTGTTCAAAATTCAGCCCTGTCCATGGTCGGATGTTTCTTAGCCACGATAATCTTTTCCTTCTTAGTCCTCTTTCCCTCGATCTTTCCTTTCACTATGAATTGAGCACTTTCTGTTCATGTAATAGACAGTGTAATCTGCAGATAAGTATGTCTGAACTGGTTTGTAGAATCCTTGGGAAGATTGATAACGAACAAAAAATATTTTTTAACCTACAATCAATAATATGATGCTACGTAAATTATTTTCGAAAGCCAATTTCCACAAAAAAGATTGAATTATTTTTTTGTTAAGGGTATGCATACTAGTGCGCTAGATGCTAAATTTGGGTTAGTTTTTGAAATAAAATTTGTATTGGTAATACATTTGTAATTATATTATATGTTTAGACGCAAATACTTTGAAAGAAAAACTGAAACTAGAAAAAAAAAAGATTTAATGTTATTTAGAAGATAGCATCAAAGATAATTAATATTAGAAAAATATCAGACGTTAAAAATGAAAAATTGTTTTAATTATCAAAACTGTAACTCAAAGTTAATCATATAACATTTAAAGTGTTTTTACCTATGTATTTAGTGGCTCTAAACATGTACATCCAGATAGCACTGATGATGGAATAGTTATTCCGAAAATGTTCTGTGATGTAGCCCGATAGGGTTTTTATTATTATATCTTTTATAAAGGAATTTGTTAAATAAATTTTTTGTGATACCTGGTATACAGAAAACTACAGGAATTTAGTTTCCTTGTGGATAATAAAGAAAAGGCTTGTTATAGTCACTAGTGTAATTTAGATGGAGAGTGTGGTTCAGAGATGGGCATGTTCCCATTGATAAGATTTTGGCGGTAACTGGTTTGATCGAATGACTGTTGTCGAGTAAATTGAACTAGTTTGTAAAGTTTGCAGGCAAGTTAGTGTTTGGTATGGATAGGTTTTGGATATACAGTGTGTCAATTTTAAAACTTACAATGGGCTATATCTCACGAACAAAAGCTGATATCGAAAAATGCTTGAAACCGTTTCTAGGATAGTAAGGGGGAACTAAAATGACATGGAAGAGAACTCACCCCCATCAACCGCCTAGGGCCTACCCACCACAACCAAAAAGTTTAAATCGCAAACCCCTACTTATGATCATTGAAAACACTAAAAAATGCTAGGCAATGGTATAAATAATAATTATACAGGGCGAAGCAATAATTGTGAAAGTGTGTTACAATAGGAATAAAGGCAACCGCATTGCTTACCAATTAGCTAGGCAGGCTTAAGATTCTTAGGACCTGGAGAGCCTTTTGGTTGGTCAACTACAACAGTCGCGGAAATTGTCAAAGGGCAAGGATGTAGTCTTGCCAAGGTAACGCTAAGTAACCTTGAAAAGTCAGCATCAAAGAAGTACTTGGGAATGACAAAGCACCTACGCTTGAAAGTTGTCTTTTTAAATGATCATTGTCAACTATGCAAACACCTCCACACACTGGGGCTAGTAGACACACCTCTATGCAGGAAGTGTCAATGAGAAGACGAAACTGTAGAACATGTCTTATGTGAATGCCCAGAGTTACCGTTAATACCAGAGTACGCGTTCGGCTAGCCCTAGCCCACACCTGCCCACATAAATGAAATATCTCTTGGTGACTTGTCCACCTTGCTAGAAAGGGTAGGATGGACAATGAGCTAAGGACGACAGCTCCCTGGGAGGATGCACTATGGGTCAATTACATAAAATTCTATTTTCTAAGATAAATGCAAAAATAGTTGTTGATGTAACCCATTTTTTCACTAAATAACAAAACTTACAAGTCTGTTTTCTTCTTTTTCAATTTCTTTATTTTTTTTTCCTGATTTTTTTAAATCATCCCCTTTCGATCTTCTTCTGATTTCTTCTGATCGGTTGTGTCGCGTCCTTTTTCTGTTACGCTGTAACTTCAAATTTGCTTAATTTTTTTCTAACTTAATGTTGTCGCATTCTTCTTTCTTTAACTTTTTATTTCCTTGCATCATAATTAATTTCTATGTTAACTTCTAAACTGTACACTTACATATTTACAATAACTACTACATAATTGGCAGGATCGCCATGTAACGGTGTCGGATGTAGGTTATTTTGGACGTGTACGAACTCATCACTATATAGCCCCTCATAAAATTACTAGACCCTCGGAGATATAGTAAACTGATCACCGGCATCCTTTGGAGATTGGTAAATTCATCACCGCAGATAGGTAAACTCATCACCGGGATTTTTGCCTGGTTTCTAATGCGAAAGATTGCCTCTTACCTGTTATACTTCTCGTTTATGTGATAATTTAATAAATTCATAAATAATTTTAAGTAAGTTGCTTTAAAATTTAACTGAGATTTTAATATGTTTTACGGTGTGGCCTATTAGACGTATCTGCCAATCTAAATGGTTTTGAGATCTAAAAATTTAGTTGCATAGGATTTCGATAGTGAACTTTAAAATGAAAATAATTGTCAATATGTGCTATTTTTGTTTATATCGGAAGTAGTCCGAACTTCGTTATTTGATTTTCATTGTATTTTTATATTTCTCATTGAATTCTCGAGATAATTTGTTAAGCATACATTCGGTCTAAGTCTTACCGTTTTGGCGTTATTTGACTATTTTGAAAATAATACACGATTTTGGACAGTTAGTAAATATAAAATATCTGTAAAATAGGAAAAGCTAAAAACTTGAGTGTGCTATTAGTGCATCGAAGTCGAAGGAAACTTAATTTTTTACACGTGCAAAGCTTTAAATTTTATGGCATCATTGGCGGAAATTTTTAAATTTGAAGTAATCAGCAATTCATTTATTATGACAGCATGTATCAAAATGCTTAAGTACAGCTGCCTGTACTTTATCTTTCAATGACTTGTACAAAGATCCCACAATTTTTTGGTTAGTTTTGGCCATTATTTGTAGGAGTCAGATGAGTTGTTCATTTCATTTCATAAACATCATGACAAATAACCTCAATTAGTGTAAGATACAAAATAATTTTTATTCTGTAATTTGTACTAATTTTGTTTATTGTAGCACCCTGATGATGCAAATAGAGATTTGCGAAAGCTTGGTAGTTTAAAAAGAGTACTTCTTTGTCCTATCTTCGGCTGCACACCCAAATATATAGTTGTGTTTGTAGTCTAATTGATCAGCGTTGACTACAGGCGTTTATCGCTTTTTCAGTATATGTATATAAGAGTCCACTTAAGTTGGTACCATATGGAAAATTTTTTTATTTTTAGTTATATGAAAAAAAAAATTATTCTCTAGTTCTGAATGATCTAGAATTTCAGTCATCAGAATCAGATATTAGTATTCTTCAGTCATTTACGCGGTTCGTTAAACAACATGAATTTTATTAAGACTTGAAAATATCCACAATTCAATTTTTTTTTGACAAACCGCGTATACAACTAAAAGAAATTTTATATCTGATCATTGTATTCTAGGTTTTAGATCATTCAAAACTTTTTATGTAACATAATTATTTTATATAACAAAATTCATAGAACTAAAAATAAAAAGGTTTCACATATGGTGCCGACATATATATATATATATATATATATATATATATATATATATATATATATATATATATATATATATATATATATATATATATATATATAACAATGTCACTTTAACAATTTAATTAGAAATCTCAAAATATAATATCAGAAAAGGTAATCTACAGCAACAAAATAATATTATGCCTTGCCTACAAGAAACATCTTATACAGTTAACTTAAAGAACTTAATTACACTGATTTTTTTGTGCGAAAACCAGTGCGAAACAACTAAACAAAAACGGTATAACATTTCTACTCACCAGTTGTATGACATTTAGCCTTACACCCTTTCGTCGCACAAGTCCACAAAAGGCAATTCGATTTTTTTAGAGTCTCTCGCAATCAATTGAAATTTGAAATTATTGAAAATCATCATTTTTTGTCCGCGTTGGCTCAGGACGTAATAAATTAGCAGTTCACTATCCATGTTGAAGAAACAAGGACAAATAAAGAGAAATTTTTCTTTTCGCATGATTTTAGGTAGCTATCAATAGAATTTTGTGGAATTCCCAAATAAAAACCAATAAATTGCAATTGCATTTAAGACATCTGGATTTGGATTATTCTGTGAAATTACCAAAAACTAGCAGTTTGCTGGGATTTTATGGTCTATACCTCATGCAGGCTGCAGGTAGGCCAGTGATCAGTTTACCAATCTCTTAGGGTCTATTTTGAAAACCCTACTTTTATGGCGGTGATGAGTTTGTACTATGTCCGAGGGTTTATGGTAATTGGTGATGAGTTTACGTGTACCCGTTATTTTCAAGGTTAAGTAGCTAAGGGAGAATAAGGACACATGTTTACTTTACGGAATCGTAGTTTATTCTTCTTTGTAAATCGATCTAAAGCGGATTATTTAACACCCTTTACTAACTTAGCAGAACGGGTGGCCTTACAATAATTATGTCACTTTACATAAACAATGTAATGTAATGTACAATATTGTATGATACAATTTATATATACAGTGACAATATACAATTTGTTTAATCTTCGATCTTGACCCAGTTAAATATTAAATAATATTTTATTATTATTTAACACTAATTATTATTTATAATATACAAAAATCTAAATAATTACTCCTATCACATCACATTAAGACTTGGATGTATATCGTTCAGAAAAGTTTGAGTAGGAACTACACCTGGTCTTATTTGAAAAGCAATTTTGCTTATAATACAGAGAGTGGACCTAATTTACATACTATCCTCTTTCCTGGATATAAAATGAATCGCATTTATATGTACATAATAAATCATATTTGAATATAGTATCACATTAGCCTTGATGGTCATTTAATAGTGTTTATTGTAATTAGAAAAACAAATGTATATGCATATTTATAAATATACAAGGTCAACGACGAGAATGGTGCATATAATATAACAAATGATTGTGAATAATTATCATTCACGTTCAATTTTTTTACCATAGCAATCTTTGCAATAAAAATTAAATTATTTTTAAACTAAAATCTGTTTTATTACATGTAGATAATTTAAAGGTCTGAAAACATAATTGGATATTTTTTTTATCATTTGTTAATATATTTTTTCGACTTAAATTTAGTATACAAAGTATGGACATGATTTATGGCATATTTATTCTTACATTGAAATGTTTTATTTAATTACATATGATTGAATAACCACATGGTTTTTAGCCTAACGGCGGACTCCCACTACTTGTGTATTTAGCAAATATTTGTCACTTGCCTATATTTGCCATGTAGCGGGAGTGGTTCACTCGGCCATTACTTATACAATTGTTTGTGGCATGCGAAGTCCTGCCGGTTTTCGGTAAAAATGCCGCGAGTCAAAGGGATTTCAATTAGTTGTTGCATACTTGCATACTACGCAAGTTCATACTTGGCGATGCGAACCCATTACTTGCCGACTTTGTCGCAATTAATTTCTGGAGTACTCTGTGTTTGGCTTCCGTAGCGGAGGCGTGGTGTGCGTTTTTAATGTTGTTAGAAATTCTAGCGTATTGCTGTACTTTGTTGCCAAATACCCCAGTATTGGCTTACTTTTCAAATACACGAATAATTGGAGCGCCGTACTGGAAATTGAGTTGAAATTTGGTGTATTAGGCAAGTACGCAAATATTTGCCTACTTGCCAAATACACAAGTAGTTGGAGTCCGCCTTTATATATTAGACATTCATTTTAAAAGCTCACAGAATAAACCTCTGTAGGTAAACTTTAATATATTATATTATTAATATATTATAACAGAATATTCTGTTATATTATAATATATAATATAACAGAATAAACTGTGAATGAATGAATGAATGATCTCGGAATCCGACAAACACTAATAAAAGCAGTTAAAGCACTATACAAAGAAAACAAAGTAGCTATTAAATGTGGAAATAAAGCCTACAATCCATTTAAGACGACAAAAGGACTTCTACAAGGCTGTGCTACGTCCCCTACTCTGTTTAAAATATTCTTGGAAATAACACTCAAACCATGGAGGAGAAAGTGCGAAGGAATGGGCATACCAGTAAGAGACGAATACCTATACACCTTAAGTTTTGCCGACGATCAAGTAGTCATCGCACAAGATGAAGAAGATCTCAGCTTTATGCTCAGAAAACTAGAAGAAGAATATAAAAACAACGGAATGGAAATAAACTTAGAGAAAACCGAATACCTAACAACAGAAAACAAGGATATGAGAAACCTAGAGATAGACGAGGGAAGACAAATAAATGGAACAGATAAATTCAAGTATTTAGGAACCATAATATCGAACCAGGGAACAACAGAAGAAGATATAAACAACAGACTGAGACAAACAAGAAACTATATAAGACAACTAAACTCAGTGTTGTGGGATAAGAACATTACGATAAAGACAAAAAAGAGAATATATAACACCCTGACAAGAAGTATCCTGACATATGGGTCCGAAAACTGGACAATAAACAAGGGAAATAGAGGTAGAATAAGAGCAGTAGAAATGGAGTTCCTGAGGAGAAGCTGTAGACTTACAAAAAGAGACAGAATTGAAAACGCAGAGATTAAGCGGAGAATGGGAGTGCAATCAGACATAATCGACTATATAGAGGAGAAGAGACTATCCTGGTACGGCCACGTCAGAAGAGCGGACAGAGGACGCTGGATAAACAAAATCACAGAATGGAGCCCGATTGGAAGAAGAAAGAGAGGAAGACCCCGAAGGTCATTCAGAGATGAAATCGACGATGCTATGGAGAAAAGAACCCTGCGAGATGGAGACTGGAATGACAGGGAAAATTGGAGAAAACGGTTGAGTGAAGGAAGACAGTGAAAACTGTGGAAATCCTTAGTAGTAGTAGTAGTAGTAGGTAAACTTTATAGGCAATGCAATATTTTGTCTTTGTATAGAGGGATGAAGTTGTGAGGGCAAAACTACTAGAAAATAGTCATTTTGTGTCAAAAGACGTTAACTGTGTAAAGGGTGCGTGCTTCCTTTATTATCATGGACTTATAAATAAAGACGTTCTTTATTTATACGTCCATGTTTATTATTAATTGTAATTTATTTAATAACAACTTAAAAACAAAGTCTAAAAGGCTTCTTAAGTTCGAATCCAGGGCTACTTTCTTGAAGAAAAATTCATTTAATTACCTGAAGTTACTAGTTTTAAATTGTAAATCCTATGTACTTCCCTTAAGGGAAAAATTCAGACATTCCAGATACCTAGAGTGTCAAAAACATTGAGGTTCGGGTAAATCTTTCTCCTAAAACCCAACTGTTTGACGTTCCTTAAGTGGTTCATTGGAATGACTCCAGTGGAGGGATAATGGCCTAGGTACTTCACCTTTGTCTTCTTATATGTATCTTAAGATCTTTGTATTTGACGAACTTCTCATTGTATTTAACACTCAGATTATTATTATAAGTCTTGTGTGTCTAGTGTGCCCCAGTGTAGCTTATAGTTGTCATTCCCAAATCATACAGCTAAGAGCATCTAGATAATAAGGGAGATGTTTGATGAAACAGAAATTCAAATTTTTACGTTATCTCTTGATAGACTGTCTTCTCTACTGCTTCATGCTGTTTTTTATATTTAATTGCAGCAAATGCCTGGGAGCCTTATTAAGATAGTGAATGGTTTCTCGAACATCTTTCCTGATGTCAACCAATAAATGGACGAGGTATTGTCGACACAAGTATTATTGAAGCGAAGCTTTTATGTATACTGGCGTTGTATTACTTTTTTCTCTGTAGTAAAATGCTGAGGGGAGTACTACGGAACTATCGCCACGAGAAGGCGTCACGGGTAGCGTCACGAAATTCTACTCTCGATCAATTTGTTTCTAGTCATCATATATTAATTCTAAGCAGGTTTAAATTAAAAATTGCATGAAAAGCGACTTACAAAATACAGACATTAAATGAGAAGTAAAAAATTAAAAGAATATATGTCAATAAAAGATTCAATTCGTAACAATTGTCAAAATTTAAAAGTTATAAATGTCATCCAGTTAATAACAATATTGAATCACCTGTTTAAATTTTTATGACACTTCTTGTTTTAAATTAATTTCATATACTTAAATACAATTATAGTGTACTGTACTAACCTTTTTTTATTACTATTATTGAGATACATGTTTAATTAATATGGATAGTTTTGTTAAATATATGGTATTATCATAATATGGTATTTTCATATTGCGAAAGATGACTAAAGAAAAATCTAATTTTTTAGTGTATGTATCTGCTGTGTTATTAATGGTAAGCGACATATTACGTACTGACTGACGACATATAATCTTGATGTTTTTTATCCGTTCGATGCTACTGCGAATCGTTCACATAACACTGAGAACTTGACATTAAACAATAAAAAAATGCCACATGCACATGATCGGTTCGCTACGTACCTGACTGAAACTACAATGTGGACAATTCAAAGCCGTATTGACCTTTTGATTCTCTCTGACTATAAGCAACGAATACCAGTATACATGCCGTTGTTGATAAGACATTACACTTAAAACCGTTTAAAACTATAATGTTGAATTTCTGGCAAACAAAAGCATTAGTCCAATTAGATTTTCTTTTCAGGTACTTGTAATGAAAATTTGGGTCGGTATTCGAGAACGAGACCACTGTAAGATATAATAAAATTATGTAACGGAATAGAGGTTAATGGTATATACAGCACATCATAGGGCTTTCAAAATATTTCTACAACTTGTGTCATAAATAAAACTAGGATATGTCTATCATAAATTTTTTAGAGTGGTAATAAAAGAGTATGTTGAAAGTCGGGAATAGGTTTTTTACACGCCAGAAATAGATCGTAGAATATATTAAGATACACTGTTTCGTTAATTTAACGGTAGGTAAGTTTATTGTAGCTTATTAAATATTTTTTCTTAAATATATAGTACAACAGACTTACGTTATAGTTAGAGTGAGTGCCTGTGGGCAAAAAAGTTTATGATGGATCGTTGTTGCTCGTAGAGACTGCTCTTCCTCTCCTCCTACCCCTACGGTAGCTATAGAGATTTCATAGTTAAACTCTCAGTCTGGGTTGAGACCAATTTGGAATTCTTCTGTAATAAAACTATGGAACTTTATTTATTAGTCCAATTTAAATGTTCTGAATTCCACATATGTTTAGCTTCTCGCTACGTTTGATATTGGGAGAACTTGATAATTGGGAGAAGTGATATTTGAACATGAAGATTGCCTTGATGTAAATGTCTGGTGATAATTTGACCAATCACAGGTAATAAACTAACTGCATTTCAAAAACTAATTCGTTAATAGTGAGATATCTTAGCAAAGAGAGTAGACTTCCGCGTCCAGTTTTTTTCAAATGGAAAATCGGAATTTATACTAGTAACCTCGTAAGGTTAATATGTTCTTTGATAGTTAGTATCAATAACAGAAAAAACAATTCTAGACCACAGCGTATATATCTACTTCTTCTTGAAAAGAGGTAAAACAGTCTTGAATTGCAGTTGTTACTTTTTCTCGCACTAAATTTCTCTCCCTTTCTCTCTCGAGACATTGTTAGTTGCACGATATCGTTGCCAAATCATGCTTATTAAATGTGAATTTAAGTTTCTATTTCTAACCGAATGTTGTTGTATGGCATCTTCTTCAAGCATTTCAACCGCTCTTGATGCTATAATGTTTACAATAAGGGTACGGACATATCGAAGATACATCGATGTGCATGGTGGAGGTCGCTGTTGCTGTATAAAATTATGTACATGAGCAACAGTAGTGATCAGTAGCGCACCTAGAATTTGCCTCTGGGGGGGGGGGGTTTGATTGTTCACCGAAATTTTTTTTATGATGTTACCTCCATTTTGAGTCCTTAAAATGTGTGAATAACACTGTCGGAATAGGGTCCTAGGGGGGAGGGGTTAACCCCCAACCCCCCCCCCCCCCCCTTGGGTGCGCCACTGGTATTGATAGCAGTGAATGCATGTCTTCAAGTGAAAAGTAGTGGATCATTAGTAATTCTTTAAATCGCCAGCTTTCGGCTCATCCTATAAATAAAAAAGGCACTATCTAGGAGAAAACTGTTTAAAAAGCTTAAGAAACACCATTCAGACAGATTTTATGCTTCTATGAGAATGAGTCTGGAAACATTTCAGTACATTTATTATACCATCCGTATCTCCGGCGAATGTCACGTGGTTTGAAATCCACCAATAAACTTGTAATTTAACACGCGATCAACAGCTCGATCACGATTTAAAACAAACTATTTTGTTCTGGAATCGACATCGCTGTAAACCGCGATGATAGGTCGCGAGGGTAAATGGGTGAAACATCCTTGGTATGTGCGATCTCATAAGGAAATGAAGATTTGTTTTCGACCGCGACTGCCACATCCATCGCATACATCCATGTATCTTCGGTATGTCCGTACCCTAACACGGAACGTGGTTATTGACATGCAAGTTTATCTGAGACAATTATCATAAAAATTTCAAATCTGCTTTCCTAAAATGTATTAACCTTATTTTTTGGTAATTAGTCCAGTCGTCAGAGATTTGACTTTTAAAATTTATAGGAACAAGCTGAATATTGTTGCAAATGTCAATTTTTGGACCTCAAAAATAAAGCAAAAAATTGTACCACTTCTTTCACGGCTTCAACTTAAAGCGCCCCCTTATAGAGGTATAAAAACGGAAAAAATAGATTTTCCAAAAAAATATTTTAAATAAAAAATGTAGTTGAGCTTATTCTGAACATAAATGTGCACTTTGTGTGTAGAATGAACGTTGTTTCTCTTAGAAACAACGCTTGAAGCGACCGGCGAATCTGAATGTCAGTTACACGCTAAATTTTAAATAGGTGTATCAACTCAACGGTAAAAATTCGATACCTTTTGATCAGAGTCTTTTATGGACAAAAATCAAAATATGTTTTAAAGGTGAAGAGTGCATTCGTATGCACTTTTGGTATTTTCCCGCAAATGAAGTTTAGTTTTTATAAAGGATTTAAATAAATAAACGTTGCGCGATTTTTACCACTTTTTACGATTCTCACGAGATCAATAAAATGTATCACTTTCATTTACCGGTCGTAGGTAGTGGAATTTCTATTGTTAGAGCCTAATCTTTAAAACCTATAACATGAAATTTCAAATCGGAATTTGGCAATATATGAATTTAAAATTTTACATTACAAACGTATGCACGAAGACGGTATGGGGTGGAGTTTGTAGCTAAAGTTGTGTAGTTTTGAAAAATGTACTTGTGTAATTGAAGAGAAGCAGTTTTAAACGTTTTAGATTTTTTTCGTTTTTCCACTCCTACGAGGAGGGATTTAGGGGGCAGCCGGTGGGTAGGAGTGGTAAACTTTTTTGCATATTTGTTGAGGTCCCAAAATGGACATTCTCAGTAACATTCAGTTTGTTCGTATAATTTTTAGAGGTTCAGTAGCATTTTCATCTCTGACGACTGGAGTAAATTGTAGAGGGTTTTGAATCTACGAAAGTAAAATTTTTTCTTATTGATACAGAACATTAATACCCAAATATATTCCTATTTTAAAATAATTCAGAAATAGTTTAAGCAATTCTAATTTTTATACAAACTGATTTATGTATAATATCCGTTGCACCCTTTTAGATGTTCTCTAGCACTCTTATTTAAATCACCTTCTAAAAAAGAAAACTGTTGCCACTTAATGTGAAATGAAAAATACCTATACTTAATCGGTAACATAATAATTTGGAGTTGTAAAGTAAGAGCAAAACGAAAAAAACTTATTAATATATCGAATAGTATTTACCTCGGAAAAAGCGTTTTAAAAATATAAATATATATTGCCTATTATGTACCCGGTAGAAAAGGGAGTTTGCTTCTGACATTCGTGGGTTTAGTAATCACGAAACATTTTTAGTCGCGTTGAATTGTGGATTTTTCAAAGAGCACTCAAATCTTTCAAGTTCAGTCAACAGTTCCGTATAGCGTGCTAAGTAGCAATATAAACATTTTCAAGTTTTTAATTTCGTAGTATTCGGCTGACAGCACGAAAGTCTCTTTTTTTAACATGCACTCGCTAATTGGACATTAGTCGTTAAAACGTTCTCGTCCAAATAAATATGAAACTTCACAAATACGCTCTGTCGTACTTTCTGCCCTCAAAGAATGTTTGTAGCATTCCTTTTTTAAATAAAATTCCTCTGGTTATGTTTTATTTAACGTAGCTTTCCGATTACGAGTTAGGCCGCTTCGACAATTTAGAATGTAATTACTGCAGGAAATTAGTTGTTTGGTTTAAAGTAACACCTAACTTTTTTAATTTTAAATAGAAAATGCCACCGACACGCGAACAAATTACTTTTACCGTTAAACTGAGATCTGCATTTTATTTCGTACAAAGCTATTATTAGAATTAATACTTGAGTATGAAATAGTAGGCGAAATGAAAATTCAAAAAATTAAAGTTGCAGTGATATCTGGATGCCGCAGAGGGATGTTAAATTATATATATATATATATGAGGCGTTCAAAACCATTGTGAATTAAGTCCACTTTTTACGAAAATTAAGTTAGAGGTGTATCTATGTTTAATTCAAAAAATTAAAGTATATATATATATATATATATATATATATATATATATATATATATATATATATGAGGCGTTCAAAACCATTGTGAATTAAGTCCACTTTTTACGAAAATTAAGTTAGAGGTGTATCTATGTTTAATTCAAAAAATTAAAGTATATATATATATATATATATATATATATATATATATATATATATATATATATATATATATATATATATATATATATATATATATATATATATATATGAGGCGTTCAAAACCATTGTGAAATTGTGAATTAAGTCCACTTTTTACGAAAATTCGTGATCTGAATTCGATTCTTCGCTGCTAGAGGGTTCACTTTGCCGAATTACATAGTCGGGATCTTTATCCGAATCATCTATAACATCTCTCATGTCCTCGTCACTCCCTTGCTCTGATCAATATAGATCTTGCTCGTCGGCAAGTAGTAATCTTTGTATATCGCTACGGTACTGCAGAACTATGCTTGTTCTACACTATTAACAAGGTATTTAAAAGGACAGTGCATGCGGCCTACACTGTTGCCGCCATTAGCAGACTATCCTTTCGCTGTGGTCCATTAGACCAATGTTTCGGGTTAAGGGTTAAAGACAATAATTCATTGTGTGATTCTTCACACATTCTCAGAAATTTTCTGTAATTAAGTAGTTTTACTAAAAATTCTTGAATTAATTGGGCGTGCGAAAATTCTTGCCTTTTTTTATCCAATTTTGAACCCAAACTCTAGGGCGTTTTCGCTTATTTTTCATTATTTCGCGGTGTACTAAAGCGAGAGAACACAAAACTTCGAGCGATACGTGTTATTTCTATTCTCATTCAAACACGACTGTTTTGCTCACTAATGACTAGTTTTATCAACCCTGGACAATGGGGTTATTGTAACAGGGTATAAAATTATAATAAATTTGAAAAAAATATAGTAGATGAGAAAAAATAATCATCAAATTCAATTTTATCGCAATAAATAGTGGTTAATGGTTATTAATTGTTTTTATTAAACTGTTAGATTGAAAGCTCAATTTAAAATCAATAGATTTTTAAAAATATCTTTAATTATGATGCAGTTATGATGATTTATTAACTCTTCCAGCTATTGTTACTAATATTTTTTTATTTATTTCAGATATTCAAGATGTCATTCACTGCAATGTATGTCCTATTTCTCACTATCCTGTTGATGTCAACAACGCACGCCTCAGCCGCCTCAGCACTAGGTTGCCCAGTAGGTTGTATGTGTAATGATGATACCTTTGTAGTTCAATGTGAAAGAAGTAAACTGGACGTCATACCAATTACACTGAACCCAGCAATACAAAGACTGGTTCTGAGGAACAATAAAATAAAGACTATAGACGCAGCTTTTCAGTTTTATAAAGAATTGCAATACGTTGATTTGTCAAGTAACCATCTGGTTAATATTCCCATGAGGAGCTTCGTTAACCAAGAAAAATTACAGGAACTACACTTGAACAAGAACAAGTTGTCGTCAATAAACAATAAAACTTTCCAAGGGCTTAAATCTTTAACTGTACTTAATCTTAGAGAAAACTTCCTCGAAGAATTACCCAAAGGTTTGTTTTCTATACTGCCAAAGCTAGAAGAGCTTAACTTGGGCCAAAATAGGATATCAAAAATAGATCCTTTAGCTTTTGATGGACTGTTAACTCTACGAGTACTTTATTTAGATGATAATTCATTAAGCTCAGTACCTACACACGCGTTTTCTGTTCTCGGAAGCCTAGCTGAACTACACGTTGGCCTCAATGGATTCACGATCTTACCAGATGACGCTTTTCGTGGCCTAGGAAGACTGTCCGTGCTAGATATAAGCAGTGGGGGACTTTCCAATATCAGTACTGATGCCTTCAGGGGTCTTACAGGGTTAAGAATGCTGAATTTGGCTGATAATAGACTTCAGTCCATTCCTACGATACAATTGGCCCATTTAGCGCGACTAGAAGACTTAACCATTGGTCAAAACGAGTTTGTTAGGCTGGATAAAGGTGCTTTCAAAGGACTAGCCAATTTAAGGAAAATAGATATAACAGGTAAGTTTTTTGTATATTAAAGTTATTTTCTCTTATCACTGTGTAGATTTGAAATAAATCTTAGTTGGTTAGAAATATTTATCTTATCTATTTACTTTATCTTATATAAGACTTTAGGTCTATTCTCGTTCGATGTTAGTCGTGCTTGTGACGTTAACAGACAGCTATCTAGTCATCTTTAAGAGGTCTTTCTGTGGTCTGATGCATATTGGTCTTAAATCCCTTGCTATTCGGGCTAGTCATGTAACAGCCGTGTAACATGGTGGTTGCATTTCCGTCTTCTCTGTGTTCTTCATCATATAATATCCTATATTTTACAGATATCTCTTATTTGATTATTTGGTATCCTGTCTCTTAATGTGTCCCTAGCAATGGATTTCAAGGCTCTCATTCCAAGTGTTTTTTGTTTCTGTTGTAGCTGTTTTCTGCTGTAGTTATTATCTGTTTTTCTTGAGGGTGGAGTTAGAGTGAAAAAACTGAATACGTTTGCTCTTTTTTGCACTCTCTTTAAGGTTGTCGTAGCTGGATATTTTTAGTCTCATCATATTTCATCGTTAATTACAAATTTCCATCGTTTGTGTTTTCTTTATGTTTATATTATGTTTCAGCCTTTATTTTAAATGTCTTTACCATTCACTATAGGTTATTTCTTTATTATTATCTATAAACAACGCTTCTAAAGGCTCGCATGATCTGTTTTCTAATATTAATGAAAATAAATATATGTGCTTAGCTAAACCTTTTATAACTAATATAAAAGTCTTAATGCTAGCTTTCATACTTAATTTATATTTTTATTTTTAGGTGCAAACAATCTCGAATATATAGAAAAAGGTGCCTTCAGTGAAAACCTTAACCTAGAAACGATCATCTTGGTCAGCAACAAGAAACTCGCTACACTCGAAGATGGTGCACTAGTTGGACTGCCAAATCTGAGACACTTAGTGCTACGGGAAAACTCATTTCGAACACTCTCAGAATCGATTACAAGCTGGAACGAACTGAGAGGTTTGGAACTCACAGATAACCCCATCAACTGTGATTGCCAACTACTTTGGCTTCTAAATTCCATAAACTCAAAAAACATAACAAATGTCCAGTGCTCTACTCCCTTGCAACTCCGCGATAGAGCCTTGAGGACACTAACTCCATACGATTTAGGCTGCTCGTTTCGCGATAATAGGCAGCAAGCGATCATCATTACTTTTTGTGTCAGTGCCACCATACTTATTGGAATTTTAGGGTTGTTTCTTTTTCGTTACCGCCAAAGGGTAGGAGAAGCTCTTAAAGATTACAAATGGAACAAAAGAGCTATAAGCAGAAAAGAACACGAATACCAGAAGACGTTTTCTGACGAAGATTACATCACTCGTACTGGACAACACCATATCAAACCGATTCCGGTAACGGAATTGTAGCTAGAGCTTAGCGCGCCACCTTCTGGGGTAAGCATTTTTGTCTTTATATATTGTAATGTATGTACACCCCTATTGACAGTAGGCTATACGCTAGGACTAAATTAGTATGATTAAAAAAAACGTAAATTGATAGATAGAAGTATCCGATCCTATACTCAAGTATAGAATCGAATACTTCTTTGAAGAAATTTAAAAAACACTGGGTTTGTCTAGCTGATCTGGTTCGGCCTGTTCGGTCCATCCGCAGTTCATTCATATTCGCTTTTAAGAGCATGTTTCGTTGAAAGATCGTGTGGAAGGATATGGCTTAGGGCACGTAGCTAGTGAATAGAGGGGATATAATTGGCATGGTGTTGTTTAGTGGTACTTCAAATCTGTTTGTCTGCGCGCTGTTTCACCAAACGAAAGCAGCGTATTGAGCTGCTGAAAACAGCAGACCAAAGTAGTTCCACATGTTCATATAAATAGAACATATGTATTGTTTCGGGTTCTTATTTAGCAGCAAGTTTTGTTCTTTGAATGCCAACGTTTTGTCTAATATGACACCCAGATACTTCGGATATCTGTTGTACATTGTTGTTTACATTTGACTGCAGTCTTCATTTCCGAGAGTAGCTTCCAAGGGTAAGGAATCAGCTATTAGGGTTAATTCGTTTTCTTTATAGTTTTGGTGTTGGGTGGCTATTTTCGCTGCCGAGACTAAGCCCTGGGGGAAAACTTAATAAAAGCTTTTATTTATAAAAGCAAAAAATTTATAAAAAAAAAATATAGAACTTTAGAACAATAGAACAATAGAACTTCATGATGCTTGACTTGCTGTAATAAATCTATCCATATAAAACATTATATTCTTAACTGCTAAGAAGACATTAGATGTTTATTCCATCATAATAAGGCCAAACATTTTGCTATAAGTCATAATGTTATAATTACTGTAAAGTTTTTTTATTATAAAATTTCATATAAACTTGTAAAGTACTTGAACACTATCTGAAATTATTTAGTTTAATAATTTCTGCTTTTTTTAGGTTTTCTGTTTAGATGGAGAGGGTAGGCGTGCTGCTAGGGGCCCTCGGGGCACCTTACCCGCCACTGGATTTACCTACATCACCGGTGATACATGTCGAGCACATTCGTTACGTTCACTTAAAGATACCAGAAATGGTTTGCCGAAATGCCATGTGGACTTATACCAGCATTAGTGCTTAAATGACTAAAAAACGAGCAATAACAAATTGAATCCATTCCAGTGTGTGATCTATCGAGTTTAGAGACTGTACATTAGCTGCTATCTAATATATTATTATTTTTTTGATATGACTGACGTGCATGATGAAACAAATTATCACATTTTAAAATATATTTTGTTTTCTTGACATAAAACTCTTTAAACTTACTATCTTGATTTAGTTCATTATACTAGTCTTCGTTGACTCAAATAAGATTCCATTATCTATTAGTTATGTATTGTATAAGTTCAATTTAAGAAACAAAACAAAATCTGATTCATCATGCACTTAGTTGTTTTATTTCGTAAGCAATCTGTGATATAAATTTTACCAGTAAATTGAGTTTCTGTGTGAGTCTTATTTAATAGCCAATTTTGCCATGAAAATTAGTACCTAAGAAACAATTGTTCTATAATATTAAGTTTCATTTTTATTACATAACCTTGTGATTTTTATTTTAAACAGAAGTTCATTCTCGTCAGAAGTAAATCTGTTACGCTTTCAGTTATCAAATGACACTTGTATCCTTTGTGTATACATGTGTGTATAAACCAATTATATATCCTTATAAATAAAGATAATAGTAATTGAGTTTTTGTTTTATGCTATTTATGAAACGAGGTTATCTTCTAAATGTAATTGTTTTCTTATCTCCAATTAGCATGACTCACCTTTTTCATTCTCTACCTTTATAAATAGACTTAGTGTGTTTATTGCAGTTATCACATATTTCTTATGAAATGAAATAAATTTTGAGGTTGAATGACTATACAGGTTGACGTATTCTGATAAGGTAAAGAAATGGGCAAATGAGGTCATAAGCAAATATAAATATTGAAATATTGATCCAAAAATAAACCTTTATTTAAATCACAGACCTAATTAAACACAATGTTAAATATTATTTTGATATGGTATTAAAAACTTAGTCGTTATAATATATTTAAGGATCTAACTTGTTACTTATATCAGGTTACCGGAATCATAGACCAATATAGTTAATATCAATCAAGTTAATAACAAATAAACCCTTTTTGCAGTGGCGGCTGGTGTGGTAAAATTTTGGGTAGGCCAAGCCAGCAAATTACATAGCTATGTGTAATCAGTGACGGATCCAGAGGGAGGTGTCACTGCGTCATGACCCCCCTAACTAATTTTTTAATGATTTCTCTGTTCATTTTAACTTCTGCGTTGTATCTAATTTTTGCGATTTTTGATTTTTCATCTAGCAAATCGCGAACAGAAAACGCCCTCTTCTGTACATCCTTAACCCTTTCGCTACGGGCCAACAATCGGTTGTGCGTTGCTCATATACGAAGCCAGGAAAATTGTGGACTTCGCGATTGAGACGGGCAGTCAGTAGTTTACATTTTTTATATTGAAGTGGTTGAATCGTTTTTCGTTTGTCGGCAGTTTGTTTATATTCGTTTTATCGAAGTAGTGGATTTTTTTTTGTAAAACTTAAAAAAAAAAACGGTATTCAGAAAGTACGGCGCTAAGGTGGGTGATGTGCTGCCGTGTATGTACGGCATCAGTATAATGTATTTGTGGATCGTAACGTACATGAACGATACTAGTAAGCAAGATGGACAATGTAGAACGTACTATTACGATTATAGCTCTTCAAAGATGTAACTACTTAAAAATGTACGCTGACAGAACCTGAACGATGGAGATTAATTTGCGTAATAATACGGCGCTCGCTCTTCAAAGCTGCAAATGAAAATCGTACTTTTACGGTAACAGTATCGAAAGGGTTAAAGGACAGGAAATTACTTAAATGTTCCTTGCAACTGGAATGTTTTTTTAAGGAGGCAGACATATTTTTTAAATCAAAGTATCCTTCACAATTCTTTACACATTTTTTATTAGAAAATAACAAACACGGCCAACAATATAGTCTGTTTTTCGTAATACTTCCAGACAACCATTTTTAGACATCATGCCAAGAGCAATTAAAAGTACGCACCTTTTTCCCATCTTTTTGGTCAATACGCAATGTTGGAGTAGGCCTTTCATTCATAATAATTTTTTTTCTATCAACTTAGTTCTTCTAGATAATGGTGATTCCAATAGTGAAACAACAATGTCCAAACACTCACTATCAACATTACTATTACTGCAACCTGGTAAAGCGTCATAAAAACTCATTTTTATGTATCAGTTATAAAACAATCTCACATATATAAGTTGCAAACAATCAGGCGATATAGAAATCACGCAAATGTGATTTTTTTTTCTTCGAATTTTATGAATTTTTTTAAATTTATTTGGGCAACCGTGCACTTCTTTGCAATTGTGTTGTTTGTTTAAAAATATGTTACAATTATAGATTATGTAACATATTTTTTTATCATAATTTAAAAGAAAATTTATATTACAATTCGATAATTACGTTACAAGTGACAACGATGGTCATCGTAGGCCCGATCGTCTGGTGCCTAAACAGCAAGCATAAATACGACAATATAAATCGTTGTCCGGCAAGCTGCTTAACTTCAAACGCTTTTTGTACGGGGATCTTATGTGAGCTGGGTCGGCCAGTTCCGATCGGGCCTATTAATGATATTTAAAATGCCTGAATACGATTCGATGCTTTCTGTGGTAATATAATAACTTGTTGTTTTACCGGGCGCTACTGTATTGACTGATTTAGTACATTTAAAAGTTATTTACATGCATTAACATAATTTTTAAATATATGTTTTTCAATTTTAAAGCTCTTAAAATTCTTGGGTAGGCCAGGCCTATCCTGCCTACCCTCAAAAGCCGCCACTGCCTTTTTGTCACAACAGTGTAAACGGTTTTGACAGTTAAAATGTGTAGTAGGCATGAGGTATTACAAAAAGTCTCTCATTTAAAGATTCTCAATTTTTTAGTGGAAATATTTTTAAATAAACAATCAAAACATCAAACTCATTATTTTGGTCACAACTTAAAAACTTCTCTATTTAGAGATTTGATGTCAACAGACAACTTTTTGAGAAAAAAGGTGCACAAAATGAGATAAGTTGAATTAAAATCGGTTAATAAATCAAAAAGTTATGGCAAAATGAACAAAAAAATCGCTGTTTTTGAATATTGTTAATATCTTTTTTAATATTTGTCAAAATTTGTTAAATGTACTTGAATTTGAGGGTCCTATTGTGTTTGAATTCTGTGCAAAAGATAGGCCAGATTGGTTAAATAGTTTTTGTGAAATTAAATTTTTTATCTCTCTTTTAAGATAAAAATTAGCTCTTTTTTCGTCAAAAAATCTTATAAACAAATCAAATTTTGTAAAAACTATTTTGTCGATTGGTACATCTTTTGCACACAATTAAACATAATAAAACCCTCAACTTCAGATACATTTAAATAAATTTTAATGAATAATAAAAAAAATAACAATATTCAAAAACAGCGATTTTGTTGTTCATTTTGCAATAACTTTTTTGTTTATTAACCCATTTTAATTTAGCAAATCTCATTTTGTGTATCTTTTTTTTTCTGAAATAGTTGTCTGTGGACGTCAAATCTCCAAATAGCCAAGTTTTTACGTTATGAGCAAAATAATATTTTGACGTTTTTATTGTTTATTTAAAAATAGTTCCACTAAAAAGTTGATAGATCCCTAGATGAGAGTCTTTTTGTAATATCTCATACTACCTACATATTTCGATTGTCAAACCCATCTATAATAGTTATTAATGTGTGGAGTAAAAACCTATTTCTACACTTAAAAGAGGTTATTGACTTCATATCTGAAGTACCGATTAAATACATACCGATTAAATACATACACCAGATACATACCGCTGTGTATGTATCTGATGTTGCATTTAACATTCTATAAGTATATTACTTGTGTTTTATATACATCAAAATAGTCCACCCTGAGAAATTAAAAAACCATGAAAAGCATGAGAAACGAAGATAAGAAAAAACAAAGTAGACGTATGGCAAGAGGGAGTGAAGAGAAGTGGAAAAAGAGATTAATACAATGACGACCAAGAGCACATAAACAAGGCATAGGAAGACCACAAAAAAGATGGATCGACGAGATTAAAGAACAGTTAGAAAGAAACTGGCAATATAAAGCTCAAGGCAGGTGAACATGTAAACCACAAGGGGATACCTATGTCCAGAAATGGACAAGAAGATGCCGTTAAAAAAGAAAGAAGTTCACCCTGATGTTTGGTGATATTTATGCGAAAACGCTGGAATAGCTCATTTTTGAAACAGTTTGTTTCGCTAATGTGTCAAATGTTTCCATTACATAAAAAATTAAATGATTTTGCAACACCAACGGGAACATTTATCAGATAAATAAACTAAACTAAGTAACCATGAAAAATTTTCCAATAGTCACAATTCATTAACTGTATGTTTAAAATAATATCCGTCGACTTACATATCGCTTTCCGTTTTCAAAAAATATGGAAATACGCTTTAGTAGAAGGTAAGACACTTGAGTGTACTTTGACCTTTGCCCTCCGCGGCTTAAACGGTATGCGCATCCGCTTCGCGCATATTTTCACGCTCTCGCGGCGATGGGGTTACTTCGTCAGTTTCTAATCTAGTTTTCCAATTAACTTACAAATTAATAACAATTCTTCTTGGGGTGCCTGTCCGTTCCGAACATTGGCGATGATTCTGGCTATGATGACTGTTGGTTGCTATACGCAATAGCTGTGTTGAGGTCTTTCTATACCATGTTCTCATATTAGCAAGCCAGGATACTCTTATTCGTCCTTTTACCTTGCAAAATGCATTGGAGTAGCTCGTATTTGCAAAGATTTCTCATTATATGTCCCAAATACTGCAGCTTACGGCCCTTTACGATGTTGACCAAATCCACGGTTGTGTTCATCATGCATAGTATTTCTTTATTGGTGACTTTGTGTGTCCATGTTATCTTCAGGATCCTTCTGTATAACCATAGCTCAAAAGCATGAAGTTTTGATAAAGTTTCCGCCTTCAATGTCCACGTTTCTACTCCGTAGGAAGCACTAGAGTACACGTAACATTTAAGAAGCCTTATTTTTGTTTCTAGGGTGAGGTTGTGGCTCTTGAACACAGAGCTCATAGTCAAGAATGCACTTCTTGCCTTTCTGATGCTACATTTAATCTGTTGGGTATTGTCCCACGACTCATTGATTATAGTTCCCAAGTAATTGTAGTGTGAGACACGTTCATTTCTGATTTGGTTCACATACAGATTTGCTTCAGTTATATTTTCCTTGTTGATAATCATTAGCTTGGTTTTGCTGGTGTTTATATCCAGTCCATATGTTCTACTTGTGTCCGTCATTTTGTTCATTAAGTTTTGCAGTCCTTTTATGGTAATGGAAAACACTATTGTATCATCTGCATACCGCAGGTTATTGAGCTTGACTCCATTTATTGAGATGCCTTCATTATCTTTTAGAGCCTCTTCAAAAATGTGCTCCTAATACAGATTGAATATCAGTGGTGAAATTATGCACCCCTGTCTCACTCCTTTTGAGATTTTGACCTGATCTGTATATTCTCCAACTATTTGGCACCGCTGATTGATTCCAATACAGGTTAGCTATTATTTTTAAGTCTCTTCCCGTCAATTCCTGTCTTCTCCAGCATTTCCATCATTTTTTCATGCCTATCGAAAGCCTTCTTGTAGTCAATCAGGCATGCAAAAACATCACAGCTGACACTAATAACAATTAATAAACATAAAGATTCTTTATGTGGGAATCGAGCCATCAACCTATGACTGCAGAAGAGGATGGTAATGCTGAGCTATGTAGATAATTGATATTCGTTGTAGTAATTGGTTGTAAGGGTAAAGTTGTAAGGTATATTAAATGCTTTACTGACTATACCATTACACGGCTTAACTTAAAGGGATGTGCAATATGTCACATGATAGGGACAAATACAAGTTAAGTATTCAAAAAGTACCTATTGAATTAATACCACTGTTAAATGCTCAGAGATCTAGATAAATACTTCCAGACTTTTGAAAAATTTGTTTTAGTCATATTTTTATATGCGTTGGCAATTATTTGATACATTAGCGGAACATTGGCGTTGCTTTTAATGTTTAAAAGGTGAAACACTTTCAATAAATCATTTTTTTTTTCAAATAAGAAAATATGAAAATAAAACTCATATATGGCTAAATACTCCATGCGACATTTAATCTGTCATTTAACCTGTGTAATGATTATACCACTATGGTGTATTCCATATTTAAAATTAGCAAATTACTGTATTAGCTGATATGCATTTTTTAAAAGATGTAATATTGCAGCTTCTTTGTATTTCTGCAAATGCTGCATTTTGGAATATTTCACTAAATGAAATTTTTCGAGCTCAAGGAACGTATGTTTTTTAATGGTGCATTGGAATCGATCTTGCATAGGTTTTAAGTCCCACATATTTACCTAAGCATGTACGAAACCATAGTGTAAAGAGAAAAAAGGTCTAAAAGGTATAAAAGGTTGTACAGTACCTGTGATGTAAACTCGGCTTTAAAAAGCAATGGTGAATCAGTAGTACTCTAAACTTAAGGGTATCGTTACACCCATTACTTTTTACTTTAATTACTTGTCAAACTGCACATTAAGTATTTACTTATTAGAATATGTCATCCTATATAAAGCGTAATGTATGCATGAATAATTCGCGTAATTTCTCGGAGTTATACAATATATTTCATGGTGTAATACAGATATATGTATTATATTTAATGGCTGTAAAGGTTCAGATGTATATACACGTATGTCCTTCTGATGGGTTAGTTATTTAGTTAAAGATGTTTGTGATATTTGATGACTTCATATAGTTCTGGTATTGGGGTTACTAATTATTTTAATGTTTTTGTTTTAAACCCTCTTTAATTTTAATAACTATGTGGTCATAATATTACGCTCTTCTTTTATTTGAAATTGAAGAAATTTTGATTCTTTACTTTTTATTAAAATTATATTACATGCAGTTCAAATGGGAATAAAAATTGTTCATTATTTGAGGAAATAATATAATATATTCAATATTCAATAAAGTAGAAACATAGAAATGCCACGAGAAAATACTTTCTGAACCAAATAATGTGAGCAAGTCAATCGTTTCTGTCATTTTTGTGAGCGCCTTTTTATATTCATGATTTTTATGATATGTTCCCTTGTGGTTCAAATCTCAGTCATCAATATTATTGAATAAATGTTTTCTTGCTGTAGGTGACTATACCTGCTGTATACCTGCTAAATTTTTGCAGTAGGATAAATCTCAATTCAACTTTTTGTATTCGATTCGTATGAGTGTCAGGATTTTTCGGCACCAAAATCCCCGAGTAATGAGTTTGTACTGATTTTGTATCGAATTTCCACAAAACTCCAGGAGATGAATCCCGACCTGAATACCTGGAGCATCGGGGATCATCACAGTCATGGTATTTGTGATCAGCCATCCAAAAAAATCCCGATTAATGAGTGTGAATCGATTTTGTATTGAATTTAGTGATTCGCAATCAAAAAACCCCCCGAGTAACGAGTTTCCATTGATTTTGTATCAAATTTCCACAAAACTTTAGGGAACGAGGAAAGTCCTTAACACCAGGGTCATCAGAGACCATCGCCATCATGATATTCGTGATCAACGACCCCAAAAACTCCCAAGTAAACAATTTGCATTTATTTTGTATCGATTTTCCACATAACTCCAGGAGACGGGGCCTAAGGGCGCCAGGTACCTCGGAGATCATCGCCGTTATGATATTCGTATTCAGTCACCCCAAAAAACCCTGTGTAGTATTAATGAACTCATTTCCGTCAATTATTTCCGAATTACAAATTTATCATTTTTCATTACTTCGAAATGCACTTTGGAAAAAACATTTTTCTTGTTAAATAATGCAATTTTCATTTCCACATCATCATTTTTGTTCACAAAATTTCCTGACGCTCATACGAATCGAATGCAAAAAGTTTCATTGAGATTCATCCTACTGCAAAAATTTAGTATCTAGGTTTTGGGCTTTTTACTGTATCATTGCCTATTGTTACAATATTTTTTGGGTTACTTGGACAGACGTCATTACTTTTGTCTGACACACATCATTAAGGTACCCATCGCTAATAATGTGTATTGAATATGTGTTTTTGATATCGATAGTGATTGATAACAAAGTGCCAAACCACATTTTATCATCTAAAAGTCAATCGGTCTGCCACTGAAATCGAACCGTTGCTTAGCTTCTTTCAGATTATCCGCTGCTTGTATCGTACATCTCGTGGTTTGTGTCCTAATTTTTTAAAGTTATAAATTTCCTACGTTTTATACACTTCTTATTCATACAAAATTTATCAGAAAAGTTACATTTTTGTGCGCCGTAGAAAAAATTGCTTCGAAATTATGCCTTATTTAAAAATAAAACAATAAATTAATTACCCACTTTCCTTATATCGTGGCTGAATGGATCGAGCAATCCAAAGCCATTAAAAAAACTACTTTCCTTTTAATTTTTTCTACTATATTGTGACCGGTATAACATTTTTCTTTGTCTTTCATAAATCATTGTTTTAGGGCCTATAGCTGTGTCGAATCACAGGATTTTCAATATTCTATCTTAGGGACCTTTTCAGCTTAGCTTTCTTATTTGTATCCTCCACTATTTCGTTTACAATTTTTTTTGTCCATAAACAAGTAGAAGAAATCTTCTATATTTTGATTGGGGACAAGGATTACTTTGCGAATTCTGTTTTTTATTATGTTGCCCCTTCCAATTAGTCCCATTAGTCTATTAGTCCCCCTTAGCTTCAAAAACAGAACAATCATATCAATATCCTGAATGTAAATAGGTGCTACTTTGTAAATCATTTTTTTTTCTTAATTTTTAAAATCATAATAAATAGTTTAAATTACATGTACGTAATTTAAAGCAAATAATCTTTTAGAGGAATTCATTGGTCAAAATAATTCAACAATATTTTAGGTTTACAAAACTTTGGTTGCATTTTACTTGGTTATTTGCCCCCAATTGGTATTTAATTATTTATTTTAACATAGTTACTCATTTGAATTCAGAAGTCTATTTTATTTTAGAACTTGTATTGGCATACTTTTTGATTTTGGTGCAAGACATACAACTTTTCTTCAATTTTTAGCTAGATCAGTGGGAATAACAGATTTTGTATTTTCAGTGAAATTGAAAATATATAAATCGATGTACATATTATAGAATATTTCGAAATGTTTGTATATATTCTATCGTGTAAATGAATATTGTAATTTATTCTATTAGAGGAAACAAATTTGTATATAAGAAAATTGCATTCCGTTTTCAGTATGATATCTAAGACCGATTTTATAATATTAAACTTTTATCATGAACATAATATATGGCACATCTAAAGTGATATTCAACTGAAGGGTATCTTTGTTATTTGCAAAATTTGCCAACTATTTAATAAAATTTATGAAATATTTTACCACAAAATAATTTAAAAAATACCTAAGACACTTTAAACCACTAAAAAGTTTGTCTTTTAGAAATATTAGGTATCGATTTTATACATATACATTAATTTAAGAAGTACTTGGGGATAATTGGGATGAAATATATCCATATCGCTCGTTCTGGTTATTCAAAAATACTCCACAATACGGGTATTTTGAAATCTTGGATCAACGGTTCTGGATCAGTTATGAGACCCGTGCCACAATCCCAGGTCCGAGCATTAGTACAATTTATTTTAGAACGACTTATCCCAATGCTAGCTGTCTAAACAGTTAATTAACTAAAAGTAAATTACTTAAGTAATCACTTTTTTGCGAAGTTAGTTACAATTTGACATACTGGAAGTGGCTGGAAGTTACTATACAAACAAATACACGTGCTCATAGCCAGCATTAATTGTAAACAAACAATTATTTAAATACAGTTTATTAACAAAATAATACTGCGTAAATTAAAAGAACATATCAAAGGTGTTTATTTTTTGAAATTGCATACCTAATCGTTTACAGATTTGTAGTTACAAATAGAAGGATTACTATTTATAAAAAAGTTTTTGTGTCATCACCATATTTGTTTGGTGTGTAGCAAAAAAAAATAATTAAAATAAAACTTTAAATATAATTCCCCTCAAATTCAAATATCGCTACCAGACACTGTAAGTTGTCTACGTTTGGCAGAACTCGACATTTTTTTTATATAATAGAAGCTTACTTTCTTCATACATATTGATAAATTTGTAAGTGAATTTGACTTTTTTAAACTTTTAGACATTTGGATGTTAACTGAAATGTTTTGTTTATTATTTTAAACATTGACATAATTCGATAAATCAATAATAATGATTAACTTACATCAACATAGTTTTTATTCAGCAATTAATTTAAAAAATGGTACGCATTTGCAATGACTTTTTGTGCAGTTTTGCCTTTTCATTTAATTGTATCCTTGCTCATCCAGAAATATGAACTCTTGGAACATTTATCATATTCATTAAAAAAAAACCTTGCCAACGCATTAGTTGATTTAACATATGGAACAATTTGGCTATCCATAATAATTAAATTTGAAATACAAACCATTAAATAGAACAATAGAAAAAAAAAACAAAGAAACAAGGTTAGAACTATATTAAATTAAATAAACAGCGCCAATAATACAAATACAATGTGGTAAATTATAACAACTGGAATATATTTTTTAAATATATACGAAAAAATTTTATGGGTTATACAGTCCCACTATTTATTTACAGTTTTCTTTTTTTAATTCTTACAACTGTAAGTTTATTCAAGTTGTTAATAGTGTAACATAGGAATTTTTATGTTTTAGTTTATGTTGTAAGTCAACTAACTTTGTGACCTATTTGCGGAAAGCAAAGTAATTGAGGCACACCTGAAACTACTTTAATAGTTTATTAACAACAAACTACGTACTAAAACAAGTAAGAAAACCGAGTTCTTTTCTGAGTTGAATCGTGTCGTGTGACAAGGATCAGCTGACGTGACTCCCTTCTTTATTGTAAATAAACATTTAGTACTGATGCAGTTTTTTGTTGGTAAACTGCGCGTGAATAATTTTTTACTATTAGTTACAATTAATACTGGCTATAACCACACTTGTGCTTGGTTGTATATTACCTTCCAGCCACGTCACTTGAAGTCAAAATTTGGCCAACAAAGCGCAAAATGAATTAAAATATTAATTCATTTTTATTAATATATAAATATTAATAAAAATTATACTATATTTACTTTTCAATTGTGAAATAGGTTAAGTGAATAAAGTATATCTGCAATTTGTACTCCATTAATTAAAGGAGAATTTGAGTACTGTTTTCCAATGGCATCTTACATAAATTATTGTTTTTTTATTTGTTAGGCAACTAAAGTTTATTGCGCTTCAAGAAAATAATATATATAACTATTTACTATTCCTAGGAGATGAACTCTATTATCATATCTGTGGTTTGTGTATTGTGTTATATTACGAATATATCAAATTATGTTATAAAAATATTTTCACTTTCTTGATTCTATTCTTTGGATTCAAATTGAATTTAAATTATTATCGTTTGCTTTCTTTTTCAATTTTTTAATTATAAAAAAAATACTGGTAGAAAAAAAACCGCGAAAATACAAGAGATGTATAATTTTGATTCCAAACGACGAATTATTAGCTAGGAACTTTTTACATTTATGCAACACCTAATACATATTGTAATCGGTATTCACTACCTTTGGTATTTACACATTTATACCAATGTTTACTAATGATAATACTTATACCTTTTTAGGCAATGTTCTTCTTCAACATAGTTATTATATAATAAACATAAACAAAATACAATTCAAAAACGTTCTGGAGTGTAAAAATATATTATGTATATCCTCGAGAAAGGTGCCTAATTTTGGTGACTTCCAAATATTTCTAACTTAATAAGCAAACCTACATGAAACACTTAAGTCTTAGAAACATTAGATAAACATTTATGTATAACTCAATATTTGGTGACAAAATAAAATACAAGCAAATAACACAGAACAAAAGTTTCTGTATTGGTTCACAGTAATGAAGTAAATAATATAAAGGCAATTCAGCGAGACATTGGTCACTTATAGATATGCCATAAGAAAATTCGATTGTTTTGACACTTTTCCCATTTTGATATTGGACATGATTCTAAGCTAGTCATAATAAATTATTGAGCGAGTTTTAGTTGTGAGTGAGAAAGAAATGAATTTTATATTGTAAATAATAAATTAGTGTTTTGTACATATTGACTTTATCTTAACTATATAAAACCTACTTATTTACAATAAATAAATTTTAAAATTGCCGTTGTTTTTGTTATGTAACCCAAATTTACATATCTACATAATAGCCACATTTAAGAGAAGTGATAAGTTAAAAAGCATAAGAGTGTATAACCCTTGGCGGATGGCCATATGAGTTTTGGTAAAATAACTAATATGGGAGAGGCTTGTACATTGGGCAGGATTTTTAGGTGTTACAAATACAATATTGAAGTTATATTTTTAAAATGTACACTGGGGCAGGTATAAACTATTGTAGTATGTAAAATAAAAATAACAACTGATTACACGAGATACGTATGAGGTACATACATAATGACGACGATTGTAGAAGAGCTCAGCTCGACATAAGAAACAGAGAGAGTTCGCGCGCCAAATTAAAAAAAAAATGGGGTGGCTCGTGATACAAGCTGGCCCTCTCTCCTATTGTTACAAGGTACAAGCCTCTCCCCTATTGTTGATTGTTGATTTTGGTGATCCAAGGCATAATGCACAAGATAACTCTTCCCCCGTCGTCCCACAGGAACCACTAGGCAACTTGAATGAAACGGCATAAAACAGTTCCGTTTGTCTAATAATCACAGTCCACGTAGTACAGTGCCAACGGTTGCGATGCGGTTCTTTCTTGGTACTACAACTAGTATACAGTAGTCGCCAAATATGAAGAATAAAGGGCGCGAACTTATGATACTTCGAGCACGTCCACCGGTAGATACTTTGGTACATAGGTTACTTAGAACCAAAGAATATAGACGCATATAGAAGGATGTTTTCACTGTCATTTTTTAGCTTCTGTAAAGGTTGTACACAAAATAATAGAAGTTGATCATGAATTTAGTTCCTTATTTGTACCACTAAGGAGCGGTCAATATCATTAAATTTTTGCGTTTTATAAATTTTTTTGAAGAAAATAAAATATTATTTCAACTTTTAATAAATGAATCTTTTTAGAAAAAATATTATGATTCAAATTTTTAATTTAAATATGTAGAAATCTACAACTAATAGTATTAAAACAAAATAAAAAACAATTCCTGATCTTGTTAATACGCTAGAATTGCTTTTTAGCACATACACCAAAGGAATATTTTTCACAATTTGAAAATTCGAAATTGTGAAGTATAATTTCGGATTTTTAAATAAAAATAAAAAAGTAAGCCTCAAATAACGCCTCAATAGAGCTCAACAAAGGAAGATTTGAAAAAAGGCAAAAATGGCTACTGGGACATGGACCATAGCAAATCCCAAGAAAACCAAATCAGCAACACCCGACGAATAATCTTCCATTCGGAAGAATACCATCACACCTCTCGTAACAGAGTTGTTAAGAAACCAAGGGGCTCTAACGAGCAGACTAGGTCATAAAGCACCCTGACAAAAGTATTCAGAATGGTGGTAGCACACAGACATCATCCTGATACTCAACTAAAACGGGTTCAAGCAAATTTGATCATTAACAATCTGGAGCAAGCACTTGATGAGGCTCCTATCTGAGGTCAAAATGAACTTCCGCAGTTCCATAAAACATCGTTTAGCGAAGGGACCTTTTGGGTGAACTGTGTTAACGAGTATACAAAAATGGACGACCAAAGTGGTGAAGACTATTGGGAGCCTGTGGGAGGGAGTAAACTTAAATATAATTGATCCAAATAATATGCCCAAGCACCCCATTGTCGTCACCCGCGCCCCTCAGGAAAAAACTTAAGAAGAAACCATCAGGAGCAGAAGACTGGTTGTGATCTGCGTTCCACAGACTGAACGACAGTAAAGATAAAGGTTATAGAAGGAGGAGTTATGAAGGAGATAGTTCTCAGATCAGTATACCTCCCATATGATGATCCCGAACAACCATCAAGGGAGTTGGAACAGTTAGTGAGAGATTGCATGAAAGATGAACTTCAATTAATCATTGGCTGTGATATGAATGCCTACCATCTGACCTGGGGCAGTACAAACACCAAACTGTGGCGATTATTGCAAAAAAAGGAATGAATATACAACAACTTAGAAAGGGAAAAAGAGAATCATGGAGGCATTGCTAGGATATATTATTATTCCTAGGATATTATTGCTAGGATATATTATAAAGTTCTCTCAAAAGACCCTTAGATAAGTATTCCCTCGCTCCAAAATAAGTCAGGTGAATACACTCTAAATTTTCAAGAGACTCTGAAATATTTTTTCAAGGTGCACTTTCCTGAGTCTCTAACAAAACTGACACCACTAGACACGTGACAGCAACTGGAATGGATATCATAGCTTATGGTTTTAGGGAAAATTGGCGTGATGCAAAACAAGTGGTGAACTAGGACAATTAAATCGGCAATAAACAATTCTTTTACATAAGGAAAAATTAATACATTTAAAACACATTGAACATTTTGACAAGCAACATTTTGCGCCTATGCCCTTAATAAATTTATTTATTGTGAATAAGACAAAAAGTTTTTTTTAGATTCAAACGCAACGTATGTATTACATTTGGAACTATAATCAAGGACTACGTTGATGAGAAAGTTCCACTGATAAGTTTTATGAGTACATTAATTTCTAAAACATATTATTTCCTAAGTGCTAAATGATTAGCCATCTATTATTATTTTTTTACTGCTAATACTTACATTTCGAACAACAATCTTAAAGGCCCGTTTTCACACTACGTCTTATTGTACGTTTTGTGGGTCATATAAAACGTACGGCAAAATGTACGTTTTTTCCAGTGTATACACACTACGTTTTTCCTTCCGTTTTCTACCTCATTTCTAATTCAGAGTGTTGAGTTGTGTGAAGTTTGTTTAGTGATTTTTTTTATGGATGAAATACGGCTGCTTTCTTTTATTTTTTTAACCATAATGTTCGTATATTTTTACTTTTCAATTTTTGTACTGCACCTGACAACACTGTACTGGCAACGCCGCCAAAGGTCAAGTATATGACAGTTGCCCTTAACAGGCTCTCAGTCAATTATTACCGATGTAAGTGTAAAGAACAATAAAGTTTAAAGTATCAATCGAGTCCATTTCTTCTCAGATATTAATAATCTGAAACAAGATTTACCAGCACACACAAGTTCAAACAAGTTTGGTCCTTCGTTCCGTATATCTGAGAAGCAATTATATAAAACAATTTTGTTATAATCATCAATATTATCTATTCACAAAAATTGCGCCAAAAGCAGCGTGGTTTCCAAATCAAGTTTCAGCGTTCAGCCAAGAGAACCGGTAAAGTTGCCCAACCAAGCGAGTATCAAGAAGAAGCGACGTTACAGTGACAATTTAACTGGACATCTATAGTCAGCCAGCCACTCACAGCCATCGCCAAGAAGCCAAGGATTACAATCGACCAATTCAGTGACCTTCAAAAACAAGTGACGTATTCACAAACATTTAACTCATGGTATAATAAACTACAGAGGTAACATATTGCGCACGTCGCATGACCGTCGGCCAGGTAGTGACGTCAGTTGCAGCGTAGTGTAGTCAGTCAGAAACTAGCATCCGAAGTGCAGTTATAAATTTCGGAGTTTTCTCACAGTAATAGTTTTAATTTTTACGATATGCGTTGTGCGGTATTTGGCTGTTCCTCTGATAACCAGAGCAAGCGAAATCCTTGTCTTGACACGAGGTTTTTTCGTTTCCCTAAAGAGGAAAATCTAATTAAACAGTGGGTGCACGCCACCGGTAGGAAAGATAAATTTAACCCAAAGACGTCTTATATTTGTTCAAAACATTTTACAGAGACTGACTTTTATGTAAATCTTAAGCATCAACTACTGAATTATCGGTCGAAAAATTATAGGGGTTTGAAAAACGATGTTGTACCCAACAGGAATTTGCCTATGATGAAACTTGAGGTTACCACGATAAGCCACGATGGCGCAATAAAAAAAAGGCAAAGAAAACAAGTCGTTGATGAATTATTAAGCAGGTAATTATATGTAATTGTTTTTGTAGATATAAGCTTCTTTAGAACTTCTTAGAAATCTTTTACTTATTGCTTGTTTGTATCTTTATTATTTAATTTCCGTAGCAAACGTAGCAAAATTTTTCTAAAATTTATGCTTTAAAATTTAAAACTATAGAGCCTGTCATAGTGCTCCAAAGTAAAATTATTATTTAATTTATGGTAATTATAAATAAATATTAAAAACAAAATATTTTTAGCACACAAACAGAACCACTAATACACCGGAATCAAGAACTGATTAATGAAATTTCACTTCTAAAGCAACAACTAAATGTGGCAACAGCAAAAGTGTCTGCAATGGAAAATACTATTTCAGCCGTAGAAAATATTTTTTCGAAAAATCAAATTAAAAAAATTAAAAATAACAAACGAATATTGTGGTCTATATCCGAAATTTCAAAAGCCATATCATTATATTCAGCTGGACCTCGAGCTTACAGACTCATGATAAAAAGAAATTTTCCGTATCCTGCAGTATCTACACTGCAATCTTGGTTAAAAAACATTAAAATACAGCCTGGTACATTAAAAAACTCTTTTAAAATTGTGGAATACTCCAGCTTTAGTACGAAAGATAAAGTTTGTACTTTATTATTTGATGAGATGAAAATAAAAAAAGAGTATGTCTACGATAAATCGGAAGACCAAGTATTACAGCCATTTGCGTATGTGCAAGTCGTAATGCTGACAGGTTTATTTAAACAGTGGAAACAACCTGTCTATTACAATTATGACACAAAAATGACTTTTTCTATCCTATCTGAGATTATTACATTTGTAGAAGAAGCAGGTGAGTACCAGCATACCATATTTAAGTACTCATATTTACTTATAAATTTTCTCTAGGTTTCCAAGTATTAGCCATGGTTTGTGATTTTTGTGATTTGGGAGGTGGAAATAGAGGACTGCACACAGAATTGGAAATTACAGAATCAAAACCTTATTTTAAAAACCCACACAATGGTCAAAATGTTTATGTTTTTGCTGACGTGCCACACCTATTAAAGCTTATCAGAAATCATTTTGTGGATGAAGGTTTTATTTTTAATGGAAGAGAACTGAATAAGGACTGTGTTGAATCTGTTCTTGATGCTACAGCAGGTTCTGATTTAAAAATTACCCACAAAACAGACAAAGAAAAGCTCAATGTCAGAGGAGCTCATAGACAGAGAGTAAAATATGCCGCAAAATTATTCTCCCATACGGTATCGAAGGCTATTAGTAGGTGCGGCATGCTTGGTCTCATTAATCAAGACACAAATTGGACACCACTAGCAGATGTTTTTAAATTAGTAAGTGTTATAATTTGTAAGGTAAACATTAATTACAAATTTGTTTTAACTTGTTATAGGTGAACGACTGGTTTGATGTTTTTAATGTAAGCGTTCCTGTGAGCGACACTCGAACCAGAAACCGGGCTTACGGTTTAGCGCTAGAAGAGCAAAATGATATTTTAAAAAGAATGTCTGACATGATTTCAACAATGCGCGTTAAAGGCAAGAAATCATTGCTTCCGTTCCAAAAAGGTAACACAATATATCAAAGTAAAAACACATTTGTTACATTTTATAAAACATTGTAGGTATTCTTATATCAAACAAGGCTCTGCAGTTGCTGCTTGAAGATGTAGGTAAACGATACAATATGAACTACCTTTTGACGAGACGCTTAAACCAAGATCCCTTGGAGAATTTTTTTGGGGTCATAAGAGCGAAAGGTGGTTTGAACGATCATCCAACTTCTTTAGATTTTAAATACAGACTGCGTTCTTATTTAATGGGAAAAAACGAAGGTGCTTTTTCAGATTACTGTAATGTAGAAGACGATGGTACTCCTACATTAACTATGAGCGGTAGTATGGTGGAAAAGCTTGCTTCAAAAAAAACAATCATTGACACCAATCCCACGGATGGAGATGATATAGTCCTCTCTGAAGAACTCGATGATTTAAGATATGATGGACTAGAACATTTAGGAGGATATATTTGTAGCAAGCTTAAAGGCAAGTTACCAAATTTAACTAAACAAAGTTCGACGTCTTACACCTGGACCAATCATTTGACAGAAGGTGGACTATGTAAACCTTCTAACGAATTTATGGCTCATTTGGAAAAACTAGAGCAAATTTTTCAAAACTTAAATGGAGATACCATATTTACTGGCAAACAATATATTTCAAGTCTGTTATCCGCAAGTATTAATATTGATTGTCCTGAAGATGCTAAGAAAATATTTTTTCGATCGCGTATGTACTTCCGTATAAAAGATTTTAATAAAAAAATTATTTTAGCACGTACTAATAAAAGAAAAATACAAAAAACTATCGCATAATGTATATAGTTATATATTTTTAAACTAAATTGTTTAAAAACTGCTTTATATATAGTTATTTATTTTGAAAATTGGCATCTGACTTCTGTAAGTGACGGTTGTTTTAAGTATTTAAATTTAAGTATATATTTACCAATTATGTGCAATATAAAAATTTTGTTCCTTAGAAGTTTATAAAAAGTGCAAGTATGTAGGTACCTAAATAAGTAGCTATTTTTTTGTATTAATACCTTATTAGTTTTAATTCGCATAAAAATTAGACATATTTGACTAATAAAACATGATAAACTTTTGTTTTTATTTAAAATGTATGAAGAAAGTAAAATAATATGCAAAATATCCATATTTAGGATGACTAAGTTACGAGTGCTTATGTATACTATTAGGAGCAATGTGAATACTACGCTGCAAGTGACGTAGCTGCGCAAGGACAACGCGATTTTGCACTTCGGAATAGATGGCCCTGCATTTAACTAGACGTCTACATAGAATAGACAACTACAATTCAGGTTAGTCCTATTTCATAATTTCATTTCCTTATTCCTTACTTTAACCTAAGATTTTGAGATTGTTTCAATTTGAATAAAAACAAAACATTGTTCAGTAAAAAATTATACATTAATTTCTTAAATAATGGCTCAAGACATGAAAACTTTGATCAGAAATAGAGGCTCAATTAAACAAAAAATAACGATCTTAGAAAACTATATTAGTTCAATTCAAGACGAAACTAATTCAGTAGATATATGTAACATTCAATCGCGGTATGAAAATTGCAAGGATTTGATTAATCAATTTGAAACTATACAAACTGAAATTGAAGAAAAATGCGAGGAAAAAGATTTAATTTCACAATTTTCAGAAAGAAACGCGTTTGAATCTAAATACTTTACAGCTATTTCATTCTTAAAAGATATTCTAAATAAAAATAAAAATTCTCCTATTCAATCTAATGTTCCAGTGCATGATTCATTTCAAAATATTTTATTACCTAAGCTTAAGCTTCCTGTTTTTAATGGGGAATACGAAACCTGGTTAGACTTTAAACAATCATTCATGTCAACTATTGATCAAAATACAACACTTAATCAGAGCCAAAAATACAATTTTCTCAAAGCTGCGTTAGATGGCTATGCAAAAAGAGCCATATCGGGTTGCGAGGAAACACAAGATTATCCACGAGCATGGAAAATGTTATGTGATAAATTTGATAAGAGAAAATGCCTTGTAGATACTCATATTCAGTCTGTTATCAATATAACTCCTTTGCATAAAAATACATTTTTACAATTCAGGCATTTATTAGACGAAGTTTCAATACATTTATCCGCTCTTGAAAGCATGCAAATAACAAAAGAGTCACTTTGGGATATGACAATTATTCATATAATTTATCATAAATTAGATAATATTAATCAACATAAATGGAAAGAATTTCATACAAAAACAGAGCTTCCTACATTAAATGAATTTCTAGATTTTTTGAAAGAGAGACAAGATATTTTGCAGTCACAACAAGAAGTAAATGTGAAACCTCAATTCAATCAATTTTCTAAAGCATCAAATCAATTCTATAAAACAAAAGATACACAAATGCATTCTCATGTAAATTTGGCTATTAATAAGTTCAAATGCAATTTTTGTAAGGGTGAACATTCTATTTATTCATGTCAAAAGTTTATGCAACTAAATGTGAATGAACGATGGGAAAAAATAAAACTGTTAAAACTTTGTTCTAACTGTTTGCGCATTGGACATTTTCAAAATACTTGCAATTTAGGGTTCTGTAAAAAGTGTGGACGAAAACATAATACTTTTCTTCATAATGATGTTACAAATCAACAAAATAACAATTCAAATGAACCTTTAGTATTCAATAATTCAAGTAGTCAACCTAGTACAAGTAGTAGTTACAATAATACAGGTAATCAAACAAGTCAGCAGTCTACTGTGTTATTTCAAACAAATCCAAGTTCTATAAATATCGAAGAAGGTATAATAAATGCATCAATTCTATTATCCACAGTAACATTCAAGGTTAGAGACAGTAGTGGCAAGTTTCAAGTAGGTAGAGCCTTATTGGACTCTGGAGCACAATCAAATCTAGTAACAGAAGCATTCTGTAAGAAAATAGGTGTGCCATTATCTTCTGCAAATTTATCAATTATTGGCATAAATCAAGTAATGTCTACATTGACAAAAAAGACTTCATTAACCATATTCTCCAATGTCAGTAATTTTCAATGTAATGTGTGTTGCTATGTAACCCCTATGATTTCATCATCTATTCCTTCAGAAAAGGTTAATGTAACAAATATTAAAATTCCAGACAATATTAAGCTCTCAGATCCACTATTTTACTCACCTAATGAGATTGATATGCTCATAGGAGTTACACTATTTTGGGACTTAATATTGGATGGAAAAATTACTATAGGAAAAAATAAACCAATTTTCCAAAATACCAAGTTAGGGTGGATCGTTTCTGGTGCTATAAATAATTCAGGTAATTATTCTATTTGCAATTTTTCAAAAGACATTGTTATACCAGAAGATCATCAATTAAAAAAATTTTGGGAACTTAATGAGTTAGATAATTCTATTGAAATGTCAACCGATGAACTGCATTGTGAAGAGTTATTTCACAATGATACTTCTCGCCATGAAAATGGACAATTTATAGTAAAATTTCCATTAAGATCATCTCCTACACTACTAGGTGACTCAAAGGAGAAAGCAATTCAACGTTTCTTGTCTTTAGAAAAACGTTTTAAATCAAATACTATATTTTATAATTTATACAAACAATTTATTCAAGACTACATACAATTAGGTCACATGACTAAAATTTCAGTAGATAATTTGACAAGCTCACACTATTATTTACCACATCATGCTGTATTAAAGGAAAGAAGTATAACATCAAAAATAAGAGTTGTTTTTGATGGCTCGTGTGCCACTAGTTCTGGGTGGTCTCTAAATGATTTGCAATACATGGGACCAAAGGTCTTAAATAATATTTTTGATATTACACTTAGATTCAGATTGTACAAATATGTTGTTTCTGCAGATGTATCTAAAATGTACAGACAAATTCTAATGCACAGTGATCACAGACCATTGCAGTGCATAATCTGGAGAAACAAACCTGAGGACAATTTATCCTCTTATCAACTCAATACTGTTACATATGGGACAAAATCTGCACCCTATCTAGCAATAAAATGTCTTAATCAAGTAGCTACAGAGTATAAAAATATATTTCCAATTGCATCTAAGACTATTCACAATGATTTTTATGTAGATGACCTTTTGACGGGATCTAATAATATTGAAGAGTTACAAACACGTTGTAATGACATTTCATCCATTTTAAAATCTGCCAATTTTATACTTAGAAAATGGGTTTCAAACAATTCTGCTGTTTTAGAGAAAGTTGAATTAACTGATATTCCTAATAAAGTTTTAGATATAGGAGAATCCGAAAGTTTCAAAACCTTAGGTACTCAATGGGACAGCAAACAAGATATTTTAAGATATAAGATCACCACCATTCCATTAGATAAAATTGTTACTAAAAGACAAATACTTTCTATTATTGCCCAAATATATGATCCATTGGGTCTTCTTAGTCCTGTAATAATCATTTCAAAGATTCTTATTCAACATTTATGGTCAATTAAACTACCCTGGGATGACCCAGTTCCTGAAAATGTACATATCAAATGGTTTCAATTTTACAATCAATTGTCACAATTAAATACACTTAAAATTCCAAGAATTGTAATAGGTACAAGTCACAAGTTAGTAGATATTCATTGTTTCTGTGATGCTTCATTACAAGCATATGCTAGTTGTCTTTATATGCGTAGCATCAATTCAGATGGAGCATATACAGTGAGACTACTTTGTTCAAAAACAAAAGTTTCACCCCTAAAGTCGGTTACAATACCAAGACTGGAGCTTTGTGCAGCTCTTCTTGGAGCTCAATTAACAAACCAAACTATTAATGCAATCTCATCCACTGTACCTGTATATATGTGGTCTGACTCTCAAATAGTTTTATGTTGGATCAAAAAACAACCAAACCAGTTACAAACCTTTGTCTCAAATCGTGTAGCAAAGATTCAGAATCTTACAAGTAATTTTATGTGGTCTTATGTTAGCACTAAAGAGAATCCAGCTGATTTGGCTTCTCGAGGAATAGTGAATCATCCCATCCCCATCCATCCCCTAGTGGTCCCATCCACCATAAGTTCATCAATATGAACTTATGGTGGATGGGACCAGATTTTTTATATCAATCTATTGATCACTTGGTTAATTCAAACACTCATCAAATTATAGAATTGCCCGAGTTAAAGAAAGTTAACAAGGTACTGACTTCAAAAATTATGAATCAATTCACTCTATTCACAACTTATTCAGATTTAACAAAGTTACAAAGAATTACTTCTTATATACTAAGATTTATTTTCAATCTAAGGAAATCTAAATCTGAGAGAAAATATGGATCTCTATCAGTTGAAGAATTAAATTACGCTAATTTGAAATTAATAAAATTAGCACAATTCGAATCCTTTGCAGAGGAAATAAAAATTATAGAACAAAATAAATCATTACCCCCAAAACACAAACTGAGTTTTCTATCACCATTTCTTGATGAACAAGGTTTACTTCGTGTGGGCGGTAGGCTTAAATTTACTTCCTTAGAAATATATAAACATCATCCATATTTATTATCTTCAAAGCACAATTTGACAAAATTAATTTTTAAACATAAACATGCTGTTTTATTACATCCTGGCCCTCAACTTCTCTTAGCATCCATACGACAATTTTATTGGCCAATAGGTGGACGTAGTTTAGCTAGGCAAACAACAAAAAATTGTATTACATGTTTTAAATTTAATCCATCTTTTGCGACATATCCAATGTCTAGTTTACCAGATAATAGAATTAAACCCTCCTTGCCTTTTCAATTTACAGGCATTGATTATGCCGGACCATTTCCTTTAAAGGATAAGGCAGGACGAGGATGCAAAATTTTAAAGTGTTACATTTGTGTTTTTGTTTGTTTTAGCACAAAAGCAATTCACTTAGAATTAGTATCAAATTTAACAACAGAATGTTTCTTATCTTGTCTTAAACGATTTACTTCTCGAAGAGGAGTACCTTCAGATGTCTATTCAGATAACGGTAGCACATTTGTTGGAGCGAGGAATGAATTAAAAGAATTTGGAATATTCTTGTTAAAAAATGAAAATGTTATTACTCAATATGCGTCAAAAGACAATATTCATTGGCATTTTATACCCCCATATTCTCCCAACTTTGGTGGTCTATGGGAAGCAGCAGTAAAAAGCACAAAACATTTTTTAAAGCGAACAATGTTAAATAGAATTTTAATTTATGAAAACTTCAATACGCTTCTTGTTCAAATTGAGGGAATCTTAAATTCGAGACCTCTGTATTCCTTATCAAATGATCCTAATGACCTAGAACCCATTACCCCATCACATTTTTTAATTGGTCGTCCAATTACAATGCTTCCTGAACCTGACGTATCAGAAGCTCCGCCAACCAGGCTGTCTAGACTACAATCTGTCCAACAATTATACCAACAATTTTGGATACGATTCACAAAAGAATACATTTCTCAACTGCGTTTTCAATATAAATGGAAAAACCAGGCTACTCCGATTGCTGTTGGTACACTAGTATTAATCAAGAATGATCAACAACCTCCAGGCAAGTGGCCAATGGGAAGAGTTCTACGTTTGTTCCCTGGAAAAGATGGAGTTTCGCGAGTGGCAGAAGTGAAAACAGTTTCAAAAGTTGTGATCCGTTCCGTGAGACATTTATGTCCTTTGCCTATAGAGGAGGACACAGTGAATTAAAAATTTTTTATTTTAGTGATTAAATTCCAATAAAGACAATTCGATTTTATTTTTGTATTACTATTGTGTATTTACTTTCATTGTATGTTACTTTGAAGTCCCTTCAAAGGGGGGAGTTATGTTCGTATATTTTTACTTTTCAATTTTTGTACTGCACCTGACAACACTGTACTGGCAACGCCGCCAAAGGTCAAGTGTATGACAGTTGCCCTTAACAGGCTCTCAGTCAATTATTACCGATGTAAGTGTAAAGAACAATAAAGTTTAAAGTATCAATCGAGTCCATTTCTTCTCAGATATTAATAATCTGAAACAAGATTTACCAGCACACACAAGTTCAAACACATAACGATACTATGACTGAGGAAAAAGGGGATGAGGAGGTAAAAGACAAGATGGTCAGGAGAGTGGGCTTCTAAAAAGAAGCCAGTATTCCCACGTCTCGTTACTAAAAGAACTGAGAGGCGAACCAGATGACTGGCGCAATTATTTGCGAATGGACACCTCAGCCTATTGTCAATTGCTAGAGTTGGTAACACCATACATATTGAAATAAGATACCTCATGAGAAAAGCCATTACACCTCATGAATGACTCACAGCAACTCTCAGATATCTTACAATAGGACGCAGCGTCAAGGACTTGGAGTTCACAATCATAATATCCAAACCAGCGTTAAGCCAAATAATTCCTGAAACCTGTAATGCAATCTACTTGGTTTTAAAACATAACTACTTAAAAACTTTTATACAATTCAATAAATTCCCCGGGAAAATCGTGGGTGCATTGCCGCAAATCTGACATTATTAGGCTTTTTTTTTTTGGGAAAAATGAAACGAACTGCAGTGGAACTAGTCGTCAAATAAGTCAAGATCGGACGACTTGTCTGAACATGTATTTTCACGTAACGTTTTATCCTATCAGTTCTCGCAAAACTATGCTTCTCCCATCATTTCTACGATCTGACTTTGGATTTCATTTCGATTCGACAAGACCTACGTTTTGCTGTTTACATGCCACGTTTTATTGTATAGGATTTGTCCTATCCAACAAAACGTACAATAAGACGTAGCGTGAAAACCGGCCTTATAATAAATATAATTATATCCTACTAAAACCTGCCTAAAAAAAGTAAAACTTGTAATTTTTTTACTTTTACTACTACTAGTACCAAAGTACTAGTATACATTTAGCTATCATACCGCCCTGTCAACACTAGAATAGTTTCGTCTGAATCTTAATAAATTAAATTGTTTTAATTATATTGTATTATTTTTTTTGTTTTTTAGAGTCGTTTTTCCAGATTCCTAAATTTTTTTCTCAATTTTTATCAGTCTGATTAGTTTTGTTTAATATGAGAAATAGATGTTGGTATTTCAGAAGATATGCCATCCAAATTGTTTATTATCTAACTTCAATTTTTGTTGGATGATCATTATCTAGAGTTGTTAGATCTGTATCCGTAACGGCTGCTGTCAATTAATCTACTTCGTTGAAAACCCTAATCATATAAAATATAATAGTGTAACAAGATTATTATACTTGGCAACCCTGTCAACCATTGTGACGTAGGATGCTGTCAACGGTTGTCTGCCATATTGTCATTGTCATATTGTCTAAATAGCAATCAACATGTGTGTATATGTATAATGTAGTTTTAATTGTTTTATTTTATTCATCTGAATACACCACATCAAGCAATGTGTTTTACTATAATATACATCAACCTGTGCGTTGCTACCTATTTGCAGTGAAGTTGTTACGAAATAAACCCTTCTTTCTCGAGAATCACACCCCAACCTACACATCCCCTTAAACCTGCTTCCAAATTTGCGCCGCGTCGCGATGGCCCATACCTTATCCTCAACCAACTTTCTCCTACTTCGTACGAGTTAGCAACTGTAACGCACCCGTATATAGCAATTGGAAAGTACCATGTATCTGCTCTCCATCCTTTTGTGGAGGATGATTCCAATTCGCCTATAACACCTCTACATGAGTTACGTAGTAGAGGACGACCTTCAAATACGTTGCAGAAAGCCAAAGGGGCTATCCCAAAACGACACCTAAAGCCAACGCAGAAATCCTCAAGTTCTGGTGTACCTGAAACCACAACCCGTAACCCCAGAAGTACCTCTTTACCTGCAAAGAGTAATGGTTCTGTGCAGAGACCCAGGCGTTCCAAGCACCGTCCTAAGCGTTACCAAGACGCCCATGAATGATGCCCGAGGTTTGTCCCAAGCCCTCGCCAACAATCAACAACCATACATGTTTTGTATCAGTCATCTTCTACGTCTGATCCAAAGGGGGAGGATGTAACAAGATTATACTTGGCAACCCTGTCAACCATTGTGACGTAGGATGCTGTCAACGGTTGTCTGCCATATTGTCATATTGTCTAAATAGCAATCAACATGTGTGTATATGTATAATGTAGTTTTAATTGTTTTATTTTATTCATCTGAATACACCACATCAAGCAATGTGTTTTACTATAATTTACATCAACCTGTGCGTTGCTACCTATTTGCAGTGAAGTGTGTTACGAAATAAACCCTTCTTTCTCGAGAATCACACCCCAACCTACACATCCCCTTAAAATAGTGCAAATATCTCAGCAATATCGTAGAGTGTAATTATTTGAGCTGTATAAGTTTTTCACCATTTGTTCACTTCTTGTTGGAACTTGGTTGAGGAGGGACCATAAACGGCAACATTAATTGGCTCAAATTGGTTAGTAGTATGTAGAGGAATCGGTAAGGTTATCACGTTATTTTCTGATACATAGGTAATTGAAAGTGATAACTTCGTACCTCAGATTATGCCTTACGTTTACTTGCTGATACCTTAAGTCAAGCCAGAGACACTCATGAGTGGCAATAATCTGTTAGGAAGCAATATGCTGATCGTAAACGTAGATATCAGACATTCCAAGTATCAGATTTAGTATTGGTGAAGACCCATGTATTGAGCAAGGCTAAAAGGGATATATCTTCAAAGTTTTCATTCCGCAGAGAACCTTATATGATTTCCGGAAATATGTCCTACTTTTCCTTCGTACCTTTAAGAAATGTTCAGAGATAGAGATCTTTGGAGACGGACAATACACGACATCACGATGACCACTACACTCTTTCCGGGGGGTCAGGACTGAAGACAGAGAGAAGTCATGCTTTATATGAATTTGTAACTTCAGATACTACATCTGTGCCTTAAGGTATTTAAAATGTGTTTGCTTTAACCAGATACATTGCCACTGATCCTAATGTGCCTCTTCCAAGAACGGATGTGTATCGTAGATATGAATGACGTTTTTCCATTCTTTTGGGATTTCCGCTCTGTTAATCCAACTTTAGAAAAGTTGGGCTGGGCTTTCATATAATTTTGCTGTCCTGTATTTTATTAGTTCAGCAGGGATGTTTCCTGGATCAGGTGCCTTGTTATTTTTTAAAGATTTACATTTCTCTTCTACTTCTTTTGATGTTATTCATATAAATGAGGCTAGGCTATTTACATTATGGGTTTTGTTGTTATCTTTGAAGTCTGGTCTATTTTCATTTAAATTTTTTCGAAGTACTCGTCCTAATTATCAGTTGTAATTGGTGATATTATATCTTTTTTTCTTTTCTATTATGGGTTTTGTTGTTATCTTTGAAGTCTGGTCTATTTTCATTTAAAAGTCTTTCGAAGTACTAGTCCTAATTATCAGTTGTAATTGGTGATATTACATCGTTTTTCTTTTCCTGTCGTACTGGTTTTAATTTTCACCAACTTTCTATACATCTACATCCTCCTAGATGAGAATTTATCATGTTACACTTTTTTTGTCAGGCAACAATTCTTTTATTTTCTATTTCTTCATCCCACTAACGTCTCTGTTTCTGAATTTGGTGTCCAAAAGCTTCTGTTGCTGCTCCCTCTAGGCACATTTTAATACGGTTGTAATGTTTTTTGCTATTTTCGAATTAAATGAAAAGACTAATATGTTTTTGTATACACTTATGCCAACTCAAAGAATAGAAAAGAAAAGTATTTTTGAAGTGTGTAAACATTTATTTCCTAACTGAGCGCTTTCGGCTTACAAACACATCCTCAGAGCTATGGTCAAATTTTAAAAATTACCACTGCTTTTGGTGGAAATGTACCACTAATGTAAGTGGTACATTTCCACATAGAGAGATCTCATTTTGGTGGAAAAGTTATGTCTTTAGGTTAAGATTTCTTTGAAAAAAAAAACACATAAAAGACTGTACATTGGACTCCACAAAAAACATGAAAAAATTTGGTTATTGTACGGGTGTCAGAACCCCATCCTTTGTTGGAGTTGACGTAGCAGATAGCCTTATTCTTCAACCGCTTCTGCTAGAGTATTGATTTAGTGGCAGTTCTAAGCAGGTCTTAGAGTGTTGATGTGAGACATACCCGTTCCGTGGCTAAGTGTTGATTAGTCCCTTCCCGTTCCGTGCCGAATCGAATGTAAATCGATCCGTCCACCGCTAACCCAGTTCATTCCTTTTCTTTTACGACGACTAACGTTATGAAAGGCTTTCGCCTATTCATGGCATGCTGCCTTTTTTTTTTGTTCGGGTTGGATATTGAGATTAAGAGCATGCGGTCAGGGGGCTGAAGGATATATTTATTTTTGCTGTTGTTTTAGAATACTTGATTTGTTTATATGTTAACTTCTTTGTTGGAGAAGGACGATTACATTTATCATTTAATATCTTTATTATTCCATGTAACTACTATTTAGACAGTTAGGAAATGTTAGGAACGGCTCTTTGATCAGAGTTTTTGGCTAGTGTGCGATAATTCATTGGACTGAATTCTATTGGGATGTTCCAGTACTAATCAAGAAGTTCCTTGCCTGCTACATTTAGAAGCAAAGCTGGCACGAATGGGACTTTTGTTTCTGGAATTCTGGCTGGAATTTAAGGTTTTTTGAGAACCTCCTTTGCAATGTTGTTCGAACGGTTCATTCTGGGAAGAACGTATCTCTTTGTTAGATTGAGTATTCTATCATAGTCATACCTTTTACACATGATTTTCTTCTGAATTTTCCTCTCAGTGACCATGACTTGGTTTAGTTGTCTTTTGTTTAAAAGAGTGTATATTTTTGCCATGTATTCGATAATTGGTTTTAAAAAGGTTTTATACTTGTGTATAAGAGTAACTTGACTGGGGGGACCTGAGGCAAGTAGGGCTGTGTCGTCAGCGTATAGCACGACACTCTCAGATGAGTTGTAAGGGGTTGGGAGGTTGTTGTTATAGAGTAAATGCGTTGGATAATTGCTTTTCGACTTTGACTCTTATAGTCCGAGCGGAAAGATAAGATTGGATTATTGTCAGGAATGGAATGTGCACTGCGGCTTGGTGAAGTTTATCGATGAGTTCTACGTGCCAGACTTGATCTAACGTCTTCTGCACATCTTAAAAGATGCCAATAGCTTGCCTGTTGTGCTCATTCAATGTCTGAGAAACGAAGGTTTATTTAGACAGTTTTGAGCCTATATTTGAATATCTTTCATTGAAAGTCATCTCTTATAAAAGGCTTTTTTTGTAACCTTTTAATCTAGGAATCAGTCATAATAGCTGATAACAAAGAAGCGCTACAACGACTAATAGATAGAATAAACACTGAAGGAGAACGACTTGCTTGAAGATTAATATAGACAAGACGAAGTTAGTGGTGGTTAGCAGAACACGAAATATGCAATTAAATATAAGAGTAAACAATAAGAACACCCAAAAGCTCCCCAGGTTTAGATATCTCGGAAGTTGGATAACTGAAGATCTAGATCCAGACATAGAGATACGTAGCAGGATTGAGCAAGCCAGAACAGCATTTACTAATATGATAACCTTGCTAAGCAACAGCAGCCTTAACTTAACGCTTCGATATCGCTTTGAAAAATGTTACATTTAGTCCATACTGCTATATAGTGTAGAAACCTGGACCATTAAGGCCAATGTGATGAACCGATTGGAGGCCTTTGTGGGTATGTGGGTAGTAAATGTGGGTATTTAGAAGACTACTTAAATTCCCTGGACAGATCACACAACAAATGTCGAAGTATTAAATCGAATGAGCAGAGAACGAGGATTGCTGCCAATAATAAAAAGAAGAAAAACTGCTTATCTTTGTCATATATTTCGACATTCCAAGTACCAGTTCTTAAAGCTTATTATGGAAGGGAAAATAGAAGGAAAACGAGGCATCGGAAGAAAGAAATACTCATGGTTTAAAAACATAAGGGATTGGACAAACCTCGATGCCCATGCACTCTTTAGAGCCACACAAGACTGAGAGGAGTACGCCAGAATTGTCGCTAACATCCACCAATTGGATAGGGCACTATAAGAGGAAGAAGAATCTAGAAATACGTAGTAAATTATTTTGACGCTCTTATTCTTTAAGATATTTATAAGGCTCCATTATCGGTTACGTAATTACTTTTTTCGTGATTTAATAGGTATACGAGCTAAGTTATGATAATTGTAAAGGAAATAAAAGACACTAAAGTAAATTCAGGAAGTGTTTATTAGTCACAATAATATGTACCAATAATAGTTAACAACTGCACTCTATGATGAACAATACAAAACTAATAATAATAACATAATATAATGAACTAATCTAAACTTTTCAACAATAAATATAAAATACCTACTAAGTAGAGTATCAAAATAGTCATCTGGAACAATAATTTTTGTAATGGAATGACAAAGAGCCAATAATAATTGTTGCAAACAAATTTTATTTAGATAGAATAACAAGTAGCGATAAATTTAAAAGCTAAACATTAAAAATAATCTTTTATAACTAGTTAAGTACAATAATTAGTGTAAAAATTGAAGTAGGCGTCGCAATATATTTGAGAGACTTACTCCAAGCCCAATTTGTAATAAAAATATTCACAGCGGGGAGTCGGAAAGTAGATAATTATATATATATATATATATATATATATATATATATATATATATATATATATATATATATATACAAGACGGCTACAAGCATTGTATTTAAATATATAGCACAATCAGTCAATATTAAGTTTCATTACCCCCCTGCAAAAACAGTGGTTTTGTCTTTTATGTAGCTATAAAAAAAGAAAGGGAATTCAACTTATGATCAAGCTATGAACAAAGCAAACATTGTACGAAAAAGAATTATGAGGAGAAGACAAATGCCATCGTTGCGAAACTACAATCCCCAATCAGCAGCTTCAACCAACTATGTCGTGCAGCTGTATCTAAAATTTAAATAGCTATGATAATATCCACTTCTAAACGGCAAAAATGCCTGACGAAGAGAAGGATTTCCATCTTCATATATTTCAATTGCACCTTACCTTTAATATCAACTATTTAAAATATAAGCAGTAATATTATTAAATATTACCTTAACTATCGACCGTGACCACTACACTTAAAGGAAAACCAAACAGCACAATCAAAACCACTGGAAACGAATCCAGTTAAATATAATATAGACGCACTGTAAAACGACTCACCATTTTTGTATATGACTTAGCCAAAAATTACCAAGCCTGATCTACTCCTTACTCCAAGCCCAGAACACTTACCAAGAGATAATAAATAAAATCAATGAATCAGCTTATGTAGCGTTTGGCACGATCCAAAGGAACAAAATAGAATACTCCATTGTGGTGGACAGATGACATCGATAATAAAGTACACAACAAGAAATAAGCATATCAAAAGTGGCTGCAAACAAATGATCCAGATTATAGACGAACATATGCAAGATCAAACAAGAAAGTAAAAAAATCTAGTAACTACAGTAAAAAATATTTCCTGGGAAAGTATAATGCAAAAAGTTCAACAAACATATAGGGTCAAAAAGTTTAAGAGAAGCATGGAAAATGGTAAAAACCTGAGAACAATTAGAAAAGAAGCGAGCAGAATAGATTTTATAAGAAAGTTCTTGGATAGAACATTATTCACAACTTCTGACTGAAACAACTAACAGCATAATATAAACAGTACAGTAAAGGAAGTCAAAGATGCAATAGGAACTCGAAAAAATCGAAAAGCGTGCGGACGGATGCAATAACCTTATTCTATAAATGACATGACTTGTTCAAACTACAGGAGCTAAGTGTTATAAATTCACTCTCAAGATGTTATGGGACAATAATAAAAAATAAAATTGAAAAAGAGATGACAGATGTAGAAGAACAAAATGTCTTTCGTGCGGGCAGATCCTGTATGGGCAGCATATTTTCTCTAAAGTAGGTTATTAAGAAAAGCTTGGCCACAACCTTTCAACTCATACAGTCTTTATAGATCTTACAAAGCCATATTATAGTGTATCACTTTCAATTTAGGGTAGCAATAAAAAAACAAGAAATAAACAAAAAAAATATAAAATCAGTAAAGAGTTTTACAAAAATATGACGGTAAACAAATTAACTAGAGAAATTCTTATTTACAATGGTCTACAAGGCTGCTGCATGGCACCTGCACTCTTCAAAATATATCTGACTGAAGCGCTCTTAGTGTGGAGAAGATGCTGCAATATGGACATCCAAATCGAGGAGCAGAGATTGTACACACGAGATGATACACTTCGCTGACAACCAAGCCATTCTAACTGAAGACTAGGGTGGTATAGTGCTTAGAAACCTGAAACAGGAGTACACCTTTGTGTAGGAGAAAGTGGGGCCTCACAATTAATATATACAAAAGAGTATTTACTTGCCTTAGCTGAGAAAAACTAGAAAGCCTACAAATTAAAATGGGAACTATAAAATCAACTCAAACGTTTATACACTTGAGAGTCCAAATAATATCAAAAGCAGGGAGTTACGAAGAGATATATTCCAGGATTGACAAAGCAAGATCAGCCACTAGACAGTTCAAACGAACTATAGTGAAATAATAAAACAAAAGAAAATAAATAATATATATAAAACAATAATAAAAAGTAATGCGTACAGCGCCGAACTCTGAGAAATAAATTTAAAGAAACAAATCAATATTTAAGGCCACGGAAATGTACTATTAAAGACAATGTTGCCGGTTCACTCAACTTGATAGCGTGAGAAACGAGAACAGAAACGAAAATTGATCTAGACATATTACACACAGTCGAAGCCTAAAGACTAAACTGGTAGGGATACCTGAAGAGAATGCCTGAAAATAGATGACCAAAAAAGATAGAAAAATGGACTCCGTCCACTAGAAGGAAATGAGGTAGACCAAGACGGTCTATTTAAAAAAATTATCAGATATTTTTTTGTCTGGTTCTTTTCATTGGTGTAGGATCCAATCGGATCAACACTGTAATTAATTTATTAAAAGATTTGAAAATATTTTGTATTTTCGGTTACATTGCTTTGACGCAATTTATGTTATAATTTTATTTTCCTTAAGGGATAGTTAAATATAATATTAGATTTTATGAATAAACTGTTGTTCAAGGGTGATCCATTAACCATATTAATTTTTTTCTGTGTCTTAATATTGAGTACTTATTTGAATTTCTGTAGGTATGTAGACAAACATGTCATTCGTTAACCTGTGAATACCTGGCGCCCATGAAGAATATTTATTGGTTAGTGAATTGCTTTTAGACTTTTTGGACATCTGAAAGAAAGAGGCAATTTCCCCAAACGAATACTCTCCTTGGAGATCAAGGGTTCTAAATAAAGTAAATTTTTACTAGCGGGTGAGTTGAGTTTTAGTAGAGCTTTAATTTCGATCCTAACAATTACGGGTAAAGTGATTTTTAACGTAACAATGGCGCCCAACGTGGGGCGCCATTGTTACGTAAAAAAACTACTTCACCCATATTTGTTAGGATAGGAATCAAAGCTCTACTTGAACACAACACTTCAGCTAGTAAAAATTTACTTTATTGGGAACCTTAATGTCCAATGGAAATATTCTTCTAGGGAATATTAGGCTTCTTTCTATAGATATACCAATAAATATTCTGCATGGGCGCCAGGTATTCTCAGGTTAGTAAACGACATGTTTATTTACATGTCTATCGTGTTAAGTTAAAACTACCAGCATTATTATTAGTTTAAATACATCACCTGCGTTTTTAGTTGAGCTATCCTGTATATATTCAACATAAGTTAATCATATTTACACATAATATAGAATATAAAGTACTTATTTTTATCCTAATTAGATCTGGTAAATGTGCAGTTATAAATTTTTCCCGAATTTTTTTTAAAACTATTAATTCCTTTAAATTAATATTTTTTCTTTAAAAGCGGCCTTACTTTATATATGCACTATAGTGCTTCAGAGCCGTTTGACACCTTTAAAAAAATCGCGAAAATGTAGATACATGAACAGTTTTGCGTTACGAAAATTTAAAGGAAACAATGGAAGATATCGAAATTAAGTACCTTAAAACAACAAGAGGTATCACATAACTGAATAAAATAAAAATTCTGTAAATGCACAAGACGTATGTAACATGAGCATGTGGTTTTATGCTGAAAATTATTCTGCGCAGATATCGAAAGCTCAACTGTGTCAATTTTAGCGATGTTTAACTCGTGTGTAATATTAGTTTGAATTCTACATTTACCATATCTAATGTGGATATCTATAATCCACTTCAGATTTGAGAACTATAACAGCCACAATTTAAGTACACCGACACAGCTGAAAACAATATAAAACTGCAAACCACTTAAAATAAGAAATATGTATATATATATATATATATATATATATATATATATATATATATATATATATATATATATATACGTGTGTGTTTGCAGATGTTAATGAGAATCAGAATTCTGTTTGAAAAACTATTAGTCAATTTGTAGTCAATAAGCATGACAGTATTATTTCAGATCACATGCAAGATGCCTTAAATCTATTAAGTACATGATTTCCTATAGAAGGGCTTTCAGTAAATTCTAATAAAATTAAGCCTTTATTCTAAGAAAAAGTTAAGTACCTCGGAGTAATCATTGATAAGAAACTTACGTGGAATGCTCACTGTAACAATAGTTCAACTAAAACTTTGTGTCAAAACATGGGGTCTAAAACTAAAACCTACAATATTCTATTGCTCAGATATAACTATAACTGTTGTCAGTCCCACAGTGACTTATGCTGCGCTAGTTTGGTGAAACAAAACAAAGCATAAACAGTAAAAACAGAGTTGCAAAAAGTGCAAACCCTCAAGTATAGGAATCGCGGGTGCAATGCGATCGTGTCTCACTACAGCCTTAGAGCCTTAAAGGTAATGCTGCATCTTTCGCAGCTACAAATACAAATAAGGAGTTACTAGTTATAACAACAGACTGTAAATATCTACTGGAAATATTTCTATAATATTTCAGGCAAAACTATTGCAAATCTATATCTGTGATGTAAAAGTGCCTGAAAAACAATTTAGCCAAAATATTAATTTATTGTCTTAGACAGCCAATATGCACTAAAGGCTGTGAAGTCTACAACTAATCAATTTGTAACAGCTTGTAACTACAAACATTTCGTAAAGCAACTACCAGGGTAAATTTGCTGTAAACAAAATAACTTTGTTGTGAGTGCCAAGGCATAAAGGAATTGGGAGTACTGATATTGCTGAATAGTCTTGCTATATAAGGAGCATCATTTGATCGGTCCAGGGTCATTCTGAGGTGTACCAAAAACCAGGATCGTGCAGGATGTCTGAAAAGGAAAAGAAAGGTTATTACAACCTTTTGCCTGCTACGCAAAAATACTCTTGGAGCTTCAGAAATTTGAAATCAGAGTAAACGTAAGTTTTTCACTGCGAAAATACAAAGAAAACAACCAAGCATATGTCTGCAGCTTCAGGGCAACTGTTCGCCAGCGCCATAGGTAACGCTAACCAATTTCTCTCTTTAATAGACTAAAGGCTTTTTTGGAAGTTTAGATATATTGGACTACACATAATTATACGTAACGTATACACAAAATATCTTGTGGGTTTCAGTGTGAAAAGATCTAATAGACAAATGGAACAAAATCTTCAAATGAGATTTTTTACTAAACTTGTTACTTCTCTTTTTTAATGTACAACAAAGAAAAAAATTCAGAAGAAAAGCGATTTTTTTGCATATTTTCTATCCCGAAATATATTGTTATGAGTCACAACGCTCTCATTGCAGCCATAATAATTCTAGAACCAAATTAACCGCTTTGTCAGGAAATTTCTGGAACTTCCTTATCGGTTTTTTTCTGTACCTTCGATGGCTATTTTTTTTAGAACAGATGTTCGTGTATATAAACAGCTTCGGCTTCCTTTGAATAGACAGTAATTTAACAAGTGTTTTTTTCACTAATATAAACGTTCCACCTAGTTTGTTTGAAAATTCCGATTAAGTCATAAAATTAATCATTTGCAATGAATACCTAATGGTATAATAAAGTGTTTTCTCTCGATCGTACAAAGATTAACAACGAATAGCAATTCGGAAGCACAAGTCTGGGTACAAACAATATCCCGAGTCTCATGTCTTTTACTATTAATATAATGACGTAAAAATATGTCAAAGACCCATACCCAACATGAAATGCTTTATGACATAAAGAGAATTATGTGCTCTTTCAAGAGTGACAAAAGTTAGTGGCGAGTTAATTTGGAATAACGGATATAACTGTAAAATTGGTCATTAAAGCTTTCGAAAACTAACTGCTATTTAGTCAACCAAGACCATCCGTCTAGGGTCATTAGTTTTTTATCCTGGTTATTTGCACCTACTCCGGTTTAGCATCGGTGGTCCCCAATTTATAATTGTTTCGTGACATAATGTCGTCTTTAATATTTAGCATTTGACTTTCCACAGATCGGTATTTTTCGCTGTTTTTTATCCTTAAACGTATTCCTTTATTGTTGTACTTGATGAAAGTCCATGTTTGGAAATTAGTTGTATGTTAAAACCAGTAGTAAACACTGATTGAAAATCCTTATTTTTAGATACTAAGACAATGGTAAAGATTATTAAAAAACCAATGGAAAAGTAATGAAAATATGATAAATATAGAACTTTACATATAAAACTGACTTCTCGTCGTATTTAAGAAAAAACTCTCCTTGCAGAAATATAGAAACAAATTGTAAAAATGTAAGAATCAGTAGTTATTATTGTAATTTCTAGTTTATTTTTGAACAAAGTTTGAATTTAAATGATATTATATATTATTAGGGATAAATACTTTTCTTCTTCTAATTAACTAAAGTTAGTCAAACAGAACATAATTTTAACATATTATCAAAGAAATAAACTCTTACATCAGTAACTATCTTCAAGACATAAATCATCAGCACTATGTCTATGACAAATCTTGTATGTTTTGTGACGCATAGATAAAGATATTCTTACCGATATTTTAAAAATTCTAGGATTATTTATCAAAAGCTATTGATGCTAATGATTTATCTAAGTTAAGTTATTAATTAGTTAAAATTAAAAATCATAAACTAATATTCAATATTGTAACATACTGCCTTTAAACACGCATACAACTGTTCCTGTCTTAATAAGAAACATACCCATATTTAATATGATCTACATATTGTAAGCTTATCAGTTGATTAACCAAACATATATGGTTTACAAAAACTGATAACTTCTATATTTCCCGGAAATTTTTAACTAGGGGGAAAAAAGGAAAACTCCGAGTAACTATCTTTAAGGGACAGAAGTTCCTTCATGCCCTTCAGATCTAACTAAAAGTCACAGCTTCAGTGTGGACAGAGCAGTCTTGCATTGGATGCAAAGGTTGCAACGTTCAAATGGTCATAGACTTCGAGTTTTGTTGTAGAAGATATTGAGGATCCTGTTATATTGGGAATAGATTTTATTCTTGTCTGCTGACCAAAGGAGTATGAAAATTGGACAGAAGAGTTTATTGTGAGAATCAATACAGCAAATAGTTGCTCAAGCAGACAAGTTACAAGATGGATTAAATTCTATTTGAAAGGACTGCTATTGATGTCCCCGAACCGTTTTCCACAACCAAGAGAGGAAATTATTTCATACTGGTGACTGGTTACTATTTTTATAAATTTACAGGATCCTACATCTTACCGAATCAAGAGACAGCCCAAAAGTTAGTTAAAAACCTGTCCACCCGGTTTGGAGTTCCCCTAGAACTGCACTCTCATCAGGGAAGAAATTTCAATAAAGTGTGCCAGCTACCGTGGATTCTAAATACGAGGACAATGCCTTTACACCCTCAATATGATGGCTTGGTGGAAGGATGTAATAAAATGTTGCAAGGTCAGCTTCGTATTTTTGTTAATGAAGACCAAAAAGACTGAGACCAACAAATACCTTTGATCATGATAGTTGATAAATCAGCTGTGCACAAGACGCTTGGAAGAATACCTGCCAGCATCATACTAAGAAAAAAATCAATATTGCCGGAGACCTGCTATTGGGTTGTCCGGGTAACGGCCAAATAGAAATCTAGGATGATGTAGAAGTTCTAAGATAAAGGGTTACGGCCGACCCACTCGAAATTAGGTAATAAGGTCTAAATCGAAAGTGATCGCATGAAAACTCAATATGATTTGGAAACTAGTCTTCGAACTTTCATAGAAGGACAGCAAATATTGCAGGACAATCTCACCAGGAAAAACGACAAAAGTCCAAAACTTCAGAAAAGTTGGAACGGTTCTTACAAATTCATCAAAAGAATCAATGACATGCTGTATAGGTTTCAGAAAACGCGACAATTAAAATTGAAGGTCGCTAACTTAACCGCTTGCAGCATTAGATAACGACAGTAGATAGATGATTCTGTTCGAAACGGACTTATTTGGGAACGAAGGCGGTGACACTGGTGAATTTAGAAGAATGCAGAAAGTTATTATTAGTATTGTGTGCAAACAAATGTACCAAAAATTATTGGGCAGTAAGAGGAACGCATAGTCAAAATTCTGTAAAAATTCATACACTGCTTAAGACGGAAGGCTTATTTGATAAAGTGAGGAAATTTTGCATTTGTATTATAAGTGGTTCTCCTGTTTAAGTACATTTTACATATTAGTATCAAATTTTAATTTTTAATTTCGAACGCGATTGTCCTTTTTGCTATTGAGATAACCGCTGGTAAAATACTAATATATATTCAACAAAATTCCGCGCTGAGCGTATACAACCGCTATGACATTTTGGGTCTTTTTGATTGGCGGTCGCATATGACTACCTTTGCCAGTCAATCTGTTAATCTTATAACTTCGATTTTTTTATTTCTTATTTAACTAATTCTCATTTATCATTATTATGACCATATTAGTTATGATAAAGAAGAGTCCTGCTTCAGGATCAGTATAGTGACTATCAGTGAACAATAGTATATATCTAGAGGAAAAATAAAGTTACGAAACTACGTAAAAGAATGAAAAGACATGACGTACAGAATCTTGATAAATTTGATTATAAAGGTGTTTGTTTCTTTCTGATATATCAGTTTTTTTAATATTCTTAAAGTAAACTTTTCAGTACCTTCAATTTGTAGATTAGCAACGTAAACCACATAATGAGTTTATTTTACTAATATTGTGCCCTTTAACAATGTAAAGGAAGTATGTTACATGATCATTTACAAAAAATATAACACAATATATCTTTCTTAGAAAGAATACGTACACGACTTAGTATTTAAGAAGACTTAGTATAGAATTAATCAACCAAATTTACTAAAAGAAGTAAAATATACCGTACCTACACGCTCATATTGTAACTACAGTGGGAGTAAAAGAAATCATATCGTCTTGAGTGCAGTAACTATTTGGAAAGTACAGTGATAGCGTACAAGGGTACACGTTTTTCGGAAATGTGTATATAACAATAATTTGAACTCCTAATGAATTATTATAAACAAGTAAATATAGATATATATTAGGTACTGTGCAGCTACATACTAAGCAAACACCTATTATTTCGAGAATGTCCAAATTGGTGTTGGGGAAATAATAGGCATTTCGAATTTCTATTCATAAAAGTCAAAAATTTTCTACTTATAAATACTACATTTTTTTACTGTTATAAGGTTGTTTTTAAAGCTTATATATTGAATACTTATGAAATTAATCTGACTAAAATAAATCTTCACTACAGTATATTTTAATACACTTTAGGTAGTAGTGTCTGGTAGATATAAAATTTAATTTGAATATATAGTTGTTCAATAAAATTTTATTCCTATAGATATCATTTTTTTTTTGTTAAAATACAAATTTACATTTTTTTTTCGATATATATTGGTGTTGTTGTTTTCCGTCCAAATCTCTTTAAGAAACATGGAGACTCCCGCTTTACCGTTCAGTGTATTTTATTTACAAATATTCATTCTTCAGACTTTCAATTGTTTCGATTTTTAAAGACATACTACTAAAGATTGTTGATTTTTGATTGTATCTTATTTTCAGGAAACGTGCAGAGTTTACTATTAGGAAGATGTTATGGAGCCAATGGTGTGTTCTTCAGATATTGCGGAATATTATTTATATTAAAGAGGATACGACGATTAAATTCCTTCCAGACAGACTATATAAAGCAAATGTGCAATTTGCACCTCAAATATTTAACAATTTTTTATAAAGATCAGCATATTATGCGAAACCATAATACTTTACATGTTTACCTTTGAGAAAATTTTTTTTAGTAGTCTAGATATGCTGTAGGAGCAAGGATCATGTTGTCCCTCAATAATAAATTATTTCTTTCTAAATTTTTTGTAGTCCTTCAAAAGTTGATAATGGATCTTGGAGGGGGCATTGGGGGTTGTCGATGTCCACTGATGGTAGGAGGTTATAGAAATATAATCCAGTTCTGGAAATAAACCCTACTTTCACGCCCCTAAAGGGTTAGATGTACGTTATGAAAGTAAAGAAAGAGGATGAAACATGAGTTTCTGCAGTCAATAAAATAACTGCAACATATCGACATAGAGATGGAAAACTCCTATATAAAACCTAACAGGTTAGAATGTCCCGAGATGGTATATCCACGATCTGACTTAGTGTAGCATTTTTTTTCAACTTCTAAATCGTAAAAAGTTAACATCCCTTGGCGTTCTAAAATTATTAGAATAAAAACTTTATAGTCTGTTTATAACTAGCCAAGTCCGTCTTCTGAGATGAAGTACTAACTGTCTCATTTTCAAATTCGTCTCGTCTCTATTTCGCCTATAGAGATTTTAAAATAAGCTGACTCTTAGTATCTTTTTAAAACTAATCTTCTCATATTCTGTCAAGTTTCGAGTTTTCCTCGTAAAACGAAAAAGAACAAGGTGGCGCCCTTTATTTTTTTTGTAAAAAATTCTGTCATTTCCATTTTACGTTTTAATTTCCAATTTTTTATCTAAATATACCCCCTGCTAGATAAATAGACTCATGTCCTTAAGTTCACCGTTGTGACCTTCAAACCACCTGAGCTCCGGTTTGCCAAGTGAACAAGGGAATGCACCAGGTGCATTCTTTAAATCTCCATTGTCCCTTCCAGAAAATTTATGTTATATTATTTATATTAACAGTTCCCTAATACAGATACGAAATCTGTATTGGGGAAATTATACTTAGAAGAACCAAAGTGAAAGTCTGGACGGATCAACATACCGACGAACCAGGCAAGTTAAGAATAAACAAGATGGAATACCGGATATATCAAAGATATCTACTTGTAACTGTAGTAGAGGATTGAAGGTAAAGGAAGAAATAATTGACGAACTAATAAATCGTAAATAAACAGTTAAATAATTATAATAATTAACATAGTTTATTTAACTTAACTGAAAGAAAAAAAAACTTCAAGAAAGGAAATAGACGACACAACGGCAAATAAAAATTTACAAAGTCAAATAGAAGATTCTCTAGAAAATGGTTAAAGTAAACTAAAAGTACTTTCTAGTAGCTAATACAATTCGAATACTCAGTGGAAGTCGATGGAAGAAGACAAATAATTTAATATAACTCAGATAAGAGGAAGTATTTAATGTGTATTTGCTACCAGAAAGAGCGTAAGAGGTATTTATAAAGAACGCCTAAATTAATATCTGTTGGGAAACCAGATATAAATAGTAAATGCAAGAATTTGAGAATATGTATTGAAAAAGCAGCTTATGAAACCCTAGACAAGAAAAATAAAATAAAAAAATGAAAAGGATTACGTCAATGAAATCAATAAGTAAACAAAATGGACTAAAATCGACTAACGAAGCAAATACTAAATTAAAAAACCGAAATAAAGAAGAAACGCCTATTAAGAAGATGAAGCGGAGTTTGATGCTGGAAAAGGCAATACACCTAAACACTGGAGTGAAGAAGATTAAGAATAAAACAATAAAGTACAAAAACATAGTAAAACTGATAGTAACTGTTTTTTATGGGTTAATGTCATAGTGTTCTATGATATAAAACATTTCAATGAATTTTAATAAATTTTTTATAAAATATTGACATATACATTTAAGCATAGCACCTGATCACTCAACAATTTATTTAAAAATTCCTCTATAAAAGGTATAATAAACTTTTTCCTTTATTTATAATTTCATTTTTAATTCCTTTATAAAAGGTATAATAAGTAAAGCTCGGATTATAGGCAAGATGCCTTTTTTGGCTATTTTGCCTATTATAATTGTTTTTTGCACTTTTTGCCTTTTTTTCGTAAATTCCGCCTATTTGTGCCTTTTTTAAAATTTCATGGTACTACCCATGATATTATTCTATTACTAAACCATTCTATAATACAATTTTGGGTCAATAATAAAATATCAATGGTTTGTTTATATAACAGATTTCTAGGAAAATGTACCTGATCAAGACTTGAGGGTTAACTATTTGGAAATCCCTAAGCTTTATTAGTTTATTATCAGTTGTACAGTCGGTTACTGTATCAGAGTTTAGTCACCAATTGCTATATCCCAGTTTAGTTTTGTTGCGTATACCGAAAAGCAAAGAACACGTTTTAAAACGTTTTAGACATTTGTGTGAAAAGATGACATCTAAATTAAGGCTATGAATCGCACCTTATTCGGAACTTTCTCTAGAAGGAGATGGAGCATTTTGTAAACCATGCGGCAAATCGGTAAGTTTTTTTTTCTCGTCCCACAACATAACTAAATTCTAAAGCGGTTTTAGAATTCTAATTATTTTCTTTTAGATTCTCAGATTTCCAGTAGAAAAAAGTACTTTATTGACCAGCATTGTGGAACCCCACTTCATAAACGTAATTTGGAAAAATTAAATTCCTCTAAGTTAGCCCAAATATCTCTGCAGGATAGTTTAAGCAGTTCAAAAAAAAAGGAGGAAGACGCATTTAAATTTGATTTATACCAGATGATGATTGCATCCAACATTCCTCTATGTAAAGTTAATAACCCTAGTTTTAAATGCTTTTTCGAAAAATATCTTAATAAATCCTTACCGGACCAGAGTACATTGAGAAAACATACGGTGGAAAAATGTTATGTGGAATGTATTTCAAAAATTAAGCGGGAGTTAAAGGGCAATTTTTTGTATATTATCGTGGATGAAACGACAGATGTATGCGGCAGGTATATAGCTAATTTAATGATTGGAATTTTGAACGAAAACTTTGCGAGAAAACCTTATTTAGTTGCCGTTAAAGAATTGGAAAAAACAAACAATTTAACAATAAGTCGATTTATACAAGATAGTTTAACAAACCTCTTTTTACCCAACGCCATACCAGTGAATCAAAATAGTTTTAATGCTTTCAGATGCTGCGGCATATATATTAAAAGCTGCTGTTAATTTAAAGATTTTTTATCCTAATTTAATTTATTGCACTTGTGTAGGCCACTGGGTAAATAGAATGGCTGAAGAAATAAGAAATCTGTTTCCGTTGGTAAATAATTTTATAAATTTTATGAAAAAGTTTTTGTAAAGGCTCCGTTGAGGGTGCAAATATATAAAGAAAGACTTCCCGGTGTCCCTTTGCCACCTAAACCAGTAATTACAAGGTGGGGAACCTGGCTCGAAGCAGTTTTTTTTTACTTTGAACACTGCAATGAAATAGAATTAGTTATGTCAGAATTTGATGATGATATTTCCGAAACCATTCGAGAAGCAAAAAAAATATTAAAAATTCCCAAATTGAAACAGGAACTCGCTTATATCAATGACAATTATAAATTAATAGTTACCACAATTACCTTATTAGAAAAACAAGAGATAAATTTATGTGAGTCAGTAAAATTAATAGATAATTTAAAGACGAAAATTAAATCGGCACCTGGAAGTAACGGTCAATTAATTTAAAAAAAAAAATGAAATATGTTTTCGACAAGAATGAAGGTTTTTCGTTTTTATCTAATGTTGCTAAAGTTTTGAATGGGACATTTTCCGAGGAATTTCAAATTATGCCAGATTTATTATCCGCTCTGAAATATGCTCCAATTACATCTGTCGATGTCAAACGTCGTTTTCAATGTACAAATTAATTTTAAGTGATCGAAGACATAGTTTTAAGACCGAAAATATTGAAAAACATTTAGTTGTTTCTATTAATGATAAAATTTTTAAGTGGTTACAATGTTTAATTATTAATTTACAGTTATTTAGTTACTAGTTTATTTATACTAATGTTATGATTATGATGTGTAAATATACCTGCCTTAAGTTAATATTACGTTAATTCACTTTGTACAATAAATAATAATAATAAGTTATATTCCTTTATTGCCTATATTTTGCCTAAATGTTAATATTCCTAACTTTTTTAATAAAAATCTTTGCCTATATAGGCGCCTTTTTCTTCAATTTTTGTTGCCTATAAATCCGAGCTTTAATAATAAGTATTATTATACTTTTTATAAAAGAATTTTTAAATAAATTTTTTGTGATACATGGTATAGGTACAGCCATCTACAGGAATTTAGTTTCCTTGTGGATCTAGAAAAACTTTGAAACATATTATTGAAGACTAATGCTGGTTAAAAATGTACGGCTGGTAATACAGGAAACAGAAAAGATGTCAAAATGCACCATAATCATAGAGATCATAGATTTTTTCCATTAAAATATTGTACATGAAAGTAAAGTATTATTCAAAGTAAAGTAAAAACGAATCAGTTGTAACAGAGGTGTATATCTTCTATAACATTGCAAAGTAATTTTCCGACTTACACATACAGAACATACAGAATGTCATTCGCTGACATTCTGTCACTTGTAATATACATTTCATTCACTTACATGACTGGCAAAAATTAAAGTGTGAGTGAATTACAACTAACGAGTATCTTTATTTAATCCAAAGGCATCAACCACGACATCTACGAAGTACATACGGACACAACAGTTGACGACGAGAATGGGATAGGGATTGCCAAAAAGTATTTAATATGGCAAAAGAAGAGATTTTCTCAGAAAGGGTTCTTGCTCATTTTGACCCAACTTTACCCCTAGTTTTAGCTACAGATACCGGTCCATATGCAGTGGGTAGAGTACTTCCTCACATCTACCCTCATGAGGGGGTACGCTATAATTTATGGAGTAAAAAAAATTCTACGGTTATCTGGTAGATCTTTTACATTACTAGTTGATAACCAACCACTCATACAAATCTTGCCACCTTCAAAAAGTTTGCCTACACTTATAACGACAAGAACGCAATACGATGCTTTATTTTTGCAAAGTTTTTAATTCAAAATAAAATACAAATATACTTAAGCGTATTTAAATGCAGATTCTTTATCAAGATTACCAGCAGCTAATATTTCAATCGTAATTTCTGCCTGAGGGCCTGAAGTAAATGATATGACAAGTAAAACTGCAGTAAATGTGCCAAGGAAGATCTTGGTACCTATCAGATAACCCCCAAACTTTTGTTTTCTATAAATTCAAAAGATTTTTGAATGAAAATGACATACATCAATTAAGTGCATCATATCACCCTGCTACGAACGGTTTAGCAGAGAGATCTTGCGTAAGTGTCTGCGCAATCTAAATTTTAATACAGGTGATAAAAAACCCTTCAACCCTTATATTCGGTAGAGCTATCCGGTCAAGTGTAGATATGTTTAAACCAAAAATTGTTAAAACTATCATGATAGTTTTAAATAAGGGGGAAAGGGTTGAAGCCAGAGATTATATACATTCAGACAAATGAAGATTTGGACGGGTAGTAGAAAGACTGGGGAAACTACATAATTAAATTAGATAATTATCAATACTGGAAACCGCACATTGACCAGTTGAGAGCTGCAGGGAAATATACACCATTAGAGCCGGAAAAGACCGTTTTGCCTTATGCACCCAGGGTTTCAAACGGTTACATCGAGAACCAAACAGCTGCTCGTGAGTCAACACCAAGTGCTGTTAACATCAATATACCATAGGTTCAATCAGAACCAATTGATACTAATAAATCACCTTCTCATAATCCAGGCGATCCAAGTAGCAAGTACCATTTCCTCGCCTTGCTCAAAGGTTTCTTTCCGGTGCTCCAAAAGAATAATAGTAGCTCCAAAAGAGGTTGGATTTATAACTGTAGTATGCTATTACACTTTAACCTAGGTTTATAATTGTAGCATGGTATTATATTTTAGGAGGGGAAGATTGGTAAATCTTCTATAGCATTGCAAAGTGCTTTTCCGACTTACAATTAAGAAACATACAGAATGTCATTCGCTGACATTCTATCACTTGTAATATACATTTCATTCACTGATATGACTTGCAAAAATAAAAGTGTGAATTACAAATTACAAGTAGGTATATTTATTAATCCAAAGGCATCGATCAAGATATCTACGAAGTGATTACGAACACAACAGAGGTTTTGTCCATCTATCTGTGCAATTATTTAATTGACTTTAGTTGTTATTTTTGAGTTAGTACCACAATATATGAAGAACGCACTTCTCCTTATTAAAAAACCCGGTATGCCCATTCTGAATTCATAAATCTCGTTAAAAAATATTTTAAAAATATGATATACTTTTCTAACTTACTAGCTGAATTTGAAAGTTGCAGGACTATATTTATATAATTAATAATTATCTAGGAATGCAGCTGAGGGACTGAAAGTTGTAAGCTTTTTATTTATAAATATTAACATTAATTTTACACAATACTTTATATGTACTGCATTTATATAGAAGAACTCTATTTCTTTATATATATTTTAAAGAATAAAATTTCAAAAAACAAACAACGACTATTTACAAAGGAGGGAATATTCACAACGTATTTATATGAAAATTATCCTGCCTGCAGGTACTCGTTTTTTTTAATAGATATTAAGAAATCAAATCACTTTCCCTCTCGCTATGGTAATTGACGAAATTTTATAAATAAAAACTGTTAAATTTGTGCAATTTTAATATTATAAAGTCGAAATGTCAGATCTAACATAGTAAAGTTTCCAATCATTCCAAATGAATTATTTTGTATTCGTATTTAATTGAAAATAAATCAGATGAACGTTGTTATAAATTATTTTTTAACACTGATTCAAGTTTTAAATGAATAAAATATATTATGTATATTAAAAATAAGAAGATAATAAAATTTTCAATGTACTATACTGGTAAATTTAAAATACCAAATTCAAAATAACTTCCAGAAAAGTTTTGTGTAGATTAGAGGTATGGAAGTGCCGCATAGCTTCCACAGAGCTGTACTGTAAGATTTATTTTCCACATGGCGACTAGACAAGGGATAGAAAACATAAATGTTAAATTGTTTCATTTATTGAGGTTCTGGGGTTAAGTTTACAGATTCCTAATGATAGGCAGGAACCTTAGACAAGGAAAGAGAGAGGGCAGGTGGACCTTCGCAAAGTAAAGCCAGTTTCGATGTGACCGCCATGTTTTGTGACTGTACGTTGCCCATTACTACCTCTCGCAGGGTTACCAGGTCTATTGATTTTTCAGTAGATCTATTGATTTCAACTTCAATTTACTGATTTACTAAAACACTATATCGATCTACTAAAAAATATGTAATGATAAAATCATGTTCAGAAAGTGATCATTATGTCAGCGTTCAATTACAAATTTTGAAAAAAATCTTGAAATCTCTATTTATTAATATATATCCATTATTCTCAATCTACTGAAGAAATAAAATATGACCTGGCAACCTTTCTGGTGCCGGTTTGGCTTCAGTCAATTCCATACGATTACGCGTCTTCTCTCTTTCCTTGTCTAAGACAGTAACCTTCAAATCTCAATAATATGATGGAGTTTACGAATTTAAATACAAAGGCTGACAAATCCTTGTGTTCTTGTGGCAGGTATTGTCTTAAATATAATAAAAACTCTTTTATTTGAGATACTTTCGATTTGTAACTTTCTTCAGGCAATGACGTCCCTGAATCGCCAAAACTTATCAATGTATTTAGAAGTTTATAAGCAAAATACTTAAAAAATGAAAATAAAAATATAAAAGCTGAGAATGATTACTTTTCTCGTTATTGGAACTATCATTGCAATTTCTTAAGCATACAGCTGTCTTATGAATATTTGTTGTGTTTTTCAGAAACAAAAAAATCCAATTTTTTCATGTAAACTTTCTAATTGTTCCGACACCTCGACTAACAGACACCCTCTAATAATTGAGCACCAATCTATCCTCCAATATATAAAACAAAAAATATATGTACAGTTCCAATCCCCGTCATTGTACAGCAGGTAAATATGTTACGAATAATATTTTATCTATACTTACGTATTATCCTAACATGATATGTATGAGCGAACTTTATAAGTTATTTAAAAGGTCGAGCTCTAGCGATTTTACCAAGTTTTTCACAGTAATTAAAAAGCAGTCGAGTTAAGTAAAAATAATTAAATAAAAATTGTTTAAATTTACTATTGACTTAACATCCAGTCATGGAAAAACCGTATCCACATACTAAAATATATTGGCCAATACTAGTAGTTCATAAAACCATTTTTCTTTCTTGTTTTTTTTCTTCAATTTTAATAAACTTTTGATTCCATTGCGGTAACTTAGGTACTAAATTTGTTTTAAAAATAGCAGTGCTGCAATTAAAGACATTAGTAAGAATTAGTTTTACATAAGTTTTGATAAGAGTTGACAACCAGAATACCCGAGATATCAAAATACAGGGGAGTCCGCAAGGGTTGCGTGCTGTCACCACTACTCTTTAATGCCTACAATGAAGCGGTATTTAAAGAAGCGCTCTCAGACTCAATAGAAGATATATCTATCAATGGAGAAGTTTTGAATAACTTGCGTTTTGCAGACGATACAGCAATAATGACGGATAACAGCAATGATTTACAGAACGCAACGCCTTATACGGACTAAGGTTGAATTAAAAAAAACTAAATGCATAATCATGACTAAATCATCAGATGTAAACATCCAATTGATTGTTGAAGATACTGTAATTGAGAATGTGGATACTTACAAATACTTAGGAGCATGGATAACATCAAATGTAGACCAAAACAAAAGAATGTATTGAAAACCATGTATTGAAATAGCACGTGCATCATTTGTTAAACTTAAAAAGTTTTTTTGTTGTCGGGGTATAAGGTTACTACTACCTCTAAGGATGATTCGGTCTTACGTATTTACTAATCTTCTTTATGGCTTTGAAGCATGAACATTAAAACAAGTGCATCTGAATAAGTTGGCCGCCTTTGAATTTTGGTGTTACAGAAGAATCCTACGCATATCATGGACTCAAAAAAATGTCAAACGTAGAAGTTACTAGAAAAATAGGAAATAAAGCTGAAATAATAATATCAAAAAAAGAAAACTTGAGTACTTAGGCTATGTGATGAGAGGGTAAATATACTCATTATTGTAACTTATTATGCAAGGTAAAATTCGAGAAAAGCAAAATGTGGGAAGATGAAGAATATCGTGACTTAAGAACTTACGGAAATGGTTTGAATGCAGTAGTGCATTTAACTAGATAGATTTATAGATAGATTAAGATAGATTTAGAGCTGAAGTCAATAGAGTCCGCATAGCCCTGATGATTTCCAACCTTTGATAGAAGATGGAGCTTAAAGAAGATGAAGGAAAGAGAAACAGCAAGGAACAAGCCATGGAAAAGTATGGAACCGGTGAGAGAAATGAAAGGGGAGAACGACTGGAAAAATGGACAAAAAAAGTACCAAATAAAACCGCTAAGAACGAAATTGACTTCATTCTAACCAACAAGATTGCTACAATAAAAGTCTAGTAAATACATTTCAAATAAGCAGCGACCATAAATTAAACAGAGCAAAAATTGTTCTAGATCTAAAACTAGAAAGAATAAAATTAATCACAAAATCAACATTAACCGGTAGGTATAAATATTAACAATTTAAAAGAAAACTCAGATCACTACCAAAGGACAAGGAGCTAAGAGTAATGGAGCGATGCATTCTAGGTATAACAAAGACAGGTCTCAAAAAAGAATAGAATGGACCAGACAGAAAACCAAGACAGAAAACCAATAAGGTGACTGATGTAATCCACAAAATTAAATTTTTAAAATGGTAGTGAACAGGTATAACCATGAACTCTACCAACTGTTCAAAGAGACACCGATCTCAGAATTCGTTAAACTTCAGAGACTTCGCTGGGCTGGTCATGTAGTAAGAATTGAGACAGAAAGATTGCCGAAAAGAGCCCTAGAGGCGTCAAAGGGGCGTCAAGAGATCAATAAGACGTCCAAATTTAAGATGGGACTATGACATAAGGAAACAAGCCGGTACAACATGGCACAGAAAAACACATATTAGACAATCGTGGGCAAAAATGAAGAACGATTAGGTAAGGGAGGCTGCACCATAATCGGTAGAATACGCTGAGAATGATGATGATAATGATGATATTACATTTGTTGAATAAGTCAACGGATTTGTCCTTTTATTTAATTTTCTGCTTTTTTACATAAGTGCTGCGAGTTCCCGTAGTTGTTTAAATTCCATTATAACCAAGTGCATACAACGTGAAATAAGTCATATCATAATATACTTAAACTATACACTATACTAATACATTGTCTGTATTTATTCTCGATTTCTTCTATTTTCCTAAGGAATCTTCAAACATCCAAAGTTATTTTTCTTTAAATTTTTATCATTCTTACCTATTTCTTCCTGATATTATGTTATTGCTGTTTCCGGTTTATATTTGGAAGTACGCTAGTAATATTGAGTCAAAAGTATTTTTAAATCTTATGAAAATATAAAATGAAACAATTAATAATACCAATAAAGATGAATGAGATTATTGTGAAAAACGTCAGTACTAGTTCTATGTATTTTATATTGCTTTAGTAAAGTTACTATTGATTTGTTTCTATGTTGTTTACATATTGCAACCCAGATAATTTAAATTTTTCTAAACTACTCTGGCAGTGAAAATAGTAAATAGTTGACGAAAAAATTAAGTCTAATAGAAAATCTAAATACAAAAATTCAACAAGTAACAACTGTAACTCTTCATTGTATACCTAATAAAAAATAAGCGAAAGAACTGAACGGTGTCCCCTTAGTATTTAAGAATATATTAAGTAGACTACGACTAGAACTTTTTTACTATGGTAAACACTTTTCTAATTATACAAAAATTAAGTAAATCGGTAAAACAGAAACCAAAGAAAAATCTTCAATATAAAGGAGTATCATATGATCAACCAAGATCTATTTAATGACAAATATATTAATTTAATTATTTGTGTGCAATTTATGTCAAGAGCTATAACATATGAGTTTTATTTATTTGTACAGGTTTTGTTGCGTACCCCCTCAATTGACATATCATGCTGTAGACATGGGCAATGAAATGCAGAGATAGTTTCTATATAAAATTACTTCAGTAGCAGCCTTAGTAATCAAAAGCCGAATAGAAGTAACGTTTGTAAAAATAAAAAGTCGTCTTCCTTCACAACCCTAGTCTTGATCTTCTAGTATTAGAATGCCACATTTATATATATTTCCTGTACTACTATACAGAATAGAGACGTGGATTCTAGGTAAGCCTCTGCCTAAACTTTTAGGTATATGGGTACAACTACGACTATTTACTACTACTTAAGATAAGCTGAGTAGACAAAGTCGGAAAATCGACTAAATTATCAGCAAAGGCATGAGGGCGAATATAGTAGCCAGCTTATATCCAACGATAAATAGTGGTCACGGCATGAGGAGTGGAATAACATATAAATTGGGATTAGCATAAAATACGGGAAATAAGTAATAAAAAATGACCAAACTTATTTAATACGAGCCCATTTTCTTAGTATGTTAAATCATACTAAACAACACAATTCATATTAATGTGTATAAACGTAAGCATTCTACTTATGCTCATATCGATTTTTTCTAATTATTTAGGAAGATGTTTACAGAAAGTTTTGTCTTGTATCTTTTTCTCATTGAATTCATATAAAGCAATAACGACACTAGTTATAGCTCCTGATCCTTCTCAATCCTGTCCTGACACTTTTTATTTCGTTTGTCTTAAGCTGCGATCTGACAGAACGTGGAGTGGCGTTCTTCATCGGCGAAGAGAAATAGAACATACATGATAGAAAAAGACAAAATATACAGACGGCAACCAACACAACGTGAAATACCGTTTTACCCTCAATATTTGTGGTTTACAGGGCAAACCTGTCTATTTATGACCAGCGCGTCCACTGGCGTTGTTTGTCGGTAAATTATCACCGTTCAAACGAATTTGGAAGCTGATGTATAGCATTTACTTACCCCATCAAACCTTCCGACGTGACTGAGGACAGCTACGGTCAGTGTCGTGGTAATTTTACTAACCTACATTCAACTTATTAAAGTTTTGACCGGCAACACTAGTGGACAAAACTAACCTAATCCCTGGTCTCGAGGAGACACTCTTCATTAGAGTAGTGATCAAAAAGTATATATTTATCAACTTCACACTAACATGGGGTGCCCATCGTGTTCTCTTTTCTTTTCACTGTATATATTTTCCGTTTCTCTTTGCCGACGTCAACAATCGAAGAGCGCAATGCCACGTACTGTGAGATGCCGGCTTTAGATTGCGAGTACCGCAGCTTAGCGAAGGAAACCGAGAATCTCTGAGACAAGTCCACCAGCTTATAGCGACTGGAATTGAAGATTGAAGAACACAGAGAACACATTATCACATAGGCTAGCGCGAGGAGACGACACGTTGAAGACTAAGTTTATGGCAAGGTTTTCTATTTTTTGTGTGTAGTTATATAATCGGTTAATTGGTACTTCAGTTAGTTATGAAATAGATCGAGTTCGTTAAAGATTAATTTTTGTAGAAACGCCAATACATTAAGTATTTCTTTGGTTTACAACAAATATAGAATTCAAGAAAAACTCATTTCTTTTACTATTCAGTCAGTACAAAAATATTTATTTATATATAATTTGTACTTTGTTTACAAATCATAGTTGTTATTATATTACATAAGGTATGTGATAACAAATCGGTTTTGAATTTGTAATAAGATTAAGGAATCTAGGCTTCAATAATATATTTCTAGTCATTCTATAACTCAATAACAAGATAACTAAATCTTACTCAGATACCTATATTTAAACAGATGCGCTGGCTGTGGTATCAGCAATATATCTGATGGCTGTGGAAAGAACTAACTCGTGGCTATAACTCAGGGGGCCAAAAATGTGAGAGAGAAAGTAATGGCATACTGGCAAAGAAAGTGAACAAAAAAAGAGAGGGAGAATGCTGATTGAAACCTGCGTCTTACCACTAACTCCAAGACATGTGAACAGAAAGGTATGCCGAACAACGAAAGAAAGTAAAGAAAATCCTAAGGGCACGAATTGAAAAGCCCCGGGGAGAGCGGCATTGTGGCAGAGAACTTAAAATATGGAGGAAAAGCTTTACGAAACCAACTTCGTGAGTTAACAGTGGAAGTTTGGGACGCCGAAAAATGCCCCAAGATTGAAAGAAGTCCATTATAATGCCTATACACAAAAAAGGAGAACAACCGATTAAATTTTTATGTTAACACAAATCCTGATCAATTGCTATAAATACAACATTTCAGCACAAGTACAAGTCCATCTACGATATAATAGACAGAAAGAAATTACTAGAAACGCCAAGAGAATTTGAAATACCCGAAAAAATGGTAAGATTGGTAAAAATCATATGGTTATAAAAACCATTTGAGCTGAGAAATGCAATGTTACAGTGTCACAAGAATTCAAAGTGAAAAAAAGGTGTTCGCCAAGGAGACCCGTTGTTTACTTTCTATTCAATATAGTTCTAGAAAAAATTGTAAGAGTTAATGGGATAAATAGGTCCGGTACTCTTTTATACAAAGAGCACCAATACTTAGCGTATGCTGACGAAGTGGTTCTCATTGCAAGAAATGGAAAAGAACTGGTGTAACAAAAACATGTTTCGGGAAAGCTCTAAAATGGGATTGACAGTTTAATAGATTTTTACTGAAATATTAATAAATCCAAGTTTAAATTAAAAGTGGAGGATGTTGTAGAATTCGAGAAGGTGGATGAATACATGTACTTAGATACCCTTATTAATCAGACATCTGAAGAAAAAAACTGAAATCAACCTGAGACTGACCAACAAGAACAGATTTGCTGGGGTCTTGAACAAAATAATTAAGGCCACAGATATATCTCGTATTAAAAAATAAGAGTACACAAAACTATAATTAGACTCACAATACCATACCATATTGGAATCACAAAACCATACAAACAGATTGGAAGCATGGGAAAGAAAGATACTTCGCATAATGTTTGGTGGAAAAGTAATAGAGGAAAAATGGGGAAGATAGAACAGAAAACGATGGAAATTATTCATCCAGCAATAGGCCTTGAAGGCATGTTAACGCTATAGTACATACATACCTACAGTTACTTTACCATGTTTGTTTACAACAAAATTACGAAAACAATGGCTGATACTGACGCATGCACACAAAAGATTTGTGACTAAAGCGCCTATTGTGGAGATAATACTGCATTACCAGCCATTGTCGATCAAAACAAGACGAAACTATTTAATTGATATTGTTTCTACATGGCGGATACACTTGGCGAAGAGATATTGATGACAGAGTTGAAGAAGCTTGCGAGAATGTATCAGTTTTTAGATTCAAGTAGAATAGATGTAATTAAGAGTGTATGGAGCATGGTGAAGTACGAATACATAGGTTTTCCACAATGACCGTAAATAGAAATCCCACACTACCATCCGGCACGGACTGGACTGTACTTTTGAAATATTTTTCTTTTCCACTTTAAAATGGAAAATACTAAGAATACTTGGAACTAGAACTAAATAGAAAATATGACTAGGTGTCTAGTAATAGAAGCTTCCTGGTGTTATGAATTACGTTCATACAACTACTTTATATGTTTCATCGACTGAAAATAAAGATATATTCAGTCGACGAAAAGAGTTTTTGGTAAAAATACAAACTCCAGTCGTCAGAGACGAAAATACCGGATATAAATTTAAACAAAAATGTTATTCAGCACTTTTTGCGTAGAATGAGCTGTTCTCTCAGAAACAATGCTTGAAGTGACCAGTAATTTTGAATGTTATCTACGCGAGCGAAATCAACTTAAAGCGACGGTAAAAATTCAATATCTTTTGATCAATGTATCCTGTCGACAAAAATAGATATGCATTTTAAAGGTGAAGAATGCAGTTTTCGTATGCATATTTTGTGTTTTGCCGCAAATATAGTCAGTTTTTATAAAGGTGTTACATTAATAAACGTTGCGCGATTTTTGCTATTTTTATGATAATCATAAGATCACCAAAATTTATCACTTTTATGGATCGGTTAGTATAAAATATCCATTGTTAGATCCTAATCTTTAAAATCTATATTATGAAATTTTGGTTTTGGGTTTTGGCAATAAATGTGAGGCATTTTAAATATGCCTAAAAAACGCTGAATTTAAACTTTCACATTACAAATGATCTAAAACGTTTTAAACTTTTTGTTTACGCTTTTAGAAACTACATAATTTAAACTAAAAATTACACTCAATACCGTCTTCGTGGAGGCCTTTCCCGTGACGTGTGAACGTTTGTATTTGTGTAAGTTTGTACTAAACGTTTAAATCATGCGTTTTTTAAACGTATTTAAAATGGCTCATATTTGTTGTCAATTTTAGAGATAAGGCTCTAACAATGGAAATTACATTACGAGTGCTTAATGAAAGTGATACATTTTATTGATCTCATGAGAATCGTACAAGCAGAACTACTTAAACTAATGAACAACGAATCAATAGCAATAATCGCAAATATACTCAACAACATAATACAACTCGGGAGATATACCACGAGAATGGCTGAAATCTGAGTTTATTGCACGTCCAAAAAAACCAGGATCCAAAAGATGCAACGATTACCGTACTATAAGCCTCATGAGTCATCTCTTAAAAGTGTTCCTAAAGATAATTCATAAGAGAATCTACAAGCTGTGTGAAAGTCAAATTTCTACCAACCAGTTCGGGTTCACAACGCTGTTGATACTAGAAAGGCTTTGTTCTCAGTACAAGTCTTATACCAGAGATGCAGAGACGTCAACTGCGATGTATACGCATGTCTGGTTGGTTACGAGAAAGCGTTTGATCGAGTATAGCACGCCAAAGTAGCAGGAATTAACAACCAAGATCTGAAAATAATTAGAAATCTTTACTGGGATCAGACAGCAAATCTCAGAGTTGAAGGTTAACACATTGACTATGTGAAAATCATGCGGGGAGTAAGGCAAGGCTGTATTTTGTCTCTTCAATCCGTACTCTGAAAGAATATTTATCGAAGCTTTGCACGAAACTGAAAAAGGTATTATACTAAATGGTTACCAGCTAAACGCTATCGGCTGACGCACTACAACTACCTCGGCAATATATTAAATGAAGAATGGATCAACAACCAGGATATTAGAGCAAGCATCGGAAAAGCTAGATCCACCTTCAATCGGAGGGGGTCTTCTTCAAGAGTCACAACCTCTCTCTTGATACAAAGGTAAGAATGCTGCGATGCTACGTCTTCTCTGTCCTCTTTTATGGTGTTGAATCGTGGAATATCAGAGACTACTTAAGATCCCGTGGACTGACCGAGTCACAAATGAGGAGGTCATCACAAGAATGAATAAGAACCAAGAGGTACTGACCACCATCAAATCTTGAAAGTTACAATTCTTCGGACATATTATGCAAAATAAATCCAGATATGCTCTCCTTCAAGCCATCCTGCAAGGAAAAATATTTGGAAAACGAGATCCAGGAAGAAGAAGAACATCTTGGTTAAAGAACCTCAGAATCTGGTTCAATACAACATCTGTGCAGATTTTCAGCGCTGCTGCAGATTGCCATGATGATCGCCAACATTCGTAACGGATATACAGATCAAGAAAAAGATGAGAATCGTAAAAATGTCAAAAATCGGGCAACCCTTATTTATTTAACACCTTTATAAAAGACGACTTCATTTGCAGCAACGTACAAAAATTTCATACGAAATCTGCACTCTTTACCTTTAAAACCTATTTTGATTTTTGTCTATAGGACACTCTTATCACAAGATATCGAATTTTTGCCGTCGAGTTGATACAAAGTTGATACAAGCGTTATTTCTGAGAAAACGGTTTATTTTACACAAAAAATGCTAATAAAAATTTTTATTCAAAATTATCTCAACTATATTTTTTATTTGAAACATTTTCTTCTACAGCATACAAATTCTTGGTAAATCGATTTTTTCCGTTTTCCCCCTAATAGGTGGCGTTTTACGTGGAATCCGGAGGTAGGAATGGTAAACTTTTTCGCATCTTTTTTTGAGTCCACAATTAACAATCTCAGCAAAATTCACCTTGTTCATATTACTTTTGGATGTCAAATCTCTAGCGAATGGACTAACAGAAAAAATAAAATTTGAATTTAATCAGGGAAAAATTGAAATAATCTGAGTTTAGATTTTTCTACATTAATATCAATAAAAACTTAATAGATAGAAATGAGTTTTTAGAGAAAAATAAAAATCAATACGTATAAATCAAAAATATTTTCAATAGTTTCTTCTCTTGATTTTTAACGTATAGGTACTTATCCATTGTAAATTTAATCATGTTTAATTGACAAAATGGTACAATAAAAATCAACAATGGATGTTACTATTATACAGAGTCAGAAATTCTAAGAAAATATATAATTATATTATCTTACTATGAACTAAAATCTTTTGTAAAATGGTATACATTTATTAAAAATTTTAAAAATATCCAAAATGGATGTATAAAGTTTCAGAACGATTTCAGTCCCACCGGACCATCCTCAGTGAAAAACGTCTATAGAGTAATTGAAATTAGCCACATAACGAGGTCAGATGTTAAATTACATAATTAAAGTAATACATTTTACAATTATTATATCACTAGGTCAATGTTAAAGGATTTCGTTTTTAAGGGAACATACGACATATACCCGCTCAAAAAATGGACGTGGACGTGCTCCAACGAATAGTAACATAACAACCAACCAACCAGTTGGTTGTTGTCACTCGTTGGACCATGTACATTTTGCGAGCGGTGATCTGTATGTTCCAACTGGTTGGTTGATTCGTTGGTTGTTACAACTCGTCCATTTTTCGAGCGGGAATATGTAAGTTCCCTTAAAAATGAAATCTTTTAATATCGACCTAATGTCATTTTAATTATGTAACTTAAGGGTTATCTGACCTCGATATGTGACTAATTTCAACTTCTATATAGACGTTTTTCACTGAGGATGGTTCGATAGAACTGAAAACGTTCTGAATCTTTATAAATATTTTGGATTTATAAAGTTTCCATTTGTATGAAGTGGATTTACTATGAAGTTTTTACTTCATAGTAAGTTTTTTAGACTATGGTATACAGCCAACCACTGGGATTTTCCCTTTTAAATTTTATTATTATCTGTTAAGGTATATCACGCATTATTCATTTATATAAACACTGTATATCCTTAACCAGAAAGAGTGCCCCAAAAAGAATGTGTACAAATTAACAATAGATTTAAATTCAGTACATTTTATATTTATTTTTATTAAAAACTACTTGTTGAATGTGGTAATTTTAGGAAAAAGCATCAGATATCATGTACCTCAAACTTGACTTTAAAATATCGTTTAGAAGGAGTAGAAAGACAATCTATAAACATTTTCTGCGTGGAATTTGTGGTGAACTGACTAGCTGTACACCTTATGCAGCCGGTACCAGACCCGGAAAAACCTCTCTAAAAAACCAAGCTTCATTTGGCCTAGATAATAGTATCCTGTAAGCGCTCCTTACACGAAAAATAATCACACAACGTGTGATGGTGGATAACACAACGTCAAAAGGCAGAAGCACCGCACAGGGACTGATGATCTCTTAAGTCATGGAACATAATTGGCCTAGAAGAAGAAGACCCCGATACAAAACTTCACTGACCCTTCAGGTTATGACTTGGGACGATGAACCGGCAGTTTATGTCCAAAAAAAAATATTTTTTTGCAAAAGGGAGTAGACATTCTCAGAACATGGATGCAAAATAGGGAATTAGAACTAAGCGATGAAGAAGAAGAGGAATTAAGAATTGCGCAACTTAAAATATACGGATTGGAACAAAATTATAAGAAATTACTATTATTGAAGAAATCCATGAATAAATCAAATAATCGATATATACGGCAGCACAAAAAGCGTTGGGACAAACGAAAAAAGGGCGGTGGACAGAAGAAGGTTTTGGCTTCTTTACTAAAATAATATTATAAAATAAGAGAGAAGTTTTTGATAAAAAGTGTATGGGATTACTGACACACTAAGGAAGAACAAGATACATAGAAGCATGGAAGTTTATAGATAACATAGGCCTCCCGTAAATAATTCCATTGCATTCGATCTCGAGCAGCCTATATCCAGTTGTTGTGGATGCGTTTGATGTCGTCCGACCACCTTGTTGGAGGACAACCTCGATTATGATAGATAACGTTAAAAAAGACAAAAAACATTTAGCTTACAATTAATAAAGCGAGATGGGTGTCTGGGCATTACGTTATTGGTGAAAATAAGGTGGCCGATGTTGTAGCTAAGAAAGGTACAGAACAGCTGTATTTCGAACCTGAAATCTATTACCCAGTTTCGTATCAGAAAAAAAAACTGATATACGGAAGTGGTTCCTAGATCAACACCTAGCAAGATGGAATAAGGGAAACAATTTTTGTCAGTCTTGTTATGAAACCAACTAACTGCTTTAAGTATAGATGGAATTCGGGAGGTCCAAAACATCTGTGGGCTAAGTCAACCAGCAATGTGCCCCAGAGATAAAGGGACGAAAAAGACAGCAGAACACTTTGTGGATGACTGTTCAGCATTTGCTAACGTCAAGCAGCAACGGTTCCACTCTCACTAACTAATCCTCAAAGAGGTGGTGAATCTTGAGAGGCTTGCCGGTTTTATCAAGTAGACCTTTTTCTTCTTTATACACCATCTTTCAGAAAATTGGTTACAGTCATAGCTATCTTAATTTTATTCACTGACATCCTAAATAGCATGCTTGTATCAGTATTATATTAATCTCGCAAGATCCTCAACAGGGTGATCAAGCAGACCGGGCAAGGCAGAAAAATGGGAAACATATTACAAAGAATTGTTGCGAAATTAAAAAATGGAGGAGCGAGTAGACCGGGTAATAGTACGACAGAACTGATACAATATGGATCGAAAAAAAAAATACTAATAAAATAATATGCGATAACTATTAAGACATTACAGTAATATCTACGTTTAGCAGGCTGTACAAAAAAGTAAAAAAATATTATTTTATGATTAATATAGGAATAGACGAGCAGAACAAAATATGGGTTCAGAACTGGTAGTTAGTTAAAAACTAGAAAGAAGACAATATAAGAATTTCACACAACTCAGGGATGTTTGTTCTCTCTTACACTTGTTTAACATATATATTCAATCATCATTATCATTCATCTTTCTCATCCTTCTTCTTATGGTGCCGTGCACCTATAGTGCGTTGGCGAATTATCTTAAGGTCAGACGTCTGTCTTTTGCGGCATGCAAAAGTTCGCCAGTGTTAGTTACGCCTGTCCAGTTCTTTATATTTCGCAGCCACGACATTTGTTTGCGACCTACTTCTCTCTTGCCCTCAATCTTTCCTTGGATAATTAGTTGAGGGATTGCGTATTTTTCCCCTCTCAGGATGTGGCCCAGGTATCCAATCTTTCGTGCCTTGATCAAGCTGAGCAATTCTCTCATCCAAAAAATAAATTTTGTTCTATTCGTATATTTTGTATGTAATAAATCTTTTTAATCAAAACAATGTAACACTTTAACTAGAAAACTAATATAAAAACACAACTATTGCGGCCAATATTCACCAGCTTTCTTTATCTATTTTTTACAGTCAGTTTTTAAAAATGTTATAGCCTTTTTCATCATATTGATAGCACATTATGTATGCAAATCCTCAACAAGTCAAAAAACCATAGGCGTCACCCTATACTTGTTTTGAAATAAATAAAACAAATTAATATTTTAAGATGCCGTCAACAATTGATTATCTTTTAAAAAATCTTCTGTAAAATAAGTGTCCACTTATCTCACTATACCTTTTTTGTGCGTAAAAAACGTCGGTATATATGCCACACGATTATTGTTAATTATACAAGGGTGATTAACGAGAGAATTCAATGTTTCAAGAAATAAATTAATGTAAACAGTAATTTAAAGGTGATTATTGTTTTCTATACAAGTTATCGCCTGACACAAAAAGAATACCTTCTTTGAACGATTACCTGGAATTACTGATAAGGCTTCACTTATGATAGTTTAAGTAGTTTTTACGCCACATTACAGCTCATGCCAATAATATAAATTAGAAATTGTTTGCATCTTCCATTTAGTTTGTAGATGTACATTGTTCATGTCTTACCTACCCACGTTTTTGGTGTCGATATTTTGTTATTTGCATTTAAAAATGACGTCGACAACAGGTTTTATCCCGGTTAAGTGTAGTTTTAAAGGTGCCTTCAGTTTAAGAGAGAAAAATATAATATTAAATGTACGCGATGTACGTGTACATCAACGCCCTTTAAGTAATGTTCGTGAAATCGTTAACATGTGTTCAAATATGTAAGGGGTTGGAGAAGCAACAATTTATAGATTCCTAAAAGAAAGAAAAGGAGGAACTGTTTCATCTTCCAAGAAGAGTGGAGGGAGTAAACCCTTGAAAATTGAAGAAATACATAAAAACATGATTTTTAGAACAAAAAAAGCACAAGACTCCACTCATTTTTTTTAACAAAGAATTTCCAACATTGGACAAAATCCAAACATTAATTAGAGAAAACGAAGAGTTACCAATCATAATCAACAATAAATTATGGGGACTATTGAGAGAGATGGGATTTCGTTTGCAAAAGAATAGAAGAAAATCCGTTTTAATTGAAAAAGATTACATTGTATGTTGGAGACGAGATTATCTAAGAACTATTAAAAAGTACCGAGAAGAAGGAAAAACAATTTTTTATTTGGACGAGACTTGGCTAAATGAAGGTCATACTGTACCATATCTATGGGTTGATACAATTGTGAAAAGTTCCCGTTAGGCATTCATCGAAGGTGTATCTACTGGAATAAACAATATTCCTGTTGGAAAAGGACGCAGACTCATAATAACCCATATTGGAAACGGATACGGTTTTGTCAATGGTGGATTATTAAGTTTTGCCTCAAAATCAACCAAAGATTACCACGAGAAAATGACTGCTGACGTTTTTGAAGAATATTTTGAGCAAATGTTGGATTTAATTCTAAAAAATTCTGTCATAGTCATGGATAATGCTAGTTACCATTCAAAACTAGCAGAAAAATTGACAACAACGGCATGGGAAAAAGGAGAGATAATCGAATGGTTGGATAAACACGCAATTAAGTACAAGGAGAATTCGACAAAAAAGGAATTATTACCTATTGTAAGGCAACATAAAGCAGCTTATAAAAAATATATAATTGATGAAATGGCATTAAACCGTGATGTAATTATTTTACGTTTACCCCCATACCACTGTGATCTGAATCCGATAGAAAATATATGGTCTCAAGTAAAGGGTGAAGTCGGACGCAACAACAAAACTTTTAAATTAGAAGACTTACAACAATTATTAGAACATTCCTTATCAAAAGTAACTCCAGAAAATTGGAAAAATGCTGTTAGTCATGCTCACAAGGAAGAAAATAAAATGTGGAATTTGGATAATATGACTGATGCAATGCTGGAACCGGTAATAATTAACATTGGAGTTGAAGATTCCTTAGATTTTGAAGAAAGCAGTGAATCTGCAATGGAATTTGATTAAAATAATATTCATTTTTTTACAAATCGGCCCCTGTTACGGCCACAAATTATTTTATATATAACCAATAAAATAAACATCTTACATTTCTTGCAAATTCATTAGTACCTGTTAATCTCCATCACTCCGACACTGGCAACTTTATTTAGGGATTTAGTAACCCTCAAAACTATTGTATTCTATTCTGCTTCAACCTTTATACCTGGTGGTCATACTCAATTTAAAATTGTTTTCCTATATACTTCTGTAAACTTGTTGACAAATATCTATTTTTCATTGAGTCATCCGTATCAACAGTTTAGGGATTTGCATACATAATGTGCTATCAATATGATGGAAATGGACTATACATAATTTCTTTAAAACTAAATATTAGGCTATGGTGTTCCGCTATCGTCAACTAACACCTAACTTATTATTATCAAAATTTCATATATTGCTAATAATTTATACACACCTTTGTGAGACACTTTATTTAAAAGATTCAATTTTCTACTAAGGTAAGTAATGGTATATATGGTTTCAAAAGAATTTCTGACGACAAAACAATAATAATAATAATTAAAACAAATAAGTCAGCGAGAACATTACGAAAAGTGTCTCCCTTACTACAATCACAGCTCTGAATCCATACAATCAGAAGAATATAAGATAATAAAAAGTTCGTACAACGTCTAAAATCATCTCACTTTTGTTGTCGATCCTTGCATTTTATATATAAATGCATAAAAATGACGAAATAACAGCCAAATTAGACATTGTAAAGATATAAGAATATTTTCAGAGTAAATATAGTACTTAATATTCCTCTTCTAGTAGCGACTATATTATACAAAATCAAAAATATACCTTTCAGGTATTATTAAATAGGTTTTGCGAGAAAATCTGTCAGGAGATCCTCACTTTTTATCGTTGCCTTTTTTTGAGTCTTCTTTGAAGTCTGTATTATTTAATCTAAAACATAAAATGTCTAAGTTAATCAAGTAACCAAAGCAGCATATTCAAGTTTAATTTTGAATATTAATAAAAGCATTAATTAAAATTAAGCTATTTTTACAACTATAAAAAATATAAAGACTAAATAAAGTGAAATGTGTTATAAACAAAACTGGAAAATGATAACAGTAGTTAACATCTGAGCAGCACTCAATGTTTAGTTACTGTTACTGCATCTCCCTCGAAAGTCAAGAATATATTGTATGTTCAGGTAAGTTTAGGAAATCGGCATTCTTCTTCTTGATGTGCCTATCCGTTACGAATGTTGGTGATCATCATGGCAATCTTTATCTTAGCTGCAGCAGCGCAGAAAAACTGCACAGATGTTGTATTGAACCAGATTCTGAGATTCTTTAAGTAAAATGTTCTTCTTCTTCCTGGACGTTTTCCAAATATTTTTCCTTGCAGGATGGCTTGAAGAAGAGCATATCTGGATTCATTTCGCATAATATGTCCGAATAACTGTAACTTTCGAGATTTGATGGTGGTCAGTACCTCTCTGTTCTTATTCATTCTTCTAAAGACCTCCTCATTTGTGACTCGGTCAGTCCACGGGATCTTTAGCATTCTCCGATATAGCCGCATCTCATATGCTTCCAGTTTTCTGCACATATCTTCGTTCAAGGTCCACGATTCAACACCATAAAAAAGGACAGAGAAGACGTAGCATTGCAGCATTCTTACTTTTGTATCAAGAGAGGTTGTGCCTCTTGAAGAAGGCCCCCATCCGATTGAAAGGGGATCTAGCTTTTCCGATGCGTGCTCTAATCTCCTGGTTGTTGGTCCATTCTTCATTTATTATGGTGCCGAGGTACTTGTAGTGCGTCACTCTTTCTACAGGGGATTGGTTGACGTAGAGTTGACCTTCTGTTATCCTTTTCTTGCTAATTATCATAAGCTTTGGCTTCTTAACGTTTTTATTGAGTCCATATTGTTGACTGTAATACGTGATTTTGTTCATAAGAACTTGTAGGTCTTCTAAGTCGTCAGCTAATACTATGGTGTCATCTGCATATCTGATGTTGTTTAGCCGGTAACCATTTAGTAGAATACCTTTTTCAGTTTCATGCGAAGCTTCGATAAATATTCTTTCAGACTCCAGATTAAAGATAAGAGGAGACAAAATACAGCCTTGCCTCACTCCACTCATGATTTTCACATAGTCAGTGTGTTCACCTTCAACTCTGAGATTTGCTGTCTGATTCCAGTAAAAATTTCTAATTATTTTCAGATCTTGGTTGTTAATTCCTGCTTCTTTTAGTATTTGCATCATCTTGGCGTGCTGTACTCGATCAAACGCTTTCTCGTAATCAACCAGACATGCAAATACGTCGCAGTTGACGTCTCTGCATCTCTGGAATAACACTTGTACTGAGAACAAAGCCTCTCTTGTACCAACAGCATTTGTGAACCCGAACTGGTTGGGGGAAATTTGACTTTCACACAGCTTGTAGATTCTCTTATGAATTATCTTTAGGAACACTTTTAGGAGATGACTCATGAGGCTTATAGTACGATAATCTTCGCATTTTTTGGCTCCTGGTTTTTTTGGAAGTGCAATAAACTCAGATTTCAGCCATTCTGTTGGTATTTCTCCAGAGTTGTATATGTTGTTAAATATCTTTGCGATTATTGCTATTGATTCGTTGTCCATTAGTTTGAGTAGTTCTGCTTGTATATTATCAGGGCCTGCCGCTTTGCCATCCTTTAACTGTGTTATTGCGGAATAAACTTCCTGCTGTAATATTCTTGGTCCATCATTTACCTCTTCTTCTAGCCTAAAGGGCCAAAAGCTCTTTGGTCTTCAAATAGTTTTTCTAGAAATTCTTTCCACGTTTTTATTTTACTCTGTTTGTCCAAGATGATGTTTCCGTCAGAATCAGTTATATTTCCTTTCCGCCTTCCTTTTAGTCCCCCTGTGAGTTCTTTAACGTTCCTATGTACATTGTGACTATCGTACTTTGACTGTAGAGTCTCAATTTCTTCGCATTGTTCCCTTGCTTTTTTTTTTCTTTCGCTTCTCTGATCTTCGTTCTTATTAATATATTTATGGTTCTATATTTATCTGGGTCACTTTTGGCTTCTCTTCTCTCGTCTATCAGTTTCAGGATCTCATCTTTAAGTGTTTATCCGGCATAGTATGAGCAAAAATAGAGAGTATGTAATGCTAAGAAATTTTTGTATTTGAGGAACGAAGTAATACAATTTATACTTCACCTATTGTCCCTTAGTTGAATTGAATTTCTATTATGACTAAGACTAATATGTTTTTAGATGGAATTAAATTATAATACTTGGATTTGCAGAAAATCACGCAGAGCACCTAAGCGTTACGGTCACCGGTCGCCGCTCCTAGTAATCGAGACGAGGCTCGTAAGACCACTCTACTTTGATTATACATAACCAAAGTGAGGTTGAGGGAACTTTAAGTTCACCTTTCCCCATTAAGAACGTAATCTTGCGGTACTTACTCACTCCCTGGAGACGAGTGGCAGATGATTAGGCTCCTGGGCGAGACCTTATTCCCAGCTGCTTTCACCTTTCTGCCCCTGGTTGAGATAATGGACGGGTGTTCGTGTAGCAACACATGGACTAAAGGGGGGGTGGAGCCCCACGTCGCATCAGCAACGTGCCACCCATAAATGTTGTCGGACTCGTAGGGACAATGGATTCGAATGGATACGGTCATTTGAAAAAAGGATAGGAGGATCAAGGTCACGCATTCATGTTTTTGCGAGAGAGGGTTGACACGAACGCACTTCATGCGCTTTTTATACTGCTGTGTCTAAAACATTTTAGACCGGAGCGTAGCTCAAACCATGAACAACTACTCACATTGAATTGAGTACGTCAAGAACTATCGGGTCGACAGAAAATACTTGAATTAAAATATAGGAGTTAACAAAAAATTATTTCCTTATGACATGTTAATAGGTATATTATTTTAAGAGAGTTAAAAATTAAAAATATTAGAGACCAAAATGAGAAACTAGCTATTTTTAGGAGTTAAAGATCTGGACCACTACTCCTAACAATATAGGATATCCAAATATAGGCCCAAACAACCTTTCCAGGTAAACATCTGCTCACAATGGAATGGGGCAGAGTGAACCAAACCCAAACTAAGACGGGATAAAACTGCAGAAGGAGGAGAACATACTTTTGTATTACAGGAAGAGATTTATACAATATTGCATTATATAATAGAAAGCAGCAAGAGGGTTTTGATTTTAAAATGGATGGCATAAAAATAAAAAGAATGAATTTGGATATTTTGAGTCTAATAAATCCAAAACTTGACAACAACATACGTAAATGATAAAAATAACCAAATGCAGTCGTAAATCAATAAATATAAGCAGATTATTAGCTACAGCACATTCAACCAACTTACACGCTGCCAACGATTAAGGGAATTTGCATAAAACCATTTGTTGTAGTAAAAGGCACGATAAACTGCACTGGTGTTCTCCATAATGTTTAAAACTTTGCTAAATTTTAGGTATAAAATAAATATATGTGTCATTAACCCGTTGTTCATTGTTTTGCATATTTTGTTACATTTTTTTATTTTTTTTATTTACAATTTATACTCAAAGTAGATATAGAAAGTACTAAAATATCACTTTTAATTTTTGTTAAAAAATACTTCGGAATAAACTAAAACATTTTGTCAATTTAAATAGTTGTGGGTAGTTCTGTTAGTTTTTAAGACGTGTGCGATTACGGGTTGAAGTTAGGGTTTTGGTAAATATATTCAACTTTTTATTTTCAAAATAAAAATACTTATACTAAAAATAAAATAATTGTGGGAAACATTTTAATTTGTTTATGTACGGTTTCCAACCATTTCCAAATTTTTTATCAAACATAATTAAATTACAATCGGCATTCCTAATGATCATTAGGCTAATTTGCTTAATGTGTTTAGGATTCGGTTATATTGTATTTTACCTCTCAAGCACAACAGTTAGAAAGTTTCTGTCATATTGATCTAAAATCAAACGTGTAGTTTCAAATGACCATCATGCCTAGACGTAAGTTGAATATTGAGGAATTCATTGCAAATGTGCATAAATACTTTACTATGGAAAGAGACAATGGTGGACGTTTAAAGTCATTATTATGTATAAATCAACGCGTTTGTGACGCACTCGGGATAATTGAAAGTAAGCTAAAAACTGTAATGAAGACTGTCGGAGATTCTCAAGAAGATCTTACTGTGACTGAGTATCACGAAGACAAGAAAACAACTCGTAAACATTCTAGGAGCATTAACTTACCTGATGGAGAAAAATTTGAAATTCGCAATATTTTGTATCGAATGAGTGAAAACAATCAACATGTCGGTTAGATACTTTACTGGCCAAAATAAGAGAAAGACACGTTTCTGAAATTAAGAGGACTAGCCTTTGGAAAGTGTTGAGATATTTAGGATTTAAATTCAAAAAAGAAAATAATAGGTTACTTTTATGCGAAGGGAGTAGTGTGGTTCACAAAAGAATTAAATTTTTAAGAGAATATACTAGACTTAAATCTGAAAATGCAACATTCTTATACTTAGATGAGACACGGATATTTGCAAAGTGTGGAATTAAAAAAATTAGGCAAGATGTCAGCATAAAATTAATAAAACACACAGATAGCGAAGGCAAAAGACACATCATTCTTCAGCCAGAAGGGAAAGAAGGCTTTATAGAAAACGCAGATTTGATTTTTTCTTCAAAATTAAAATGTGCTGATTACCATAAAAACATGAATGCAGATGTGTTAAATGGCTTGAGAAGAAACTGTTACCTAGTATGAGCGAACCATCAGTTATAGTTTTAGATAATGTACCTCACCATTCGGATATTTTGGCAAAATAATAAAACAGTCGTGGAACGTACCGAGCATAAAAAATTTGTTAGTTAAAAATAATATCAATTTTCCGGAATACGCCTTCAAATAAGAGTTACTGGAAATTTCGAAACGTAATGAAAAACCAACAGTTTATATAGTTGACCAAATTGTATCAGGTTATGGACATCAAGTACTACGGTTACCGTCTTATCACTGCCAGTTTAATCCCATCGAACACATTTGGGATATATGTAAAACGTATTATGATAATTACGTTGGATGCAGTGGATACAGTGACGATGCAGTTAGGGAAATGTGACAAGAAGCTCTTAAAAGTGCAACTCCAGAAATATAGGCCAAAACAGTAAATAAATGTGAAAAATTAATAGAAGAGTGGTGGATCCGGGAAAATAAAATTAGTGAAATTAATCCAGTGATTATAGATTTACATAATGATAGCGGTAGTGAATTTAGTGACGATGATGACGGTTTATAAATTTAAATAATCAGTAAGTAAACTATTAGAATGTTATTTACAAAATAATTGTACAGCAGGTTAACCATTATATTTATACATTCATTATTAGCCAAATAAACAAAATTCCATTTGAATTTTTGTTCCTCATTTTATACAAACTCTAACTAATAATGCTGGCAGAAATATTCTAAACAAAATAATTAATTAAAAAGATTATGGAAAACTCCAGTGCAGTTTACCATGCCTTTTACTACAACGAAAGGGTTTCTGCGAATTCCATTAATCGTTTAGAGGTGTAAGGTGGTTGAGTGTACTGTATATAAGAATGTTTTACAAAACAAATTATTTTTACCTGCTATTTGGGCCGATGTAGCTGGAGGAGCCCCCTGGACACTGAGACTTTTGATGGACATCCACTGACTGGCCTACCTGCTTCTCTTTTTCTGCTCGTTCTCTCTGTAATCTATAACAAATTACAGTACAGTTATCAGTAACTATTGGATGACAAAGTTATATACGTTCTTTCTTAATTTATGATACAACTTACATTTGTCGTTGTTCCCATTGGATCATCCCAAATACTATGCGTGCATTAAACATTTTTTAAATTTAGATTACTTTAAGTGTAAATAAAAGAATTAAAATGAGCATTATAATAACGAACATGGCATTATTTACATATCTTAAAACACTTAGACAAAAAAGGAGATAAAAGAAAAACTCTTGGTTTTAACCGTTGAATATTTTTTCCTAAAACGTCTAATTACAATACCAGAGTAAGACAAATATCAAAATTAGGGTTTAAACCTAAAACTTATATAACTTATTTATTAACAATCTTCCAATTTGCCTAAAAATTACAATTTGATTGACATGTATTCTGATCATAATGCCTGGTTAGCACCAGTCACATAAAATTGAGAAAAAAGAACAGTAAAACGAACTAAATCGAATCGAATCAAATATAAGAAAGATGAGATAGGCTAGTATTTACAATAAAAAAAAAATTAACAATCATTTCTTTAAAGTAAGTACCTTAAAATATAAGGACATATACAAAAAACGCGAGGATTAAAATCAGACCACCTTGCTGGCCAAACAAATGAACCGCCTCTTCTGATCCTTCTTTCACGGTAATTATTATCTAAAAAAGTACGAATTATCTTACTATAATGAACCTGATAACCATCCTGTAAAAACCAAAAATTTCCGTTTTACCCAAAATTTAAATTAAAATTTAGTTTAAAATTATCAGTCAGATAGCCAAGCACGCAAGGTGACTAGAAAACAAAAACCCTTCACTTTTTAATTCTGGTATAATCTAAACAAAATATCAAAACAGCTTTAACATACAATTATAGAGGTCCAACTTACTTATTCTTTGACTGTCTCATAAACTGCTGAATCTTTCTTGCAGCTTGATGCTGACGCCTCTGAGAATAAGTACGCCTGAAACAAACGTGTAAAAATATTAGTCTGATCTCATTGACAAGTAAAACTTCTGTATTTTAAAATACATAAGACAACATATACTGGTATACCGTGACTACAAAACAAAACAAACAAACAAAAAAACATGTTCTGCAGATTGAGATGAAGTTGTCTGGTTGTCTGTAAGCAAAACAAATTTTAGTTGATTTTCTAGTATTTTAAGTAGATATATAAAAATTAGTTTTTACAAAATTAAAAAAAAAGTTAATAATTGTTAGGCTAACAAGACCTGATGTTCTCATTTATAGGGCCTATTATTCGTCTCAGTACCTTTCTTTCAAAGATGTCTATGCAGTTTACAGCTTTTTGAGTCAACACTTAAGTTTCAGAGAAGTTATTTATTTAGAAAATACAATGTGAGATTCATGAAAAGAGTACAGAGTACTGAAAATTATGTCTGTCATGCTTGTGTCATACCCGCGTCGTTTCATTTGATGTTTCACATGTTGTACGACCGTCTCATTTAATGCCCTGGGCATCTATTATTATCATCATCCATATTCATTTGTGGCGTCGGTTGACGGGACTTTGTTGTGGACAGACTTTGTTCCCATTAGTCGGTGTTTTCGTTTTGACATTAGCTACAGAAAAGAAGAAAAATTGACAGTTGACATTAGATAAGAAAAAGAAGAATAATTGACAGTTGACAAATGGTTCCGGGCTTGGGTAAGTTTCATGCTCGACCAGTAATGCAGATTCAACATTTACCCACAGTGACGTCAGAGTAGTTCAAATGTCCCGTCCTGTCTCGTCCAAGTGTTCCATACTCTGCTCTCGCCCAAGTGTCCCTTTCTCTGCTAACTAGAGAAGAAATAACTAAGCAACAGAGAAGTAAAAGAACTAGATGGAAAAATAAAAAGAAAAATAAAAATAACTTTAAAAATACATGGATAAGAAACAATGTGAAGCAACAGAAAATTATGAGTGAATATATGATAGCATCAACATGTACAAAGTAGTTAAAGAAGATAACGTGAATCCAGAAGAAAAACCAAATCAGTGTAGTTAAAGACAGATATTGAAAATATTCACAGAAATAAAAAAACCAATTAACAAAGGTGAACTGAATACACACATGAATTATTTACAGACAGTGGAAATAACCATCCACAAACTAAGAGTGAAATGAGAAAATACCTATAAAACTGTTAAAATTCATAAACGACAAGTCACTAACTATAATATTACACCTGTGTAACACTATATACAATACTGGCAATATGCCTTAAGAATGACTGTTATTCACATACATCAAAATACCTGCAAAAGCTAATGCTAAAGAATGCTCCGACCACAAAAAGCGGGAACTTGATATTAGTGATACACAGCAAGGATTTAAAAACACGTTAGGCATTAGAGAGTCCCCGTTGGATCTAAATATACTCACTTTCCTATAATTACACAGCGATGCTTGGATGTTAATAAAGAAAAACACGCCTCTTTCATAGATACGTCACGATACTCTCAAATATATTCTTGAAAATAAAATATTATTGATAAAGATCTGCGTATAATCCTGGATTTATATTGGAATCAGAGAGCAACTATGTATAACAAAAGAAGGTTAAAATTTAGACGAAATAAGTATAAGACTCGGGTAAAACATGGATGTATAATGTCGCTACTGTGGTTTAACGTCTATGGTAACCACATTTGACAGAAAATTTTATTAAGCGCAAATGAAGGAGTAGTCATTAATGGAGAAGTGATAAATAACATTCAGCATAGAGACGATACTCCAGTGTGAGTAAAACCATAGGAAGATTTTAAAATTTTACTAGAAGATATGAATATTTTCTTTTACGCAAATGTTCTAATTATAGGGGAATAACTGTTATCAGCTCAGTGGGCAGGTTTTACGGTCGAATAATAAAAGAAAGAATAGAATCAGAATATGAAGACACAGAAGAACAAAATTGATTTCGTGCAGGAAGATCGTGCACTGATGGTATATTCGTTCTGCAGCAGGTAATCGAAAAACGGAAGGCAAGGAACCTATCTACCCACCTATTGTTTGTAGATTTAGAGAAGGCATACGATACGGTACCTTTAAAAAAACTGTTTCAAACATTGACGAAAGTAGGTCTCAGTAGAGAGTATGTGGATGCTATCGCGAATATATACAAAAATGTAAGAAGTGTCGTTAAAGAAGGAAACTTTATATAAAAAAAGCCATGCCATGCTTAAGTGAGTTCCAGTGTCCGGAAGCTGTGTCTCACTTAAGCATGGGTGTATGTTACCTGAAGTAAAATCTAATTAAAATATTAAACATCATATAATATTATCAACATCATGTACAATCTTTGGTAACACATTTCATTTTAAAGGGTTTTTACCCAAATATTTTGGTGGCTCAGGCATGGTAACCTGTAAGTATAACCATTTTATTGTTTCTTTAACCTTAGTCAAAATTTTAAACCACGTTTGCTGTAATTAAATGGTTTATACTTATTTTAGGTATTTTAACCTGATGATGGAACAGTTGTTCCGAAAACGTTCGTGCTTTTAATGTTGCCCTTTTAAGGGTTTTTATAAAATAAAATATACTCACATACAAAGACTAACTTCTTTTGTTATACGTGGTATACAGCCAGCTACAGGAATTATTTTCCTTGTGGATTTTGAAACTTTATATCTGAATCATTTCCAATAACAAAGGGGCTTAAACAAGGATGTTGTCTATCTCCGAAAGTATCCGGAATGGGAATAGACATAGACATAGGCGATGGTAAATGTCTAACAACTTTATTTTTCGCAGATGATCAGGTAGTCGTAGCGAATGATGAGGAAGACATGGACTACATGTTTAGAAAACTAAAGCAAGAATATGAAAAATGGGGCCTCAATATGAATATGTCAAAGACAGAGTATCTTAAAATAGGAGATAAGGAAGAAGATTCAGAGGTAGAAATTAGAAATACAAAAAACATGCAATGAATATAAATATCTCGGATCTATAATATCTAAAAAAGGCACTACCAAAAGAGACATTAAAAACAGAACGCAGCAGAAAAAAAGCGGTGAAAATTCTAAACTCTCTACTACGGTCTAAAGATATTAATTAGACAAGAAACGAAATTGACAATCTATCGAACCTTGGTAGAGCCTATTATGACTTATGGGGTAGAAGTTTGGCAGATAACGAAAAAAGATAGAAAAAGAATAGAAGTAGTAGAAGTGGATTTTCTAATTAGACCGTGTGATGTTTTCAAAAAGATCATATCAAGAATGAAGATAGTGTGGTTAGACAAAGTTGATGGCTACTTCATCTATTTATTGAAGACGACAATAAATAGATGAAGTAGCCATCAACTTTGTCTTTTTTCTCCACCTTTTGACCGAAAAAACCAACCACTCTTCTGAGTGATCCTTAATTTATATTGGACTGACGGTCGTACTCCTTTTCTCGATATATATATATATATATATATATATATATATATATATATATATATATATATATATATGAATATAATATGCAATAATTATGGGGTACAGATTAATGGCAAGAAATCTAAGTATTAATCCTAAAATAATCCTTTAATCCTTTCAATACATATAAAAGGAAAAAACCGATTCGATCCAAAAAATTCCAGAAGCATAGCAGTAATATCGACCATAGGTAAATTATATTAATTATTTATTCGAAGAAAATAAGCTTTCTTAGAAGAGTGACATTATAAGACTTGACATTACTAGACTAGGAAAATAGGACGCAAAATAAGAACTAAACATCTAATTCTGAAGCGATTGTGAATTCTGAAAATTGACTCAACTCAATAAATACAAAAAGACGAAACTTAATAGCAAAAAACATCAACGATAAAGATTCAGAAAAACAAGCAGGATTTAGAGCTAGAAGATCCACTCTTCACAATATTTTTACAATAAAAATTGCCTTGTAAAAACAAACTGAATAAAAAATAAATAAATAAAAATATACTGTTATTAAGAATTTGATAAGTAGGATATACAGTAGGAAAATTAAAATATTATGGGTATCCAGCCCCATACTTGAACCTAGAGAAGCGTACTTCAATCTCGTGATTTAATATGGTAATTAATAATTTTTTTTCTGACAGAAATCGATGAGAAAGTAAGTACATATATCTCCTTGTCACCGGCATCCAGAAGGAATGATTACTATAAGCAAAATTAGGAAGACATAACTTTATTGTTCATATATTATTCTTTAAAGTTCCTTTAAACACACTACATTAAACCTGAAAAATTATAAAAGGAGGATGTCTGACACAGAGATAATTTTTAATGATTTATAAAATCAATTTAATATGTTTACGAAAACGATATCGACAAACTAGTATATGTTGCCTTAAAATTTTCAAAAATTAGCAACAGAGCCGTAAAGTTACATATTGTTTATAAATAACACAAAACTATTTTTGTTACATTAATAAAGAAGAGGTAGGATATTCTTCGTCTTCGTAAGACGAAGAATATCCTGGCTTAAGAACTTAAGGGAATGGTTTGAATGCAGTAGAGCAGAACTTTTTAGAGCGGCAGTCAACAGAGTTCGCATAGCCATGATGATTTCCAACCTTCGATAGAAGATGGAACTTAAAGAAGAAGAATAAAGAAGAAATTATATATTATTTTTTTAAATAAATATTCTTCTGCTCAGGCGTTTTTTCTTGCTTGTTCATGGTAGGCTAATTGAGACATTTGACAGTTTCTTGAAGATAATTCTGTTTATTTTTCCTATAATTACATTCTTCTACTTTTAGCATATATTCTTATGTATATTTTTACACTCCTGTATTTCTTTTTCTTATCAAGAAATATCACATTAAATATAAAAGGTCAGTAGAGGTAGTCACAATAATTTTATTAATATTTTCACCAATTTACGCGCACTTCAGTGCAATACATTGTTCTTCTTGTCTCTTAATTTGGAACAGTGGACATACTACAAAAGGATACTTTGTTATGAACAAACTATTTTTTCTTTAGTAGACGTTTATTTGTTATTTTGTTATGCCATATCCGTATACGATGTATCTCCCTACGTTTTAGTAAATTTGATGAATTCATAGGTAATTCGAGAATAAGTCATTCTAGATTATTGTTTCTTTATTTCCTCCACTTTTCTAACAATGTAGGGGAAATATTTTGATTCAATTCAGTGCAAACATGTGTGTTTACTTCTACACTTCTTTTTCTTTAAGTTTCATCTTCTATCGAAGATTGGAAATCATCAGGGCTATGCGGATCCTATTGACTTCCGCTCTGAAGAGTTCTGCACTACTGCATTCAAACCATTCCCTCAAGTTTTTAAGCCACGTTATTCTTCGTCTTCCTACATGCCGCTTTCCTCTAATTTTACCCTGCATACTCAGTTGCAACAGTGAGTATCTTTGCCTTTCATCACATGGCCTAAGTACTCAAGTTTTCTTCTTTTGATAGTCAATATTATTTCAGCTTTATTTCCTATTCTTCTAGTAACTTCTAACATTCTTTGAGTCCACGTTATTCGTAGGGTTCTTCTGTAACACAAAAATTCAAAGGCAGCCAACTTATCAGATGCACTTGTTTTAATGTCCATCCTTCCAAGCCATAAAGAAGAGTAGTGAATACGCAACACCGAAGCATCCTTAGGCGTAGTCCTAACCTTATAACCATTTGGTTTGTTCTACATTTGATGTTATCCATGTTCCTAAGTATTTGCATCCACACTCTCAATTATAGTATTTTCTACAATCAATTGGATGTTGCTGATTCAGATATGTAGGACAGCGAATAAGATATAACCAAATAAGCACCCACGAAACAACTGCAGATATGGTATAGTATAGCATATGCCACTATTGAATTAATAACTTAAGGAATGATGAGGAAAATATCAATAGCTCAAACACTAGAAAGTGAATAAGACATACGAATACAACCTTCTCAAAAATAATGACTCCATCAAATACGATTATACAATGGAATCTTAATGGTGTGTACGGCCAAACTGAATTTTTCAAAACACTTTCATCATGAACAAATCTTGCGCGTATATGCTTGTAAGAAACCAATTTCAAAAATGATTTTTTTAAACTAAAAAAGTACATTTGTTTTTCTTAAAAAAATAACTTTTAATGTATGTACATAATAATTAGGTTAAAAAAGAACTAAATATAGCAGCAAATAATTTCCTCCAAATCAAGTTATTGATAAATGAGAACTAGAGCAAATGATGAATCAAATTCCAACTCCTCGGATATTGTCAGGCGACTTCCATAGTAAAATGTGGGAATTCAACTTCCAATTACAATAGTTGATTGCTGATTTAGTCATGATTATGCATTTAGTTTTTTTCCAATTCATCCTTAGTCCGTATTCATGACAGCATTCATTAATGCGTTGCATTACATTCTGTAAATCATTTTTATCCGTCATTATTACTGATTACTGATTAGATATACCTTTTATTGAATCTTAGAGCGCTTCTTTAAATACTGCTTCACTGTAGATATTGAAGAGTAGTGGTGACAGCACGCAACCCTGGCGGACTTCTCTCTGTATTTTGATATCTCGGGTGTTCTGGTTGTGAACTCTTACTTTGGGAGTTTGACTGTGTTGCTTCAAAAATACAGAGACCGCCGCAAGTACGTTTTTATAGGCTTCATTGATTGCCAGAAAGCGTTGGACTGTGTCAAACATATAAAGCTAATAAAACAGCTGCAAGGTATAATATTAAACCAGAATGACTTAAGATTCATTAAGTGCCTCTACTTAAATCAAACAGCGTCGGTAAAAGTGGGGAATGAAACTACACAGCACTTCACAATAGAGAAAGGTCTAAGATAATTCAAGTCTAAGTTCAGATATCTTGGCAGCGGAATAACTAAGGACCTTGACCTAGACACAGACATACGTAGCAGAATTGAACAGGCAAGAGCATCATTTATGACTATGAGAAGACTGCTTAGCAACAAGTCATAATTTAGCGGTACGGTACCGTTTTGTGAAATGCTAAGTTACTCAGTGCTGATGTATAGGGTGGAGATTTAGACAATAAAAGCTAACGGCTTTCTAGGATGTTATTCCACGTAAGCTTTGAATTAAAAGTCATTCCTAAATATTTAATTATATTTGAATTTTCCAAAATTTGACTAAATAATGGGGAGCGGGGTATTCGCCACAGTTTTTTATTTCAAGAGAAATACACCACTTTAAGTATATTTGTATGGCTATTTCGGCGACAAGTGTAGATCAAAAGATCATCTGCATAGTTTTTTAGTTGTTTAATAGATGATTATACTTAGTAATTAAAATTTCTTTTTCTATCGCATCGTTTAATTATTTAAGTGTTTAAAATCTAAATAAGTTCAAATAGTTGTTCACCTGTCTCCTTTTTTTCTCATTCCCTTTACTCTTGCTTTGTCTACAGTAATAAAGTCCTTATATGTTAAATTATTGCTATATGCCAGGCAGGTATGTATATCATTTTCAGAATATCTTTAATTAAATATTAATAAACTTACGGCTCTGTTTAACAAATGCAAATATTAATACAGTTACGAGTAATATGTACACTTAAAACTACAAACGATGTGAGCAGGGGGTTACAAGACAAACACATTGAGGGCAGGTTGTTATATATAAACAGGGTTAATAAGCAAATAAAAGCATAATCGTGTATAATATAATATTTTTTTAATATGTTTAATGCTAAAACTTTATACAACTCAAAATAGCTATAAAAAAACCAACACAAGTAGGGATGTGATTTAGCTATGTAAAAATAATAGATAAATATAAAAACAAAAACTTATTCCAAAAATAAAAATATTTCATGAATGTTAGGGAAATAAGTCTTCTCACAATCCGTTATAGGTATTTATTAAACTTTAATAAAAACATATAAGGGATTGTGAGTAGAAAACTTATTTCCCTAACATTCATGAATATGTGTTCACACCAACAACCATTTCGTCATTTAAAAATATTTCAATTTCGTAATATACCCACATAGGTTATTGATTATGTTCAAAATGTCATCGAATGCCATAGTCTGTGGAGTACGCATTTCGATGCGCATCGCCCCGCCTCGAATTTTCCCATTGGCTCTTGACCTGGAAATCCCTATTTATCGCTCGAACAGCGCACATAAATATTGGCGATTCTCAGGTCAGCCAAGTCAGTCACTCACGGGCTCTCCGAGAGCTTAGTGCTCGCGGGGCTCTGCTTCCTGCATTTATTTTCCATACTCTGTGGCTGAGAATTGTTTCAACTTAACTCGGTGTTTTATTTCGACGAAGAAATTGTCATGTAAGAAATATCTTGCCTTTTTCAAGGCAAGACACCGAAGATAAATATTTTCCAAGTCCATAACCCGAAAATGGACTTAAGTAGAGGAGATCTCGACAGTATATTCGAAGCCCTCTACAGAGCACCCGGAGACAACAGAAGGTGGTTAGACCCTTATTTGTTCCCCCGAGGTGACAAAAAAATGGGGCTGAAAGGGAACTACAATGTTTCATTTAAATGGGTGCGTTTTAGCGAAAGGGGTGAATTAGTCCCTAGGCAGTAGGGTGAATTATGTGCCCTTTTGGTACATAATATAGATTTACAGAAAAGGTATTCAAAATTAAATTTTCGGACGAATTGTCACCATCTAAAGTCAATAATAGTTTTCTTGACAAAAATATATTCAAAAAACGAAGCATATAAACAAGGGTGGTGTAGAGTTGTGCTATAGAGGTAGCATCTTTTATCGGAACGACCATATCGAGCGTCATGGACGGGAGATGGCTCTAGATATCTGGTCCTCAGAAGACAACTAACTCTCACTTATGGCTCCACGTGCCACGCCCCGGGCAACTGCATTGGTCTGCAGGCTAAACTAAGTGAGAGCAGCCAGATATGGCGAAAACTCCACCGAACGATTGCCGCCATAAACAATCATCCACTTATTGACCAACGGCTTCGGGCGGACAAGTGCGGCAGGGCATTCTCTTCTCTTGGGGTTAAGAAATTGACCCCTAAGGCGGAGAAGTTACAAATAAGTAACCAACTGCATAAGGATGTGGAAAGCCATGGGATGACTACTACATTAAAGATCCTTAAAGATATCCCTAGAACAATCATCATGGCAATGATTGCAATGGTAACAAAACCAAACCAGTAGACATTACTGATCACGGAAATCGGAAGGCGAGATCCGGCAAGAGGAACAAATCTAAAAGATCACAGGGCGATCAACAAGCGAAATCCCAGGGATGTATTGAGAAAAACATCTACAAGTTCAACCATCCAACTAAATACACTGAAAAAAATAGGCACTTGGAACGTGCGGAGTTTGTACCAACAAGGAAAAGCCCATAATCTAACACAAGAAATGAGACGCTTAAAGAAAGATATCCTGACAACGGCAGAAGTGTCATAGACAACTACGTGTTTTACTATTCCGGAGATAACAACACACAAAACTGCAATAGTGATCAGCAAAGAAATCAAAAGATCAGTCTAAGGGTTCATACCGATAACGGATAGAATGGCACTATTGAAATTAAACGTTGGACCGTGCACCATAAACATCATTGTAGTGTATGCACCAACATTTGATAGCACAGAAGAAGAAGTAAACAGCGTCTACAATGACTTAAACAAAACATTCAATAAAACTAAAAAAGAAGAAGTACATTTGATTTTAGGTGACTTAAAGTCGAAGGTAGGGAAAGGAAGAGATGGAGAAGTAGTAGGAGAATACGGTCTGGGAATACGTAATGAAAGAGGTGAAAGTCTAGTTCAGTTTTGGAAAGATAACGAACTCATTATCAAAATCACGTGGTATAAACTCCCAAACCAAAGAATATATACAAGGAAAGCACCTAGAGATGATGGTAAAATTATAATAAGAAACCAAATAGATTACATAATAATAAATCAAAGATTCCGAAATGCCATAATATCGGCTAAAGCGTACCCAGGAGCAGATATAATATATATAAGTGACCACAATCTAGTTCTAACAAACATGAAACTTAAGTTAAAAAAGTTAAAAACAACTGCCAAAACACCGAGAATCAATCTGAAAAACCTAAAAGAAACTGATATATACTAACAAATCAAAGAACAAGTGCACAAAAAAGTTCAAGAAGTAGAAAGGCAAAAGCATTGACAACAACAGATAAATGGAGGAAAGAAGAGGAGATCTTGAGAAATATCACAAAACAAAAACTTCAAGAAGACACATCATCTAAAAATAAACAATGGATCACACAAGAGATAAAAGAACTGATGACGGAAAGAAGGGCACACAAGAATAAAAACGAACAACAGTACAAAAAAATTAATAAAATATTCAAACAGAAAATCAAAGAAGCTAAGGAACTGTGGCTATCAGAAAAGTGTGAAGAAATAGAAAAATTAGATAAACAACATGACAGTTTTAACATACACCGGAAAATCAAAGAGACAGATAGGAAGAATGTACAGATAAAATAAACAGATGGGAAGAATACATAAAAGAGCTATTCGAAGACGACGAGAAAATTGAGGTCATTGAACCAAGAGGAAAAAATGGGCCACCAATCACCAAAGACGAAATTGCGAAAGCGCTAAAACGTATAAAAAATTAAAAGGCCATGGGACCAAATGAAATATAGAAATCTTAAGAATATTAACAAAAAATCATATGGGCACACTAATAGAGTTATTTAATGACATTTATTATACGGGAGAGATTCCGAAAGAATGGTTAATATCAATATTTATTCCAATACCCAAAAAATCAAACGCAATGAAATGTGAAGAGCACAGGACAATTTGCTTGATGAACCATATTCTAAAAGTTTCTTACGAGTGATACACGAATGTATCTATAAAAAGCTAGATGATAGAATAGCTGAAAACCAATTGGGATTCAGAAAAGGTTTTGGCACCAAAGAAGCATTATTTACTGTACAAACACTAATCGAACGATGTCGAGATGTCAATTGCGACGTATTCATATGTCTAGTCGACTTCGAAAAAGCTTTTGACAACGTACAATACCGAAGAATGGCAAAAATACTGAAGAACACAGAATTAGATGACGAAGACGTGAGAATCATTGCCAATCTATACGATATCAGAAAGCCATAATACGAATAGACCAACAAAAATGAAAAGAAATACCTATAAATCGCGGAGTAAGACAAGGATGTGTGCTTTCCCCTTTACTTTTTAATATGTATTCAGAAGAATTGTTAAAGACGCATTAGAAGACGTAAATGAAGGCATATTTATTATATAAATTCTTCTGCTTCTGAATAATCTTACATACGCAGATGACACAATACTCCTTGCGGACAGCAGAGAAGGACTACAGATCTTGGTTAACCGCATTTCCCAATACTGCAAAAGGTATGGAATGGCACTGAATACAAATAAAACAAAAATCATGGTGGTAAGCAAGAACAAGATTGAGGAAGACAGTGTTTATGCTAAAGGAAAACTTTTAGGCGGGGTGCACAGATATCAGTACTTAGGTTGCGAACTAAATGAAGAATGAGATAGGAGGACGGAAATAAAACGGCGTATTGAGATAGCTAGAAGTGCTTTTAATAAGATGAAAGCAATATTATGCAATGGAAAACTCAACATCGAAATTAGAACTAGAGTATTGAGATGCTACGTGTTTCTCTGTCCTGTTGTATGGAGTTAAGGCATGAACAATTACAGAGTCGATAGAGAAAAACTCATTAACTTTGAAATGTGGTGTCATCGAAAAATGTGGAAAATATCTTGGACACAACACATAACAAATGCGGAAACGCTACGAAAAAGGAAAAAAATAAAGAAATACTCAACACTATAAAGAAAGTCCACGTCCTGGCTGAAGAATCTGAGACAATGGAGTGGGAAATCGTCAATAGAACTTTTCAGAACTGCTGCAGATAGAGTCAAATGGGCCATGATGATCGCCAATGTCCGTAGAGATGGGGCACGTTAAGAAGATAAACAAGAAAAAACGCATTTATCTTTTTGGCCCAAACCTGTTTTCCAGGGGGTATAGATATACCCCCTTGCGTCACAGAAAAAAACCTTATATCCTTCCTTTCAACAATGACGTTTGACAGAAGTCGAGGATTTATATTATCCGAGATACGATTTTTCAAAGTTTGTTACTCACACCATTTTTGGCACATTTTCTCTATTTTTTTGCCAAAACCGTTCTATAACTTTTTTCTACACAGATTTAGGTATATGAAGTGGTATATTTATTACAAAGAATGAAAAAAATCTTTGCAAAACGTGAGAACAATGAGAGGAGCAGATTGTTCATCAGATTATGAACTATTTAGGGCAAAGATACGAATCAGCATGAGAACAAAGTACAGGACAAATAAAAAAAAATTGACACAAGTAAATTAAAAAATGTGGGCATAATAAGAGGATACCAAAATACGCTAGAAAGACATGTAGGAGACCTAACACAAATACAACAGTTTAATGTTGAGTACATATGAGGAATATATAAGAATGCATACATGAACTCAATAATAGAAACAATTGAATATAAAAAGGCACTGATAAACCGTGGATAACCCAGGACACTAAGACAAAAATTGAAGAGAGAAGAAAATTAAAAACCAAATTAATCACAACCACTAATCCCATAAGACGAAGAAAACTAGAGGAAAAATACAAAGAAAAAACAGGGAACCTTAAAAATCGAGCTAGATTGGACAACACGTTCTACATAGAACAAATTGCAGAAGATGCAGCCTAAATACACGACACCAAGACGCTACACGCAATAATAAAAAGTAAAAAGTCTGTAAGGAGGTACAAATAAGCAAAAAACAAAAGTAAAAGGGAAAGAATGAGATATACTTACAAGACAAAAAGAAGTAGCAGAAAGATGAACTTAATTTTTTGCTGAAATGTACGATGTGCAGATTGAACTGACTATATTTGTAGAAGAAACAGAAAGTAACAAAATGTTAAACATAAATGAAGAGGAATTTACGAAAAACGAATTAAGGCATGCAATAAACCATTTAAAAAACGATAAAGCATCGGGAGTAGATGGAATATCAGCAGAATCAATGAAGACGCACTTAACCCTGTCAGTAGATATCTTTTACCTATTACTGAAAAAAATATGGACTGATGAAAATATACCTAAGGCATGATACGAAGGAATGATATTAAAATTACCAATTGGAAAATTGGACAATTGGAGACCAATCACCTTGTCGCTAGAAAAATAATTGCGTGGATTATTCTGGAACGAATCAAAGAACCCATAAATGAATAAACCAATTCAACACATTTTCAAGAGCAACATGCCAAATTATTTAAAATACAAGAGAATAAAATAAAATAAAATAGAAGATCTTTCTAATCTTTTCCAATAGTTAATGTAATTAGTCGCATATGACTTTATTTAATGACTTTAATGTAATTAGTCGCATTTTTGTTATGTTTACTATCAGTGACAGTTAAGGCATGTTTTTAAATTACCTGTTAGTAGACCACCAATTAAAAATACCTTCTCCAAGTAACCCAAACGTAACTTACTTTAACCCCGCCGTAGCAGGCGTCCCCTCTCTACTATTTCTACCCCCCTGCTCCTTGTAATTTCGGTAATAGTTTTGAATGCACACGGCAGCCTCTTGGCTTTTCTTAAACCTTTTATGCTCGCAGTACGATCGGTAGCCATTCTGGATCACCATCGCCGCGTGGGTCATCTGCTTATAGTAAGCGTACTGCTTGTAGCGCCTGTAATAGTTTTGGATGACGACAGCTGCAGCCCGCTCTTTGTTCTGCTCTTGTTGTTGACGCCCTTTGTAGGAACGGTACGCCTTCTGGATTATTTTAGCCGCTTCGTATAATTCTCGTTGCTCACGATCTATAATGGAAAAGAAGTTTAATTATGGATAAAGATAAAAAGTTTAAACAGTTAAAAATTGTAAGGATGCTGTTAAATTTCTACATAGGAACTATAGCAGAAGCCACAGTTAGAATGCAGTACAGGTAAGATATGCAATATGCAATGTATTTCTTACGGCCGACCACGATGCCGGTTTGCCCGAGCGGCGCATCAGGACCGGATTTAAGAATCATAGTACTGGACTATACGCGTACACAACAATTGCCTACGGTTGTATAAAAGACTATGATTATCGTTTCAACTCAGCATGATTCAACAATTGATGTATAAATAAGGGAGTTACATTGTCGAACTAAACAATAACATGAAGAAAAATACTATAAAAAAGTAAAATATATCAAAAATTAATTGTCGATAGCTTATCTATATTTATCAATTTTCAATAGCTTCCATTGTAACCACATTCTTTGGGAAATAAAGATCATTATAATGTCATTAGGAGAAGCGAATCCCCATTGTCCACGCAAAGCACATACGTCTCTTTGTCGATTTGGATACTGGCCATTATTCCAAAAACTTATTCTTCTTCTTCTTTTTATGTAGACATGACTATCTGTTTTTCAATGTGCCTCCTGTAAGTTATCGTTCCATCGTTTTCGTGGTCTTCCTACTAATCGTCTTCCTATTGGTTAACCATCTCTTGCCGTTTTTACTACTCTATTTGTTGTCATTCGGTTTATGTGATCGTTTCATTCTACTCTTCTACTTCTTACCCAGTTCTTGATGTTCTCCACCGTGCATCTACGTCGTATATCTGTATTTCTAGCTCTGTCCCATAGTATCTTACCATCAATTTTTCTCTGTTGTTATCTGTGCTGTTTCTAACATCATTTTTGTCCTCTCTAAGTCAGGTCGTATTTCTGCCGCATATGTTATTATTGGTCTGATGACTGTTTTGTAAATTCTGCCTTTCATTTCTTTCCCGATATTTTTATATCTCCATATTGTTTCATTCAGGCAGCCTGTGGCTCTGTTTTCTCTATTCACTTGATCTTCCATTTCAGTTTCGAGCTTTCCGTAGCTAGATAATGTGATGCCTAGATATTTAAACTCCATCAATTGTTCTATTATCTGACCTTCCAGCTCCAATTTTCATCTGAGTAAATTTGCTGTTGCAACCATGCATTTTGTTTTTTTTTTGGTCAATTAACATGTTAAATTTTCTGGCAGTTATATTAAATTGGTGCAACTAACGTTGCAAATCATCTTCACTTTGAGAGAGTAGTATTGCGTTGTCTGTATAGCAGATTATTTTAAGTTGTTTAAGACCATAAGACCAAAGTCATAAGACCAAAAACTTGGTGAAAACTATGAAAGCTCAGTTCTATTTCATTTTCGCAAGCGAATAAAAGTACCTACATCTGTCGTGAATTTCAAACAGGGTATGACACTTAGTGTGTAAGTAAAACGTGTGGTGTTAAATGTATTGAACTATTATCTGAACTTAAAAAATGGTGACAGCTTAACTATTACTGTGGAAAAAGTTTGGAATTGTGGAAAAATATGACGTTAAGATTTTGAGACTGCCATTGCGAGTTGAACCCGATTGAGATAGTGTGGAGTCAAGTGAAAAGGTATGTGGCTTCAAACAACGTTGTATTTAAAGAAAAAACAGTAGAACGGTTGATAAAAGCAGCTTATCAACGCGTATCTAAAGGGCAGTGGCATAATTATGTGAACCACGTCAAGAAAGTTTGAAGAAAAAATGTTTGCGGTAGACAATTTGCAGGAAGATATTGAACCGTTGAAAATTAATATAGGAGATGATTCGGATGATGAGGACGATTTAGATATGGAATGCGGTCAGTATTAATTAACGGGAAATATCTCAGATTTAATGCTCATTTGTTTTATTTAGCACTGTATGTACCGTATATTTCAGTTATGATCTTGTGTATTTTATGTATATATACACTCATGGACAAAAATATCGAATATTTTGGGATTTTCTAATATTTGTTTTTTTTTTAAATTAATTCTGGTCAATCAAGTCATTTATTTTAACAATGTTTATTGAAAAATTTTAAATTTTTATACGGAGAGAATTGTGAAAAAAATAAATGTCTAATATTAGGTAAATAAGGTTATTTTACTCTAAACTTAAAAATGATAATTTAAATTGCTTAAACAAGTCGTTTTAACTGAAAGATGTGCATGATCATTAACGAGTATTCCCCCAACTCGCTCTTATTACTGCTTGCATCTTTCTCAGCATGCTTGCAAGTAAATTTTGGACATATCCTTGGGAAATTGCATTCCATTCATCTTGTGCAGCAAGCCGGATCTGCTCTATCGTATTTGGAAGGGGATTTCTTTGTCGTATGCTGCGTTTTAGTTGACCACACATGCGCTCTATTGGATTTAAATCTAGACTAAACGGTGGCCAATCCAATCTTCGAATTTGAACCTCGTCAAGAAAATTACTCACTATGGCAGCGGCATGTGGTCAAGCATTATCGTGCAATAACGTGAATCTTTCGTATCCAATGTAACCAACATATGACAAAAGATGATCTTGCAGGATGTTTTAATCGTAAGAATCACCAGTCATCCGTCCAATCACTTCCACAAGTGCGGTACGTACATCCCAACTCATACCTTCCCAAAGAATTATGCCATCAACTCCAAAACTAACGGTCTGGGCGAGACTTCACCTGGCGAATCGTTTTTCAACTCTTCTGTAGACGCAGTTTTGACAATCTGGCTTCCATAATAGAATTCTGGTCTCATCAGTGAAAAGAACGTTTTTCCAGTTGTCGATATTCCACTAAATATGTGTTCTTGCAAATTCCAAACGACGAGCTTTATGATTTTGGAGAAGACATGGAAATTTGGCGGGGCGTCTGGGCTCTAAGTTTGCTTCTTTTGATCTTCGTCTAACTGTTTGTGAGCTCACATTAACTTGTCTAACATTTAATAGCTCATTTTTGAGGTGCATCGAAGTCAATGAACGATTTCGTGTAGAATTAAGAACCAAAAAACGGTCATCAATTGCGGTTGTGCGCCTTGGACGTCCTTGACCAGGCCTTCGTACAAAATTTCCTGTTTCGCGGTACCTTTTTAAAGTATTCGAAAATATAGATTCAGTTGTGCTGAGACGTCGTGTGATACCTTTTTGTGGATATCCCTCCTCGTACAAAATTACAATATGTGCTACTTGGGCTTCATCGCAGTGTCGAATTGGTGGCATACTTGTGTAAGTCATAACAATATTTAATTAAACTTAATAAACCAAACTAAAAATAACCGAATTAGTAGGATTTTTCCTTAACGACAAGAAGGTTTTTTATGATAAAATGTACGAATGATACTAACCACTGAATAAACGTCAAAATATTTCAAACCAGTTGAGTACATCAGCCTACTATTACTATTATCAGTAGTTTAAAATTATTTTAAAATAATAGTGACTACAAAAAAAAAATTGGAAAATTACAAAATATTCGATATTTGTGTCCATGAGTGTATTTATAGTATCGTATAGCATTTTTTTGAATATATGTATATAAGTATTTAGGGGGTATTAGATATTTTATGTATACAGGCATTTTTTATAGAATTAATTTGATTTTCTGATTTCTCAGTCTATTGCCAAAATAATACGATTGAATACAATTTGATGCTTTGCGATATTTTCATGAAACTTTACTCACCTGATAATGTTAAATTGGAGAAATCTTTTTCAAAGACGGACCCCGAAGCTTGGAAGAACTCGCAAAAATCAGCCGTGGTAGGTGGTGGTGATGGAGAATCAAGGGTAAAGGAGCAAGGTGACTGCAAACAACTGGAAGAAGCTGGACTCAAACTAGAACATGGCGTACTAACATCGTAGTATCTGAAAATATAATATATTTGAAACGTTCTACAATATTATATTTTTATTATTTTAATTTTTTTTGCTCTTCCTATTATATTATACTTGTGTTTTATTGTTCAATTTTATTTTGTTATACTTGTATTCTTCGTCTTTTATTACAAATTGAATCGGTTATTTCGAAATGGGCACATCTCCATTAATTTCACAAAATGAGTTAATATCGCCATTTTGTTCAGAATATCCTTTAAGCTTTATTACACGTGAAAACGCCACATCTCCGTTGTTCGTTACTATTAATCTTGACAGGCATATTTCTCTGTTTATTTCGAAAAGGCCACTTCTCCGGAGATGTGGCGTTTTCGAAACAAACTGCGGGCGCCGGACATGCGATTTAGTGGTTACGGTCGCGGACCTTCCTAGTTTCCTAGACCTAGACCAGTTGACGATTATCTTTAGTACGATTAGGTTGCATTGTGTATTGTTTATACAAAAATGAGTAGCTCTGATAGTAAAGCCAGTGTCATTATTGAAAATAAACAAAGGAAAATAAAGAAAGGTATTATTAATCGGGCACTGTATAAAAGTGAAGTTATTAAAAAGGCTAAAGTTAAGGGCCAAGCCCATATTATTCGCGTAGGAAAACAAGTTATGGCGCGAAAAACTGGAATCGACTGTACTTGTCGCAAGAAGTGTTGTGGACATTTTCCATTGTTGTGGACATTTTCTTCATGATATGTGCAATGAGTTTTTTTCAGATGAATCAGATTTTTCGGCAAGTTATTACATAAAAACTCACAATATGAAATGTGTTTTAAATGTTTTAAATTATTGTTTATTTTATTAATTTTATAAACAATTGAAAACATGCTTTTTCGGTTTTAATTTGCAATAACTTTTTTGTTTATAAATTTTTTTTAAATTGGAAAATCTCATTTTAAAAAGAAAGTATTTTCAAGAAAGTCGTCCGTTGAACGTTTTTATCTAGAATGCGTAGTTTTTTCACAATATTGAAATGGATGAAAAATGTCCTTTTTTTTTTAAATGTCCCAGTCATTTTTCGATTTTCAAGTGATTTTTCGGCTTCGTTTCATGGGATAGTAAACTATAAGTAACTTATAAATTTAATTTAATTTAATTATTTATTTCTTTGAATAAAAAAATCAAAAAAATACTGTTTATTGCTAATGTAGATAAGTGACTTAGTTGATTTATACAGTGGTATAATTGTTGTATTATGATTTATTTAATATTTAGCTATATCCCTAACTTATGCCTCGCAGTTTAATATTATAATACTTATTACCATTAGTAATACACTTATGGATAGAAAAACATTTTTACCAACCTGTAGTTATTATCAGAAAATTCAAAGTTGAATTCTGTAGACTCGAAACTAGACGAAGATTGGTCTAGCAATGGTTCCATGAAAACATCAGATAATGTATCAGTTGCCTGTAAACTATCCGGTGCACACGGACTTTTGTCCATCATCATTTCTTCACTTTCGTTCTAAAAGATTTAAGAAATTTTAAATTATAAAAAAATAAATAATTTAAATCATAATTTCCTAGTCATTATCAATAGTGTAAAGAGGATAGATAATATATAAAGAAAATAATTAATCAAAAATAATAATACCTGTTAGCGCTAAAATAAAATTTTAATCTAACTCAGTGCTTCCCAAACTGTGCGTCGCGACGAACTGGGGCGTCGCTGCATCGTCCCACAAACTGTTAGCGGCTGAAAGTGTGCTTCCTAATAAACCATTAGGTAAACAAAATAAAGGTAAGCCAAGAGATTTTTTTGTAAGAAAATTGCGAGAGCTAAAACATCAGAAAAAGGGTTTGGTTTCAAGAGCATCAATTCCTACTAAAGCATTGTTCGCCTCTGACATGGTAGCTTAGCGCGTTGCCAAATGTAAAAACCACGTACGATCGGAGTAATGATTGGAGAATCGGTAGCTAAAGAAATAAAAAATGTAGCTCTTTCAAACAATACGGTTAGTCACCGTATTCACGACACGGCAAAAAATATTAATGAGCAAATTGTGGGAAAACTTTCAGGTTTATTTACCGTTCAACTGGACGAGGCGACTGATAGTAATGATGATGCTCAATTGATATGTTATGTACGGTATATACAAGAAACAAATATATGTGAGGATTATAAGAAATGAATTTTACACGTATCTACATACAAAATCATATGATGAAACAATACTCATATCCTGCAATTGGAAGATAAAATTACTGGGTTTCAGAAGTTGCTCTTATGGAATATAAAATTAGAAGATAAAGAAATTGACTGTTTACCTACTTTACAACGTATTCTACAAGAAAAATCGATAGAAATAGCGAACTCTTTGAGAAATATTTTCCCGAAGATATGGAGTAATATGACTGAATCAGAAACTCTTTCCTGTCATCCACGCCATCGACACTTTCAATAGAGGAAGAAGAATAACGGACATAATTGTCCTGTGATTCCAGCCTAAAGCTTCAATACGACAAAGACAAACTGTTTGAATTTTGGAGCTTACTTTCTCATGAATATCATGCCATCAGCACTGCTGCATTAAAGGTTTTATTACCATTTGCGACTTCGTACTTATGCGAAACGGGCTTTTCTGCAGTTTCAGTAATTAAAAATAAGTACAGGTCAAATATAAACTTAGAAAAAAAAATAAGAGTGAAAATTTCCAAACTGGCGCCCCGGTTTCATAACCTGTGCTCAAAAAAGCAAGCACATCCCTCACATTAACCATGTGCCTATGTTTGGATTTCGTTCTTAATTTTTAATAAAAAATATAAATGTTCAAATAGTGTTTTTGTTATAACTATAACCTGTTACTACGCTAGTACTAAAATTCTTAAATATCACTGGGGGTTGGTTTGAGGGAGCGTCGCAAAAAAATAGCCAAAGTCCCAAGGGCGTCACAGTACGAATAAGTTTGGGAAGCCCGGATCTAACTAACGCTAATTTAAATATTACATTGCATTTAGTAGGTAAGGAAAGTCACCTGTTGGTTTAATCTTTGCTGAATTTATTTGTGATCCAGTTCTTTTTCTATTTTTCTGCATGTTAAGACCCTATATTTATTGATGTTGTTCGTTTGTATAGTTCATCATAGTTTTGGGTAAAAAAATAAGTCAATAATACTTTTGTTCAACTTTACATTTTAAGTAACTTGAAACAACGACAACGTGAAAATTAATGACTCAATAATGATCAGTCCGTTGTATTGGATTGAAAATTCCTAATTGCTCTTTGAAAATTTAAGTTGTTTGTAGTTGGTCATCATCAATTAGCCTATATTTGTCCCCTGCTGAACGTAGGTCTCCCGTGAAATGTTCTACCGTTTTCAATCTTGAGCTTCTTGCATCCAACTTGTGTTGATTCGCTTTATATCATCCGTCCATTTAGTCGGTGGTCGTTCTCTGTTTTGATAGGCCTCTTGTCTTGGTCGCCATTCAAGAATCTTTCTGGCCGGCAATCTGGCAATATGTCTGACCCAAGCGCATTTAACCATGGCTACTTTTTTAACTGCATCCGTGACATCTGTTCTTCTTCTTATTTCTAGGTTTGGTAATTTATTTCTAATGGTAATAACTAACATTGCTCTTTCCATAGCGTGTTGTGTAACTCTTATTTTATTTATTGTTCTTTCTGTCAGAGTTAGTGTTTCTGCTCCATATGTAAGGACCAGTAAAACCCATTGGTTAAAAACAAACTTTTTAAACAAACTGGAATATTAGACTTAAAAATGTTCAATATACCAAAGGCAGCCCATGTGAGACCTATCCTTTAAATCTGAGTTGTCTCGCTCACTACAAGGTTGCTCATAAATTTTGTCTTTGAGGTGTTAATTTTAAGATCAATTGTGATTGATGCTTCATAGAGCGTTTATAGCATTTTTGTAGCTTTATGAATTCTATTAGATATTATAACGATGTTATCGACAAATCTTAAGTGGGTTAGATCCTCCCCACGAAGATTAATAAACGCGGTAAAAGCACTCTACAAGAATAACGAAGTAGCTATCAAAACGGGCAATAGAATATGCAGGCCATTTAAGACGACAAAGGGACTACTACAGGGTTGCTCCACATCCCCCACCCTGTTCAAAATATTCCTGGAAAAAACCCTAAAACCATGGAAAAGAAAGTGCGAAGGAATGGGTATACCAGTAAGGAACGAATATCTATATACGCTAAGTTTTGCCGACGACCAAATAGTGATCGCACAAGACGAGGATGACCTCAGTTTTATGATGAGAAAACTGGAGCAGGAATATACAAAGAATGGGATGGAAATAAACCTAAAGAAAACTGAATACCTAACAACGGAGAATACAGAAATAAAACAGCTGGAAATAGACGAAGGTAAACAAATCAAAGGAACAGACAAGTATAAGTATTATTTAGGTTTCATAATATCAAACAAAGGAACAACGGAGGAAGAGATAAAAAATAGACTAGGACAAACAAGAGACTGCATACGAAAATTGAACCCGGTACTATGGGATAAGAACATCAGCATGAAAACAAAGAAAAAAAAAATATAATACCATGACAAGAAGTATCCTCACTTATGGGTGTGAAAATTGGACAATAAATAAGAAAACCAAAAACAAAATAAGAGCAACAGAGATGAAATTCCTAAGGAGAAGCTGCAGAGTAACAAGAAGAGACAGAATAAATAACATGGAGATTAAGAGGAGAATGGGAATGAACTCCGACATAATAGACTACATCGAACAGAAGAGATTAACATGGTACGGACATGTCAGAAGAGCAGACCAAAATCGGTGGATAAATAGAATAACAGAGTGGAGCCCGATAGGAAGAAGAAAGAGAGGCAGACCCCGAAGATCTTTCAGAGATGAGGTGGACGAAGCAATGAGTAGAAGAAACCTACAGAAAGGGGACTGGCTAAACAGGAAAAATTGGAGAAAACGGTTGAGCGAAGGAATACAGTGAAAACTGTGGAAATCCTTGTATATATATATATATATATATATATATATATAGATCCTCCCCATTTATATTAATTCTTATATTAGCCCCTCTTGTACCATTTGATTGAACATATAATCCAGAACAGCTGTAAACAATTTCGGGGAAATAGTATCACGCTGTCTAATTCCACCTTTTTTTTGAAACTTTTTGGTATCTTCATGCAGTCGATTACAAGCTGTACTATTTTCGTAGATACTCTTAATCAAGACAATATCGACAGTCAGATAATACTCGAAGCATTTTATAATTAAAACAAAAAGAGAAATCAAACGATTTCTACCTGGCGAAACCGAATTCAAATGTTTATCACTGTGCTTTCTAAAACTTGTAAAGCAAACACCTTGATAAATTACTCGCCAAGGGAATCGTATTCCACATGCCGTTCATCATGGTCAAAATTCGTAGTGAATTCAGTTTTTGGTACTCCAAACAGAGTAAAGTAAGAAAACATAATGACGGTATTAGATTTTTGTTTCGATACAGGGCAGCGACAAGCCGTTTATACGTATTTCGACCTCTTTAGGTCTCCTCAGAACGGTATAGCCATTGCTCTGAACCAAAACAAAAATCTTTCCCGTCTTTAAACGGGATTCCCGTTTTTAGATGGCGTAGTTACGTCCGTATATAGTTATTTTGATAACTATTGTCTAGGACAATAGATAGACATTCGAATTTATTTTGAGATATCTTTGTAGTTGGTATGTTTGTTAAAACATCCCCGGTTGTTTATCACCAGAATGTCAACATACTGAAGCTAAACAAGTGGATAATTCAGGGAAAATTTTAGAACAAAAATCAAGACTACTCTCCTCTATTTTTTAACTTTTTATGCTAAATATATCGGAACTATTATATCTATGGAAAAAAATTTATATAGATCAAATTGTTCTCAATTAAATTTCCTGTTAAGTTAATTATAAGGTAAGCACGTTAAAGGTTTCAATAAATTCGTTAAACGCTTAATTGAGCCATTCGCTCAGACAGGTCGATTTTTTTTTCATCTTCGCAGTTTTTGCTGAAGTCATATTTTTGATGACGTCATCACTGTTTTAGTTATGACGTTATTATTAGTTTTTTAAATGGTAAATAGTAGTACCTTATTTTGACACTATTATCGAAAAGAGCGCATCTTTTTGTATACGAATGTCATAGTCGCTATGCTAGCAACAAACTGAAGCACCACCGCATTACGCACCTAAATAATGTTTTTCGTAGTAGATATATTAGCAGACGAGGACTTTTAATAGTGTTGAAGCTATTTTTAGAGCGGCCAGTTTGATCTCCTGATCTTTCCCTTCTAGATTTTTTTCTTATGGAATTACCTTAAGTCTAAAGATTACGTTAATTATATAGATAAACTTAAAAAAAATTAGGACCGAAATTAATTTAATTAATGCTGATATCCTTAATAATGTTTGGAAACAGTTTCAACATCGTCTTGCATATTGTCAAGAGGCTAATAATTTGCAATTTGAGTATTTAATTTAATAGTTTGTAGATTTATTAAATCATATTTACAATTTTTTAAAAATTACGTTTACATATAAGTAGAATATCTTTTATTTCTTGAACATACGGTTATGTGACATAAGCAACATAAAAAAAATATAATATTCGTATACAAAAGATAATCGAATAATAATATTTTCGAAAATAGTTTTAAAATAAGGTATTAACCTTAAAAAATGATAATGACGTCATAACTCGAACCGTGATTACTCATAAAAAATATGAATTCAGCAAAAAATGTGTAACTAAAAAATAAAATCGAAGTGTCTGAGCTTTTTTACTCATTGCCTAAATCACGTGTTCAACGAATTTATTCCAACCATTACATGCTCACTCTATACAGATTGAACGAATTTAAAACGGAACATACGAAATCAATGTATTTCGGCTCAACTCCGCTCTAGGTGGTTGGCCAACAAAAGGTTGTCAAATAATTATATTATAAAAATCCAATAATTCAGCGGGATGCTGGATTCTGAATTCATTCAAGAACAAGTCAAAACTCCACCCAAATAGGTTGCCTAGAATCTCTGTGAAAACTAGACTACACAAGCAGTTATTATGCTGTCAAACCACTTTTCGCTTCCTTATAGTCCAAGAGATAGAGCCGAAATTTTGAACTGATCAGTAATATGACATTTCTCTATTGGAATATATTCATTGTAACTTGTTTAAGACTTTGCCTTACAGGCGGACGCCCCTCGTGGTACAGGGGGTGGCTATACAGGGATGAAGTTATAATTTTTTTCAGAAAAATGTACGATCGATAATATGGCTGAAAATTTGCCCAGAGTAAGATCTTCTATAACCAGACGAAATCCCAAAGGGCGGACGCGAGAGTGAAATATTTTACGAATTAATTTTTAATTGAATAAATGTTTTTAAATTTATATTGCATAAATAATGGTTGTTCAGATATAAGAAAAATTTGATTTATTATTACATTAATAATCAAATACAAAATATATTATTTCTAATTATCAATAGGTAAAATTCAATTTGTAGAATTCCTTTAACATTTTACAAATAATTATTAATAAAAATCAATTTAATAGTGGAATTATCAATTTTTTAAGTTTTGAAATTTACTTTGTACTTGGATATTTTCAATATTTTTTTTAACTTTCAAATTGATTGAATTTTTTTTTCATTACTTAATTATAATTTTACAAATTCTGTTTGGACATTCATTTTGCATCATTATTATTTTAAAATATTAAAATAATAATGATGCGCGTTCCATTTAGATCAGTAATTCTAGACGCATGCGCTAAATGTAATAAGTATCAAGATGCTTTTATCCAACTTGGTGAAACTGACTTCGATTGTAATGAAGTTTTTGAAACCTTAGAAACTTTCATATGTCACTTATATGGAACAGGACTGACGAGAACAATTCCAAAAAGAAAAGTAAACGATGTCAGATTTTCACTATTTAACCGGCAGTATAAGGTGCATGATATGAACGAGCCTTTAAAAAAAAAAACTAAACAATTTCGATGCTTCAAGCTTACTACCATGTCAAGATGAATTACACCAACATCTACTGCGAGCCCATTATATTTCATATATTTGGACAAATGCTCAAAAAAAAGTACCAACAGAATTGATTGTTGAAGAACATGGTTGGGAGTTTGAAGATGAAACATATAAATTCAAATGGTTTAGTGGACCTCAGATGCCAGAATCAATTCGAGAAGTAGTAATTGAAAATGAAGCAGATAATGAATGTGATATTATTGAAAGTGATAAGTGACGAAGATGATGAATGTGATGACATCAGTGAGAGTGAGGAAAATGACGAAATTTTTAAAGTTTTTCTAAATTTTTTTTTCTTATCGGAAAAATCGTTTGAAAATTTTTGGAAAAATTCATGGTATAACTGACAGAAAATCGAAAGGATTCTACAAATTAGATTTTACCTTAAAAAATTACGAAAATTTTCATTTACGGAAATTTTTTTGGAAAATTTTGAGGAAAACTCTACTTGACGCTTTTCAGAATAGTAACAGAAATGAGCATACAAATTTTCAAATCAATCGGTATAAAAATATCATAATAAAATCAGTTTGAAAATTGTTACCGAGAGCTAAAATGCGCAGGCAGGTGGTACATTTGACCCCGTTTTATGGCTCTCTGTACCAACCCAGCTGTCAGCTCTTTTGGATTTAGAGTTTTTAGGGGCTAAATAATGAGCCATGAAAATGGCGGACATATTACTTATCGTTAATTTTTCCCCAAAAAATTGCAATTTCATCCCTGTCCGCCACCCCTTATGTATCCACTCTCGCGTCCGCCCTTTGGGATTTCGTCTAGTTATACCAAGATCTTACTCTGGGCAAATTTTCAGCCATATTATCGATCGTTAATTTTTCCGAAAAAAATTACAACTTCATCCCTGTATAGCCACCCCCTGTACCACGAGGGGCGTCCGCCTGTAAGACAAAGTCTTAACCCAGTTACAATGAATATATTCCAATAGAGAAATGTCATATTACTGGTCAGTTCAAAATTTCGGCTCTCTCTCCGACTATTAGGCAAGCTCCTCTTTCCTTTAAAGGAGACAGATAGTTGAACGATATTTTATACAATATCTATCACCGGGTATGGATTTATTTTTGTCCAAGTTTTATATTGGTCCACTATTTCAAATGCAGTTTAATCAGACATATATTAAATTGTATGTTCCGTTTTAAATTCGTTCAATCTATATATCTTCTATATCCTTTTCATTCATAGATATGTTAAGTCCATTAATTGTACCCTGATTTCCTTGGTCTTGCAAATACTGACACTAACAGTGCATCTTATGATTAACAAGGCAGACCAAATACATAATTATTTTAATATATAATTTAAGTGATGGTTAAACTTACCTTAATTCTTTCAGGCATTGCAGCAATGATTTGTTCGGCTAATGTCAAAACTCTAGCATCTTGCTCCCCTTAAATTATACCAAAATATTTAAAACGTTCACTTCAATAAAATTATATAAGATCAATGTCACTTAATTGAAGAATCATTAACATGCATCTAAGAGAGCTACATATTTGTGTACACAAAGGTATATGTATTTAAAAAGACCTTATATGATTTTTTACAATAGTTATTGTTGGTTTAGTAAACTGTAGCAAATAAATATAAAAAAAAATGTTAAATAGTTGATCATAAAAGAAATAAATGCGTTCTAAATAATGCAAGCAACAATAAGTTGTGTCACAACAGCACAAAATTTTAACAAGGTAAAATAAAAGAACGAAAATGTTCTTTATTTACTACTGAATTAATGATGAATCTAATACTTATTAGAATATTATATTAGAGTATATAGAAGCTTCCTTTGTAGCAGTTAACATATACCAATTAAGAGTAAAGTAATCACCTATTCGTCAATTTCAAGGCCGCATACGACAGTGTTAAGAGAACAGTACTATACCAATCAATGCGTGAGTTAGGAATATCAGAAAAACTTATCCGATTAACGAGAATGACAATGTCTAACTTAAAAGCCAGCGTTAGGATACAGGGGTCAATAGCAAGATCTGGTTTCATGAATATGCGTAAAATGCTCTGTAACCCCAAGCTGGACCAGCAGAACTACGAATGAAGAAGTGCTGAGAGCAATGAACACACGCCCTCATCTGGTCAATACTATTAAAATTAGAAAGACGTCATATCTAGGACACATAATGCGCCATAGGGAATTTGAGCAGCTGCAGGTAATATTAGAAGGAAAGATTGAAGGTAAAAGGGCATAGGAAGAAAGAAAAAATCTTGGCTACGAAACATCAGAGATTGGACCCACACAAAAGGAAATGAATTAATTCATCAAGCCCAGAATAGAGAGAAATTTGCCATATTGATCGCCAACCTCAACAGAGAAGGCACTTAGGAGGAATGGAAGGTATAGGGAGAAGAATACAGGGAGAAAATTCTCGATCCTTTAAGATAAAGGCTCCTTTGAGATAAAGGATGGACTCAGACAAAGAGATACCCTGGCTTGCCTCCTATTTAATATTGCATTAGAAAAGGCAATCATAGACACACGAATTAGATAGAATAGAATACGCTGATGACATTGACATTATAGGGAGTAGCAAGCGAGATATTAAGCAATATTTCCTAGAATTGGAAACGGCGGCGAAACAGGTCGGTCTAGTCATCAACGAAGACCAAACCAAGTACGTGTTGGTTACTAAGGATTCTATAGCAAATTAGGAACGGGAAACAGCATTTGAAAGTCATCTTTGAACATGTTGGCAGTTTCACGTAGCTTGGCTCACTAGTGACTACTACCAATAAAACAAGCCGAAGACATATAAACCTTACAAATGGGGCATACTATGGCCTCCAAAAACAATTCCACTCAAGAAATATCCAAAGAAAAAATAAAATTATTATATAAAAAACACTGCTGGGACTGGACCTCACATACTGGGCGGAAACATGGAATCTGACGCATAAGGATGAAAGACTTCTCATTAAAACACAGCGACTTAGATGGGCTGGACACATAATACGAATACCTGACTACACGATTGCTAAAAAGCTAACGAAAAAGAACACCTATAGGAAGAAGAAGCAGAAGCCGATCGCGAATTAGGTGGTTAGATAGAGTTGAGACCGACTTAAGGATACTAGAGATAAAAAAATGGCAATACGTTGCCAGAAACCGAACAGAATGGCGACTAATCTATAGCAGACCAGGACTCACAGAGGATTAGGAAGTACACAGTAAGGAAGTAATCCACAAAATCTGAGTGATAATCTATAGCCTATCAATTTAAGGAGCCAAAAAAAGCAACAAGCTCTAAGGTGGGAACTAATTAAGGATGTCTTAACAGACAAATTTTTTATGGACAGAAAATCTGAAACTGAAACGTCATTCTTTAAGAGGCTTTAAAAAGTAACAATACTTAAATATTATGAATACACTATCCCGATTATTATATAAATTTTATTAACGGCACCCTAATCTTCTCAGGGATGATTAACAAACGGCGTTAAAACCTGATAGTATGTTTGAAGAAAAAAATATACATGTTCATGATTTTGCAGTCGTAAATTTGCTGTAACTCGTAACGTTAAGTCGAAACTCATTATTCAATCCAAAGAATTGACATAAAACGTGACATAATAAGTGACATTTGACATAACACGTGACATAATATGTGACATTTGACATAAAACGTGACATTTGGCATGAAACGAGATATTTGACATGAAACGTATTATGTCACGTATTATGTCACGTTTTTTATGTCAAATTTCACGATCAAACGAAATATTTTACCCCTACGACAATACGCTCAAAATATGAGCATAATGAACCTTAGCGTGTTCTTATGGAATTTTACATGGGAAATGAGGCCTTACTCGTATTGCCCTGTTACTTATTTTTTCATGAATTTTGATGTAAAATAATTATGGAAACAGGAATTTAATACTTAGAATTTTCCATTGTTTTCTACGTCCTGTTTGACGATTTACCACCAGGTATTATTCATAATTCATATATATGCACCATATCCTCCCCAATCAAAACTTTCGCACTCCGGTTAAAATACTGATATGCTTTATATGATCTCTTACTGTAAAAACGGGAAATAAAAAAGGAAGATATTATAAAATTGTAGGCTTTTGAAATATGGATATATCGTGCACTGCATCTGAACCAGTAGAATAGCAGAAAAACATCACTATTGAGGAATATTAGCAGCAGCAGTTAATAATAGAAATGAAGCTAGATGAGAGAAAAAGCATAAGCGGGTATAAATCAATCATTTTTTACTTGTATATTTTTAAAGTTGCGCTAGAATTTTTTGTATATACGAGAAGTCTGTAAAATACAGAATATATCATAAATATTTATTGAAATCATACTAATTTAATATGGTCTTTTTAAATACTAGGAAAAAAACAGAGTACACATAAAGCGAAAGCAGCATAAAGCGTAAAAATGGTTAGTTTTTCTATCCAGAGAAAGTGTTAGTTACAGATTTAAGGGAAGTCTTCAGAGTTTTATGGCTCCAACTATATCAAGTTAGGTCTAAAACGTCGGTATAAGAATATAGATTGTTAGGGAGTGCATCAATTTTATCTATGACTATGGTTAGAATGCATACAGGGTAACTAATTAAACAGAATAAGGATATTATCTTCTTTACTAATATAAATAAGTATGTATATAAAATTTTTATCATCTCGAAGTTTCCAGCAAATATGATCATATATAATCGCTCAAATTTGAAGTCGATTAATAATAACATCAAGTGTTTGATGGTTACACAGAATAATCGGATTTAGGAATCGTTCAAAAAGCTGGTATGATTCTTTAATTTCATATGTGCTGCTATATCTTGGCTGGTATCTTATATTATATAAACCACATCTTTAGTATTACTGTTGATAATATAGATACACGTTATTGCCAACTTTTTAGTGTAATTTTTATCATAATTCCATATCACTTGTATATGTATTGTATAATATTATATTTTTTAATTAATGGCCACATCAATCAACAACATTAGGGAGAACAATCGATAAAAAATTGAAATATTTTAACGGAAAAAATCACTAAAATCCAAAATATCCAGTACAAACCGCGAAAGTACAAATTACAACTTCTGGAAAATCCCTTCGTAACCTTTCTGTACAAGTTAAAGTTGAGTCAGAAGTTAAGCCAAATTGACGACACTACACCTAAGATATTATAATATGAAAACAACGTGCAAGCAAGACATTAAATCGTATATAAAAGCTTAGGAGAGATAGAAAAATGCAACAATCGGAAAAATAATACTGGTGGAATAATTCCATAGCACAGCTGGTAGAAAAAAAAGAGAATACCTGGTTAGTAACAGGATCCAACCGACAGGAAAAATTATCCAAGAATAAATAACGAAGTTAAAAAAAAGTAATTAAAACAAAAAATCAATATTAGGATAATAAATGCAAATAAGTAAGCAACTGCCTAGGACGTAGTAGATCAAAAGAATCTTTTAGGTTGTTAAAAAACCTCAGGACAAATAAGAAAAGTTTAGAAAACCAAGATCTATTATGAACAACTAATGAAAGAACACAGAATTGAATTTCAAAGTAAGGACACTGATATATTCATACACATAAGGAAAACAGAATAGATTAAATTAAATCTGACGAAGTAGAGAAAACTTTAAAAACACTTAAAAAAAGGTCGAAATTCTGGATCAGATGGAGTGAACTAACGATCTCGGCAGCATTGGGAGACTTTGGAAAAATCGTAAAGACTCGGATTGAAAGTCACTTTGTAAAAACTGACAAATTACAGATAAAAGGCTAGCGCGTAATCTAGAAACGCATTTAGTTTTTATCGATTAGAAAAAGCACAATTTCTAGGCTCTGAACTGCAATGAGAAGATAAAAGATCAATTACACTTAATTAGAAAGGGTAAGATAGTTGTACAGTAAGAATACAAGTTGTGTTAAAAGATTGTGAAAATCCGTAAATCCCTCTTTCGGAAATTTCAGGTGGCATAAGGATTGAGACAAGAATGCTGTATTGTGAATGTGAATACAAGAATTGTGAATGCACAACATATTCAAGTTCTCGAGGTCAATATCTCAATGAAGTTTAAAAGAGTGAAAAAACAAATGTGGCAGAATGGGTAGTGAAGTAAACAACAACATACTGTTCCCCCTTAGCTTTACCAATGATCAGGTTATTCTAGCAACTGACGAAATAGACGCCTACTACATGGTAAGAAAACTTATTAAATAATATCTCAAATGGTGCCTGGAAATACATTTTGATAAAACGGAGTATTTATTAGTAGAGGAAAACAGTATTTACACAAGCACTTAAAACCTGTACAGAAGGGATCAAGATCTGAAAGTGAGAAAGACCTACAAGCGCTACTAAACACAATTTGTGATACTGGGGAACAGTTCGGTTTAACAATAAACATAAAGTAAGAGGAGTAAAGTCATAACAAGGATCTAGATAAAAAATTAAATATATTAAAAAAGTGGGCGAAACAAAATACTTATTATCTAAAAAGGAAATTTCTGAGTAAGCAAAGACTCAAACTCTAATTCCGGTATCGGATGGTAAAATGATATATCCAGTCTATTCTTCTTTATGGCGCCAAAGCTTGAACTGTTAATGTTGACTTGATGGGAAAACTGGAAGCTTTTGAGATGTGGCGTTTTAAAAGAACTTTGAAAATACCATGGACCGATCATATTACAAACAAAATATATTAAAAATGTAACAAAATGTAAATTAAAAGGAGAAAGACAGCATATTTGGAGCACATACTTAGACATGAGAAGTACGAGCTGTTGCAGCTGATTAAAAACGGACAAATGACAGAAAAAGGGGTCCTCGTAGACGACAAATATCCTGGCTGAAAAACAGTCGCTACTGGAAAGGGTTAAACATACGGACGCTTTTAAGAAAAACAGAAGATAGAGACGAATCTGCAATGGTTATAGGCATTAGTCTGCTGTCTGACAACAAATCAGAAGAAAATCTCAGAGTTGAAGGTGAACACACTGACTATGTGAAAATCATACGTGGAGTGAGGCAAGGCTGTATTTTGTCTCTCCTAATCTTCAATCTGTACCCTGACAGAATATTAATCGAAGCTTTGCACGAAACTGAAAAAGGTATTCTACTAAATGGTTACCGGCTAAAAAACATCAGATATAGAAGACCTACAAGTTCTTATGAACAAAATCACGTATTACAGTCAACAATATGGACTCGATATAAACGTTAAGAAGACAATGCTTATGATAATTAGCAAGAAAAGGAAACAGAATGTCAACTCTATGTCAACCAATCCCCTGTAGAAATGTCTAGGCTACTGGCGAAAATAAACATTTTTCGAAATATTTAAAGACAAATAAGGAAAAGATCTAAAGCTCTAAGATCTTTACAAGATTGCTCTGGAGAAAATTTTACTGCAGTAAATATTAATTTGAATATTAGAAATAAATTGGCGAATCAGGTTTATGAAGCCTCATATAAACTCATAGTAATATACATATTTAAGGAAATATTAGAAACAAAACCAGATATCGAAAGATAAATAATCTTAATATTATCAAGGTTGGTTGGATTTGAACATCAAAAATACTAAAACACTTGCAGAACAATTCACAGATCATTGGAGAACAAGACAAGAGGTAATGCAATTATAAAACGTTAAAGACAATAGTCACACCTACTCTGTTACATGGATGTCAAATCTGGATAATAACGGAAAGAAATAATTCTAATATTTAAGTTGGTAAAATGAGATTTCTTAGAAGGGCAAAAGGTATACAAGACATGATAGTTGGAGAAATGAAGATGTAAGACCAGAACTATCAGAATATCTATTCAATCTATGAGAAAATAAATTAATACAGAAAAAAAAAATAGAAACAACATATAAACAGACTGGATGAAATCGATTACGAACTAACAAATATTAAGTTACAAACAAAAAAAGAAAGAAGAACTATAGAATGCCTCTTGAAAGATGGAGCGAATATTGATGCAGAACCGAACGCAGATGTCTCAATATTGAAAGGAAGAAGAAGACAAAAGACTTAAACCGGTCAAAACATAAATATAACTTTTACCTGCAGACGACAATCTTCAGAGTGCGTTTAAAAGCAAGGATGAATGACCTACTTAATACTTATAAGACTTACATGTATGAACAGAGAAGATCATGGGAATAGCAATAACAAAATGGATGACTATGATTATAATCCACCAGAAAGTAATGGAGTTTACCAATTCCAATAAATGGAATCTAACAGACAATTATAAAAAAATTGAGTAAAAGTGAGTAAAATGAGTAACTGCGAAGCTTAAAATAATGTACAAGACAAATAGATTAAAACATAGTTTACAGAACAAAAAATTAAACAATTTATGCTGTACAAAAAAACTTTTTAGAGAAAAAGATATAGTTCTAAAACCAGTAATTAGAATTTACAATGTCTGGGACAGAAAATAAAATGAAGAATAGCTGTAAAACGTCTAATAAAAAATAAAAAAAAAAACAAGTTAAACAGTTTGAATAAATCGCAAGGATGGGCAAAAACAAATTACTAAATAAAAAAATAATATAAAACAAGGATAAGCACATCAAGGAAAATAAGAGAGAATGGAACAAAAGGAACGGGAGCTATATATAAAAAAAAGGTTAGTAGCAACCAAACGTTTTGAGAAGGGGGGCCGTAAAGCATGGAAAAAGGAAATTAGTAGCTAGAGTAGATAATTTCATCAACTGGATTGTGAACAAGGATAAGCGAAGAAGAAAAATAAGAACAATGTACACACACATTATTTATAAAGAGTTTTTTAGTGTAACCTTTGTCTTATTAACACTTTTATATATTATGTTATAAATATAGTAGGTACTTAAGTATTTTAATAATGATGGAACCTATTCGGTAACCTTTTCGGCCCCTCGGGATAAATATGTCCCACTAAAAGTTTAAAAATATTTACTGACACAAATGCGTCCCGATTTGATCGTAGTTTTGCTGTAGTGGTATCTTTAGCGCAAAAGTGAGAAAATAGTACTGAATTGACTATGAACACTGCGTGATCTTCGGCGTCAGTTACAGATTTATTTTCACACGTACTCGACGTTTTAATCTGTTTATGTTAACTTTTTACTATTTTTATTGAGATTTTTTGAACAGTAAGTGTATATTTTTCTTCATTTGTACCAGTGATACACTATATTCTAATATCGTATAACATTTTGCTAGAAATATTCCTGATTTTTTAGGAATAACAGCAGTATTGTCCCAGTGGTATTTTTAAGCGGCACATATTTAACCCATTGGTTTTTTGCAGTTTGTTCAAGCAGTATGAGCCAGATTCTTTTGTATCTGATGACAGCGACAACAACTACCAGACCGGGACAACATCTTCTAATTCGGATGATCAAGCAGACGAAGAAGTCAACAGCGATGATGATCAACTTTCTGGAAATAAAGCTGAAGATCTCGCAGATAATAAAATGCCGATGTTGATAAAAAGTCAGGATCGAGGCAAATAAGAGGTAAATATAATATGTTCTACCCTAACCGACAGCTTTCTTCCAAGATTCCAGATTCCTGCAATACACACCTATGAGGTAAATAAATGGGTTAAAAGATCTTTGAAACTGATAGATGTTTCCTCCCAGTTTGTTTATTTTTATTTCCGAATCCACTAATAAGAGATTTACAATTTATAAACAAAAAAAAAAAAGAAAACAATAGCTAAAACCGATATCAGGGAGATTGCAATAATTTTGGGTTGCCCTTTTGTTATGAGTTACAACAGATTGCCAGCACTTCGAAACTATTGGTACATCCGTTGGTAGCTCACTAATTAAAAATAGTATTTATAGAAATATATTTACATTATTACTATCCGAAATATACATGAATGATCCAGAAAAATAAAATTCTTTCAAGGCGTATTACGCAGACGAACTTTTAAATAGTTTGAAGCATAATTTTCAAAAATATTGAACTGTGGAAGAGTGGATTTAGAGGGCCAAATGGTAGGTTTATATGACATGGGATCGCAGATCGCAGATCGGGAAAATGGTGGAAAAAGGTATTTTTTAGATTAGTTATGCTTGCTTCTGTAAACAGTTGGATAATCAACACCAATCTCCATCGAAAAAAAATCTTTTCTTGAATTTTAATAGTTCTACGTGAAGAGCTGATTTAGTTTGGAAAGACTACGACAAAAGTTCACATAAGGAGAAGGTCGAAACCAAGAGGACAAAAAGTATGATACGTGTAGAAGAACATCTGCCACCCGAGGGTAAAACATGTCAACGTTGTGCAAGATGTTTCCAATGGAAAACAGAAAAACGAACTTCAACATTGTGCAGAATCTGTCAAGTTTGTCACTTTGCAGAAATTCCTTTTCGCCATACCATACTTAAAACTGTAAAGTTATGTTAAATAAATGTTTAAGAACACTTGTACCTTTTTTCTATAGACTACCACTGGGATATATATGTTATAGTTAACAATACCAATGGGACACATATGTCCCATCTATCAATGTCAAAATTAAGAACCTGTTTGCGTAACCTAATTATATACAAACAGCTCAGAAATTACGATTTTAACTCCGTTTATTTAGCAAAAGTGTGACTGACAGAGTTAAACAATTTTTTTATTCGGACGGATTTTTTAGCTATGTAGAAACAAGTATAGGTATGTTGTTTGCGAATACATTTAGAAGAAAATCACTAATTCTATAATTTTTCAAAGTTGTTCTACATTATAAAAGGGGTTAGAAATAAATAACTATTATACAAAATATAAAATACTCAAACTTGAACAAAAAAAGTTAATAATTTGTCTTTAACGAAAAATATTTGTTTAATGTAAAGGGTACATATTATATTATGTTATCCTATAAAATAATATAAAGAAAAAAAGTAATTTTTCACCATTCTTGGTGAAAGAATGGATGAAAGAAAAGGTAAAACAAGTATGATAAGTTTCATACGTAAATCTAAATATCAGCACTTAATAATATTTTGATATTAATTAATTGTGAATAATCGGTCAACCTTGTAAACAGTTTAAGGTAGTTATACTATTTTTTTATATTTTTTGAATTTATATTTGCTGAATACTTCTACAAGTAGGTAACAACTATGTTCGTTTACAAATAGTGAAAAATTAATCATTTTGAATCGACATCACAGTTTAAACCCTACAATTTTCCATAAGTTACAAACTGACACATGTAGTATTGTTTAGTAAGGACGATAATGTGCACCTTAAAGCTGGTTATCCGCTACCCTGTATAGGAGAGAAACTATTAATATTTGTTATTGTACAACGCTTTACAAACTTTATGACAAAATAAGAGTAACCACAGTTATTGCTTTTTTTTGCAAATGTTCTAGAGTTCATAATGATAATTGAATTTATTTTAACTAAATGTTAAAATGATAACTTGTTTTCACTTGCCATAATTAATCAAAATTTTTCTTTAAAAATATTTAACATATTTTACAGATATGTTTGGAACGCAATTTGATAAAATATGTGCAGGTTTAATTTTGAGACTTTGAGCGCCATCGATTAAAGTTTTCGTTAAAGAATGTGTTCATTTGTGCAAATTACAGTAGACGCTGACAAATGTAAAAAATACTATCTTCAATATGTATTTTTTAACATGTATTGTCACCATATTTGTGACAATTGAAAACTAGAAGTTGAAAATTTACAATTTGTTGCTTATTTTTTAGTTTAGCATTAAATTTTGTTTATAAAGTCAATAAACACCACGATGTAATTTTTGTAGTTAGTATTAGAATTGAGTAAGATAATGAATACCTAATTTTTTTTAACTGCTCTTCTAAAAAGTTTAGTTGAACCACATTCACACAAATCTCACTTTGCGTCTAGTCCATCGAAAAGTTATGTATGTACATTGAGATAACATTTTTGAGAAGATGCTTCTTCTTCTTCTACTTCTTGGAGATCTTTCGATCTGTTTAATTCTGAAGCTGCCTCTGGTTAATTTCCTAGGAGGTAGATTGCCAACTATCCCTCCATCTTTTAGGTGGTCTTCCTGGAGATCTTAAACCGGGAGGGTTGTTTTCTAGGGCAATTTTTAGGAGTCTATTCTCATCCATTCGTCTTACATGACTGTACTACATCCTTTTACGCTGCCTTCCCCATCTTACAATATCTTGAATTTTGCACTGCTCTCTAACGTTTGTATTTCTCACCATATCTCTTCTTGTTTTGCTCACTATTGTTCTTAGGGTTTTCATCTTGGCAACCCTTAGCATCTGTTTCATTTTGTTAGTATCTTCGCGCACTTCTATGCCATATGTCATGATCGGTCGTATGCAAGTCTTGTAGATTCTAATTTTACTATCTGTGCGCATATAAGGATTTGACCAGACTATCTCCCGCAGACATCCCGACAATGCGGATGCTTTGTTGATCTGACTCCTTAGGTCCTCTACTGAGTCGTGTCTGCTTGATATATCTATGCCCAGATATCTTAATTGCATCACCTGTTCTATGGGGTTGTTCTCAACCACTAACTTACATCTGAGCGGATCTTTTGCTATTGTCATACATTTAGTTTTGTTGGTAGATATGTTCATATTTAGTTGGCGGCTTATTTAAAAGAACTGAAAGAGCTGTCTCTGAAAATCATTTTCTGATTCGGTAATAATTGCTGCATAATCTGTGTAACACACCATACCAATTCTTTTGTTGCCCATTCTGTATCCGAGATTGAGAGATGTTACTTTGTTTATAATTTTGCTCATGAGTAGGATAAACAAGAAGGGGCTTAAACTGTCGCCCTGTCTAATTCCTCCCGGTGTTAGAATATTTTCAGTGAATTGGTCTCCTGCTCTAACTTTTGGTTACATTGTTGTTATTTAGGTTATGGGCTATCTTTGTTATGTTGGTCGGCGTTTTATTTTCTATTAATATATTTAGAATGTCTCCCAAACGCCTTTGTCAGATCAATGAAGCAAATATACGCTGGCATGCTGAACTCTATAGCTTTTTATTTTATTTGTTTTATTATGAATACTGCATCTGTTATAGACCGCCCTCTTGTCAAACCTTGTTGTTCTTCAGCATTAGTCCAATTTGTCCTTAAGAATACTTGTGAAAAGTTTCATCGTTGTATTTAAGAGGGTTATTCCTCTGTACTTTTGTGGGCAAGTTTTTTGTCCTTTTTTAAATATGGGGATTGTGATGCTCTTATGCCATTCCTCTGGTATTTATGTGTCATTTAGGATTTTGTTAAATAGTTGTAACAGTTTACTTGTAAGTTCAGGGCCTCCATATTTTAAGAGTTAATTGGGTATACCATCTGTTCCAGGTGATTTTCTGTTTTTTAGCTTCCTGATCTTTGCTTCTATCTCTTCGTCATTGATTGTAGCACTTATATCTGATTCGTATTCGTTTATATTCAGCGTTTCTTCAGCATCATATAGCTCCTTAAAATGCTGTTGCCATGTCTCTATAGGTACTCCTTTGGTCTGTACGAACCCTTTAACTGTTTTTTTCTGTTCCGAAGCATTTTCCATACTTTCTTTTGGGCACCATATAGGTCGTAGTCCATGTCGCTGGTGAATTTAGCCCAATGTTCTCTTTTGATTGATTGTATTCTTGCGTTTACTTCGTTTCTTACTTGGACATATTCTGCGAGAGCTTCTTCCGATCGTGTGCTTTCATATCTCAGGTAGCATTTGCGTTTTAATTCAGAGACTTCTTTTACCTCTTGACAAAACCACGGTTTGGTGTGGTTTATCGCCCTCGTGTTAATTTTACACTTTCCAATTGCTTCTTCTGCTGCTTGGTTGATGCATTTTCTGATTTTTTGCCAAGTATCTTCTACTCCACATTCTGGTTGTAACTCGATCTCTTTTAGTTTGTTGGTAACCTTGGGAAGATGCAATTTTATTTTTTTATGTTTGGAAGTGGGTAGTGTAAGCAAAAGTTCAAGTTTGCGGGATCGCCCCCTTGTCCAACGGCCGCCATATTGGAAAAGGGGGCAAAAAGTTTTAGCGCAGTATCTCGTAAACTAAGCAACCCTACAAAATTTTTTATAAAACACTATTTGTAGCAAATTGAATTGTCTACAACTATATTTTTATTACTTTTAATAGTAAAATGGAAAATAAAAAAGTTATAAACAAAAATAACTAAAAATTTTTGAACAAATTTTCTTTTGGACTTTTTTTATAGTCACGTTACAATAAAATTACATCAAAGCAATATTATAGAGGGTTTTTAAAAGAATAATTTTAACTGCAAATTTGTTTAATTTTATTAATTTCTCTGGATTTTATACCGCTACGAAATTGACTGTGTTCTTGAATACTCGCCATTTTGGAATAAGGATTTTCGCGCTGTATCTCTTAAACTGGCACCACTAGAGAATATTTTATTCTTTCTAGTAAATTAAATTGTCTACAAATTTATATCTATTACTTTTTATAGTAGAATGAAAAATAAAAAAGTTATTAAAAAAAATAACTAAATACTTTGGAACCAATTTGCTTTTCCCTATATCTTTTTTTCTGATAATATTACGGTAAAATGGCGTCAAACCGATATCTTTCATAGAATAATTTTCATTTTTGAACATTTTTAAACAGTTTCTTTTAGGCCTTTTAACTTTTTTTTTGGTGAGTTAACAATAAAAAGACATTACAGCAATATTATAGACGGTTTTTTTTAAATCTTGGTTAACTTCCTACAAGCTCACAAATACTATGCAATAAACACATTCTATAAGAAAAAACCTCAAAGAAAGTGGACGTGGCTATTCCCAGACGGAAAAACTCGGAACGAAATAGATTACATACTGCATAAGAAAACATATATCGTACAGGACGTAACAGTAATAAATACGGCGTCAGTAAGTAGCGATCACCGAATGGTTAGAGCCAAATTAGAGATAAAACCTAATAAAAATAGAAATAAATTTAGACAAACTTGGAATATAGACACAGATAAACTAAAATCTAATACAGAACAATATAAAAGCAAGTTAAAAGCCGAGAAGTATTAAATCTAGATAAAATTAGCTTAAATAAAATCAATGAAGTCATAACAAAAGAACTATTAAATGCAAGCTCAGAAGTGGCAACCGCTAACAGAAAACGAAAATCCAAAATAAGTGTAAAATCACAAAACAAGAAATAGAAAGAGCAGTAAAAGAAATAAAAAGGAATAAAGCTCCTGGAGGCGATGGAATCCTAGCAGAAATGCTGAAAGAATGCAGAGATCATGAAATATCTAAAAATACTATTTAATAAATGTCTATTACAAGGCAACATACTCGAACAATGGAATACTGCTAAACGAATACTAATTCACAAAAAATGGAGACAACACACACCTGAAAAATTATCGACCAATTTCACTTTTTTCACAACTTTACAAAACCTTTACAAAGATTATTACAAACAGGTTGACAATTAAATTTGACGGATATCAACCAGTAGAACAAGCTGGATTTAGAAAAGAGTACAGCACCTGAATACTTTGAAAATCCTAATAGAAAAGACTAACGAATACAATATCCCATTATGTCTAGCTTTTATAGATTATGAAAAAGGTTTTGATAGCGTAGAACTGTGCGCATTACTCAACAACCGGATCGACTCTAGGTACAGAATATTAATACATAATAGTTACGAACAAGCTGAAATGATAGTGACGTTGGGTAATGGAATCAAAACAAGACCAGTAAAAATCAACCGAGGCGTAAGACAAGGAGACACAATATCTCCAAAATTATTTACAGCTGCCTTAGAAGATATGTTTAAGTCAATGGACTGGGAAAATAAGGGAATCCCTATTAACGGAAGGTACTTGAACCATCTTAGATAAGCAGATGATGTAGTACTAATAGCCGACACGTGGAATGCACTGAATATTCTGATTGAGGAGCTACACACAAAATTCCTAAAAAAAAGGACTGAAAATGAATTTCAGCAAAACTAAACTAATGTCAAACAAAGACGACAAACCTATGTTAATCACCCAAGGGACAGAGATAGAACACCTAGATGAATATACATATCTCGGTCAAAATGTCAAGGTAAGCAAAGAAAATCAGTCTACCGAAATAAACAGACGTGTAAAAATGGGACGGGCAGCATTCGAAAGACTCTCATACGTACTTAAATATAAAAATATACCTCAAAGACTGCGAACCAAAGTGTTTAATTTCTGTACTTACATATGGAGCTCAAACCTGGACATTCGCTAAAATAAACATGGAGAAGATCAAAAAAACTTAGAGAGCTATGGAACGGCAGATGCTGGGTATCTCACTCAAAACCATAAAACCAATGAAGACATTCGTAATAGAACAAAAGTAAAAGATGCTTTCGAACAGGCAGCTAAACTAAAATGAAAATTGGCTGTACATAACGAACGTCTTAAGGATGGCCGATGAGAATTGAAATTGAAAAGAAATCGGGAATTGGCGGCCATATGAAGCCAAAAGACCACGAGGAAGACTGCAAATGCGCTGGAGCGACGATATTAAAAGAACTGCAGGATCAATGTGGAAACGTCTTACAAACAACAGATATGAATGACGAGAATTAGGACAGGCCTGTTTTCGGCAATCCGAATAGAGAGAAGGGCTTAAAAAAACCTAATTGCAATACAAACTTGGCTAAAAATGTCGCTTATAGGAACCAACGACACAAAATCTGATGTTACATATAAAAACGGTAAGGGAAACTGCCCTCTGGTATCATTTAACTGTCAACCTCTGCCACAGAAAGACGACATAAAATACTTGTCAGAAGTCAAAACTGTCAAACGACAGTTTATTTTAACATATAAAGTTATTTTAAAACCCATTTGGAGCTATGAACTTCAGCTATAGGGAACAGCAGCTAGATCCAGTATTGACATTCTTGAAAGATTCCAATCGAAAGTCCTCCGAATGGTAACTAATGCTCCATGGTACATTCCAAACAAGACGATCGCACGAGACTTCAAACTGACAACTGTCAACGAAGAGGTCAGCAAACTCTGCCAACAATATGATCAGAGACTAACACACCTCAGCCGACCTGTTAACTATAAAACAGTCGCAGAAGCCCAATAGAATCTAGAAGCTGAAGCCTAACCAAATTCCAAGACATACGTGACACTTTTCCAGTGCCAAGAATACATAGGAAATTGTCTATGGACAATTTTCTACACGACATTTTTTCTTTATTATAATATCTATATCTAATATATGTATATAATATATCTAATAATATATTTAAATAATATTTATATTGTTAAATATTGCCAGACAATTTATTTACTGTGATTATAATGTATAAGGATGTTAAATTCATTAGGAAAAAAATCATTACTAGAGCAATTTACTTTCGTACTTCTTATGCTGTACAGTGGAGTGGACCATTGGCTGTCGAGTGTCTAACGATAATCTAAATCTGCAAATATACTGTACTTGTTATTACACAGGTCAAAGAAGCTTTCGTATTATCAATTCTATTATTTTGTTCTTGTTCTATATACAGAAGTTTTATTGCTTTCTATTTTATACCGTTCTGTTTTTATTATTTAGTTACACTTATTAGCAGGTTTTACATAATAATTTTAATTGTCTGATTCTTATATCTATTGGAGGATTTTTGCATTGGTTTTCATTGGAGAGCTGTTCATTATATAATCAGTATTAGTATTACCAAATATTAACAAAAAAAAAATATAATTGTATCTTTTGTTGTTACACAAACCGTAACAAAATATAAGTAATTAAGAAATGTAGAAATCTAATGGAAGTAGAAGATTTGAATAGATTTTTAACAATATCAGTGTCAACTTATTTGATTACTCTTTATTTAAATTTAAGTATTAGTCTAAGTTGTACAATAACAGCACATTAAGAAGGACAACAAAGAATAGAATAATTATAAACAACAGTGAAACAACACCGAGAGACAACAAACAGACCATGTAAGGCACTGACCTACAGTACTGTTGGGGATCTCGTTCTCGTCATCCGACACACCTTCTACGTCTATCAGAGGACTACTGCTTCGGGGGCCACTCCCTATTTCGCCTAGATTATCGTTTTAAAATACAAATCAGTCAGTGCTTAGTAATAATAGGTTTATTAACAGTATATATTCTTTACTATATAGGCGGTTCCTGTAAAAGGTATTTGGTACTGTTTTGTTGGAAAATTAGTTTTTGAAGAAAACAATTGCTCAGTTCATTACTTTGCAGCAAGATATATGTAATAAGTGTGTCATATTCTGCGCTAGGTTGTGGGGGCAAAAAGAACAAGATGAAGGTCCATAAAACCTACTTGTCTTCCACGCGAATTATTGGTGCACAAAAATCAATTTGCTATAGATGATAAAATTATTAGAATCACAAGAATGTAAATTTAAATATTTATGTCTAATATAGTCCGTTCTCTCAGTCTCTATGAATAATGTAAGTATATTCTCATTTTTTGATTAAAAACTTTTCAGTTGTATGTAATTACTAATCAATAAATGACCATAAAAGTTTTATTATTTTAATTGACGCAATTTTATTTTGTTAATAAACAGAATGAGAATAATTGTTTGCTTTTAAGATACATATAAAGAGAAGCATCGAAGCCTCGCTAATACAATGGATTCAGTCAATGTTAAAAACCAGAATCATCACTGCTAGTATTGAGGGAGAATCTGTGACAGCAGTAAAGGGGTTCCCTCAAAGAGGAGTACTATCGCCCCTGCTGTGGTCTCTGCTCGTGGATGATCCCTTCACTAAGTTGCATGATTCTGGTTTTACAACCCAAGGTTACACAGATGAGCTAGTTGTTAGGATTAGGGGCAAGCATAACCAGACTATATCTAGTCTCATGCAATCTGCTCTTATCGAAATTAAAAGTTGGTTGCTCGAATGATTGTTTAAATGTCAACCCTAACAAAACGAGGTGATACCTTTCACAAGGAGACGTAAATACAATTTACATGTTTCAATTATGAATGGCATCACATTAGACTATTCCCAAGAAGCAAAATATCTGGGGATAACTCTTGATCACAAACTCACCTGGAATAGTTGTACACAAAAAATCTTATCCAGAGCCTTGGTGGCAAGACATTTGGAAAGACTTGGGGCTAAAACCTAAAATAAATGACCCTCCGGTCACACAAAACGATTATTAGATCCATAGTCACATACGCATCACTCTTATAGTGGTCAAAAACAAAACAAACAATAGCTAATGTCAAGCTGCAAAAAGTGCAGCGGCTAGCTTACCTGGGAATCACAGGGGCAATATCAACATGCCCCACTGCAGCTCTAGAACCGATGCTGAACCTTCCTCCCTGGCAGTTCGGCATAGGGAGGGAGGCAGTAACTACCGCCTTGAAACTACCACAGACACAACAAGAGATCTAGTTAGCCACGTCAAAATCTTCAAATCCTCAAAAAAAAACGAAACAAATCTCGTTATACTCTAAGCAAGGCTGATAGATGTCATGAAAATTCGACTTAGAAAAGCCCTTTAAAGTGGTCATAACAAACCAGCAAATGAACGAAGAAGTTAAACCAAAACTGAAAGAAGGTTCACTCGTATGGTATATGGTATATAAACTAAGAAAGATGAAAGGTTAGGAGTAAAAGTTACTTGGGCCAATCTCAATAATAATACATTCGGCTCTGGTTACTTGTCAAAAAGTTGACGTTTTTCAATTCTCTAATTGTTTTTACGCCAACGTCAACTTTTTTGACAATAAACCAGAGGTGAACGTTAGAATATGTATTAATTAAATGCGAAATTACAATTATTTTAATATATATATTAAATCATAATAATTTTGTTTGGATTTAACATGATTTTTACGAATAAATTAAATAAATACTAAAATTCTAGTTTGGCATTTAATTATTAAAAATTCTAACATTCGCCTTTGGTAAGTTGTCAAAAAAGTTGACGTTTGTCAATTCTCTAGTTGTTTTTAGTTTGCAAACGCATTTATACCTGAATATTTAGTTTCTGTTTCTGCTTAGTTTAGTCAATTCAAGTTTAGTCAAGTTGTTTTTAGTTAGTTCTTCTTAGTTAATATTTAGTTTAATTTTTGTTTAGCGAGACGTTTAAATTTTTACAAAGGCAGAATGGTACGTACTGTAGCCGGAAAAGCAACAGCTGTGTTAATAATTGGTGAATGTGGAAATAATTTCCATGCAGCGGAACGTCTTCTTAATGAGAGGTACCCCGATCGCAGTACATAGAGAGCTTATTTGAAGAAGCTTCTTCGGAAGTTTAAACAAACAGGTAGTGTTCAAGATGTCAAACGATCTGATAGACCAACAATTAGTAATGACAAACAAATTTACATAATTTCAGAAATGGTAGTGAACCCTGCTTCTTCTACAGCCCAAGTTGCATCTATCTATGGAATCAGTCAAAGGACAGTACACCGAGTGTTGGCTAAAAAAAAATTTCTGATTTAGTGACGAAAGTACTTTTTCTCTCAATGGAAACGTTAACATACACAATGTGAGGTATTTTAGTGACACAAATCCTCACGTCTTTCGAGAAACATATACTCAATTTCCAAAAAAAATAAATGTTTGGGCAGGCCATTTGGGAAACCACATAGTTGGGCCTGTTTCTCTCAATACTAACTTAACCGGTGAAGTGTATCTGGAGATGTTACAAAATGCATGAACCGTTAATACTTGAAATTCTGGTATGTAATCCAGATGATGGTGCTCCTGCACACCATTATGGTGCAGTAAGACATTACCTAGATGAGGAATATCGTGGTAGATGGATTGGACGACGAGGTACGATAGAATGGCCAGCTCGGTTACCGGACCTCACACCATTAGATTTTTTTCTCTGGGGATACTTGAAATCTAAAGTTTACGCTACAGCACCCGACAATATTGACATTTTGAAACAACGAATTGTTCAAAAATGTAGGGCAATTTCCTCCGACACATTTGAACGAGTACGGCAAGAGTTTAGAAATAGGATGCATTACTGTCAGGAATAGATGGAGCTCATTTTGAACACTTACTATAAGAACAGGTTATTAAATATTTATTAATTAAATGAAAAGCTACAATTTTAGTATTTGTTTAATTTATTCACCAAAGTGAGCTTAAACTTAAACAAAATTATTACAACTGAGTAGGTATTTTCAATACCTTCCAAACGAAATATCATTTGCCGTAAGGTCCCATATAAAATTATCTGTCACAGTGGCGCTGTAACGTCATCTGTCAGTATTACGTCACCTGTTATGACTAGTTGAGAAGCCTACGTCTGTTTATTACCTCCTTCTAAATTTCACTACTATAACAATAACCGTTCAAAAGATACGAGGGGGAACGGATATATATATATATATATATATATATATATATATATATATATATATATATATATATATATATATATATATATATATATATATATATATATATATATATATATATCGATAACTCTAATAATTTAATCACCTACTGTAAATTAACTTGTGCTATCAAAATCTTAATTTATCTTAAAACTTATCTTAAAGTCAAGTTGTTACATAAATCTTAATAATAAATTTGAAATGTGTCGTTTCAAAATATTAACAATAAAACAATGGCTTTTTTAATAAAGTAATAAACTGAGAATATAACACAGTCCTCTGTTATGATACGAGTATGTTAACAGTACTTAAACTATTTTGAACATAGTTTTGGCGATATAGACGCAAGGTTAGAACTAATATGCAACAATTTTCCTACCGAATATCTTCCCTTTAAGGAAAAAGTTGAATCTCTTAATTTATTCTACGTTTACGTACAACGTTTTAAATACAAATAAAATTAAATTCCTTCAAACGCATTATTCTTTTATTATTTACTTAGGAATATTTCATAACATAAATCACAGAAATCTTTAGTGTAATGCTTAAATTAAAGGCATTTAACGTCAAGGAAAAATATTACTATAATAACAGTAAGGAAATATTTTCTACTTTGAACATAAATTCGTCTAAGTTGACTAGTAAACTTACCGTTACTAGCTAACTATATATATACTAAACTATTATCGTTAATCCCTAAATAATTATATGAGAAAAATCAGAAAATAATAGATAACTCATTGGGATCAGAAGAAACTATAACAATGAAGATATTCGATACATAAAAAACCATCTGTAGTAAAAGGAAATCAAAATTAAATGGACTTTGTCAACACGCTATCTTTGCAGAGTGTCCCATTCTCTCCAAAGGTGTTTACAATTGCGCCTTGCAGGTTATCGTAGGTGTGGACAGAAAAAGAAAGATATGCTATGAAGTTTATATTGGCAAACACAGATCTCACGACGTAACTAATGATAATTTGCTAAAATTTGTTAATATGGCAACCCCTGAAAACATGACAATGGGAATACATGTTTAAATTACGAGAATATCTATTAATTAATCTGGATATCACCACAGGAAAGTACTAAAAGTCAAATAGATCATATGCTAATTGACAAAAGCCTTTTCACAAATTTAATGGACATCACAACTTACAGAGGTATAAATATTGACTCAGCCCACTTTATTGGTGCAAAGTTACGATACAAAAATTTGCAACGCCAAGAAAAAAAGAGGGACCAGCCAGCTAAACCCAGCTAAAATAAAATTTTAAAATGCTGAAAACCTTGGTAGCTTATTAGGATATTGATTATGTTAAATAATGGGACTAAAAGGAACTAAAATGTTAAAGGGGTTTTATTGTTTCTCATGGTTAATGGACCCCAAATATGAAAAGACCTATATCTATATAATACCTATATAATAATAGCACTCCCTGGTTTTTTCCTATTTGGCCACATGAAACAATAAAACCCCTTTAATGTTGTAGTTCCTTTCTAAAGTACACAATTCTTCTTCTTCAGTGCCTTATCCGGTCCGGATGTTGGTGATCATCAAGGCTATCATGGTTTTGTTGACTGCTCTGCGAAACAGCTCCGCGAGAGTCATCCCAAACCATTGTCGGAGGTTTTTCAACCACGAGATACAACGGCGTCCCGGTCCTCTCCTGCCAAATACTTCACCCTGCATAACGAGTTGAAGAATTCGACATTTTTCTTCGTTTCGCATCACGTGGCCGAGGTACTCAAGCTTATTTTGTTTCACTAAATTAAGCACTTCTTTTACTTTTGTCATGCCCTGTAGCCAAAGTACATAATGAATAGCCTATATCAGTCGAGTACAAAAATAAAGAACATGTAAAGGTGACTCTGAAATCAACTTCTGAAAAATCTGCTGCTGAGTATATCCCGAC